>NC_088981.1:33457132-34067132 GCF_963932015.1 Anas acuta
GCTTTGGACTGTCCAGAAAAAGACAAATTATTTCAAAATAAACTGTCACGAGTGAATCACACTGCTTTGAAACTCAGCTTCCTCTGTTGTCTCAGCTCAAACCACCTGAAATCTGCAGGGGGTGAGTTGTTTCACGCTCGGCAGGACCACGGCTGCATTTTTAGCTGCTGTGTATGGAAATGTGCTGCAGACCCTCGTCTGGAAGCTGGGGTCCAGGGATCTGGGAAAATTTGTCCATGTGGGCATCATCCTGGGGTCCTCCCAGCTGCTACTTGCCAGAAGTCCAGCTCAGGGGGATGAGATACTACAGGTATTTTGCCATATGCCTCTTTGAGACACAGTCCCTTCTCTCTTCCCCCTCCACTGGGGAGAGAGCAGCATGATGTGATCACAAGTAAAAGGCTGGGAGGAAAGGTGTTTGTTCTTGTAGTAGCAGATGCAAACAAGAAAAACTACAGAGCTCGTGTGCCTGGCTCAGTTTCATTAAGGCCTATAGCTGTAAGCCAATGACAGGAATTGAGTTAAATCACTCAGGTCATGTTTTATTAAAAAAAGGAGAGAGAGATTTTAAGCCATTTTCATGATTTCCCCTCCCTCTGCGTTACTGCGAAATTTTAATTATCTCACTCCGCGCTTTGCACTGATCTTTGGATGTTAAAACTGAGACCTTAAGCTAAGGATCATGCTCTAATTTGGTATGGCTCCTGCACAGCGATGCAGCTCCCTTGGCACGCTGCAATCCTTGAATTCTCCCTCTAATCCTGCCCTGGCTCAAGGAGCAGCAGAGCTCTCTGCTTTGGCCATGGGTATTTTGAGGATCCATCCGTCGGATCCTTTCCTGTCCTAGGAGGCTGTGCAAGAAAAGTGGCACTCTTCAAATCAGCGTGCCCCATAGCTGTATGCGTGCAGTTAGTAGTCTTCCCATCCCCCTGGCATTTAGATACCAAACGTTCCTTCCCCTTGAAAATGACTCAAGAACATCCGTCTGGTCCTACACCATCAGGAAGAATGGGAAAGCATCTCTTTTTCCCTAAGTGGACCCAAAGCCATGAGGTGCTATGGGAGAATGCTGCTGTTGGCTCAGATGCTGCGGGCTGGAGAGCTTCTGCTCTCTTTCTCCTCTTCCTCATCTCCAGGGGCAGCATCCAGCGAGCACAGGGGTTGCTGCTCAGCCCTCCTTGGTCTGGACACTCCTCACTCTGGCTGATGGGTGGCCTGGGATGCTCACCGACACCAGGAGCTGATGGGTGCTCACACACCCCACATCTCCGCCCTGCTGGCAGCAAGTAAATTCCAGCAGGAAGGTGGGGAGAGCAGGCAGGTGCACGGATATATGAAGCTGCTTCAGGTAAGTGTTGCAGGGCTCATTTTCCGGAACCCACAGACAGCCTTTAAAGCACAAATGTGCCTGTCTGCCTCTGTTCGTTTGAATTTTGCTCGGCTGTTTTCTGAAGGCTTTGAATGGGCTCTAAGTTTGTACTGTGTTATGCATGTTCAATAATGCATTTCCTGCTCACAGTGTTTAAATTCTTATCTTCATTGTTATTTATTAAAACATCTCCAGGAATGTCTGGACATTCATGGCTCTGCATCTCAAGTGATTCATTAAAACACCCACTTCCCCTGTCAGAAGCTCCACTCTTGCATTATATTCAGATCTTCACCACCAAGAGGGTGAAAGGCCCCGTGTGAGGCAGGATGAAGCCTTTATCCCACCGCACACCCACAGGACAGGGCGCTCCATGCAGTCTCTTGCGGGTGGATGTGAGCGTATGCTTTCAGCGTCTGCTTACACAAATACCTCCTCTAGCCTTAACGCCGAGCTCCAGCTCTCATGCCCCTGTCTCGTCGGTATCTCAATCTTGAGTTCTGGGTTAAAGCTGGGGAGAAACACCAACAAACTGCAAGGAGCCAAGGGGAGGGACACAGGTGGCTGTGGGCTGGGGCCGTGGCATGTGCGAGGTCTGGGGAAGCGAGGAGCCATTTGCACAAATAGCTATTTACACAAAACACAACCTATCAAGGAAGACATTTATTCCTTCCCTGTGCCCAGGCTTGCCAGCAGGCTTCCCTGCCTAAATTTTGGTCTCCTGAATGCGTTCTCCACCTTGCTGTGATGCAGGTAACACGTCCCTCACCCCAGCCGGGTGTCCCAGAAAGAGCTTCACCGGTCTGGGAATCAGGTCACAGAGTTCCCCCAAATGCCTGGAGGAACGACGGTGCCGTCCCATTCTGTCTCGTTCTTTAAATTCAAGAGCCATCACACAACTCTAGCAGGAGCTGAGCCTGAAAAAAGCTGAAAAGACGTTCCTCTTCCCAGGAAAGGTAATTACTCTGCTGCACTCTTTGCTGCTGGATGTTATGCTAAAGTTCCCATTAAGTCCAAAAGAGGAAAGCCCGCTGGTAGTTACTAAACACAGAGAAATTACCTCTGTTTCGGGAAGTCCCTGTGCTGAAAATGATCGGAGAAGAAGGGAATTAAGAGCAAGCCTTGTGTTTGCCTGCCCAGTTCTGCCTTGGCCACCATAAGGTATGGATGCTGGAGGATCCTGTGCAAATGCTCCTATGGAGGGAATCGTGTCTTCTTCACCACAAAACCTTTCCAAAAAGATCTGCTAAAGGTCTTCTGCCAGGCAGCTAGCTAAGACAACAAGCAGCCTGGGTTTCTGTGTTTGCTGGGGGAGTGTGCCACGTGCCTTCCCAGGCAGCTGTGTGGTCTTTTGTTCTTAGATGGTCAGCAGGGAGCTTGAGGGAAGTGACATTTATCTGTAGCTGTGCACACAAGCACTGCTTTGGTTAGCTACAGGAACAGTGGCATTCAAAACACAAACAAAGCAAAACAAAAACAAGAAAGAAAAAACTGGGGGTCATTGTGAAATTCATTATTTTTTGTTTTCCCATTGAAATGGAAAGCAGAAAAGTCATCTCGTGTTGAGTAAATGACTCGATTTGAAAGCAAATGTTCTGCTTAGGGATTTAAAAATAAAAGGTCTAATGGACTATTAGAGATCAGTAAAAATAAATGGTTATTTCAACAAGGAAACCCGAAACAGGTAATTCAGAAAATATTGAAATGGAGCCTTTGAACTTGTCAGGATTTTTCCCCTCAGCTGAAATAATTCGCTGATTTTTGCAGTGTTCCGTGACTTGGCTAAGTCAACACCCAAACATGTATTGCAGTGAGAGACGGTGACCCTGAAAATTGACTCTTTCTCCTGCTCAGGTTCACCCCTAAAATGTACTCCTCCTCCTGCCACGCTGATTTTCAGTTGCTGCTGTTGCGCTGCTGTCCTTGCCGCTGCTGAGCTCTCCAGCTCATCCCTGAGCCTCCCTGGATGGAGGTCTGAAAAAAGCCATTGTGGGGTTTTCTGCTTCATGTCCTCTTTTTCCTCCTCCAGGGTCTTTCTGGCTTTGCACCTGAAGCAGCAGGGACTTGAGATATGCTTTCAGCTCTCCTTGACACCACAAGGAGCCCAGCTTGGTCCTTGCCTTTCTTCCTGGCATGGGAAGTGGCACTGCAACAAAGCAAGGGCAGCAAGGCTTGCAGGAACCCTGAGGAGCACCATGGGGTTCAGGAGGGTTTATGACACCTACGGTGTTTGACCTGAGGTCCTGTGGCTGCAAATCCCCAGCACTAAGAGAGGAGAGGGTGGATGCTGGGCATTTATTTGTGACTTAGCACTGCAAGGTGGCTGAGGATGCTGTGGAGCAGCGAGGTGCTGTGGATGCAGACACTGGTGCATGGGCGAGGGAAATTTCCACCCCAGCTCTACAGGGTGAATGTGAACCCTGCTGAGCATGGGGAAACGAGACAGGGCAGACCGAGATTTCCCATGCCCTGCCACAGGCGGATCGTGCATCCTCGGGAAAGTGATTTCTTCCCTCTGTGCCTCCGCTCCATCTTCCACGGGCGCAGCGCAGAGGGAGTAACCCATTTCCTTGGGGGCTGCGGGCTGTATTCATTAGCTTCCACCAGGAGGGAGGAGATGTTGGGGGAAGGCTCTGGGACGGCGGGGTTGGGATTAGGCACTTGCAGGCACCCCCACGCTCAGGGGGAGCCGGGCGCTTGCTCAGCCCGGTTCTGCACAAGCAGAGCGAGTGGCTCCTGCCGCCGTGCTTCCTCGCAGCCCCCTCCCGGCTCCCAGAGCTGCATGCGAAATTAACACATTTATCACACGCTGCCTGAAAGTAAATAAATAAATAAATAAATGAAGAGAAAGAGATCAATTCGGAGCGGCCTGTATTTGCAAACACCCGGGCCTGCAGTAATGCAAACAAACAGTTGCGTGAGGACTCCGCTGTCGCTTTTCACCCGCAGCGCTCTGCCAGGATCCAGCGGGCTGCCCCCTGCCTGCCTTCTCCCTGCCCGCCGAGGGCTGAGGCAAACAGCTTCTGAGCTTGAGCCTCCAGATACTCCAGCAAAAGCTCTTTAAGAAGCACCAAATACCATCTCAGCCAATGGCCCATGAACATCCCCAGCCGTGCGACGACTGGCCAAAGACGGGTTATTTGTACAGGAGGGGATGCTAAGATGCTCCGGCAGCAGGGAGAGCTGTTTATTTTTAATCCGTGCCAACCCTTCAGAGCCAACTCCCTTCTCCATGCGTCTTTCTCAGCTCTCCCTCCGTCCCGCCCGCCCTCTTGTTGTCACTGTCGCAGGCTCACAAGGATGATGGATGAAGGGCCTTAAAAGCAGCTGGTTTCACATTTCATCACTGTCACATAACTCGCTCTCCTCTTTCCTGAAACCGCTGCCAGGAACGCCCTTGGCATCCCAAGGTGGGCTCTCCCCTCACCGCAGCCCAGCCGGTGGTGGCCGGTTGGAGGTGAGCACTGCCATCGTTCTGTGAGGTGCCTGGATGCCTTGAGAGGAGGGATCCATCACAGCCCCCTGCTTCTGGCAGCTGGGGACGGCAGCCTTGACTTTCACCACGGGACGAAGGGGTGGCCCAGGTGCAGCAGGGATGCTGAGGCACCCAAATTGGGAGACCTTGGTGGCTGGGGATGGGCGGGTGCAGCGGGCAGGGTGAGGACCAGGGATAACCACACCGGGTCCCCCCATCACCCAGCCCAGAGCCCTCCCTGGGTGCCCCAGCAGGGAGCTACTTGGGGGTGAGGATTCAGGCAGATGTATTTTTGCTCCTGTTTCTCGGGTTTGCTCCGCTTCCAGCGCAAGCAGGTGAAAGGCTCGGTTGCAATCCTCCTGCCAGCAGCTGTGATTGAATGCCTGAACAGGGGAGGGGAGGGAAAGGAGGAGAAGAAAAGAAATGATTGAATAAAAACCAGGCTAAAGTAAAATAAGAATCAGTGTGAAGCAAGGGAAGACATTGTAAATCAAATCCCGCAAAAGGAGGCAGAGAGCAAACACTTCAGCCAGGCCTGAGCCACCACCAGTTATTTATTCAGATAACATATTATTAGTGAGGAGAGACACTCACATCTGATATATATCTCCCAGTCCCAGGGAAATATGAAAAGGCAGCTGGCTCTGCTCCTATCAGAACCATTCCAGATGTTTTCAGCTGGTGTCAGGCATGCTGCTTGGCATGACAAAGCAAAGGGAAAAAAAGGAGAGAAAGAAGGAAAAAGAGAAAGAAATGCTGTAATCTTATTTTTAAAGTACAAGAGGAAAACCAAAACAAACAAACAAAAGAAAACAAAACCAGACCACCACGGCTTCTGATATTAAATGTTTCCCCTGGCAGCCTGTGGTGCGGTTGTCATTACTAGCTGAAACAGCAAGAAGGACGGCAGAACACGGGGCTCCTGGCTACCTCTGTTAATCAAGCACCAACTGCTGGTTTAGATATTCTTAAATTATCGCGGGGAACATTTCAAAAGCATCAAGAGCCCAAGACCCCTTCTGAAAAGTGCTTTGCATATCTGATGAGCAACATCTGAGCTCTTTGGTTGCTTCTGAAGATTTTTCCCTGAGTGGTCCCGGCTGCGATGGGAGCACGGGTGTGTTGTGCCAGGTGCCGCGGCCAAACCTGAAGGTTTGGCTGAATGCTGCAAAAGGTGCAGGAGGAACTGCAACCACCTGATTATACAGGTGGGGGATGAAATTATGCAGAGATTAAGGGTGGTGCCCGTATTGCCATATTAGATAACCCAGGGAAGAGAAGTTGGTGCAGCGGTGGGTGTGCCGTGCGGTAGCCGTGAGCCTTGCTGTGCGCTTCCCAAGCAGTCCCGCTGCTGCAAGACCAGGCTTTCCGCCTTCTGTCGGGAGGAAGAAGGAGCGAGCCACTAAAGGAGCAGCAAAGATAAACACAAGCAGTGCTGAGGCAAGGCAAACACGGGCTGGGATGCAGCCGGAGCCAGTTTCCATAGCTACTCCCCATCCCTGTGGGGATGGGGCGAAGGCAGCAGCTCCTGGCACCCCGAGCACGGGGAGCAACCCGGGCCTGGGCTGATGCTGGGCTGACCCGACCTGGGCAAGGAGAAAGTCCCCAGCACCCTAAAGCTGGCATGGTGCAGCTCCACGGCTGGGATCCAAGCCCACTGCCTCTGCGGGGTTTTGCTGAGGGATGGGCAAAGCTGCGGGAGTGCAAAGAGCATCCAGAGGTTGGTGGTGGGCTTAGTGGGGATGCTTGTGGAGTAGGTATGGGTCTGGGGAGCTTGGGGGAAAGGAGAGCTTCTCTTGGGATTCCTGGTGTGGGATTTCCAGGATAGCTGGCTGCTCTTATCCCACTGAGACCTAAGCTCAGATCTCTTTAGGGCCACAGGAGGAGCTGCCTGGAGGATCCCATAGGCTGTTCACCCTTCAGAGTGCCTCTGTGCTCTTGGGTGCCCTGCTCCCAAAGAAAACACCCAAACTCCAGCTGTGCTTTGGGCCCATCACTGGGATGTCACAGAGCATGCTTTACCTGCACTCAGCATGAGTCTCAGCCCCCAAAACCACCTGGAGAGTGGGGCTGTGCTACAGGATGTCAGGGGAGAAGGGACAAGGGCCTTTCCCTGGCAAGAGGCTGACGTGCAGTGGCACCTGGACCAGTGGCTGGCTTGTCCTCCTAGAAACAGTGACAAGGAGACATTTACATGTGACTGGGAGAAAAGCAGCTTGGAAAATGAACCAGAAGGCCCTGGAAGTTCACCTCGAGCACACTGGTGGCCACCTGCAGCACCATGGCCTGGGGCTTGCCTGCTGGTGGGTACCCCAGCTGCTGTGCTGGGTGCCTCAGTGCAAAGCTTGGCGTCAAGCTGCAGGACAGAAAGTTTGAGGAAACAGAGGCTTAGGGGATGGTGGCAGGCAGCCCCATCCCACAGGATGGGGGTCAGATGGGCTCGGAGGGCTCCGCACCCTCCAGAGGCCGTAGCTGAGAGCCGGGACCGTAACCATGGCAGCAGCAGCTCCTGCATCGCCACACGGCTTGGGGACACGAGAAACAGGAAAAAGACCAAAAAAATAAAATAAAATAAAAAATTAGAAATTCTAATAATTCTCGAAGCCTGCTGGCGGATCTGGCTTGTTGAATGCCTCTCTCCCCGGTGGGGCCCACCCCTGGGCACCGGTTGCAGATGGGGTTCGCAGAGGATGCCGAGCGCCTGCTCTGGGAAATCAGCACGGCTGGAGGTGGGGAAGGGGCTCCGCCGGCTGCCACGCTCCTGCAGCTCTCATTACACTAATAGGGAGCACGGGGCAGAGGCATGGGTGTCAGCACCCTTGCTGTGCACTTAATAAAGCGCCTGAAGCTCCTCTATACTTTTTTATTAAAAAAGTGTCAGTGTCTCGGTGAAAGGCGGGGAGGGGGGGGAGGACTAAATTGCTGTTAAGCGACATGTTGAGACATGAAATCAAGTGGAAGGCTACGTTTTTAAATTAGTTTTTGACAGTTCTTTCCCTGGTGTCTCACCAATCTGCAGCTCCTGGGAGAAGTTGTCCCCTCCCTCCCCTGTCCCCCTTCACCACGACCTGCGGAGGCTAGGCTGGGGAGGTGGCAGCAGGGCAGGCTCTGCAGGCAGGACAGGGATCTGCTCTGCTGCATTTGGGACTGAGCTGTCAAAGCACCTAGGAGGGGTTGGGAGGGAGCAGGACACCTTTTGGTGTTGCCAATTTTGCTGTGATGGTGACGATGGCTCAGTGATGTTCCTCAGTTTCATGGCTCTCCAGGATGCCCAAACCCACTCTTGGTCCATGCACGCAACCCAGACCCCCTCCCTGCTGCCCAGCCCTTGCCAAATTTGTATTTTGCTGGCAAAACGGGGTGCTGCTGGGGGTTTAGGTGTGTGGGACTCTTCCTGTCATGCTGCAAGCAGGGCAAAGCCATGTCTCCGAGAGGCAGACTCATTCGCGTTGCTCCTCACTTACTGCAGGAGCCCAACACCTCTCCCCAGCAGGGATGAAGCGAGGGGTGAGCCCCAGATGCTAGGGTTTGGCTTGCTTCATCTTGTCTGGGATTTATCATAGAAAAAGCAGATTCACAAGTTTAAAGAGTCAGGGCTCAGAGCCCCATCAGCTGTCGTGGGGAGGACAGCAGCGATGGAGCAGGGAACGGTGGGGATGAAGGGAAGTTCAGGGATAAGCCAGGGGCAGCTCTCAGGCTGTGTGCCTAGGTGCTGGGAGCTCATATACAAGCCTTCATCCCCTGCCTGAACCCCTTAAAAGCTTCTCAGGTCAGAGGCATGGACACAGGCCCCTGCAGGAAGGGAGGCAGGCTGTCATCTCCAATGAGGGGGGTGCCAGGAAGAAAGGAAGAGTTTCCTGCCTGACACCCGCGTGCTTCTCCCATCCCTCGCTTCTGTTATGGAGTATTAAAAATTAACCAAACCATGTTCGTCATTAACACGCGTTGCCTTTGTTCTCCAGGCTCCCAGAACCCATTTGCGAGACTTTTGTTATGTATTTTTCAGCACTTTGTCTCTTTAATTGCTTGCTTCTCTCTGACATGCCAGGCTGTGGTTTGCAAGTCAGCTGCAGGGAACAGAGGGGCATTTTTATTGCTTCACACTGGATGTGAGTGAAAGAAAAGGCTCCGCAAGCCCCAGCTAGTGCAGCCGAAGCAGGCTCTCTGGGTGCCTGTGATGGATGCTCCTTGCCTACTGGGGACAGCCCGCTCCAGAGTCCTTAATCCCTTGGGGGCAGAGAGATGGAGGGAGTCTTTTCTTAAACTGAGGCTTCCTTTGCTCCACTCCAGCCCTTTTTCTCCCGCTGTTGAGCTGTGTAGATCTTTGTCTCATGCCGATGTGCAGTGCAGGGCTGGGGTGCAGGCGCTGCTGGGCTGGGGGCCCTGGGCAAGCTCAGCGAGGCAGCAGCCACGAGGGCACCTCCTGGAAGAGGTACCCGAGGGGGAGGTAGCAGGGGATGGGGTCTCTGTTTTGGGAGCAGGGGAGGCTGTTTGGGACTGAGTCCTGCCCTTTGGCAGCTCGGGCAGAGGAGGAAACGAATTTGCCTTTGGGTATGGATGATTAGTAGCACTGCAGTTGGGACTCAGCTCTTTGATCAACAAATAAGCCAAGACACCCAGTTTCTGGGATTAATTCAAGGGCTGCTGACAGCAGTTTGACAAACCATGCCACGAGGAAGGGCAAGGATAAAAATCTGTTTCTTCTGCCCTGAAACTCTGTCTGTCAGCAGTATCTGGGGTCTCAACTATGTTAGTTCATCTCCCAACCTTGCTGATCCTAAAGGTGGTAGATCCCCAAAGCATCCATGTTGCAATCAGCCTTGGTGAGGGACTCAAGTCCCACTGAAGGCAATATAAATCTTTCCCTTGACTTCAGCAGGCTTTGGATCAGCTCCTGGCTCACTGTGGTCTCCTCAAGGCAAGGCGCAATGGCACCGTGATGAAAACAGCACCCAGTGGTGGTGATGGCAGCAAGTAGCAGGAGGGGAAAGGCTGGTGTCAGCATTCCCTCCATGAGCTTTAACACCCAACCTGCTGAAATTTAATAATTAAGGAGCTGCTTTCACATGTGTTTTTTTTTTTTTTTTTAATAGTCTAACAGCATAAAATAAGCCATTCAATAATTAATTGACAAAGTCGAACCACACGTTCCAGCACCCGAGCTGAGGGTGTGGGCTCAGCCTTTGCAGACAAATGAAGTGAGAAGTAATTGCTTGATGAAGAAAAGGAAGATATTAACATCAGATTTGTCAGGTCCCTCGTAGGAATTCATCATAGTGGGTCTGGGGCTTCGAATGGGATTTGTGCTGCTAATTCATCACTAATTAACACTATAAATTGGCCCAGACGTGAGGGGAGGAAGAGAGCTGGGGTGATTTGAGACTTCGAGGAGAGCAAGAAGGAGGGGGGGAAGAGAAAACCTTGATTTGTAGGGCATGATTCAGAGGGAAGGAGGGAACGGACTGCTGGTGCTGGATGACATCTGGATGTGCATGTGTGCTGTAGGGAGGCATTTAGCAGTGCTGACACCCAAAAGGACGATCCCAATGTGGATGGGGACCCGGTTCCAGTGAAACCGGTCCCAGCTCCGCTCCTGGCTGACTCCAGCCTCCCTCCTGCTCTCCCTTGGAGGGATGTTACGACTGCTCTGGCTGGGAGAGATGAGCCGTTCAGCCTGGCTCTGGTCCTCTGCTGCCCAAACTTTTCTACTCCTGCAGCCAGGAGAAAGCACGAGGTGCACCAGTGAGGGTATCCAGCGCCTCCGATACACAGGCTGAGCATGTAATAGGAGACAAATCCTCCCAGCTGCCACCTCAGGCTGGCAGCTGCACGTACAGTAATAGGTGGCACGTCAAAGGTGTCCCGATAAGTTAAGTCTGCCTCAGCAGTGCATCACCGAGCAGAGCTGTGCGAACGCCTGCACAGTCTCCCAAGCATTTCAGCTGCTCTAGCTCCTTACAGCCTCGTTTGATCTGCCTGGTTATGTGGCTTTAACACCAGGTTTTGTCTCTCTGTCTCTGTCGGTGGTATGTGACTTGGGTCCCCTAATTGTCACCAGGTGGGGCAGCTCCACTGGGACAGACAGGGAGGGCTCAGCCAGCCTGGCCCAGTGTCAACTTCTCTGTCAATCTCTCTCCTTTTCTCTTTCCCTTTCTCCCTTTCTCCCCTTCTCCCTCTTTCTCTCTTTTATCTTTCCCTCTTTCTCTCTCTTTCTTTCTCCTCTTTTTCTCTGTGACACAGCTCGAAAGTCTTGCTTCCACATGATAAAACCACTAAAACCTTGAAAAGTGTTCCCGAGCGGAAATTGTTCTTCCCTGCTCCAAGTTCATTCCCAGGGTAACAGATTAGTGGTGTTTAAGGCTGAAAAGGATCACTGTGTTAATCGATAGATTAAAGAAGATCACAGCCATTAGTGCCAGACTGATTTCCATGCTGCCACTGCATTTTATGTGGCTGCCTCCCAGTCTGTGGCATGTTATAGCACTCTGAGTACCTCTGTGGTACCCCAGTCTGATTTGTGCTCTGATCTTACACTATTTGCCTACATCTTTGCTATCTCTTATCTCTTTTGATGTTAGTGGATTGGGCATGGGGGTGTGGATGGAGTGCCTGCCAGGCTTGGAGCACCTGAGCCAGCTGCCAGAGTCCTCCCAAGTGGGACTGCCAGGATTTAGATAATGTCTGGGGAACAAAAAGCATTTCTCCACTCTCTCCTCTTTCCTATCTTCCTTCTCTCTCCACCTGGCCTATTTCTGATCCCGGGCTCTCCTGCTGATGATAACTCCGGAGCACTCTCACGAAGGGCAGATCCCAGGCTAAGTACGTTGCTGTCCACCCAGCTGCTGCTTGCAGGTTGGGAGCGCTGTAGAAAAGTCCGTGCCAAGAAGTATCCCTCTGCCTCTTGTTTGCACAGCAAGGAGCACTGTGGAGTCCTGGTCAGGGACCAACACCTGCCTGTGTCACTGTCCAGATAATAAATAATACTGAGACTGGGGACAGATTTACTGTGGAATGGGGAAAAGCTCTGGAGCAGGCAAAGAAAAAGAAATGGATTGCAAAAAAAAAGTTGTTTTCTCAGAAAGTCGGCTCCAAAGGTCCCCTGAACTTGTGTAATTTTTTTTTTTTTTTTTTGCTACCTAGATGTGTCTAGATATGTGGGTGGATGGATTAGGATGCTGCAGCAGGACAGGCTACAGACAGAAATGAAGACACTGACAAATAACAGTGCTTCCTTGCTGGAGCTCATTCCAGAGACCTTGCTGCAGCTTCTAGGAAAGGAGTTACCCTTGAGGGAATACAGCAAGTTTTTCATGTCTCAGGAGACAAAACCTCCTTTCTTAAAAATGCATTTGGGTTTCCAGCTGGGACCCCTGTGAAAAGCATCTCGGTGTGTTTTGGGCTCTGGTTAGCTGTGCATTGTATGCACAAACATACCCCTTCCTCATCTCCTATTCACCGAGAAGGAAAGTTTAAGTGGCAGCTGCTTTTATGAATTCTGGGCGTCCTGAGTCAGAGAAACAGAGGAAAACTTCACTGCAGAGAGCCACCAGTCTGCTCTCTTTCCTCCTGGTACAAGTCTCTGGGTGACTTTCTCTAGATCTGCTACAGATAGGTGACGTCTTCTGCCAGCTTTAAATTGATCTGCACTGAGCATTTCTACCCTATTGTTATGTGTCCAGATGAGAAAATGATAAATCCCTAACTAAGGCCTTTAACTCCGTATTTCTGTCTTCATGAGGCCCCCTTGGTCACTGCTTGTCCAGCAGAAAGCCTCCTCAAGACTTTGTTTCCTGCAGATCTGCAAAAGTGAGGTTTTCTGGTTGGGTTTAAGGGTGAGTTGGGAGTTTTAACAGGTTTTGGATGTAATTTTTAAGCCCATAACAATGTTATCTGATAAGTAGCTTCCTACAAGTCTAACCATTTACCAGTGCTGTAACTTCACAAAGGTGCAAGTTCTCTGTGAATGCTCAGTGAAGCTCCTGGAGACCTGTGTCTTGCCACAGTAGTGAATGTGGTTGTATTCTGGGAAGAAATGCCTGAATAAAATCGCTCTGGTGTGTGCTTTTGGTGTGTGTTAGGTGCATCTCTCTGCACCAGGCCTGGTGTGTGTAAGGGAGGGGGGTAACAGCTTGGTGTATGCCTGGAAAGTGCATCTGCAGCATTACGTTAGGCTTGTGGCTCCCTGGAAAGACCCAGTGAGCTGCGAGCAAGAGCAATACATTAGTGTATTGCAAGCAAAAGCAATACATTAGTTTAGAACAAGCAATAATGTTTCCCTGCAATAGCCAGCAACTCTAATAGCCTTCTCTTGACTTTCTGCTGGAAGAATGACTCTTGGCTGGAACGATGTATGGCTGGGTAAGGGTGCTCTCCAGTACCAGCAGCTGCTGCGAGTTTCGCAAGGAACACTCCCCCATGTACCCTCAAACCTGGAAATCCGCAAACAAAATGACCCTGAAGCATCCTCTTCAGCGACATTGAAAGGAAACCTCGCAGCTTCATAAATCAAACTGCGGTGAAGGAAGCGAGGGGAGGCTGCCGAGCCGAAACTGGGGGGGGTCAGCCGATGGAAGGAGCACCTTTGTGCTGGGTGTCAGGTCTATCCGGCTGCCAGGAGTAAGGGCTGGTGTCCTGGCTGGGTCTGATAGCAGCAGGATGGATGGAGCGGTACAGGCTGAGACAGGCAGATCTACAGCTGAGCAAATAGGACCGAGCGTGCGGTGTATATCATGCAATTCAGCCTCTTTTCCTCCTGGGGGGAATGCCAGCCATCTGCCATTTCGCTGAAGCCACTTAGCATTCAGAATAATGGGAGTGGCTGGGAAAGCGGGGAGACGAGCACAGTTTTTACAAGTGATAGCAAAAGGATCAGCTGCAAGGCTCTGATCTGCCACGGCTTGTGGCCAGGCTCTGATATGATCCCCCAAACTTCCCCTGCCATGCCCAGGGGAGCGTGGCATCGCCGGGGACCTCCCTTAGTTTAGTACCTGCTTTGCTGCAAATGCTTTCTGCTCGGAAAATTGCCTGCTGTAAGCAACCAGTCCAGGAGGGCTCCCCACCTACCTTCCCCTGGGGGCACTGCTGATGGGTTGGGGCAGGGGAAGGGATGTTTTGGCCACCAGCAAAGCATGCCAGGGATGGTGGCAGGGCTGCAATGCTCCCCCTTGCAAGCTCTCAGCTCTTCCTTCACTCAGGCGGATTTAAAAGGAAATCCAATGCGCGTTTACAAGCTCCCAGCCCATTAATGAACGGGTTCATAAAGCAGCGAACAAAGGCTAATCAATATGCTGAGTGCAGGGGAGAAAGAGCCTGAAAGCATCCCCTAATCAGGGGGACGCTGCTGGCCCCGTAAGCAAGCAGGGTGTCTCTCTGATGGGGAGTGGGCCCCGGGAGCAACTTGCCACCTTTCATCCTGGCTCACCCCTAATGAGCCCACCATTCTCCTGGCTCCTGGGTGCAGGGTGAGGAGGAGGAGGAGGCAGGCGGAGCTGCTGCTAATGGTGACTTGCCACCGGGATCAATGGACGGGGAGCAAATTAGCCGGGCTGCTCCCGGGGGCGTCGATACGAGGGGTGGCGGGGAGTGACAGCAGATCGGGTGGCTCTGCTGCTCTGCACATACCAGCGTGTAATGAACACCCGAGGGACCCGCAGCACAGGCGTCCTGGCTGCCTGGGAAGCTGCCTTCCCTCACCTAATCCTCCCATTAACATATACTCGGCTTTGATTTTCCCCCTAATGAGTCCTCTCGCTGCCTCTCTCCCCGTTTGAGTTGCTGCTTCCCCAACAAACCTCTCCTGCAGCTGGCCCTGGGAGCAGGAAAGGAGCTCGGGACCCAAACCCACCATGCTGGGGCTCCTCACGCCGAGTGACCTGGGGGGCTTTGCCTTAGGACACCCCTGAGCCACTCCCCAGGATCCTGCAGCCTCCCCCACTGCCTTTCCTGAGATGACATGCTTGAAAATAAAGCCCTGGCTTTTTGCTCAGCTTAATGGCTGCTGTGGCACAGTGCTGTGAGGTGGAGAGGCAGGAGAGGAAGGGCTCAGCTGGGCTTTCCTCCATCAACCCTTCCTGCTGGGCACGGGATAGGAAGGATGCTTCCCCAGGCAATGGAGCTGCCAAAGCACGCTCCTCTCCCTGCCAGGCTGGCCAGTTGGCCGATTTTTAATTTTTTTGACCAACATTCCCAGAGACTGGGAGCTCAGGGGTGGCTCCTCTCTGCAGTTTTCATCTGCACGTGGTTTGTCCGGCACCGTGGGTGTGAGTCCTGAACCGCAGCCAGCAGAGCAGAGAGGAGGAGGAGGAGGAGCAGGACCAAGCCTGACTTGGAAAAGGGCAGGAGTTGCAAGCTCTGGGACCTGCTGGTGGTGTTTTGAGCAGGCAAATTGTGTGCAAGTAGCGATTTAAGCAATTGGACCAGATCTCATTATCTCCGTGGCAATATTAGGCAGCTCTGGCAGGAGGGTGGGTGGATAAGAAGGACAAGAGCAGGGGGAAACAGTGGGCTAAGAAAAGCAAGTCCTACGCACACCCAGGGACCAGGATGACCCTGCTGGAGCATGAGTCACGTCTGCGGAGCAGATCCGTGTTTAGTCACTCTCCTGTGCTGCAGATCTCAGGGTGCGGTGTCGCAAGGCATGAGTCAGGTGCCCAGGGAGCCCTGGGGTGGCTTTCCCAGGGTAGTTGGTGGAAGAGGAGCGAGACTCAGGCTCCTGGAAGCCAGCACCAGCCTTTCGGCAGGGCAAACCTTATGTTTAGACAACGTGTGCTCCTTCTGGAGAGGGCTGAGGAGACCCTCATGCCGCTGGAGACACCCAAAGCAGATCACAAGGACGAGTCTGGTGACTGCTGGGGAGGGCACACAAGCTCCTCAGGAGGCTGGGGAGCACATGGGCATGAGCTGCATCCCTGAGCATGCAGAGGGGTGCATCCACACCTCTGGCTCTCACCTCCAGTGGAGTAAGGAGAAGGAAGGAGGCAGCTCGGGGAGGCATCTTTCTGGCAGCAAGAGGTCTGAAGGAGCAGGGCAATCACTGGGCTGCACTCCCTGAGCATTTCTGTCGAGGGAAAGTTCTTGCTGTGCTGGGGAGTGCTGCCCCTCCTCGACTGCCTGACAGCTCGTGCTCTGGAGGGCTCATTTGGTGCAGAGCCAGCAGCGAGTTCAAATCACATTTAATTTTGCCCGCACGCACAAAAGAGAAAATCCCATTGTTTCTGCTGCTAGCTGCTTGACTGGCTGCCCAAACAAACAGGGAAGATAAAGTGACCCTGGGCATCTCTGCTGAGCCGTGGCCAAGGCTTGATTGAACAAATGAACCTGCAGACAGAGAACAGAAAAGGCAGGGGATTTGCTCCGCGTTGGCCCTCCTCCCTCCAAAGGCTGCTGGCGCCTGAGGGAGCGGGGTTTGAATGAGTTCACAGCAAGCAAAGCCAGGGCCTGAGTCCCTTTGGGTCCCAGGCACCCTTCTTGCTGTGGGCTGAGGGGGCAGGAAGAGGGCCAGCTTTATGGTAGGGGGAGAAGGAAGGGAGGGGACTGCAGCGTGCCCACCTGCCCCCTTCTCTGCTCATGGCAGGGATGGGCAAAATCCATCCCTGTGGGCACGCTTAGGAAGACATGCTCAGGACCGTGTTGTTATCAACCTGAAAATAATCCTTCCTTGCCTCCTTCTGTCTCTCTCACTGCCTTTTGTACCCTGCTTTCTCATCCCTCCACCTCTCCTTGCCACTTCCCAGCTGATCTCCACTTTCCTTCCTCATCCTCCTTCTCATCTCTCCCCTCCCCTTAATCCCATCCGTCCTCTCTCTGCAGCGGTCTGTGCCTCCAAAGCAGCCTGCTGAGGAGCCTTGCCAGAGGAGCCATCAGTTGGAAATGGAGCTGAAAACACAAGGAGCCCTGGTGGAGAGCAAGGGGCAAAAATGGAAAATGAGTTGGACTCAGCTCCCCACCTCTCTGTGCCCAAACTCTTTGAGGTTAAAAAATGCCTGGATTTGGGGACAACTTCCACTGGGACAGTTTAATATTATCCCTTTTCCTCCAGTAGAGGTTAAGCCTGGCTCCCTTCCCTGCACCACACGAGCAGTTTCCTCACAGAAAGCTTCTGCCCGAGCAAAGCCCCGGTTTTTGTCTCCTATATATAGGATGTGGTGATGCTGTAGATATAAGGCCATATAGATAAGTGCTTAATATCAAAAAAAAGAGCAGCATTGTATCGATCTTCACCCAAGTGCTTTGAGATCCCTGAATATAACAATTGATATAAATGCAAAATCACTATCATTTTGCAAAAATTATTCATTTCCTTCTATTATACTCACACGCACCAAGGAGTACGCTCCCATTGCCAAGCATTTGTGAATAATCTCTGGAGAGGGGGTTGTCTGATGTGTTTATTCAGTGTAAATAAGTTAAATGTTAGGGAATGAATGGTTCTACTAATTGAATTTATTCTTGTAAATTTAATGCCATCCTAGCCAAATGCGCCATCAAAAATGTGCATTATTTTGTTCATCTGCATGGCCACCATTGAAATTCAAAGAACACATCTGATATCCCGGTGCATGGCTGGAGGAAATGGGCTTTCCAGCAACCCGGGGAAGTACGGCGTGGAACGGCAATATTTGTATATCCAGAACGACTACTTGAGTTCTTTTAATAGAAGGAGCAGTGGCTGCAGTTGTAAGGCTGGATTATGCCCACTGTGAGGGAAAATAGTGTTTCTTATTTTTTTCTTAGGTCTCTCATCGGGCTCCCCTTGTGGCTCACAGTCCCTCTGCTTGCTGTACGCTCACAGAGGATTTCTGAAATAAAAAGGAAGTGACCAAGGAAAATCTGTAAGTTTTTCTAGTTTTTCTATAACCGTGCTTTATGTACGTGGTAAGAATTATACTCAGGCATAACTCAGCACCAGCCAGGCACACTTTGTTCTAATCCAAGCTGTGTTATAGCCCTGACGGAGACCTGACGGCAATGAGCGGGCTGTTTGTGAGGACACTATTAAGCGGTTTGGAAGTCCTGAGTGCAGGCGTGTCTTTTCATCTCGGAGTGCTAGGAGGGTCTGCTACACTCCTTGCAGCTCTTCATCCATGCCTGAGGCCACAGCAGGCTGTGTATCCACCACGAACCCGCTGTGATCTTCTGAGCCTGTTCAACGAGTTTTTTTCAGAGGTGGAGGCAGCTCCTGCCATAAGAAGGAAAGAGAAGCAAAGCAGAGCACATCGTTACGCCACTGCCCATGTGCTGAGTAGGGCAGACAGTTCTGGCTTCTCCTGCTCATACGTCTTTTATTTTTTATGGCTATAATGACTCAGAGCAGGGCAGTGAGGATGACCAAAGGCGTGGGATGGCTGGAGTGTGGGAGATAATTAACAGGGCCAGGACTCCCCTGCCTGGAAGAGGAGCTAAAGTTTATGAAATCGTGAGTAATGTGGGGAAGGGGAAAAAGGAATGACTTCTATTTCTTAGCCTGAGGACTGAGAGGTCCTGAGGGGAGCAGAGAAGGTGACACTTGTGACATTGCTGAGCTGAGAAACACCATGGTACCCAGCACCTGGAGCGTCCTGAGCGTAACGGGACAGCTCTGTGCTAGAAAAATCTGCTGTGAAGTCTGAGACACGGGAATGCCATGTGCATCCTCAAGAGAAAGGTGGCTGGGAGAGTAACCTGGGGAAATCCCACAGCATCCCTGCCTTGTTCTCATCAGGCTGTTGAGTTACCTGGGCCTCTGGTCTCACCCACTGTGGCCATTATTGCATGTTTGTATCCGTTGTTCAAAAAAACACCCGGTGGCAGTCAGTTCAGCCCGAGGAACACTAAACTTCACAGAGTTCTGTAACTATTAACTGCTTTATCTTCGTGCCATTAAGTATCATTAGGTCCCTACCACGGGTTTAGCAAAACCCAGATGAGCCAAGAGGGAGAAATAATTGCAGCCCATATGCCTGAAATCATCCATCCCACTAAGGGCTGCAATTCAGCTCATGAGCTGTAATCACATCAATTAACCTTTGTTCCATTTAACATTAGGAGGGCCACAGAATTACAGTGTTCGTAATTAACCTCCTGGATACAGATGCATCCAAAAACAAAGAGGCATCCCTGTGTCTCCCAGGCCTGTGCAAAGGCAGGGCCAGAGGTGAGGGTTATTAAGCAAAAGAAAAGAGGGATTAACATCTCCTGAGCTCTGCTGCTGCCTTGCGAGGGGAAAGGCTGCCGGGAGCCCCATGGGCTGAGCAGCCACACCATGGGGTGTGTGCCACGGAAAGGAAGGGCCCAGGATCCACAAAGGGGAAAGGGGGGAGCTCCCAGGGTCTACATGACGGTGAATAAAGAAAAATCTCTCCCCAGAAAGGGTGTCCGCGTGGTCTCCCAGCCCCTCTGGGATCGGGTGTATCGCTGAAGAGCCACGGGCTGGGTGGGAGCTGGTCTCTGCTGCCCCATCGGAGGGGCAGAGCTGGCCCCAGGGATGGAAAAACACAGAGCAGCCGTTTAAGTGGGAAAAAAATGGAGAAGATTCACTGAGCAGCAATGGGAAAGTAATTGAGCTAAACTGAAACGTAATTGGAAAATAATCATGGTGAACAGCAGTTTAACACATTTTATTCTAATTTGAACAGAAGTTGCTTTATGAGTTGGTGTTTGTGGCGTGCTGTCTATAGCCTAGACAAAAGACTTTTTTTTTCTGTGGCTGGGACTGAAGCCAGAAGCAGACCCTGCTCCCACATCCTCACTGCCACCTCTGTCTCCATTCTCAGTGCTGGGGGCAGAGAGGGACGAAGCATCCAATTTCTCCAGCAGCGTGCCAGAAGGACGGTGCTACCTCTGCTGGAGGTGGTGGCTGGGAGACCCCGAAGGCTTGCTGTGCAGTAGCCAAGAGCATTTTCTGTCCATCCCTTCTCCGTGCTGTTCTGCTCCAAAGCTGCTTATGCAAAGCGTTCAATAAATACCCCCTGAAACGTGGAGGAGATGAACAAGGTAATGTGAAGAATAATGAAATGTCCCTCAGCCTCCGGGGAAGCAGTATTGACCAGCCATGGAGAGAGCTTGTAATGAGGCCCACTTTACCCAGAGAGAACAGTAATAGCCTTCCCTTCCGCAGCCCCCCTCGCCCCCCCGTAAATTGTGTTTGCTCAAGAAAATGATTTGTTCAGGAAAGGAGCCAGGCAGCAGGTGCTGGCTGGAGGAGCCAGCGAGGAGGCAAGGAGAAGGGCTGGGGGGAGAGTCATGGGCCATGTGTGGCTCCCCAAGGCCGGTAGCTGTTGCAGATGAGATGTGCTGTGTCAAAATGCCCCTCTGCATCCCGCTGGCCCAGGAGGATGGGGGAAGGAGACTTTAGGGACATGGGAGCTAGATGTGGCAGCAGGGGTGGATCCTGTGTCCCGTGAAAGCCACCCTCATCCCAAAAGTACTTCCCTTTGCCTCACCCAAACCTCTCCGTTCAGTCCTCTGTTCTTTGCACTGATGGTGAGATCTCTCTCTGCTGGTCGCCCTTGCTCTGCTGGAGCAGGCTCTCACGACGTGTCTGGATTCAGTGCACTTGCATGGTGGGTTTACTGCTCACTCTTTGGCCCATTTATTGAGCACTGTCTGCCATAGAGACCCCCAAAGCTGTGGCTGTGGACCCATTCCTGCATCTGCAGAGCATCCGGCAGAGATTACACCCCTGCACAAATAGAGATGCAACCCAGAAAACTGCCTGCTCAGCAGCAGGCTGCTCAGCCCACCAGGGCTGCAGCTTCCCACCCACAGCTGCTCTTGTTTTCTAGCCCGTGACCAGCAGCCTCTTCAGAGTGCCCCTTGTTTCAACATCATGGGGGTTTTCTAAGGCTGCTCATTTGGTTTTAACCGTGCTATCTGTTCAAGGCACCACCCTGTCTACATTAACCTTTATTGCATTATTCCCATGTCTTCCAGTCCTCATTTCCATTCCTTGCCCCCTTGTTATCTGGGGACATAACAGGTCACTTTGCTTTGCTGTTCTTCCTATTTGCATCTCTGCCTTCTGCTGTCAGAGCTTCCTTTGCCTGCTCCCTCCCTGAGCAGCACTCCATTTGGGATCAGCATCTCATCAGACTGCAATTCCCTTTGCTTTGGTCCAGTGTACAAAGTGACAGACCCTCTCAAATTGAGCTGGGACTTTTGTCTCACAGCCAGCAAGGTCACTGCAGTCCAAGGAGCTCCTCAGCACATGTGTGTGTGTTGTGTCCCATGTTAACACAGGACCAAAGGTAGCTTTGCAAATTTTAGAGCTGTCTGAGTCCTCAGGATGGTGCATTTGAACACCCACACGCTACACAGAGTGTTTGGAAGATGGAGGGAGAATAAGGGTTTATGTTTATTGTAATTATACAATTTATGTCCTGAGTGATGTCCAGAGGAGAGACTCCTGCCTGCCTCCATTGCAGCTGAGAGAAGGCTGCAGGGGAAAGCACCAGGAGGGTTTCTTCTTCCCTGCTACGTTCTGATGTGATCCAGTGTATGGTCAATCCAGAGAAGGTGTTTCAAAGCTTTGCTGTGTCCTCCGTGGTCTCACCCTGGTAATCGGGACAAGATGATGATCCCTCCCAAGCTGCGGAGAGCCCCATGCTGGCACCCTGAGTGGACACACGTCTTCCCTCTCCAGGCAGGGAACAGAGGGGTTAGACTTCACCATGCCCTGGACAAAATGCTCTGGAAGCTGTCAGCCTAAAGCGAATTGGAAGAGCCACCCTACTGTGTTCAATCTGTTGATTAAAGCAGCAGCTGATCTTATTGTCATTCCTAACAGATCAGCGCCGTGTTTTCCAAGGCTGCTGCTGAGCCTATTGTTAGCTTGGCTGGTTGCAATGATCTGAATTTATCCTAAGGGTTTCTGTTGTTGTTGTTGGTTGGTTGGTTGTTTTGTTTGTTTTGTTTGTTTGTTTTGTTTTTCAAGGCTTTGAGCCTCCTCAGAAAAATAACTTAATTGTCACTGTGCGTTCATTGGGGTTTCAGGTGGAGAAACCTGCCCACCTGGCCACAACCCTTTGTTTGTGAGTTGCTGACTCACACTAACCTAACCAAACTCCTTGAAAACAGAAAAAAAAAAGAAAAAAAAGCCAAGATAGGACAAAAGCAGAGCACATTCAGACAGACCTCCTCAGATTAGCCTGAACCAGACCAAACCAGAGACCTACCTTGATTTGAGCAGACCTGACCTGGCATAGTTGAGTTTAACCAGGCTGTTCAGATTCTGTGGTTTGGCTTTGCTGTATATCGGATTAAATCCACCTGCTCATCTGTTGACACAGCCTCTTTTGCAAACCAAGGACCTTCTGGGATGCATCCCAGCAGGACAGACCTGTAACCTTGCATTAGCTGTTGCCCTCATACTGCTTAATGTGGGATTGCTTCTCATACTGGCTTAATTTGCAGAGATCCCAGGGATGGCTCAGAGCAGCACCACAGCTGGTTGAGTGCCAGCAGGTGCAGTAGGCTACCAGGTGCTGCTTGGCACCTAGTGCACAATGGCACAGCATTTCAGGGGGCGACCACTTTTCTCTAGGTAGAAAAATAAAAGCCTTGTAATAAAAGCCAAATGAAAGCAGAGCCTCATCCTTACCTGCTATCTACTGCCTTAGGAATCTCTGGAAACAACATGGGAAATGGCACCCATCCGTATCCCATCTCTGATTGTGACTTTTCTGCTATGAGTGATGCCAGGTGCTGAACTTGATTTCCTCCTACCTGGAGGTGACACACAGCCCTGATCTAAATGAAGGAGCTAGGAAGCTGCACATCTATGACATATACCAGTGTAACGTACGTGGTAATTATCAGTGCTATAGGGGCTGAGCTAAAGGAGTCCCGTATATAACATGGGACTAAAGCTCCTTTAGACTTATGATAAATCCAGACCTGAACACCAGGATATATAGAGATCCTTGATTCAAAGTTTTTGTGTCTTACCTGCTTAGCAGTCTGCCACTCAGCTTCCAAACTAAAAATATTGATTGCTTAAGCAGATAAAATGAGCCACCTGAAGTGATCCCGTTCATGAAACCCATGTAGGCTCAACACTCATCAATAATATCAAAATGGAAAAGAAGAGGGTGTTATACCAGTTAGGAGGTGTAACAAAATGATGGGCAGACCTTGTAGGAAGGTCCCGAGCTGTTCTGGAAATGGACAAAGAGGTTCTTCATCAGAGATCCCTCCTGGCTAAAAGTACAAGTTCTGTGGGAATATCACAGGTCAGATTAAATTGTACGGGTTGGTGAAGGTTATCCACTATTTTGGATGCTTCGAGGAAAAAAGGTTAGAAGAGAAAAACTGAAGTCTGAATTTTGAATGACATTCTGGGCAGGACCAAAAGCTGAAAGTCAATTTCCCATCCCTTTGGGTAACGTCCTTTAAAAGTCCTCACTGACCCTGACCAGAGCCAGATGTCTTGCTGGCCCTCTGTCCTTCCTAGCTAAGGAGGAAAAACTATTTTCAGTAGAGCCTGATGTGGAGTCTCATGGATCACAATCAGCAGCACGGCTTCATACCCTTGCTGCTTTCCACACAACGAGGCATCCAAGGGCAATCCTAAACAGGAACACTGAGTGTTAAACACAGCAGCTCTTGGGAGACTGGGTATTTACCAGACTGTCATTATCTGTTGAAGTTCCCCACATGATTTTCCCCATAAAAACAAAGAAACAAACAAACAACCCAGCAGAAATAATTTTCTGCAGTCTCAACAATCAGGATAAAATCTTTGTTTTCAGACGCTCTTTACTTCCCAGCGCTTCAGGTTGAGCTTGTTACTTTTCCCAGCTAATTAGCATGCAGCCTGCAGGTTCCACAGCATCAGCTAAATATAAACCATCCTTTTATTTTTTCCTTTTATTTGAGGGCTGTTGACAGAGCTTTTTGTTCACATGAAAGGTAGAGGATTAGCCATGTGAGGTTCATCCCTCATGTCTGTCTCCTGTCATCAGAGGACGGTGGGTCTCATCCATTAACCAGGCACACGGCCAAGGCAAAGCACTGGGCAAGGCTTCGCAGAGGACAATGTCACAGCCAGACTCAGGGGACTGTGTTCCTGGGCTCTGACTTGGCCATGGTCTAAGTGCTGAGGACGAGAGCTCGGCTCTTGTCAGTCCTGGCTTTTCTTCCCTGCTCTTGGCTGTCCGGAGGAGTTACCTCTGTTCAATGTCCTTTGCCTTCTCCATGTGGTCTTCGGGGATCAGTCCTGCTTGGGACGTGGGAAAAGGGACTGCAGGAAGACTCGCTCCCAGTCTTCGACCTTTAGCTTTAACCAGCTTGTACTTGTAAACTTCTCTGAGATTTCCTAATAAATGAACTTCCAGCAGACACGGGGGCAACGATACGTGTCCTCTCCATGTGCTTTCCAGGCTTCTGCTAACAGACTTGGCCCCTGTACCCGGCTTGCCTGCCAGTTTGTAACGCTTTAGGAGCAATGACATTCCAGGCTGAGGAAGGATGAACGCAGCCTCTATGTTAATTTCTCACCGTTCGGTGCCCCCCGTGTCCTTTTTATACCCATTAGGAGGACAGGGTGACATTACGGGAGCCACAGGCTGCATTTCCAACCCTAAGGGATCCCATCTTGGCTGAACTGTAGCTGACATTTCACCCACTCTGGGCTTTAATGCACAACCAAGACCCTCTGGGCATGATACACAACCGTTTTATAGAGCACTGAAACAGAGCTTTCTCCAGCTGGGATAATAAAGGAGGGGATTTTTTTTTTCCGATGGCTCCTGTTGGAACACATTATGAAGCCCTTTGTGAGAGGCTTTAAACAGAGCCTTTAAAGTGAATTCAGATGGAGTGAGACTTGGCAGAGACTGAACTGGAAGATGAAGGTGGGGGTGTGGGGAGAACCTCCGAACCAAGGGGAATCGTTCCTGGAGCACGAAGAAAGCTGCAGGATTAGATCCCCTTTGTCCTCCCAGCCACAAGACTGAGATTTCCCCGTGCCAGGTGCCCTGTGCCCTCCCTTGAGCTGGCATGCAGCCGGCCAGTTTGGCACTGGCTCGCTCTGGGTGGCCCCAGCACAGACTCGCTGCCTGCCAGCCGCAGTCAGCTTGGCCCGGACCCTCAAGGGTGACCAGGGGATCTGGCTCTGCTGTGACCCCAGACAAACGTCCCCTGGGCCCTGCACTATCTCTGCAGCCAAAGGGGTTCCCATTCATGCCTGTCTTGCTCCTATTTATTTCTTTGATTCCCGCTGGAGGTGGAAACAAACTGCCACCCCCTGTAGCATCTGTCCTCCTCTCTTGTTCTCCTCTCTAGGGCTGTCTCTCTGACTTCTCTCTTTTTCTACCCAGTTCCATTTATCAGTGTCCAGCATCATCAGAGATTTCAGCATGGAGAAGAAAGACTATTTATTAAAAACTTAAAAAGATCCCCACAGCCAGCACACGTGGAGTTTCGCAGTGGAATTTACAAAGCCAGGGAGCCTGAATCTGTCAGTTCAAGAGCTAAGACCTTCCCCCTGCTGAGCTGACACCTCACCTAGCCTGTGTCCTTGCTGGTGGTTCACCCTGGCAAGCCCAGAAGGCTGTGGGACTCCCTTGCTTCCCAGTCCCCTGCTGCTGACCCTATGCTGCCTTCACCTGAGGACAGAAAGGGAAGAGGGACAAGACATTTGCTGAGGGGACAGCATCAGCAGCAAGCACAAGACAAGGACTCCCATCCCAGATTTTTGTCTGCCTGGCAGCGAGGGCTGCTGGATGTCCAGAAATCAACGTCCTCCTGAAGTGTTAAGGTGGTAGGGACTGATGTGTTAGAGGTTTTCTGGTGCCTTGTGGTTCTCCTGGGGAGCCTGGTGAAAGAGAAAGCAGGTGTTTTCTGAGGAAGCCTTGATTTCTGAGTTAAACTGCAGTGTTACTACAATGAGTAAGGGCATGAAATCTAAAGACAGAGATGAGAGCAGAAGCCTGCTTGGAAAGGTCTCTCCTCCATGTTTGAGTCTTCCCCAAAAGGAAGAGATAAAAATTAGTCTGGAACTGAAGCACAAGAGAGCCTGAGCCTGGCTGAGCCTTGGGAGAAGGAGGGAGTTAGGGAACAGTGTTTGGGGATCTTTATGGTCTGACAGCAAAGCCTTCTGGCACAGGACAGGTCTTGTGTCATCTCCGGGCTTTCCAACGACAGCACAATGACACATCTGTGACACACAAAATAGAAAAGAAAAGCTAGAAATCCAATAGCTTGACCGGAGCCTGACTCTGCTATCTCTTCCTTAAATCCATCCTCATTGCCGCACCAGAGCCATTAGTTTCAAAACCTTGATTCCTCTGTGCCTACTCCAAAGTTGATCCGTATGTTAACTGTGCGAGCTGGGGTTTTCAAAGCTGGAAATATGCCTCGGGCTGTTTTAATGTTTCATCTAAAGTGCGCCATTCATTTTTGAGGGGAAGATTAGGGGAAAAATAAACACCGCTGGTCTGACCACACCAAACAACATTCTGACAGATGAGTGGCTGGGAAGTGAAAGCTTATGGGTTGGAGAAGGGAAGCAATGTTTGTAAAACACCACTCAGCCCAGCTAAAGCTGCCCCTGTCAAAAGTTGTGCACCTTGGAAAAGTCCCCAGCCCATATATATATTCTGCAGAGAGCAGCTGCAGCTCGGCTGCTCTCTCCCTCAATGTGTCTGTGTGGGCTGAGCTTGCTCTGTCTTCCCATGGCACCTACAGCCCAGTTTGACATCTCTTCCAAATCCTCCAGGGGGATTTTCTTCTGCACTCGTAGCATCAGGACAGAGTTTTCAACCCACAAGGCAACCTACAGCACTTGGGCTAAAAGGCCTCTCCCCTTTGCAGGAGGTTGCTCGCCCTCCAGGAGCTCTCCTCGCTGTTGCACGTGGGGAGGTTGGGAAGGAATAAGGCAGGGAAATGCAAAAAGCAGAAGGATGATTTCTCACTGCCCATCCCGAGGAACTGGCTTGCTTTCTTCTTCTGACACTGTCAGGGGGAAGGCTGCATAAAGTAAGGTGCTCACTGAGAGCAATATATTTCTCCTTCTCTGAGCAATAAGATTTATTTGTGCTGTCCATTATACCCAGGTGGACCCATGCTGTGGACACAAAAAATCCCATGTAAACCCTGAAAAAGCAGGCTTTAAGATCTTTGGAAACCTAGTTTCCCAAATTAATGATGATTTTGAATAAATTTGGCTTTGTTTCTGTCCCTCAGTTCCTTAGTTATGAAGATAATAAAACCACCTAATTCAACGGGGAAACTGCTGATGAACAATTCATTAATACCTGTGGCACTCGAACGCTACCATGAGCAGAGCTTACAAAAGGCTTTGAGGAAACCCATCAGGGTTCAGCTGAAACACAGCAAATAAGGTACGGAGCTGCACGTGGAGAGATGGGGATAAAGCAGAACTGTGACGAACCCCTTCCATCTTGTGCAATGAATGACCCCCGAAATACAAAACACAGGGAAAAATTCAGAGGTTGGAAGCTACTACGTGCAGAAGGGTCCAACCAAGGTCAGAAGGCAAAACCTGCTGAGATGTTGCCCATCCCTGTCTCCCCTCTGGGCACCACTGGCCGCACCCAGGAGATTCGGGGCGCTAACAGACCCTTCCTAAATTCTCCCTACACAGAGATCATAACCCAAGGAGGCCTCAGCCACACACAGCTGGGTGGTTCTGCCTGAGGAAGCAAAGCCAACAGTCCCACGGGGGAGCCAAGGCAGCAGCACGGGGCAGAGGCACAGCCTTCTCCTCCTTCCCCTCCTTCCATGGGGCGTTTGGATGGACAATGCCACACTGCCACTTGGCAGGGGAAAAATGCTGCAGCCTCCTTCCCTGCCCGCCCTGCAGCTGGATCCATCCCTCCGGAGCAGCAGGGAGGGGAGAGGGGAAGGCAGAGCGGCAGGGAGGGCCGGGCGGGAGAAGCCTGTTTGAAACCCTCGATAAATGCCACGGTGCAGCCAGCGTGAAATGAAGAAATATTGCTCCTGGTAAATATTTATTTTATATCAGAAATTAGCATACCAAATGTAATTAAAAACATCTTTATGTGCACATCCCCCAACCCCCCAGTCTGTCAAATGACGTTTCGGAATAACTAGTCATAAAGAATGTGGCCTAATTAGCAAGCATCCCAGCCTACTGTTGCCGTTTGATAATTACCCTGCAATGAGCATCTGAAATTAGGATTTCATCCCCCCCATCACAGCCCTCCTCCGGCAAAAGCCAGTGCCGGCAGGTTTTTGTCATCCTCACCTTCATTTTACCTCTCTCCTGGCGAACACCCAGCCTGGGAAACCCATCGCCTTGTGAGCAGGGGATCCTCGTGCCCCATCCATCATGCTCCCCGAGGTTCCCCAAAATCTTGGGGATGGGGACACTGCACCAGGGATGGAAGGGACAGGACGGAGGCATGGGAGGAGCAATGGGAAAGGTTTTGAGACCAACTGGGGAGCAGTTAATCCTGCTGGGGCTTGCAGCAGTTTAATTGCTCGTCCCAGAGCTGCTCGCGGACTGCCGGCACGCAGCGAGCATGCTGCCTCCGTGCACCAGAGGTGCACTGTGCGTGAGATGAAAATCAGTTGTGAAGAGAGCTTGCGAAGTCTTAAATCCATCAGAAATGACCCATCAGTGAAAAAAATATAAAAGGACCAGATGGCGCCTTGTAAAAGTCTTTCTCCTTTCGTAGCTCGAATGAAAACGGTGCTCTCTGTGAGCCTGGGGAGCTGAGGTTTAGGGCAGTAAGAGGCTTGTTTTCTCCTCCCCAGGTCTGGGACTACCCCCGTGTGATGCCTGCTGCCCTGGCCCCTTCCTTGCAGGTCCATCCCCTCCACCAGCTCCTGGGGGCAGTCCCCAGGAGGTCTGGTGGGGGCTTGTCACCTGCCTCGGCCACCTGCAGCCTGCGTGTCTCTGCCCAAACGAGCCCCTTGCTCCCTGGTCCTTAGGGGAGAGGACGAGGCGCTTCGAGGGCTTGGTGTGCCTGACTTGTTCTAGACATTGACTCCGGCATGAGACAAATCACGTCATAGGGGAGGCTGTTTTCTTCACTGACTAAGCAGAGACCCCAGGGTGACTTAATCAGATGGAAAAGAAAAAAAAAAGCCAACAACAGCGAGATGAATCCCATTCTGAGATCTTGTTTTCTCACAAATAAGGACTAACAAAGACAAAGCAGAACAGAGGGGCAGCTAGTATTAAAGAACAACAGGATTAGCTGTAAGGGGAAGCATTTCCCAAGAGACTCCTCAAAAATAAGGCTTTTCATCAGCCCGTGAGAGGCGCTGGCTTTGGCTTTGGCTGGGACGCTGCATCCAGGGGGATGAGGGGAGGAAGGGCTCGGGTTTTGGAGGAAGAGCCATGCTGGGGCCGAGTTCCCTGCAAATTCAGAAGTGGTGCCGGGGCACCCTCAGCTCCGTGGTGGTGCTTTTGGCAGCTTGGTGGGATAGCACCAGGGAAAGGAGAGGTTGTGGCGAGTTTGCTGGGTCTGTGGATGAAGGGGACATCGAGCAGATACGCTGCAGTAAGCCATAACCTCACCATCTCCCCTGCTCTGCTTCTCCCCACCATTTTGGGGGGGTTTGTGCCCCCACGGAGCTCCACGTGGGCAGATCAGGGCTGCCAAGCTGGATGAGGAGCTCCAGCGTGCTCAGGCCCTCGCTTCCCGTTAGCTTCTGTCGGTGCTGCCAACTTTCCGGAGATCTCCTCCTCTCAGAGAGGGCAGGGAGGATCTCCATGCTGACATTGCAAATGCAGCAGCCCCAGGCACTGGTTTCCTAATTGCTGTGCATGGCTGAGTCCTCCTGGGGATCCGGGAAGGAGGGCTATTGAAGATAAAGAAAGCTGGCGCTTCGTTTAAGTCATTAGAGAGCTCCTTGGGGAGCTGGAGGGAAGACAAAGTGAGAGGGATGGAGGGGGAGAGGGAGGGTGAGGCAGCGGGAGAGGAGCGGAGCAAGGAGGAAAGGAGGGAGGGAGAGAAGGTGTGGGCAAAATAGGATGGAAATACGGTGAAAGTATCTGGGAGGGAGGAAAAGAGAAGGGAAGAGGAGGGAGAAGGACATGGGTGAGGGAGACAGGGGGGTGATGGAGGAGGGGTACCCCTACCCTGCCGCACCACGGGTCCCCCTGAGGATCCCCAGGCTGTCCCCTGGGAAGGGGATGCCCATGGGAAGGGCACCGGCTGGGGTATGGGGCAGGAGGAGGCAGGAACAAGAGGTGCTGCCCGACCTCCTGCCCTGCAGGGCTGCAGCAGCCAGCTCACGGCAGCAGGGCGAGCTCGGCAGCGCGGGCTGTGCGCTCAGGAACTTCTCATTGGAAATGGTTGGCTTGTTTTCTCTGGAAACGTTTGCTGGCTTGAAAATAAAGTCTCTTTCCTATATACATTTTTTTTTTTTAAGGTAGCAGATTGTTGTTTCTGTCGAGCATAACATTTAGTAGATGGAAAAAAATAACAAATATGTACAACTATATGCTTTCTTTCCTTCTTTTTTTTTTTTTTTTTCCTTTTTCCATGTAGGACATAAAGGGAAAAAAAGAGAAAAAATGTGTCTGAATAAGTGAAATATTTTCATGGATTATTTTGAAGAAAGTGATTTTTTTTCGTTGTGGTTGCAGAGCAACAGAAAGAAAAAAAATGCAATTTAGATGAATTCTGCTTGTGTCCTGAATAGACAAAGGGGAATACTTTCACTGCAGGTATTTCACTGCTATTTTGAGGCAGGGGAAACTGAGGCATGAGCAGCATCCCCAGAAGATGGAGATGTGGTAGAGAGGCTTGCCAGACAAGCCTTACACACTCCTACCTCCTTCCAGTCTAAATGGCACCATTCCTTTCCCCTCCTGCACGCAGCACACTTACACCACCCCTGCTCCACCCTGGATCCAGCTCGGGGGGACTGGGCACACTGGGAACGAGCCGTGCACAGACATTTCTGCAAGTGGGGAGGCCAGGGAGGAGCGGGGAGGAGATGATTTAATTGCAGGAACTCAGGACGTTTTACAACACAGACTTTCTCAAACAAGGGATGCATCAAACCTAATTGCTTTCCAGGCTGTCCGGCTCCTTAATTAGGAAGCATTTTAAAGCCCCGTGTCAACTCTGCTGATAAAAGCACCTCACAGAACAAAATGAAGACCAGCTGCCCTCAGCTCCTTGTCCCAGTGCCCAGACCAAGGTGGGAGCACAGGGAAACCCATGGGGCCACGGCACTGTGGGGTTTGAGGGTGCCTTCTGCCACTGCCACCCCACTTTCCCCAGCCCATTCCCACCCAGGACAGGTGTCCCTGGGTATGAAGGGATAGAAAACCCAAGCTCAGTGAGGACTTGAGGGGTTGTTTTGGGTTCAGTCCTGAGGCTGGATGAAATGAGAGCAGCAAGGGGCACACTGGGGAGATGCTCTCCATGGCTTTCCCTGAGCTGCTGGTCCACACTGCAGCACATCCACAGGAGTTAGAGGAAGCAAATATTCCCCAGTGCAGCCTCTGAATGTGCCCCCCTCCCCTGCCTTTCCCCGCTACCCTGTTGTCATTTCCCACTTGGCCAGCTCCACAAACATCTTAATTTCATGCCTGCTTGTCAGGGCCGCTTTGTGAAACATCTGAATGACATTAGCACAGTTTAAGAGTGTGACAGACTGAGGAGCAGCAGCCTCCTGCGGTTGCCTATTCCAGATGGTTGAGTGACAAATCTCGCTTCTGAGATCTTAACTAGAGAGGTGCAGCAGGACAAAGCCCCCGGGGAGCACCAGACCCGTCCCCACAGCGGCTCCGAGCCCTCTCTAGGGGCAGGCAGTGGTTAATCCAGATGGAAGCAGACACGCAGCAGATGCTGTGTTCTTCGGGGACCCTGAAAGCTTTTCCTCTGACTTGTTGCTGTCTCATCTCAATTACGTGCACAGCCACAAACAAACCTGTTTTTTTTCCTTTTTTTTTTTTTTTTTTTTTTTTTTTTTTTTTCCTGCAAGCATCTTCTGCCCAGTGGCTTCTCTCACTAGTGTGGTGCTCCGTCGTGTTGCCTTCAAATGGCATTTGCAGTCTCATAGTCAGACTTCAAACCCCAAACCAGTGCAGGACGTTTTGGGGGAGAAACTCTGCATTCATACATGTAGTGGAAGATGAGCATTGCTGGGGGTTTAGTTTAGAGTCAAAACTTGATGTGCATGTGAGTGTTTTTAAGCAAAATATAGCCCAGAATGGTGAAGCTGTAAAACTGAGAAGGGATATTTAACAATCACCTACAGCTGGAGTTTTGTGCCTCTGCTGCAGCACAGCAGTGTTACAACACTTCTAGTGAATAACTGGCATAAATCGCTTCCTTTCATCCTTGCAATTTAATGTGCGTTTCCCATTCCAGTTCAGAATCTGGATCCTGAGGTGACTGTGTCTTTTCACAAAAAAAAGTGAATTTGAGAGTCTTGGGACAAGATCAGCTTGAGCAGCAAACCCCAACACCCCACCTTGTCCCCCATCCTGGGCTGCTCTCTGTTTTGGGGGACAACCAAGGGGCAGAAGCAGCACCAAGGCTCACAGTGGCTTGCTCATGCCAGTGACCTGGACAAGGAGCAGGGCAGTTTACCAATGCTGAGGCAAGGAAATCTGTCCATCTGTACTGTAGTCCTGACCAAGGGCTCCCTTGCCCTCTGAGCCAGAAGCTGAAGTCCTGGCAATAGGTCTAAGAGGCAGGAATAAAAGACAGCAGCTGATCAGAAAATAAAACCAGAGAGCCTGAGGAGAGGAATTAAACCCAGCTTTTACCAATCTTACATAAAATAGCAGCAACCTGATGGTTAAATAATTGCTTTTTGTAAAATCCTTAGGTTTTACTGTGGTGGTGGAAGGTTTTCTGGTGATGTCACATGAATAAATTTGGGTGCAGCTACAGCTTTGCTCTTGGTGAGACATTTGCATTTGGAGGCAAGTGGCTCACAACTGCAACCACAGTTCTGGTTTGCACTTGCACTCAGCTACTGCAGTCTGGAGGAAGATCTTTGGCTTGCAGACTCTGGAGAAATGCTCCCAGGAGGCATCCATCAGCATCCTGGCCCCTGCCTGCCTGCCCTCTGTTGCACTGGTGCAGGTCTGTTACTTCAGAAGTATCCCTTGAGCCTCTCTGAAGTAGGACTACATGGGAATTACTACATGCTGTGGAAACTGTCTTCTGCCCTCTGCTGAAGGGAGGCAGAAATGGGGTTGGATCCAGCTATGATTACTCTGATGGCTGAAGTGATTCCCAGGCTGGTCCCAGAAGAACGACAGACTGAGGTGTGGGTGCAGGCAGAACAAACCTCTAAACCAACCTTGCCAGTGGAGAAATGTTTCAAGTTACACTCCCAAACAATAAACGAGATGCTCAAGGACCAAGGAAAGTGACCTGGCCTGATTTATTTCTTCTGAGGGGCTGTGAGCACAAGGAATCACCTGCCTCCACTGGTCCATGGCATGTCCATCACCCGCACCCACTGCCTCCCTCCCCAGGGATCCAGGGAAAAGTGGCAGGCAGAGCTCAGCAGGACGAGAGGGTCTCGGGAAGACAGCAGGAAAGTCCCCAGCCATGAGCAAACTGCACATTTCTCAGCGCTTTTAATCTCCTTATTATGGAAATGGGCTGATAACTGGTTGTGTAGTTAAAATGGAAGTTGACACCAGGGCTGCGGTTTCTCTGACTTCAGAGAGATGCTGCAGTAAACAACCTGGTAAAGGGCTATAAGAGCTGGTGTTCTGCTTCAAGCCCACGTTAATGGGAATCTGCAGAAGTGCAAGAAAATAAAGGGAAGCTGAATTTATGGGGACAGATGCATCAAATACTTTGGGTAAATAAAACATTTCTTGGCCTAGAAAAGGGATGGCAAGAGAGAGAGGTCACCCTGTGGGCAATGAAGAAAAGGCATGGAAGATACACATGTTGTGTCTGGCTTACCCCTGCCACGACACATCAGCTGCTCCTGACATCTTCCCTCTCCACTTGGCCCAGCTGATCAGCCCCTGCTTTAATAGCATGTCAGTCTTCCTTTACTGATGCTTTAATTCCTGGCAGCTGTTTTTGCACTGTCTACTGCTATGAGGTTTGCTGTGGCCCAGCATGTTGGCTAAGCTTTTGTCCCCATGCATTTCCCTTGAGTTTTCTAAATGTTTGGGAACTCCCCTCTATTGCTTCAAATGATCTGACAACTTTCCTTCTGTCCTATCCTGTCCTATCCTGTCCTATCCTATCCTATCCTATCCTATCCTATCCTATCCTATCCTATCCTATCCTATCCTATCCTATCCTATCCTATCCTATCCCATCCCATCCCATCCCATCCCATCCCAGACCCCCTGGTTCATTATAAAACCATTCCAGCAAAGCACAGTGTGACAACTGATGGGCTGTAGACTTTTCTCCTATCTCTGCTCTTGCCACTGCTCAGCACCCAGCTGTATCTGTACAATGGGGAAGAGGAATCCCTACCGTGGTCCTAACAGTTCAGTTGCAGAGGTTAAGAAGAAGGTAGCAGGGCTAGGAGCCTATCTCCTTCTCTATCCCTATGAGCACCTCTCTCCCACACTACAGAAAAAGAAGGGGAAGAGCCTCTCTCCACTTGCCCTTCTGAGATAGATGACAACAGATGAGGCAAGCAGTAAACTCCTCTGAACTGCTGAGCTCTCAGTGCTTTTTCAAAACCTTTGAGGAATTGCAGGATGATTGACTGATGGCTTCTGGGAAAATCCTTGTGCAGACCTGCTGGATTTACCCTGGTGAAGCTCTTTATTCGTGCTTTACCAGCCACTTAGGCCACTCAGTTCTCCCTTTGAAAAACAGAAAGAAAAAGACTGTCATTGTGAGTCTCTGCTTTCACTTTTTTTTTTTTTTTCATAAAAAAAACTCATGGTCAAGTACATTTGCGTAAGGGAATAAAAAAGACCCATTGAATTTCAAGGTCTCGGGCAGCAGCTATTTCCTGCATTAAGCAGACAGACGTGGGGAAATGAGGGAAAGCATATTGATTGATTTTACCACGGTCCATTATAGGTTGTGTGGATATTGAAATATGCATCTGGCTTTGACATCAGGCAGAGAGGAAGCCAGACTCCCTAGAGATTGCTGTAATGAGGAGGTACAGGCTCGCTCTGCCACTGGGCTGGGCAGAGGGGGGATGAGAGCTCCCCAGAGGCCCTAGCATGGGCAGGCAGGGCCCTTGTGTGCTTCTGCAGGGAGCCTGTTGCATGTCAAAATGCTTTGATTTTGATTTCGGCTTACAAACTGTTATTTATGCAGAAGATTTAGGACCCATCCTCTTCCTTATGAAGGCTCTGGCACGATGTGGGTATCTGTGAAGCCTCAGACCCCATTGTGAGCAGGTAGGAATGGGGTTGCCCAGCTCCCCAGGCACCCTGCACTCATGAGCCAGCACTAGTCCTTGGCAGCAGGAGCTGGGGACCACGCTCAGCCTGCCCCTGAGTACTGACTGACTTAACACCTGATGAAAAGGCAGTATTTATAGGGAAGCCTAAAGCCTGAGAGGTGCTTTTTACTGGCTAGATTGGGGAAATACTGGCTGTCCAGAGTGATTAGCTAAGAGTGCAGTATTTAGCACGCAGGCTTTTATCTAGCTGTGCCTAGCACCCTCAGGTAAGGAGAAGCAAATCTGCAGGCCTGCAAAAACCCTTTGCTGGCTGTGCTCCACGAGTGCTGGAAAGGAAACAGGTCTGAGGGGATTAAAGTGAGATGCCCAACAAGCTTTGTGGGCTAATGGATGTCTCTGACTCTCCCTTATTCCCAGCCTCTTGAGAGCAAGGAGAATTCACGGTGCAAATCAGAGCAAGTTCAGCTCCTTGAGGCAAGGCAGGGCTGCAAACCCAGCTGTGCCGACTGCACAGCACGTGTGAAGCTGTGGAACTCCTTGCCACAAGAAATTATCCTGCTGATGGTGAGATTAACTTAGCAAAGCTTGGTGACACGTGTAGCTAGGCAAACTGTATCAGTAATTCAGTCTCGTGATCCATGGCATAAGAAAGTGTTTCTATTCTAGCTATGAGGTCTGGGGGTGCTGTCCCAGATTTTCTCAGCATGCTAAACAAATACATCTTTGCATGCTTCTTGTCCTGGTTTCAGCTGGGATAGAGTTAATTTTCTTCCTAGTAGCTGTTATGGTGCTGCGTTTTGGATTTAGGATGAGAATGATGTTGATAATGTGCTGATGTTTTAGTTGTTGCAGAGCAGTGCTTACACTAAATCAAGGACTTCTCAGCTTCTCATGCTGCCCTGCCAGAGAGCAGGCTGGGGTGCAGAAGGAGCTGGGATGGGACAGACCCAGGACAGATGACCTGACAGGATGTCCCATACCATATGGTGTTATGCTCAGCAATAACACTTTGTAGTAGGGAATTAGAGAGAGGTGGCCTTATTTTTATTTTTATTTTATTTTTTTGTTTTGGATTTGCATTTTAGAAAGCTGCTAAGTGCTCGGGAGAGCAGAGGTAGAGCAGAGCCCTCCCCTAGCTCCTCCAGGAGAAGGAATTGCTCCCGGAGCGTGGCTTCTCACAGGGATTGCCTCCGATGTCTCCCAGCTGGCTGACACCCCTGTGAAGCCAGCTGCTTTTTGGTAACACCGTGTGGATGTCACGGCAGGGCTGCGCGCTGAGGTTCCTCACCACGAAAGGCAGCCCATGAATTATTTAAGCACCTCTGTTTCTGATTAGCTTTATGACTAACGCTCATCGCGCCAACCCATGAGACGCCGCGTGTTAAGGCTGCTGGAGGAGGAAATATAATGGGCTGAATTGCTTTCCAGGTAGCAAGGCACACACACGGAGCTTTTGTGGACTTTTGTGTGTTTGTTTTGCTTTTAAGTAGGCGCACACCAGGAAAGAGCTCAGCAAGGCTGCTCGGGGATTGGGGAGGTCACAATGGGCCTGAATAATTTTTCAAGGGCAACAGGGAACAATGGGGAGTGAATACCACAGCAGTCATGGGAATTAGAAAGAAATCTTCTTTCTGATGCTACATTAAGGTTTTAAAAGCTGTAGGACCTGGAGAGAAAGCAGGGAGAAGATATTGATTTGAGACAGCCTGTGGAAAGAAGGGTGCATGAGCAACACCAGCACATTTCACACCACATTGAAAAATATAAAAAATAGTGTTGGTGGAGCTCAGGATCCAGAGGCCAATGTTACAGCAAGTTAATAAAAGTATGGTGTGTGCTGACCTCCGGGCTCTATGGCCAGAAACACTTTCCCACTGGATATATGACAGCCCCAGCTACCTGTGTGAGTCTTAGGAAGGAGCTCAGCTCCAATCCCCCTTATAAATTGAAGAGACCATCCCAGAACCTGACAGTGCAGAGATTGAACTTACAGCTTCATATGGGATTCGGGTACTCAACATTACCCCAACAATTTCCCAAATGATTCCTGTACCTATTAGCAGCCCCCCTTGCCAGGTGGCAGGTCTGGTTTGGGGTCAGTGAGGAGCACAGGACCTTTTTGTCTGCCTCCCTTCTTGCTGTGGGTCAAACGCATTGAAAACTCTCAGCTGGTGCTTCTTTGTTCATCTGTGTCGACTGTTATCTACAGTCCCTCCGGATACCCCTGTGCTGGCTTGTTAGTCACCTTAGTTATATTTGCTAAATAAGGATACGGTTCTTGATCGCAAAACCCAAGCAGCAACAATAAAGGAAATTTCATTAGTCACTGCATTATTCCACGGTATCAGTGCCAGCTGCACTGCGTTCCCAGTGCTGTGAGTTTCCTGCAGGCTTTTTCATCAGCTGAGCTCCCTTCAGGTAAGCCAGCTGTTTAAGCCACTTAGAACAAAAATTTGGGGCCCAGAAGGAAGATAAAGACGTGTCCTGCTGGGGACCTCACATCAGCTCCTGCAGCCTCCTTCAAAACTGATGCAAAGTGGTTCAAAACTGATGCAGAGTGGAGCCTTGCTGCTGGATGAGCCCTCTCCTAGCCAAAACCTGAAACACAGACTTCAGCGATGCCTTGACAAGTTTTAGCCTTGCTGTTGTGACTGTACCACAAAACTTGTGACCTTCCCTTGGGCACCAGTTCCACTGGGGCTGATACCCCTCACTCCCTGCTGATTTCTACAAGTTCTGCCTCGTGTCATAGGACCCCACTGCCTGTGGGAGCCCCTGGAGGAGGAAGGTGCCGCCGCAGTGCGTTGGTGGTGGCAGGAGGGAGGTCATTGCTGGGGACCAGCTGCTCTCCGTCTCTGCCATATGTCTGTCTCTGTACGCAGCCCGAATGTAAGTGCCTTTTATTAAATAACAACATCTTTAATTGAATAAAACTCCCAAGGCTGGTTGAATTCCAAAAAACGTCAGCTCCAGGCACCACATTCCCTCCCTCCTTTGACTTTAAGCTTTTTAAGCCCAAACATTTCTCAGATATTACCTCTTCTGCATTCCTCATTGGTAGGAGCCACCAGTTTAACACAGTTCTGTGCCCAGTTTGGGGAACAGCAGCGTCTAGGGGTTGTGGCCAGCAGGCAGCATAGATGAGGACATCCTGTTTGAGGAGGAGGAGAGATTTTAGCTGCGTGGATGTGAGCCTTTAGCAAGTTGTGCTGCTTGCTTTCCTCACCAGAGAGCAGGACTCTGAGGCCAGGAGAAAGGGTGTCTCTTCCTCGTCCAGCACTTGCAGCCCGATCAACTTCTGGTTCCTCAGATGGATCAGTCATCTGAGGAAAGGATGGATCGTGCAATTTTTCTGCAGCTCTGGGGCTTTTCTTATTGCACACATTCCTGGTGGACTCACCAGACACGTCTCAGGTCACAGAAGCCCCCAGCCAGCCCTGGCTGTCCTTTGGGAGAGCCATTCTGCCAGGGGAAAAGGCACCAAGGAGGGATGCAGTGGATGGGTTGGTGAGGGTCCAGGACATCCACAGGGTGCCGAGCAGCCTGCCTGGGAGTACTGGGGGATATCCCAGACCCTGGCAGCACGTCTCCTCCATCGATTTGTCAGTCTCTGGCCACCGCACAAAGCTCCCGGCCAGGATCTCCCTGCAGATACACAGCGCTGTGCAGCATTGGGCAACCTGGGCACACACTTAGCTGAGTTTTCCAACACAGACAGACAAGGGCAGTCATTACTGCGCAGACATTATCTCATCTGTACTAGTGGTGCCCACTCCAGCTCCCTCTGCATTTCGCCTGGCACCTCCTCAGTGCAGTGCGCTCCACAGGAGGACGGCTCGACTGCCTCATTCCTCCTCACTGTGCCTAAATGTCAGCACCAGAAACCACCTGTTTTCTCCCAATACCCCTTTCAGACTCGGGATTAAAGCAGCAAGAAGCTGGGAGTGTTTCCCTTCTCGGCAGCCAGGCTGCTGCTGTTAGGAGCTTTCATATGCCTGAGCTGAAACTTGAACACGGAGCACAGGGATCTGTAATCAGAGCCAATTGCTTCCATCACCCGGTGCTTTCTGTGCTCCCCTGGACACAGTCTCCAGCTGTTCCTGCAAGAACTGGCAATGCTTCCACAGCAGTGTCATTTCTTGCTATGAAAACACTTTGCTGGTGAGAGTTGTCCCCGCTATGCTCTTTGCAAGGCTCTTGGTTAATATGTTGTGTGGTGTGCGTGGTGCTGTCGCAAATCCCTGGCATCTTTGGTACTTGTTTCCAGTGCGATTCCAATTTTTTCAAGCAACTTTGGGGTCAAATCAGCCTTGCTCTATAATCATTGGTTGGGGGTTGTTTTATTTCCCTGAACACAGAGTACCCAGTTCGTTCATGCATCATTTATATTCCCTGCACCCTGGCAAAGCTCTGGCCATTTCTCTATTCCAGCCACGTATTCAGAAATGTTCATTTTCTTTCAGATTCTCTTTATAAAAACAGAAATGCTCCATCATCGCCAGTGACTCTGAGGATAGGTGATTTTGTAGATTTTCCACAATCTCAGCAAATGCTTTGTCTGCAGATTTAATAGACACTGCTAGGCTGTACAGCAGATTATAAATTTCAGCCTCTATTATGATCAGCAAACTGCCATTTTTTTTCAGATGTTATGCACTGTTCACCCTTCCAGCACAGGGGGGCCAGTCTCCCCAAGCCAGCGGAAAAGCCTGCTTTCCCCAGACAGCCGGACGAGTTTCATCCTGTCTCTCTTTCCCCCGGTGTGAGCGGATAAGTGCCAGCCCCGTGCTCTCCCGGCTCCCCTCGCCCACCAGCAGCCTGTCCTCCCCATCTCTGCTTGTGCAGCTGGTGAGACCTATCCATCACGGTACCGCTCAGTATCAAGAAGCTGGGCACAAAAAGCCTTCAGTCCTTCATCACAATTTGGAGGCACGGGGCTGGCCAAGAGTCCCCCCAGGCAGAAGCAGCTGAAGCAGGAGGAAGGACTCCTCTGGGCCTGGGCAGAGGTGGTGAGGGTTGGAGATAACATTGTGCACAAGGCCCTGGGCCCAGCTTCCTCCTGGGGGGCTCTGGTGGGTTCATCTTCTCTCTGCTGAGCCACCCCGACCTCCCAAAGAGGGGTGTTGTTTTTTTTTTTTAACTGCAGAGTCAGTACCAATAGTTGGGGAAGGGGAGGCGGGTGTTGCAGTAGCCTTTGGATGGATGATGTTGCAAATTTGGGGTAAAAAGGAGCTGCAGGTGTTCAAAGACATAGGGCAGAAGGCAGCAGTGGGGATGTAGGAAGGTCTGCACAGGTCTGCAGGGAGCGGAGGGGTGGCTGCCACCTTCTATGGAGCTGGGGAGCCCTGCCGTGGGGCAGCTGAGGGATGAGGAGGAGGGACATGGAGCAGGGGACTGCATTTGTAGGGCAGAAAAGGTCACGGTTTGCCCAGCCTTGTCCAGGTGTACACAAAGAGACAATCGCTGCCTGGAAAAACGCATGAGCTGTGAAGCCAAGAGGTAAACAAAAGGCGTGAGGGATGGGAGGAAAGAAGGCCACAGGAGATGCTGTACCGGACCAGGAGAATGTCCCTGTAGGCCCTTATCTCAACCCTGACAGTGGCTGATATCAGATGCTCCAGAGAAACCTGCAAAAACAATCTTCACAACACATCTGGGCATCGGTGTGATAGCATCCCCACGGGGGCTCTTCCTGCCAGAGCCCATTTGCAGAGCAGCCTGCACATGGAAATGAGAAGACGGAGCGCTCCTGTCGGCTTGGCTCCGGTTGATACTGCAGCCAGAAGGACTTTCACTCATGTAACCTGCTTGCCCAGCTGGTTTCCTTCCCCAGGTGCAATATCCTGGGTGTGCTCTGGTCTCCTCCACCTTCTGCTAAGAGCAGTCCAAGGTGGGTGGACAATGCTCTTTCTAGCCGTGTCTAACTGCTCTGGATTGGGGTCTTCCCCATTTTTCACCCCATAGTTCTCTCCCTTTTCACTTCTCAGCTCTTCAACCCCTTGCCTTCTTCTCCTGTAGGACCAACTGATGACTGCTGAGTAAGTTGTTGGGGTATGGCACTACCCTCAGGGACCTTTGATGGTCCATAAGATGATGCATCTGCAGAGCTATGGTGCACAGACCTCCTCATGGAAAACACACATTATCTGCTCATACTCAAAGCACAAGGAAAACAACAAGTGAAAAATAAAAAAGAGTAAAAAGCTTTCAAAGTTGTATTTGGCTGCAAGTGGCAATTGCTCTGGGCTCTCTGCACAGGAGGCTCTGCAGGAAGATTTCTCAGCAGCTTAGGTAGCCGTTTACAAAACCAGAGATAATGAAACTCTGATCTGATGGGTTTTCTGGTCCAAGTCCCCGTGGATCAGATTAGATGTGAGCCTGGGAATGCCTTGAGAAAGGCCTTCCCCCTGCTCAGTGGTGTGTGGGATTTGGCAGCATAAACCACGGGCAACGCCCTGGCTCACAGCGGGGTCAGTTCCTCTAATGGGGAACACTGAATATGCTGAGGGGTGCGGGGCTTTGGTTTTGGGTTTCCCTCCCTCTTGCATGCCCACAGGCACGCACGTGCATGTGCACAAGTGCCCAGTGGCTTCCAGGTGCCATTTTCGTGATTTCCCCCAGCTGCAGGACTACATGCCTAGCAAGCAGAAGCGTTTTTGCTCTGCCCCCTCCATGCCCTCCTTCCAAGAATTGATTTTGGTGAACACACTGCGCCAACTGCTATTCCTTTACACCCCTAATATAAAAACATTGCCCATGGATCACAGCTCCATTGGCCTGTTGGACGTGCTCAGGGGCACAGCACCATGGTCCCCAGGCAGCGGTCACAGCCTGCCACCTCACCGTGCCCCCTCGCTGGGGGTGTCCCCTGGGATGTGACCCTTTGGCCACCCAGCTGCTCTCAGCACTCTGCTAACATGTGCCATGGGGACAGGTTGGGGTACATGGGGTGGGACGTGCCGTGGTGAGATACATCCTCCCCACCAGCCCCCCGGGAGGTGGCTGTCGCTCCCTGACCGCTGCGTCATGGGGTCAGGGCTGTGGTGGCTTCGTGTTGTCACCGCGTGGCACGGGGCCCCGCTGAAGTGCAGGCAGCCTAGGGAAGATAAATCAGCAGCTCTCCAGGGATGAACTCTCCGTGCACCAGCCCTTTCCCTCCTCTTTCTCCTGGCCTTTGGTGTGAACCTTCTGGCTCCCAGGGAGGCAAGCGGGGACAGCTGAAAGCCATCATTCATAGGTTTAGAACTATGCTGCCTGCTTATTTTTTTTTTTGCCTGCTTTTTTTCTTTTAGGCTCAGAATTATTTGCTACTGGGACACTGTGTTTGTGTTCCTGCAGCCACTTCTGTGACATCCAGAGAGACAGAGCTCATGAGAAAAACTGCCCAGAGCAATGCCTCTGCAAGACCCCAGCTCTCTGTCGGCCATCCCTCCTCTTGCCCTGGGCATCTGGGGCAGCTTGGCACCCTGCTTTTGTATGTGTCAGGTGAGGGCAATGGGTAGTATCCATCCTTGGGCTGTTTGTGGGTCCTGCTTTGGTTTAGCTTTGTAGTTTCCAGCACTTGGTTTGGAACAACAGGCTCTGAATGCAGAGCTGGGGGCTGTTCACAGCCCGCATGCATGCTCTTTCCCTTTAAATTAACACTTTCAGGACACCAACGTAGAGTTTGGCAGCCTGCAGTACTTTTTTCCCCTCTTTTATCCCCAGTTTAGCATAATTGTTTCATATATATATATACACACACACACACATATATATGTTTATATATGTTACATATATATATGTAGGGTAGCCATGGCTATTTTAAAGCTATTTCCAAAGGAAAAAAAATAAAATCCAGAATTGCTCACAAAGTTTTTACCATGTTGGGAAAACCTACGAATGATGTGAAATCTGAAATGGCAGCCACGTCCTGACACAAGCTATTGAAACACACTGGACTTCTCTGTCCCCCTGCTGCAAGAGAAATGTTTATAGCTAACACAGTCCAAAAATTAATGAAGTGTTCCTTACATGATTAAAACTGTAGCCCAACATATTTTCCCCTTCAGACACATTATAGCCCTCCTAAACAGCAGCTTAGAGCTTGGGCAATCCTGCTGCTCACACAATATAGATCCGCAGCTAAAGGGGAGCCAGCTTTACCCTGCTGCTCTCCAAAGCGCGCTGCAGGGCAGGGGAGCAGAGGAGAGGAGGTTGTTGAGATGCAAAGCATCTGAAGCCAAGCTCGGTCTCATCAAGCTGAGAGTAAGTGGCCTGTTAGCTTTGTGGAAGAGGCAGAAGATTGTGAGCTTGGATACCCTGAAAGTCAGGGAAGGCATTTGGGAGAGATAGGAGAAGGGCAGGATTGCGCCTCTGGCTACACCACTGTGTAGAAATGCATTTTGCTGGATAAATTGAGTAAGATCATCTCAGTCTCACAGAACAAGAGTCTGTGTCGTAGTATCTTGCCTTCACTGCTGGTGAAGTACATGGTGGAGGCATGGCGGAGATAGAGGACTGAACGAGGGATTCGTAGCTCTTAACAAAGATGCCGGTACTGATCCATGCAGTGCCTGTTATCTGTTCCGTGCGTAAACAAGGGAATTCATCCTCCAGGGACTCTCAGTCTAGTTTCTTTCATTAAGAATAAATTAAACATTAAAAAAATAGAGGAGGAAATTAAAAAAGCATTTTTTTCTCTCTCTCTTTCTTTTTTTTCTTTTTTTTTTTTTTTGATTGGAACACATTTCTTTAAAGCTCTGACTGGAAGAAGCAACATGTAGTGCAATGTATTTCAAACAGATAGAAATAATGCCCTAAATATACCAGCCTAATTAGATGTACTTTCTCTACAAAACCACAATTCTAATGTTCCTGTTTCGCTGTAATTAAAGAAGCATTTACCACGCATTGGAACTTTTAATTAGGTCTAACATCTAATAAACTTGGAGTAAACTAACAAATATTTTCTCTGTCAGTGGGTAGCTTTTAATCAGTGTCTGGAGGTTTAAAATTTCAGACAGCAGACATGCCAGTGCCTGGAGAACCCAAAGAGACATTTAAGCATAACCTGGGAACTGCCGAGCTCATCCCAGTGAGGACACATCTAGGGAACCCATTCCCAGCCTTTCCACCTTTGGTGGTGTAAGTCTCCTTGGGCAATCCCTTTGCAGACTGTATTTGCAGGAGATTTCTCCCCATCCTGTACTCCAAGAAAGCCCTGTTAGGAAGAGGTGAAAATCTGGGTGATTTTACTGAGGTGTCCCTGCACAGAAAGCAGGGCATGGCCCACAGACGAGCTTTCAGAGAGGAGAAGAAAGGTGATGATGGGGTTGCAAGAACTCAGTTAGGAGAACTCACGTTGCCCACCTGGAGAACTGCAGACTGTTCTTTAGGATGGGGAGATGTGGACTGGGGAGCTGGGATTTGGATGCTGAGGAGGACGGAGTGGCAAAGCATGATCACTGTAAGGTGTATCTGCTTTCAGCACCTTCCCCAAGCACCTTAGCTTGCCTCCAGGCTCCAGTCATGCTATCTTCCCATGTCCTGCATCTTCCCCCTCCTTCTGGCAGTTATTTGAGGTTAATGGTCTGGATGATGATCTTCTACTGCAGCTCCAAGGTAACGCAGTTGCTGTGGTAAAAGGTCCTGAGAGACATTCTTACTCTCAGGAAAGGAATCCCCACCTTGTGCCAGTGGGGCAGCAGGGCAAGGGGGTGGGGAAACTGAGCCATGAATTAACTCAGAGATCCTCACATTCTCCACAGAAGCAGAAGATGTGGGGGGCAGGGTATGGGAACACACATTAAAGGAACAGTTGGGAAAGCAGACAGAAGACTGGAGACACATGCACAGGGCAAAATCTAAGGGAACACCATCTGGAGAAAAGGGTGAACAGAGCACTGGATGTAGCAGAGAAAGTTAGGAGGATGGGGAAGGGGTAAAGGCTTTCAGGTTTGGCTATGGAAATGGGTTCAGGATCTTTCAGAGGGTCAGGAAGGAGCCCAGGTGCCTCTGTGAATGGGGACACAAGACAGGGTCTGTGAGGGAGCCTGGAGAAAGGCAGTGTAGCATTTGCTCTGCTACAACTGGCAGGTGCCTGTGTTTTTTGAACAGAAGGTCATATATTTTGTGTGAAGTCTCCTGCATCTAGGGAATGACTTTAATGTAGCTTGAAGTGCCAATAAGTAGAACAAGTATGTGCCATTACCAATAACAATAACAGCCCCAGAATATTTTCCACGCAAGGATCTCAAAGCACTTATTTTTATGACTTATTCATTGACTCTTTATGTCCCCTGGGTGGGAGGGGATTATAACGATCACCCACTTTACACATGGTGGAACTGAGGGTAAGTGCCTGGGCTGTGAGCAGAGCCGTGACTGTTCTCCTCTGACAGCATCAATTTCCCAAGTCATTGGTTGAGAGGCAAAAAAACCTGCAGCAGCTGCTGGAAAACCTTTGGCATCACGAGGAGTGTGGAGAGGGCACCGTCACATCTTGCTCAGGCCACTGCCAGGTGGGGAGGACAGACACACGGACACGCTGGGAGGCCACCTGATGCTTTGCTTCTTTCCCTGGCTTTGGCATGTGGTCAGGTGCATGGGGCTGTGCATACCCTGGGGAAAGGAGGCTGGGTTGGTTTAAATAACTGTCCTGCTATGTGTCGGTGATGATCTGCTACCTAACCGTCCCCTCCGGTCATGGTCCAAGCTCCAAAGTGTCCTGGCTGCATCTCTGGCTGTCTCCATCTCTCAGGCTAAAGCAAAAGGCCTTCTGCAGCTGCTGAGGGGCTGGGGGAGCTGCGTGGCGGAGCTGAGAGTTATTGCTATGGCATTCATGGAGCATGTTGCTATGAATCGATATCTCACCATAATTATCTCATTTGCCCATTTTTCAAATTAGGTAACAAGGTTGAGCACTTGACCAGACCATCCCTCATCCATTTACGTTTCCTCCCCTCCTTGGCAGAGGAGGGGAGCCCCTCTGCCATTAATCAGCAGGCTGTGGGGTAGGGGGGTTACACCCTGAAGCCTCCCAGCTCCGTTTGCCCGTCATGTCTGCATGTCGTCACCAAAAGGTGGGAGGCCAGGCCCGACCTCCCCCGCGGGGTGGCTGCTTGCCCCGGCTGGCTGCGTGCTGAGGTGGGAGGCGGAGGGGAATGAGCTCACGCTCTGCTCAGACGGTGACATTTCCATGGGGCAGCGCTCATCCATCACCGTGCCGTGGCTGGGGAGAGCTGTTAACTGTTTCGGGCTGGCTGGCTGCCTCCCGCGCTGCAGCCAGGCCTGGGTCCCCAGGGAAGCCTCCCTTTGTACCTGCCCTTTTCTTCTTGGGGACAGGCAGACTCTTCCAGCACGCTTCCAGCCAGCGTGGGTGCTCACAGAGTGTGCCAGACAGACAGATATCCACCTCTTCACTCAGGGGTCGATCCCTGGCAGGATCCATCACCTCCCCACGCCGTGGCCAGGGTGGTTCTGTTGGAGCACCCCTGCTCATGCAGGCGGACAGTTGGCTTCTGTGAAAACGATAAGCACTCAAAATCAGAGGCCCTGCCAGCTTAAATCCCACCCCACGTATCCTCATCCCTCCCTGCGGAGCCTCCTCCGCAGCCAGCCTCTGGGGCAATGCCTGTTAGCAGGTATTACAAGCAAAGCACATGCTTGTAGTCAGATGGCTCATTAGCTCCTGCTCCTCTGGGGATGTCCCCGTGTGTTTCTGCTGCTCCCTCTCTCCTGTGACAGCAGAGGCTGGCACCCCTCCCCGCCTTTGTCAGTGCTAGATAAGGAGCAATTAGAGAGTCATTAATCTGCAGAAAGGAGGGCAGGAGGGGCACCAGCTGCTAAGCTGCTGTTGCAGGGCTGAAGCATGGCGATTCGGGGGATCAGAGATGGGGAGCTGGCTGGTGCCTCTCCCTTGCTGTCAATTAGTCCAAGAGGTTAGCTATACCTCCAAGGAGCCAGGGGACCTTGGTGCAGTTCTGAAAACCGCAGGCAGACTCTTTGGAGACTAATTGGGGTCTTTCACCTCCTTTTAGCTGCTTCCAAGTGATTTGCTCTGGAGCGCAAGCAGGAGAGGAGGCACTTACTTTGCCAGATGCCGGGAGTCAGCAGGCATTTACCAGTGCACTGGAGTTCGAGGAAAAATAGAAAAAGAGTCCCGAGAGAGATGGTCTTGAGGTGCTCTGTTGCTAGGAGCAGAACCTCATAGGGCAGGATGGTGTCTGCAAAGGCATGGGGGATCCCCAGCTCCTGCTTTCAGATGCTGCAGTGAAAGCCCCCAGCTTTCCAGAGTCTCCCTGCTTTTGCATCTTTCTCCATGCCCAGATCCTCAGGTGAATGCTCACCCATTCATTTCTTCTGCTTGGTCCCAGAATCCTGAAGTGCATTGCCTGACCCCTCTGCCAGGCCTCTGCGCTTTGCTCAGCCCTTTCACAAACTGGGCTAGACTGGACCCACGTATGGAAGCACAGCCCCAGCTGGACCCCAAGCCTAAAGGATTTGGATCCCCACATCTGTTTCCTCCCATCCCCTTCCAACTCCCCATATAACACACCGCCTACTTAGTCCCCACAGGGAGCCTCAGTGCTCAACCAGTATGGGACCACTTGTCTTCTCCTGCACCTTCTCCCTTGGTGGGACATATATGGGTAAAGGAAGTTGTCCCACAAAAAGGCAAGGAGAAGGCCTGCCCGGAGATCTCTTCCAGGAAATGTGCCTCCTCCTGAAGAGAGGAGCACGGGATGGGGTTGCTCTGAAGAGACAATCTGGACTGCACCAAAATACAGCACGCGACGAGCTTGAATGGCGGCTGGTTATGAGCCCCTGGGGGGGCAGCTGGATTCAGGCTCAGTTATTAAGACCATAAATCATGGAGACAGCCACGGGGAAGGCTGATGAGGCAGGCACGGGCAGCCAGGAGTGCTGGGAGGGAGAGGCGGTGGGCACCGGCGGCACACGGCTGCTCCACGTTGCCTGTTATTTTAGGAGTTTTTCACTTTTATGGCGGTGCTGTCAGTTCTCTCAGAAGACGGGGCCGAATGATTTCAGGCTCCCCAGTTTCCTGCAGGCCCAGGTGTGAATGCCAAGTCACTCCTGATGAAGAGGGAGATGGCAGCTGCAAGGGGTGCAGAGCAGGAGGGACGGGGCTGGGTGGGCACCACAGTAACGAGGAGGGCCTGTCCTCAGGGCAGGAAAAGGCCAGCACTGGGGATGGCACTGCTTTCACCACCAACAGCAGAAGGGAGCCTCCGGTTCGCCTCCAGAAGAAAAACCTTTGCCACATGTGGCCTACGTATGCCCCATGAGGCCCATGTCACCACTCCCTCCTCCCCACGGTGCCCTTGGAGCATTCCTCGTGCCATGGTCTCAGTGTGTGTGAAGGACAATCCTCCAGCTGCACGCATGAGATGGCAGGAGCCTGGGCCTGAAACTCGGGAGAGAAAACAAGGATCCCTGCCTTAGTGCCTCCATGTCACCTCTGTGAGGAGAAAAGAGGTCGGGGATCCTCCCATGCTGGTGCAGGGCAGGGTCCTGGCCAGGCACCGCAGCTCAGCCACCACGCATGGGCTGGGAACCCTCCTCCCTGTCCTTGGGGGTGCCGAGCACTTTCTGATGGATGCTCCCCTCCCACCAGAGGTGCTGGCAGCCCCATGGTTTGCTGCAGAGGATCACAGAAGAGCTGAAAGCTCGTGTGCTTTCCTCCAGGCCAGGCCCAGTCCCATCTGCAGAACTTGCCTGTAGCTTGCTGTGCCCCAAGGGAGGCTCCACGCTGCCAGCTGCAGCCCCAGCTCAAATACCAACAGCACGCTGGGCTCCAGCTGCCAAAACCCCCGCCTCGCCTCCACTGGGAAGCATCAGGCGCTGCCTCTCCCCAAGGCAATGTGCAGTCATTAGCTAATTAATCCCCATTCCCTCTCCACTGAATCCCAGCTCTCTGCCAAAGCAGAGGCAGGACACTAATCCAGCCCAGCTTCCCCTCCCCTGCACGCTGCCGAGCTGATGGACAAGGTTTTCCGAGCCTGACTCACAACCCCCTGCTGCTCTGGGGCTGACAGGGGCTGGCAGGATGCTGCTGTGGTGGGCTGTAGCTACAGCCCGTATCTCTAAATCTTCTCGGATTTTTAGGTCACTTTGTTCTCCTTATAAATCCTGGCCCCGTTGTGCAAGCCATAAATCTTTCTCTCCAGTCAGCATCATTTATTTTTTTTTTCCTCCGGTCTTGTTAAAATAACAGGGTCAGAAAATTTAAAATCCAGATTGTTGCATTTTCTGCAGTTTTGGAGCATAATAAGTATTATCTTCTTCTCTGGGAAATTGTCACAAACTCATGGCCAGGCAGGATAGCTTGGGGATTTGGGGGGGGAGAGGAACGGGGGAAAAAGGGAACCAAAAGATCTGCACTCTCACAGCCTCATAGGTGGGCAAAATCTCATCAAAACCATTCCTGCTCAATGCTCTGCAGCTTTCCCCTTTACCTCTTAGTGCCATCAGTACCTTCTCAGCCCCATCCTTGCCCAGCTCTGCTTCCTCACCCCTTCCCACAGGATGCTGCTGGGTACCCACCCAGGAGGAGCAGCCCCTCTCCTCTGCCACCTGCCTGGGGATGTGGAGAGGCACTGTGACACCACGAGTCTGCGTGTTGGTACAGCGGGAAATTGCCCCTGCTAAGCATCAGGTACCTGGGCAGCCCTGCATGGACCAGGAGCCTGCCAACAAGGCATGTGTGAAAACCCAAGGGGTGTGACACCGGTGTGACACCAGCAGTCCCGTGCGCAGCTAGATGGGAGCCCGCAGAAGTGCAGCCAAGCATCCTTGTGTGTCTGCATTACTGTCCTCTTCTTAATGACCGTACAGCCAGTGTTTCTGCAGGTTTCATGTGAAGGACTGTACTCGCTTGAGCGTGCAGTCAATACCCCTTTTCATCTTCATCACTCACTGTCTGGCTCCAGGCTTTATTTATTCCACAGCATCGAATCCCAAGCCAAAGACCAAAATGGCTCATTCTCCTGTGGCCTTTTCAGTGGGCATTCCCAGTGATTGCAAACTTTAACAGAATTAGCATTGCTCTTACCTTTGGAGGTGATATTGCTGTCTCCAGTGCGTGCAGGAGGAGCTGAGCCATAGCAGCTCTGCAATCAATAGCACAGAGCACCTTGCAGGAGCAGCCTGCACCTCAATCTAGTTTCAAATCTGCTGGCACATCCTCCTCTCCCACTGGGAAGGATTGCAGCATAAGCCCAGGTCCAAGTCAGTGTGGAGGCTGTGAGGATGACTGCAGGTGGGGTGTACGGCACAAATTAAAGTGTGAAGTCTGGGTTATTCTTGATGGTGATACCCTGTATGGGAGAGCTAGGGACCCTGCTTTTAAAGCGTGAGTGTCATTTTATGGCAGACAACATGCTGAAAGTTGGGAGAGCTTCTGCAGAGCCCCATTGTTAGGACATCTCAGCCAGGTGGAATTAACAATTAATGAGAAAAATACACACTGACAGGGCACTTGGAGAGCCCTGACTTTCTCCAGGCAGTCCTAGATGTCAGCATCATACCGGTAGAAGTGGAGGGTATGGCTGTAGCTTAACCAACCCTATGATAAGCTCTTATAGTGATATCTCTTTTTACTAAAACCTTGATGTTGGGATGAAATATTTTTTAAGCCAGGTTCTTGCTGCAGAAGCCCTGCAGACCTCTGTGCCATAAAGAAGACACCTTCAGCCAAGAACATCTCAGGCATTGCATGGACCACGACCAGCACTGCCCACTCCCTTAGGGGCCCATGAAATAGCCAGGCCCATGCTGGAGACCCCAGGGTGCAAGGCAGTACTGGAGGTGGGAAGCAGAGGTTTGGATAAGGCAGCAGCAGTGTAGGGTGTAAGGACATCAGGGAAGGCTTTTTGCAGCTCACTCTGTGCCCCTTCACACGGTGGCCCCAGTGCTGGCGACCCCAAACCTGTCCACATCGTATCCCATGCCCAGTCACCATGCAGAGGTTTGAGCAAGAATGAGAAGCCTTCCCCAGGGACATAACCAGGCTTTTTGGGAAGAGTCAAAGGCCAAACTTCAGCATGTCCCTTGGTGTCAGGCAGCAAGAGCGGCTCCTTCCTGCTGTAGCCACCATGAACAGAGGCTGCATCCCTGTCCCCTGGTCTCCATCCCAACCCGGCACAGACGGACACGCAGGCTCACCCGCTCGGGTACTGCAGCTTTATTCGAATGAAACAATCCACGCTGAGAGTCTATAGGTTACACGGCGGGCGCGTCGGGGTGTTGGGGGGTGGGAGGTGGACGAGGCAACGCTTATAAAACATCTCACCCTGTTTAAAAGGTTCAGTTCAGTCCCTTTGTGCTTTGTGCTTTGAACGTTGCGGACGTCTGGGTGTCGTGGCGGCGAGAGGGCCCCGGCTCTGCTCAGCGGCAGAGGCAGCACCCTACGAGATGTGAAGTGGGACAGGACAAGACGTGGTGGCGATGAGGAGGCAGGTGGAGGCTCTGTCCCAGGGCCCCCACCCAGGATGCCGATGTGAAAAGAAACAGGCGACACCAGAGGACCCCCCCTTTCTCCGTGGTATCCCCAAATACACAGAGTCTGTGCGCAGCTCCTTTCGGGGGGGTGTTTCTGGGTGCCTCCGTCAGGTCAACACATACTTTCTACTGGCCTTGGCAACCTGGAAGCATGAGAGGGGTGGCATCTTGCTGGCTCTGGATCCCACTGAAGTGGCTCACTGTTGGGCCTGAGCTGGTTCTCCCTGCCCCTTGCAAGCTGAGGACGGGATTTTGGTGTGATCCCCATCTATGGGATCCAGGGATGATCTGCTGCTGGTCTCTCCAGGCTGGAAACGAAATGCCTGGCGAGGGTGAGTTTGGGGTAGGAGGATGGAGTGAGGAAGAGTGTGGGAAGCACTGCCTGATGCTCACCTCTGGCCACAGCTGCTGCCCCGTGAGGCAGTCGCATACTGGGTGACAGCCCCTTTCCTCCTCTGTGTGCGTTGTAATACAGGCAGGATGGTTCTGGTTGGGAAAAAAGACCCAAGTGAAACCATCCAGCACCAAATCTCCCATCCCATCTAGACACAGAGGACTGTCTCCATGCTGTTAGGCAAGGGCTATGACCAAAAGCACAAAGAAGAGCCAAGTATCTGTAGCATCCCCAGCTTTTTGGGAATGTCCTGAGAGATGGATGCATGTCGTGGAGCCCTCTGGGGTGAGAGGGTAGATCTAGACGATCCCAAGAGCCACGAAAACAGGCCAAGATCATCTACTTGAAAGCACTGGCACTAGGCCCCTTTACCCAGAGCTGATGCCACCAGTTACACCAACGCACTGAGAAGCTAGGGCTGGGGAGCAGAAGAGGACAAACAGCAAGGCTTGATGAGAGCAACAGGTCACCTCCAGCAAACTCTGGGAGAGTCTTCTTGTCCCGGGACGTTACGTACCAGGGGCCCCTAGGAAACAACCAGATAAATGCACAGAAAAGCTCCTTTGCTCCGCTTCCCCCACCAGCATCTGAATTCCCCAGGGAACCCCCCAGTGGCAGCAAGGAATTGATTTTCCCCTCTCACCACAACCTAGGTGCTGTCTGAGCCCACCATGCCATTACAGCCTCTGCTGGCTGTTGCTCCGTGTTTACTGGTACCAGTAACCAATTCCCGGGACCAAGGCCCAGTGGGACAAGATATATCCTAAATGTCCCCACCTTGGAGGGCGCTCAGCACCTTGCCCGAGGTGCTCAGCACAGGATCAGGCACTTGAGGGGGAACATCTGCAATCACCTCCTGGGCTGGCTGAGGGATGGGGCTGACCCACCCGGAGACCTGCAAAGGGTTCGAGTGTGGCCAGTGGGAGAAGGGAAAGCTGGGAAGCTGCTGCATCCAGAAGAGGTTTTTAAGTCCTTTCTCCTCTCTACTGCATCACTGGCAGCTGCTGCACACCCACACCTCTGTTTGCAGTCCCGATCTTTTCACATGCTGCTAAGATGATGCACCTCACCAAAACTGGACCTACACTGTGCAAGCAACTCCTGGAGACATCTTCATCTCAATGCCATCTTATTATCACATCACCAAAAAAAAAACGAGCTGGTGCCTGCCAGCAGGGGCTGAGATGCAGGTGGGGAGGTGGGGCAGCTCTCTTGGAGCTGTGTGGGCTCAGCCTGCACCCAGAGCAGCTGTAATGCTGGGGGCAAAGAAGTTGCTGCTCACCCCCCTGCCTGAGCAGGACTGCCAATGCCTGGTGTATTTCAGCTCCGACCCAGTGCCTGCCTGTGCTGATGAACTTGTGCCACAGGTATGCAAGTTTTGACCATCCAGGAGTAAATCCTCGCGGTAACAGCTGGGTTTTATGCAACCAAAAGCCACGCTGCTGCCTAAATGGCAAGACCAGAGCCCAGCTCCTTCTGCCAAAGGAGACCAGGAGGAATGCAGAGATGCTGATGCAGGGTGGCAGAGCAGGCAGTTACCCTTCAGCAGGCTCAGTGCTTAGCCAAGGACTGGCCGTTATCACATCAACCACTGCCAGCAGAGCAGCCAGCCCTGGGCACCAGCCCTGCTGTGGGGAATGGCACTGTGTGAGGGCTGTCCAGCTGTGCTATGCTGCGTCCAGGCCACCCTGGGGGTAAAAAATCCCACTGCAAGCCAAGCACTCATAGCTAAATCAGCCTTTAGGGCAGGAGTCAATGGAAGCATAAAATTGTGCCTCCTTCCACAGCAGCAAGTGGTTTATAGGCCATCCCCAAGCTATACAAAAAAGCGCAGACCTTCCCAGGTCTCCACACAAAAGCTATTTGCCCAGCTCTCCCTGCCAGCAGAGACAGCTTCTCCCTTGCTCCTGTTCTTTTGCAGCTTCCCCAGGGCTTTTCACCATTGCAGCGGTACAGGTTCAAGCTGGGCAATCTGATCTAAGGGTTTTTCTTTCTCTTCCTTCACCTACCATCCAAGCAGCTGCAGAGCTGAGCCCACTGCCTGCCACCACTGAAAACAAGAGCAATGCAGTGTGGAGCCTTTCCTTTTCACAATTAATGCCATCATGCCCTGGTTCATCCTCTCAGCCATCCTTGGCGCTGTCATGAGCCCTCTTTTCCCATGGGAAGACAGGATGTGACCTTCACAAGGTCCCTGATGGAGCCAACACATGCCCTGAAGTCCTCTTGTCTTTCTGCTCCATCACCAGCACCCAGGCAGACCCAGCAGCCCTGTGCCAGATGGAGATGGAGATGGAGGGAGCCAGATGGAGAAGGTGACCACACCAGGCTGTGAGCAGCCACCTGAAGACCCCAGGACCCCCGTGATGGGCTGGGTGGTTGCAGACAATCAGGCAAACTGGCACGTGTCTTGCTCCAAAGGGGTGACTGCTGAAAAGCACATATATATCACAGCTACCAATTGGGATGCTGAGTGTACTGGGGCTATTCAGCTCCCTGCTGGAAACCACCAGCCGCCAGTTATTACCAGGGAGTGTAAATTGGGTCCTGTTAAAATGCAGTTTCCAGAGCTCTCCGGGACTTGTTTTTCTGCAAATGCCTTTTGTCTGCATTAAATGCCTTCCCAGGCTGAGCAGGATGAGCAGGTAATAGTGGGGCCAAAGTAAAACACACATGGAGGCAGCACCTGGCTTCCCCAGCAGCCTGCATGTGGTCGTGCTGCTATTTGCCCGGTGGCTCCGCAGTGCAGGGTGCACCCGCATTGAAGGCAGCCTGGAAGAGACAAGATGCCCTGAGCAGTTCAGATCCCTGCCAAAGCCATGAGGGTGAGAGATGGCTTCTCTCTTGCACAGCAAATGCTCACAGTGCAGCTCCTGTCCCCATCAAAAGCAGCATCCTGCTCCCTGGGCGCAGAGCTGGGCATCACCTGGGGGCAAAGACGGATGAAGGAGCCCCTGGCTATTCCCACAGGCAGAACTCCCTGCCTGAGCCTTGCTGAGGGATAGAGGGGAGCAGGGATTCCTCCTGCCGGCACCTTGCACAGGGGTGGGCTCAGCCTGGAGGCAAGGCTGAGGGCAGTGATGGAGGGATGCTGCTCGGTGACTGTCCCGGCCGGCTGGGTGCCCAAGAGCAGAGTGGTTCTCCGGGTGCAGAGCGGGAGGGACAGGCTGGGGAGGGGGCTCCCTGCCCTCCCTGCGGCACTGCTGCATTTCCACGTCATTCTGGAGGAGTGCACCCGCAGGACTTTGTACAGAGAGAAATCAGATTTCCATACTTTGAACAGCAATGGAGAGCGGAACACAATTTGTACGGCATTTACTATTCTCGTTCATACAACCACAAATTATCCTTGCAGGAGATTTTCCAGCCTAAACACCTGAACACCCCCCCCCCCACCACCACCACCACTGTTCCCCTGATCGCCACCCTACCTCCTTCCAGAACAAAACCACCTCCCAGAAGCCGGGCTCCCCATCGCTGCGGGGCAGACCAGGCGTGCCGTGCCCACCCGTGCAGCTCAGGAGCTGCCGAGCCATTCACACGCTCCGCGCCGCGCTGAGATTTGTCACGGAGATGAAACATCTTTTCGCTCCCGTACGGCCGGGAAGAGCTGTGCTCAGGCATTCCAAATTACTTAACTTCGCATCAAATGAAACACATTTGCTCCCTCGCTTTCCAGCGGCTGATCTACGTGGGAGAAAAATAGGCTATTACTACTACCAGCCGGGAGCTGCTCCTCGGAGCAAGTAGTAGGAATTTGTATTTGTGTTGCTAAAAGCCATTGATTAAAGTCCTGTTGATGACCTGTTATTGGGACTTGCATCAAAACGTGGAAAATTATAATACAAAAACTGTATTTTTTTTTTTCTTTTCAGAATACAATGAACAACTACAAAAAGAGGTTTCAAATGAAAGTTTCTTTGTAAGCCCCGCTTGTAACTACACAGTAGCAGTCACTACTTCTAATATCTACAGCTTATACCCAGGAGCCTGCACACTCACATATTTTCTGTTTTATACTCTGGAAAAAAAAAGAAAAAAAAAAAGAAAAAAAAGAAATGGAGTATATATCGGCTAACACCCACACAGCATTCTTCCTAATGTATTTCTACAACTACCAAGCAGAGGTCTCCTTGTAAATAAAAGCAGTCTCTTAAATTTATATTGCACTTTTCTTCTGCAGGGACTTTCATTCTATGTACAGGAATAATCTCCACCATCACCGAAATGCAGCCACTTCTGGAGCGGAATAAAGCAGCTACTCGATAGGCACACAGCAACATAAAACATCAGGGAGAGAAACATAATGTACCCAGTTGGGACTGCAACAGATATTTAAGAAGACAGTCTGTAATTAAGTTTAAGGACAGTTATTTAGCCAGAACACTGCGAGTAGTGTGAGGGGGTCTTTAATTGCGAGGGGTAAGGGGCATGGCTTTATATCTCACCTGGGGTGCATTACCTCCTTGAGAAGAATTGCCCCCTCAAGCGTGGGGCTGGGGTAGCAAACCCCAAATACCACTGCCCTTGGAGAGCAGAGATGGAGCCTTCCCCTCCACCACAGCACACACACACACGCACAAACAGACCCCCTCCATCGCTGCACAGCTTCTCATCCTTGCTGCTGAAGTGCCTCTTTCCTCTACTACGCTCTCTCTGCACACCTGCCAGGGAAATGAGGTCCTTCCTTTCTTCCTCGGTACTTCTGACAAGCCGAGGCACTTGGGTTAATGACTTTCCCCCAAACTCGCCAGCAGCTGCTTTCAAGCCAGAGGTAAAGGAGAAGAGCTCTAAGTGGGAAGGGGCTCCCTGAGACTGTTTCTGAAGCTGCTGTGCTGGCAAGAGGCACGCCTGCTCCTGGCAGCAGGAGAAGGCTTCACCTCTGGCTGGGGCGAGCTGCTGGATCTGCCCTGGACCCATGGCCACGGGTCAGCTTGTGAGGCATTTACACCCTTCCTCGCAGGTGTGTTCCACCAGTGCTGGAGCAAGGCCATGAGGGTCTCTGCCTCAAGGCCTAGGAGGTGAGGTGGTTGCCCTGAGCTCTTGCCAGGGACAGAGTGATGAATTCTGGCTTCCAACAAGCACAGAGGACAGGAAGAGCAGAGCAATGGACGGAAAGGGCTCAGCTAAGAGACGACAAGGGCACTGATTGCCTGTGAAAATGGCAACAGACAGCAAGAAGCTGAATTGCTCTAGGCACACACAACATCCCACAGCACTGCCTGGCCCTGGGAGACTGCCACAGATCTCCTGGTCAGATATTCAGTGTGATCAAGGTCTGGGCTCTGGAGGGAGGAACGGAGACAGAGCAGATGATAGGGATCATTCCTGGAAGTGGAGAAGAGCAACAGGAGCAAGGCCCTCTCATCCCTTTCACCTGTCTTGCAAGGCCCCCTGTGAAGGAGTTCCCCTCGTCCCTCAGAGCTGTTGCCCTTTTCTCTCTCCAAAGGATGGGAAGTGTTAGTGCAGAGGAACTCCTGCCCAGGAGCAAAGAGAGCTGGGTTTGAGGACTTCAGACTGCATTTCTTGGGAGTGAAACAAAAGCTTTTCCCCTCCATCAGTGGAGAAAAGGAGGCACCAGCCGTTTCCAGAAGCTGAGCAGCGCAGGAGGCAGCCAGTACATTCAGGTGGTTTTGGACAAACACAGCTGTCTCAGGGAAGCTGACATGGTCATCAGAAATGGGGAGAGAGCTATGGGTATGGGGGATGGTGAGGGAGCTCATTGTACATCTGTGGTGCCCCGGGTGTGGAGTTCAGGTGGGGTGCCCCTTAGGGGAAGAAATCCTGTTTACATAGCAGGCTGGTAAACCCCAGTCCACAGCACTATGGGGCCAACTCCGTCCCATGCAGGGAGGCAGATCATGCCCAGAGCTGCTTCCAGTAGCAGCAAGGCTCTCACAGTGCAGGGCAGTCCCTTCTCCTGGGGCTTCACCTGAAGCAGCACGTGCCTCCACCCTGAGCAGGCCTGCAGAGACACCAGCTTTACCCCTTCCTGATGCCAGCAGAAAGAAGACGAAGCCCCCACTCCCTGTTTGTTCCCACGTGTCTCAGGGACAAACAGCAGCAGAGCTCAGCACGAGTCCCTTTTTCTAGTCCAGCTTCCTGCCTCCGTCCTTCTTTGGGGCACTTTCCTGCCTGTCCCACCCTGCAGCTCCTCAACCTATTTCGTTGCCAGTGGGAGCAGAGTAGCCCTAAGACTGCACGTGCTGACAAAACCCAGCCACCTCTCCCCTGAGCAGCGGTGCTGTTGCCACATTTCACAATCTCTGCAGATAAGGCCTCAGCAGTTTTCTGACCAGGGGCTGCCTCGTGGGCACGGGGCCTGCTGCTTGGCAGGAGGAGGTTGAGATGCCTGACCCTTCCCATAACCCAAAACACTTGAGCGTTGGGGAGTTAGGCAAAGGAATTAAAGATTATAATAAATAACTAATGAGACAGACAGAGAAGCAATCCTGGACTTAGGGCTGAGGTGGCTTGTATCCCAAATTAAGTAGGGGGAAGCCAATGTGCAACAGCTTCCCCCTTCCCATCCCACCCCACCCCACCCCACCCCAGCGCATCCCTCAGCCCCGCTGAGAGACCTTTCTGTCTGCAGCTCAGACCTGCTCTCACAGCTTCTCCACCCAGCCGGAGGTGCTGAGAGAGGGAACGAGGCTGAGGCCAGCACCACGGCCGGCTCCAGCCGGGCCTCCCCCACCCCTGAGCACGGTCCATGGGATGGGTCCATTCCTGCTCCGTCTTCTTCAGGCCGCCGGGCGAGAAGCACAGAGAGGTGGGGACAGGACGGCAGCGCGAGCCAAAGCAAACCACACCGGGTGTAGGGGGGGCAATTAAATACATGGGAGCCTGGAGGATGAGGGTGGATGGAGACACTGAAGCACATGCGGACGAGGCAAGGTGCTCCGGCCGCCGGCACGTGGGGCTACCGCTGCGGTGCTGCAGGGCAGCCCCAGCCAGCAGGGGAGCACGGGGCGCCGAGGGGAGCACTGCGGTGTGTCGTCCACGAAGCCGTGGGCTCTGCAGTAAAGAAGGTAACTGTTCTGGTAGAAATTTGTGCTTTAATATATTTTTTGTTTGTTTGTTTGTTTGTTTGTTTGTTTGTTTAAAACAAGTTCCCACTTCCCTGAGGAAGCCCTGTCCGACATTCCCGAGGAACCATGGGGGTGTTTTTTTTCCTCCTTTAGTTGCTCTTCACAATTCTTCATTCCTATTTTTTGTCTTTCGTTCCTTCTTTCCTGTTTTTCTGTTTCTTTCCTTCCTTCCTCTCTTTCTCTCACTCTCTTGTGCACGTGCTTTTTTAAAAAAACTTGTCTTTATTTTTTTAATTTTGTTTTAGACATTACGACTTTCTCAAGGAGTGCTCCAGTTCTGAGCCAGATCCCTTTGCGTGGTCATGCCTGTCAGTCTTTGGTAACGTATGGACACTTTGGTGTGCCAGTGAGGAGGGGAGGAAGAGGAGCAGAGGTGGCTGAGTAGGAAAGGAGCAGGAATGTCTCGGTCCGAAGACAGGAGCGCTCGCTTGCCATCATCTGAGCAGCACGTAAAGGAAGAAAGTCAATGGGCCACAAAGACAAGGGCTGTGCAGGGCTGGGACACCATTTCCTGGAAGAGCAACCGCTGCCAGCCAAGGAGAGAGAAAGAGAATTAGTGATGGGACAGAGACAGACCTCATCAAACACGTCAGTGCACATCAGTGTCACCACCTCTCCTCCCACCCCAAACCACAAAGCACATCTCAGATCTAATGAAAGGTCTTTATACCCTTCCCTGGACATTTTCAAGGCTTCCCAATTTTATTTTCTTTACAGCACGGGTGAAAATGCTGAATCTTGGTTACTTTTACAATCCAACCTTCCTCTCTTTCTCAGAAGATTCAACTTGAGCCAAAGAAAAAGTTCTGCTTGTGGTTTGGTTGGAGTTTGGCCATGCTAGGCTGAAAAAGATCTTTAACTGCACTGAAAATTTGGACGTTTTGGGGGCGTTCTGCCTGTTTTGATGTTTTGTTTTCCCCCTCACCTTTGGAACTAAGAAAATCGTTGACAGAAACTCTTTCTCAACATTATTTTTCTTTCAAAATAAATAAATAAAACCATGCTTGCAAATCTCTGGCTTGAATACAATGGACATCAGCTCTCCTGCCTAACTGGTGCATGTTACTGAGGGCACAGTCAGGACTAAGGCATGGGACACAGCAGTGATTCCTACCCCGGGACTAACATCTGCATACTGATTGTGCACCTTGCTATGGCTTCGACCTCAGTGAGATGGGGCTGTCTCATTTCCTGGAAAGCCAGCACCAGGAAAACATGGATGTGAGCTAAGCACCATTGTCAGGATCAGGAGGGAGGTGATATTTAGCTCAGGTAGCTTGCTCCCATCACTTTTGTGATACCCTGCCTGGCCATGCCTCTCTGCTCAGAGGGTAATGGGAAGAAGAACAGCAATCCTTGCTCCAGGCCACAAGAGGCAGATTTTTTTCCTGGATAAAGGTTGACTTAACCCTGCAGAAGACCTTTAGCACTTTCCCTTTCCAAAGCCACCATACCTAGGGCTTCCAGGAAATTAAATATTGCAGAAACTTTTAGCAGCCTGGGGGCAACACCTCCAACCCAACCTACTGGCATGGACTTCAGCATGCTGGTGTCTGGCAGCACAGCTCCTACAGGATGTTCCTCTGAGCTCTTGCTGACTCACTGCTATAAAGAATGAGTTCAAGGGTCTGACAGGGCCTCTCCTATCTTCTGTTGGAGGAGCTGACCATCTTGTTGGGTCCCATCAGTACATCGCTGTGCTGTGAAAGGAGCTATACATCCCTAGCACATGCATTCACGTCTGCACCCCCACCGGCTGGTTTTCCCCTGAGGCACACACACTCTCACCCTTGTTTGGTCCAATTGGCTTCCTCGGACAGTCCCCCTTTTTCAGAGTGACATCATCGATGGCAATGTCCCCCTCGTAGCTTGTGCCCCGGACACCTTCAAAGATGATCTGCAACCAGAGCACGGGGCAGAGCCCCCTGTGAAGCTGCGAAGGACCTGCTCCCTTCCCATGCAGGGGGAACAGCCTCACTGCAGGGCTCTGCAGGGATGAGCAGGGCACAGATGAGCCTTTACCAGTCCCCCAGTGAACGACTCCCCCTATCTCTCCAGCACCCACAGGATTTGGAGGGCTGAGCCCCATAGCTTAGTGTGCCAACCCCAGTGTGCTTAGCATCTGCAGAGTCAAAAAATGAGCATGTAGAGTTTTGCTTTATTTAGTATGTTACATGAGCAAACCCAGCACTGAATAGCACTCACAAGAGTAACTAAATCCTTATTTATTATTTTACAGTACCCAAAAGTGTGCTGGGCGTTTTGCCACAGTACCACATCTTACCAGCCTGCACAGCCCCAGCTCTCACAAACAACCCTACAACAGCCAAGTACCCTGTTGGGCAAAGGCACCTGCAATAAAACATCCAGTAACAAAGCCACACACTTGTCTGTTACTCATAAATGATTTGTCGAGGGGATACAGCGTGCCCAGTCCACATTCACAGGCTGTCCTATGGTCCTAAACCAGAGGCACCGTGGGGATGGGCTCTTATACTTACCTGGAAGGGTCCTGGCGGGTTGATGGGCACATGTGCTTGCTGCCACATGTTCCCCCGGTTCCCACTGAGTGACCACACCTGGGTGTCAATGGCCCGCTTGTTCCGCACACGAACCAGCAGATTCAAGGAGCCTGTAGGGGAGAAACCGGGCGCTGGTGACAGGGGGCATGCAGGAAACCCAGCCCAATGGGCTGATCCTCGGCGTAGCTCTTTCTCCTGGGTTGACCTGCATGTCCCACTGGCAATATTTCAACCACCTGGGCTATTCAAGGGAGGATACAGACCCTGATGAAGACAAAGAGGACCTGATGAGGAAGAAAGAGTCTGTGGCATGGCTGATGTGGCCTTGCACAAGAAGTGGGTGGCAGAAAAGCTTGCTGCAAGGGACTTCCAGAGAGGTCCTGTTCTACCTCCTGTCTGAAGCTGTTTCCTGAAATTCTCTGAGGACAACAGCTTTTCTGAATGTCCAACATGAACCTTCAACGTTACCAAGTGTGGCCACTGTTCCCTGTTATATTGTCACATATTACTGGAAAGAGTTTGGACCAGTTATCTTTTTAATTACCCTTCAAATAGTCAGGGGCCAAGGGCTGATGGCAGCTTCCTCTTCACCAGACTGAGCAAGTCCAGCTCCTTCGACCTCTCTTCTCCAGGACATGTGCTCCTGGCCCTTGACCAGCCTGATGCCTCTCCGATGGACCCACACCAGTTCCTCCACATCCTACTTGAACTGGGGAGACCGGGACACACGTCCCCCTCCCTACATTCACCACTAACACCTGGCACATGCAGCCTACAGCCTTCTCCTTGCTCTCTGGCCATTAGAAATGTGACCCATGTCCTCAGCAGCCACTTGCTTCCCATCCCAGCCCCCAGGTTTCAGAGGGACACAAACACTCCGTGAATCAGCACTGGCTTTAGGCCCTTGCAATCAAAACAATTCCCCAAAGGTTTTGTCTACCATTAAAACAAAAACAAAGCCAACAAATCTCAAAGCGTTTCCAGTTTTCGCTTTGAAAAGTGTCACACCCCCCCTACACTCCATCCACAAATGAAACTATCTGTTTACCTTTCTGTAGTGTCTTTTCAGCAATCCTCCCCAGCTGACTGTTTTTTTGTTTGTTTGTTTTTCCTTTTCTGAAAACATTTTTAAACATTCATTTGGGGTTGAACTGAAACACTTTTTTTTTTTTTTTCAATTCAGCTGGTGAACCAAAAAAATCAATCATGACTCTATGGTTGTTCATCAGTGCTTCTGGTCTCCATACCCAGACATATTACCTCTGAGAGCAGAGAGGCAATAACAGCCTTTACTTAGGTGTCCTTAGTCTGTCTGTGCTTGGGATGCTGCTTTCCCACCTGGTGCACTTTTCTGAAAGGCAGCAGGGAATGGTCAGGTGAAGGGGTAGGGAAAGAGGCTTTCCTAAATAATGTCCTTCCTATACAATACCCTGAAATTCTTCTTGGCATGTCAGCGCTAGGGTTACTGTGTGAAGGACAAGGACATGGAAGTACCCCTGTCAAGTGCCTGGCTGTCAGAGAGCGAGATACATTACAGGGAGTTCAGAGATGCACAATAAAGATGATTAAATGTTTAGATTCTGAGTGGCTGACTTACAAGAAAAGGTTAAAAGAATGAAATATGTGTATAATTTAGTGAACTGAGAAAAGATGGGCATGGTTATTGACTGGAAATATTCAGAAGCTCTAGCATTAATGCTGGCTGAGAAAACCAGATGAAAGGCCTGACCAGCCAGGGAGAGGGCAGGACTGCAGGGTCTGCAGGGAAGGAGGGATTCCTGCTGTCATCGGGAGGACATCTCACCACCTGGGATGCAGCCTGACCAGCCCGCAGAGCCAACATCCCCCTTCCAATTCCTGCAAGCCAAAGGCGAATAAGAGAAAGGGGAGAAACATCCTTCTGCCTGGAAATATCCCGCTATTGATTTCCTTTCCCCAGTGTTTCCCAGCTGGGATGCACACCACAACCCAAGGTGAGGAGCGAAATAACTTGTTTCTCTCCTGGGATCAGCTGGCACTGTGCGAGCTCAGGGACACAGAGGCAAGCAGGTGGGATCACGCTCCTGGAAATGTGATGCCTAGGATGGACGGAAGGCACCACAGGAGCCTCTGGCAAAACCAGCTTTGAGCCACTGGCTTCTTGGTGTCCTCCTTGACCTCTGGAGCTTCGGGGAAGTCTCACTGGGACGCATACCCAGTCCTCACTGGGGCCTGTGGCCAAACCGATGGCCCATGCGGGGGTCTACACAACCCCGTAGATCAATGTCAGCCACAGTGTGTTCAGAGCAGCTAATTACAGAGGCCAGAGCTGCTGAGGTGAGGAACTGAGAGAGAATGAAGAATTAATGTGGAGCTGCCAGCAAGCATGGATTAAAAACAACCGCTGTCTATTCTAACCTCATTTGGGGACTTGTAGCTAGGATCTGCTACACCAGAGCCTGGCTCAGCAGCCAGCACTGGGACAAATCAGGCGGCAAATGAACTTTGGTGCCCTAGGATAAAAGAGAAGGAGAGATAGAAAGGGACCCAGAGAAGCATCTGGAATGCAAATCAGTGCCCCCAAAGCACTGGCTGTGAATACCTGGCCTGAACCCAAACTGAGCCTGAGCATTTCCTGGCTGACAGCTCACTGTCCTTGCAGCGAGAGGAGAAAAAGTTTCAACCTTTTGGCCTCCAAATTCCCTAGTAGAACTGTTCTGAACACGAGCAGGCACTCTTCAAGTGGTTTGCAATTGGAAAGGAAGCTCCCCTATCTGCCCACAACATGCTATGTTTCACCATCCCTGTCTACACACTGAAAACTGAAGGTCAAAACAGCCAAGCAATATGCCCATGACTGTCTTACAAATCAGTCAGAGGTGCAAAGGGGGGTCAGATCTGCTGCTTGTAGCCTACGTGCAATCCCAGCTAAGTTACAAAGCCTCCCCAAGGCTGGGAAACAGCCACAAACCCTCCCTTCTCCAGTAACACTGTCACTGGGAATGTGCTTCTGGGAGACATGGCAGGGACTCTAGGCCTTCAAACTAAACAGGGGTGAAGCCCCTGTCCATATGAGCTGGGCTGACAGTGTCGTAGGTGTTAAAGAGTGCACAAGTCTTCTGCTTTAGTCCTTTCCTCCTTGTGCCTGTCTGCCACAGTCTGCCAGTCCAGCTTAATGGCATGTATCCTGGGGTGGAAGTGCCTGGAAATGAACATTCAGAACTGAGCTACAGGCAGAGCCATCTAACTTAGCAGTCCTGCGCTACAGAAAGCCCCAAGTCATCTCTCTAATTGCTCAGAGCTTCTTTATCTCTGCTTTTCAGTCTGGCCTGCAAGGCAGCTCTGTGATGGAACAAGTGCTGCAGGGCTTTGTGTTTTCCAAGGGAAAGCTTTGGGTGCAGCCCACTGCCCCAGCACCAGATGTTGTTCCAGGATCCTACTTACATCAGAATCCCTATGCAGAAAGTAGATGAAGGCTCTGGCTAAATTGGAAGGTGGAACCTATGGAGATATTGAAGTCCATAGCTCCTGACCCCTGGTGAATCCACAGCTCCCCACACCCACCTCTGTGCAATGTGGCAACATCCCTCTCAGGCCTAATTAACTCTGCTCATACCCTATGTACGTTTCAGCATGACACACAAGTTCAGGCCAAGCCTGATGCTTGTAAGATCCCAAAGATGCTCCTCCTGGAGCAGAAATTCATCACCCAAACACCACCGTACAGAAGGTAGGCAATGCACGGACCACTCCTGTGTGGGGACTGGGGACCCCATTCACAGCTGTGACGCTAACTGGCCACACGATCCTTAGCAAACTGCTTTCACCCTCCGTGCTTTATTCCCCTTATCCGCTGACATGACATGATGAAGGTGATGAAGAGGGATAATAACGTTCACTGGCTGAGAGGGGAATTCAGCAACATCAAATGTTTTACGAGTGCTCTAAGACCTGAGAAAGAATATACCAGAGAATGGGAATACCTGAGCTCTTCTGCCTTTCCAACAGTCAAAGGTGAAGAAAAACCAAAGTAGGACCTACCCTCCAACCCCCATGCCTCTATCAGTGAAAGGCCCTTCTGGGATGTTCTCCTATGCCAGCTGTTGCAGCCAAGTCTTTTGTCTGTTTTTGTACTAAATTCATATCCAGTTTCTTGTATCAGAGTCCAAATTCATCTGGCCAGTTTTGTCACCTCTTTGTTTATCCATCGCCTTTTCCCCAGCTCCTCCATCAGATGTGCCTGGCATTTCCTAAGGGCACACACAAAGACGGGCCATCTATCTGCTGCCGAATCTCTCCAGCTGACCAGAGGCGGGCAAACACAAGAGAAGTCCCAGGATGCCCGCAATCCTGTTGTTACTCTCCCCAAACAAGGCAATCTTCACATTTCTCTTGTAATCTGTATTATTCCTTCTCCCCAAACAAAAGCGAGAATAAAGGCCAGTGAGGAGCGATGAGGAATCAATTACAGCAGGAGCGAGCCCTGCCTTCTGCTGGCTCCCTTTAAGACCAAAGCTGGCATTTCAAGAGTGGCACGCACACAAAAGAGCACCAGCTGGGCTGCCAGATAGGGTAGCCCAAGGGATGCCTTTAAATGTTACCTTCTCACAAGAAGAAAAGGTCTCCTCTCAGTTTCCACGGGTTGGGGACTTCACTGTCACACTGAAAAGCAGCATGGATCTGGAAGAGCTGGAAGGGTCTGTAGGGGCAGCACCATGGGCACAGGACGTGTGGGGTGGCTGAGCAGGCAGAGGTTGCCTCCAGGGCTCTCTGGGGGGCAGCTGGGAGAGTGAACATGGGGTGGGAAAAGGCTGCTGCATGCAGAGTTGGGCACACAGCTCAGTTTATGAGATTGGGGGGAGAAGGCAGGGGACGAAAGCAGCCATAAAGCAAAGGGAAGACAATGCTGTGCGCTGGGAGGCAGGGTGCTGTGCCAGGCAGAGCTCTGTGGGAAGCTTGTCAGGATTCACAGCCAGAAGCAGGGGGTGCTGCAGGCTCAGGCTGATCTCACCACAGCTCCCTGCCACCTTCCTGCAGCATCCCAGCTCTGGGACCAGGTGATCCCAGTCACTATGAACTGTTAAGTTCTTGCTGCAGCCACCGTTTGGGCTTGGAACTGAAGCTGTCCAGAGAGGGGAATGCAGGGTTTGGAGCCCTGTGGAAATTCCCAGGGCATTACAACTGCATAGAAGACAAACTGAGAAGAGATGCAGAATCTGAATCGTGTCCAGTGGGGAGAGGACAGGGACACTATATAGCCTGACAGAGTCATTTGCAGACTTAATATGAGGTCTAAAGCCAGACCATGGAGAGAAGAGCTCTTACCTCTCAAACAGGGGCTTTGAGCACTTCCTTAAGTGTGGTTTAGTGTAACACTGCTGATCACAAACTACAAGCCCAAAGCTTAGTGCAGGCAAATCCCAGGAGCGAACAAAAGTCCCCAGAAAGAATTTATTACAGCTCATAATCCCCAGAACAAATACACGCCTCTGCCTCTCTCCCCCTCTCCCTCTCTCATTTAAATGGATGTTAATGAAAAGCAGTCCGTGTCAGGCTTGTGTTCTCAGTTACAGTGCTGTGGGGGAAAGTTACTGCTCCGAGAGCCAGGAAGCAGAGAGTGGAAAAACAATCGTAGCACAGATAGAGACAGGGAAATAATATCAGCTTGTACTGAGTCATAATTTTAAGGAATGTGAGTTGCCTTCATGCCATGATAGGATGTATTTATTCCTTCACAGTCTCTAATGATGCTTCATACATTAATATATGCGGAATAAGACAGTTAAAGCCCTTCAGCTTCTTCCACCCCTGGTTACACAGAAACCTTATCTCAATGAATCTTTAATTGATCCCATCTTGGTGTGAAGGGCCCCCGTGTCCACTCACAGGGTCACTACACAGACCCCTTCCACTCCTTCAGCAACTTCAGGGAGCTTGTCAATACCAAATACACCGAGTCTTGGTCATAGTTTGGAAAGCAGGGCTATCCCAGCTCTATTCATGAGGTATCCCCTTTGGCTTTAGAGAGACTGAGCACGTTCAGAGCTGTGTCACAGGCCTGCTAATTGCTACGGGATGCTGACTTTCAGCTTCATTATGCTGGGGAGACTCTGATGAAAGGGATCGGGGGAATCACAGCCTCCAGTTCCCTGCTGTGGCTGGGACTTTCTGAGGATAAACACCAATATAGTAAGTTTTGATTGGCAATGTTTCCCCTACGGCAAACCTGTGAAAATCATTTATGTCTCGCTACAGGGAATTTTCTTGGATTTTACTGTGGATTTAAAAATCAAAGAAACAAACACATCTCCACCCCTGACCTCCTAAACCACCATCAAATGAGGATGGGCTTGAAGCAACATCCCCTGACATGGCAAAGCCAATCGCACAGATTGATCTATGATCCATCACTATCTGACCTGCCTGGCATGCATGTGAATGTTGGGATGGGGGGAACAGACCAGCAGAGAAGCAACAACACTGAAAAAAGGCAAAGTGGCCACGGGGCTGGCAACCTGAGGGTTACATACTGCATGGAAAGGGACCTGGGGCATGCAGGCAGTGGGGTAAATGCAATGGCATGGTCGTGCCTACCTTATATGATGAGGAATGGAAGTGCTAACAGGAGGGGAGTGGGCAAGCTACAGCTACAGCTCCTTCTCTCTAGGATATCCCCACCTGCCTGTGTGCACGGAGAGCAGATGGTGATTTGGTAGGAGCAGACTTGCAGTGGAGCTACGCTTGAGCTCCTTTGCTCATTTGATCCACAGTCTAATTAGAGAAAGTGTTGGCACATGAAGATAAACGGTACAAGACATCCATTTTTGAAGCCATGTGTACAAAGAAAAATCCTGCCATCCCTCTTCATGGAAAATTCCCTCAGAGGTTGTTTGTGACCAGTAACAGGCTTTCCCACACGTGGACAAGAGGATGTGGATTAAGAAATTCAAAAACAGGAAAAAGAAATCTCTACACTCCATAAAGTCAAATTAATGCTGTCTCAGAAGAACAAAGGCCCACCTATTATGCAGCTGGAACAGAGCAGAGGGAGGGTTCAGAGTCTGGCATCTAAAAGACGAGAAGCAGGAGTCCTCAGGCATTTCGCCAACTCCACATCTGATTCATCATGCCATCTTGCTTAACCACATCCCTTTCCAGTACTTAAAACATGTTGCAGGGGATAACATGGACAGGCTATGTCCTTCCCTGCAGGACAGTTGGGGTGTTTCACTCCCAGCCCCCTGCTCCATTTCCACAAGCCCTGAATGCCACCTTGGGCACCAGCTCTGCTCCTGGGTGCCAGCTCACTCTGCTGCTGTCACCCACCTGTGTCCAGCACCAGAGCCATCATGGCAAGGTGCACCAGGCCTGTCTGACCAGCTGGGTGCAAATCTGTGGGATCAGGCTAGGAGCATCTTCTGCTGAGCTGAAGGCACCCTTTGTGTTCAGTCCAGACACCCAGCCTAAGAGCCACCAGGTCCTCTGTTTGCCCACACCTCCTGGAGACCTCCTGATCCATAGATGAGAGCACCTAAATTCATCTCAAACCCCAGAACACACTGTCTAGGTTATGGTCCTAAGGCCTTGCTGAGGACAGATGCCCGGCCACGACTTCTCATTACATAGGCCAAGCATAAGGCAGGGTTTCAGACCTACTCTGGTGAGATGTCTGTGAAGAACTACCCAAAGGCAGCAGTGCTGGTCATCCCAGGGATTGGATCTACAGCATCCCGTCTTTCTTCCCCTCAGACATTTTTTGGGACCAAGCTGTATTAAGGCAGCCAAGCAGCTCCTTTCCTTTCACTGTTGCTGTAGCTGGTGGTACCCAGAAGGAGACCTTAGCTGGTCTAAGGGAAAATGGAAGTACAAGGAGCATAGCACGAAGGAGATGACACGTAATTGACTTTTCCCACCAATTCTGCAGACTGAAGAGGCAGAGTGAGCCAGAGCTACTGTGAGGTCTGCCTGCTCCTTGCTCACCCTCTGTTTTGCGACGTGCCCAGATGCCTCCAGGCAGACCCCTCTCTTCCCCCAGCTTTCATAACTGACCCTTTCCTCTCTGCCACCAGAGACAGCTGCCCCTCTGTGCAACTCCTGTTCCCAGCTCACTGTGCTCAGCTCTCTGGCTAGCTGCAAGGGAAGCCTGCTGCACAGACACCGCCAGGTTTAAACGAGCACTTGCATCCCTTCTGCGGGCAGGCTTCACAAAGACCTCGGTCAGAGGGGAAGGAGCCTCTCAGAGCCCCCAGGATACAAGTGGTGTTGGGGGAGGCTTCCTGACAAAACCCCTGCAGAAGCAGATGTACTTACGCTGTCTCTTCTCTGTCCCTGTTAACAGCCTATTTCCCCATCATCGCCCAGGAGCCAAGCACAGGGCAGCTGCATGGCTGCAGGGCTTGCAGCAGACGGGCTGTGTTAGTGCAGGGCCAAAGCAGGCAAGACAGCAGGGATGAGCAGCTGAGATCAAGTATTCTTCCTCTTGAACTGTAGACTCTGCTCAAAAGCTGCTCTCTGGCTTCCTCTGCCTGTCCCAAAGAGAGGTGGGTGTTTAGGGCCTGGGAAGTGGGGAGGACAGGGTCCTCTCCAGGCACTGTAAGAAGGCTGTTGAGCAGGCTGTGTTCCCGGCTTTGAGGTGGGATGGATGATTATAACCACAGACTCCCTTCCCATTTCATGCCTGGCTATAATTTCCCCAAGAAACTTACTGGGGAGAGGCTGAAATGGTGAGGCTCCCAACCAGGATGTGCAAACTCCAGCAGTTCGGGTGCTGGGGTGCCTGTCACCCATGTGGGGCTCTCTTTGGGAGAAGCAGGCACTCCTGGAAGCAGTGGTGATGACTGACACTTGTTGAACATTTTTGGATTTTCTGGGAAGCATTTCAATGCATGTTACACAATTAAGTCTCACTGAAGTTCAAGAACAGGGGTGGTTGCACAGGTAGTGCAAGACAGTTTTGTCCCCTGTCCCCCAACTTTATCCATTCAGAGCACCTGGGAGGTCTCTGGAGGTGCACCTGGAAAGGCCAACTTCAGCTTCCACTTGTACAAGTGTGAAACTAGATGCTGGTGAAACAGCTGATGCTCCATGGAGAATGGAAGAGTGGCCTGGAAGAATCCAGACAGGCACTTAGAGCTCCCATTTTCTCTTAAGCCTCTGTAATGCTTTGTATCTAGCAATTTCAGAGTCTGAATAATTGATACAACACCTGATCGTTCAGGAGATGATCAGGTTGCAGTTTATCCTTACTCAGCTTTGCACATGGCTGCAGCTGCTGTGAGCCAAGTCTGAATGGAAAGATGCTTTGCTCAGAGCCTGGAGGAAGGGAAGGGGGGTTGCAGCAGCTTCCCACAGAACAAGTAACAGTGAATTAAATCAGGTAAGCAGGAGCAAAGAAGATCTATGAGGATTCAGGGCACCTGCAAATGAGTTGGTGTCAGCGATCCGTGCCTGACATTCTCTCCAACAAATTCTGTAGTAGGATCATGGCTGAAAAATCAGCAGAAGAGGACTTTTGAAGAAGGCAACATTTCAGTGTCTGTCTGCACTGGAAACTTGATTCAGTGATGCACTGATAGGGCGGGTGGCAAGGAAAGCTGGGCATCAGTGCACACGGATTCAAGGTAATAGCAGAATGCCTGCATCACCACGAAGACACGCTGTTCATGAAATAAACAGGACAACACATATATGACTCTCTTTTCTTCTTCAAGGGTTCTTCAACTTCATGTCAAGCTCTTTGGGCTAGGGACATTTCAGTCCCACATCTGTAAGCTGTGTCAAGCTTGCTGTTGGTGCTGTTTGTAAAGTAAACATCCAGTCAAGCTGTGGACACCAGTTATTTACTGGGTTCCAGCGAGAGTAACTGAAGGGAGTTGTCTGCCCTTGGTTATGCAGGAACTTTGATTAGATGATATATTGGTCCCATCTGGCCTTAATAATCTTTAGATCTATGGCTTTAATCCAAAGCTCACTGTAGTCTTTAAAAAAGCAATGACTTCAACAGCCTTTGGTTCAGAGCCACTGTATTGAACCTACAGAGCTTGAATGACACTTTACAAATACGTAGTTACCTTGCCAGGTATTTATAATCCTTGCTCATGATCATGGTATTTGACTAACTTCCAAAAGAACCGAGCAGATACTATCAGAAGAGACCACAGTCTATCCAAAGGGTCCATACCATAGCCCACAGCAAGCTGCTTGACGACTGCACGGAACATTAGTTAAATACACATCCATTGATGGATGAATGAGTAAAGCCAAGAACCCATTTGAATAAGTGGAAAAAGAAAGGGTATAAAAAAAAAATTGAATACATTTTTTCATTACAAACTGTTCACTTAGCTCTAACTGCAAGTTGTTTTCAGGAGCCTTGGGGGAAGTGAATCACACTCATTAGGAAAATCAGCCTCCCCTCAATCAATCCAATGATGTAATCTCTACCGTGTAGAAATACTGCTCTGGTCACAATGGCATGGATTTAATTAATTTTGCAGTCATATATTAGAAAAACTTTGTATCTCCTGCACAATGCAGCTTCCTCCAGGGTGGTACCTGTATAACTGCATGCAGTAGCATGGTGCTGTACGCTCAGCCAACAGAATGCATTTATCCAGGGGGTTTGAATGGGAACAAGGGAGCTGAGATGTTGAATATTACGAAAAGGACTTCTTCATGGTTCAGGGCACTTTTACATTGACATAGCTGGTACCTGTCAGTTTGTGTGACCTAACACCTCTCTTACTACTGTCACTTGTCAGAAACAAGAAGCAACCATGGCAGGCATCCCTGCAAACATTGTCCCCTATTGCATTCGTCCACCATGACCTCTCAGACACACCTTTGCACTAGCTGCGTTATTTGAGTTGAAGAAGAGAAGCAGCAATTCAGTTTGGCAGGCCTCCCTGTCTGTGTTTCCTGCTCAGCAGGGGGGGTGTCAGTGGTGACACCACCAGCCCACAAACCTATTACCCTGGTAAAACAGCTTACGGCTTTCTTGAACTTGGATGCTGTGGCAAGTGGTGTGATCAGGGCTCATTGTTTCTGCTGACTCGGAACTAAAATCCCTTTTAATCAGTCCCAAACACTGTTCCTCACAGTAGTTTACAATTTCACTGAAAGCTTCCCATCCTGATTATACACAGGCCAGGCTTAGCTGGTGTGATCAGATAGGGGCCGTATCAGCACCAAGCTGGAACAACAGCACCTGTAACTCTCCAGGTTTTTCATAGCTCTTGGATGCATCCCAGAAATTAAGCTTCTTCTCTGATTTCTGGAAGAGGGACTTGCCAAGGTAAGTCTGTGGCACTGCTAGTGCAGATAAGAGGCTTGAACTATAAAACTACAAACCAAGAGCAGGATCTTCAGACATTGTGTTTAACCAGGCCTGGCTCTTGAAGCCCAGGACCTGCCAGATTTACTAGGGGGAGCAGATGAACATTTCCAGCTTGGGAGACACCCCAGGGCGGGGAGGGGTCTTTGCCCTCTCCCCTTTCAGAAACCCCATGTTATAAGCCTGTGTGCAGTCACAAGATCTTTAAAAGCACAGCAAAAATAGTTTGGAAAGGATCTGCCAGTGAGCTCACCAATCAAAAGGAGGCTAAAAATTGCTATCTGGGTACATTTGATATCACTGCTTGCACATAGGTACCCCCTGCAAGCATCCCCCTAGTAGGCAGCCTCTGGGAAGGGAGGAAGAGCCCAATGGTGGAAGCCTGTGGGGATCTGTCCCCAGCTTCAAGGCTGACTCACCAGGCCAGTAACTTGATAAAGAGTTGCACTTGATAACTGGTCACTGCCTGCCGTGCCTTCCTCTCCTGAAGGAAGGTGCAAAGCAAGCAATTCCTCATTTGACATATCTGCACCTGCCGCAAACAAGGCACCCTTGTTCTTGAATGTCTGATGGAAACCGTATTTCTTCCCTTCTCCTCCTCCTGATTTTCTTGTTTGGGCTGGCAGGATTGTAGGGCAGAGCAAATGGTCTCTCTGGAGGGGGGCAAAGGAAGGAAAAACGATGACCAAATAACTCCAGAAGAATGGGAATTGCCTCCAGGGAGCTCCCCTTCACCCTGCTCTCTCATCAGCTGCAAGATATTCAACATCATCCTGCTCTGCAAGCCGCTGAATATTTTATACCACGGCTACAAACGCTCCATGTGTATTCTGTTTCTCTCTTTCGTCATATCTATTATAAACGAGTAGTGTCTGAAAACTCTCCCAGGGAAGATTTGCCTGGATGGCTATGGATATTTTATAGTCAAATTGTGAGAGTAAACCAGCTTTCAAGTTCTGTAGAGGGGGAAAAGGGTAATAAAAGGGTTATTAAAAAAATAAATAAATGTCGGGGTTTTATACGGCTTCCTTTCACAGTGACAGAGCTTCAGTTGGCTCCACGATGGAGCTGGAGCTGCTATGAGAGACTTGAGTTGAGAGATCTCGTCTTGCTGGCACTGTTTGCCATCAGGAGACATCTGATACACTATGGTGGGCTCAGCAGGGCTGGAATCTGGCTTGGTAGGGCTGGGCTGACACTAGGTGACAGGGGTAAGGGCTGGGTCTGCAGGCTCTGGGGACAGGTGGCTATATGGGAAACAATATGGACGTGACCCAGGATTGTGGCCACCCCATCTTTACCTTCGTATAGACACTTACATGATACAGGTAGGAGGCCAGCGTCTGCCTCTTCATTTGGCAGGAGTCCTAGCAAGGGGGGCTGTATCTGAGGGTGACTCTCCTCCTCTCCAGCCAGGAGCTAAAGAGGAAGGTGGCAACAAGCTGAAGAAGCTTGCAGGCTGCCGCTTCCACAGGGGGATCTCAGAGGACTTCAGCCACCAAAGGCATCAAAATTGGCACCATCCAAACAAGCTAAAGGTTTCTAGCTGGAATTCACAACCTTCACACAAGCAAAACAAGCCAGGGAGTATCCAACATGCATTAGAAAGGCAGATCGAGCCATTAGACCTACTGTTGGAACAGAGAGCATCCCAAATGTGGGTTCATTCATGTGTGGATACAAAGGACTGAATTTCAAATTACGGATGGATATATTGTGGGTTTCCTAGACCAAAGCACATCTTCTGTAGCCCAAGAGAAAAGAACTTATCCTCATTTTTTTTCTCTTTCTTTCTGACTCTATCTAATCAGTCTAATTTTTAAATAATTTATTCTCTCTCAGCTCAGCAGCACCCACCCTGGAAAATCATCACATAGTATTAAAACAGTCTATTTACTTCAGACAAGTTTAACAGCCCCTTTGTGCATCCAGGGGGAAATGGGAAACAGGCAGGGACAATAAGGGAAAAATCAATTGATGTAGAAGGCACCTGAAGCTGGGAAATACAAATAGCACTTGGCGGCTTCCCGAGGTCTTTGGCTTAACCGTATATTTTGCTCTGGGCAATTTGTGGATGAAGCAAATGAGTGAAGAGTTTAAAATGTTAAAAGCCAAAAATCAGTCATGAACTGATTCCATAGCATGCCCAGTCCACACTGTCTCTGGACAAACCACATGAATACTGTCAAACAAAACTCTCTTCCAATACAGACCAAAGCTAAGGGGCTTTTTCTTTCCCAATGAAATTAACTTGAAAATAGGATATACAGCTGTATTCCTAAATGAAACAAAGCAAGAGGAGGTCTTCTCCCTCCACTTCTTTTTTCCTTGTCAGTCTCCCATTTCCATTTCTCCCCATCGGTCTGTGCCACCTGTGATTGCAGTCACAGAAACCTGAATCCCTTACAAAAATGCCAGGAGAAAACAGGTGGGCATTAGGCAGCAAAGCCAACTGACCACAAAGGGAAATGGTAGAGAAAAGGGAATTTGCCAGCCAGCGTTAGCAGCTGGACTCTGTCAGCTAAGCAAGCACAGGAAAACCTGCTGTCAGCCTGTACCAACAGCCTGAGTAACCTGCCAGCATGAAGGCAGCACAGAGCAGCCCATCTGCAGGAGAAATACAGGTATGTGGAAACACCTCTGACCTAGCAGAAAACACCTCTGACTGCAGAAAGCAAACACGGGTCCTCTTAGCAAAGACAGAGATGGAGACCTGCTCAGTGAACCGCAATCCATCCCTTACCGCTGGCACCCACGGGGTCAGGGTTTCAGCCTAGCCCCCACTGAGACAAGAAGATTTTACAGCTTAAACTCTCTGCTCAGCCACACATGCACAGGGACGTGATGGCCGGACTCGGGAGTGTGCTCCCTCCCAATGCCATCCACGGTGCTGAGGCAGAGAGCTGTTAATTAACCCCGTTTATTGAAGGGCGGACACATTCCTGCCTGGGCCCTGATTTTTCAGTCAGGCTCCAGTCCAGCAGGTGATTAATAACCCAGCGTGCTGTGGGAAGAGTGCATCTATTATTCAAATTAATGAAATTATAATCAAGAGGTGACGAATTAGCAATTGCTCCTTGACTGGATATGGAAACTCATTAGTGTGCCAGGCACTTCTGTGGCGCTCGCTGCGCTCGTAGGCTTACGGTTGGAGAGGAAGGAGCCAGGCAGAGCAGGGAGCGCCTGGGCACAGCTTTGCCCTGGCACGCACATCCTGACCATTCCAAAATAGCTGCGGCCACCACAGAGCCCTCCAGTCCCATAGAGTGCCTCCACCTCCATCTCCTCTCCGACACCCTATTGTCTAGAGCTGTGGTCATGTGAGGGAGAAGCACATGAATGCAGCTGCAATGCTCTTTTTTTTGTGGAGGGTAGGGGGGAGCCTGTGCCAGAGAAGGCACGAACCAGAGGGGAAGGCGTGATGGCTGACTTCAGGAAACCATCCCGAGGACAGGCGGCAGCAGCCACACAATCCTAGCACTGCTAAGCTGTGGGTAAGGGACAACCATCTGAAGACCATCCTGCTGCTTTGAGCACTGGAGAGAGACTCCCACCCACCCAAATTGCTGGCTGCAGTCGTGGCTGGTGGAGCTGAGGCTGGAGGTCTTCCCTGACACCCTGATCCAGGCTGAGGCTACCCGACCCCAGACGGTACTCACCGATGTGCTTGCCGTACATGTGGTAGTAGAAGGAGACACAGTAGTACTTGGCCGTAATGTTGTAGAGGGGGCTGATCAGCCGGGCTTTGTCTCCTGTCACCCGGGGCCGAGATGCCTCGATGAACATGTAATAACCTACACAAGGAGAGGGAAAGGTGGGGAAAGGCAGCACGCACGGCATCTCCTGCTCTGCAAGTGAGGGCATGCTGGAGGCTGGGAGACCACTCCTCCTCCAAGAGACATGGCCTTGCTCTTCCCATTCAATTGTGATCCCAGCCAGAAATATTCCTAGAATATCTGCAGGTGTTCTCCCTGATGGGATTGGCAGACCCCATGTTAATGCATGCAGCTGATGAGTCCCCGAACATGCATGCACACCTCTGTTTGGGGGCAAAATGAGCCTTGCTCCTGCAGCACAAGGAGCCCCAGAGCTGGCTGGCAAGAAGGAAAGCAGAAAGGGGATGGTGAAACCAACCCAGCCTAATTTCTCGGCCTCAAGCAGAAGGAGAGAGCATTCAATACATTTGGCCTTAACAACGTTGTTATCTAAAGAGAACAATACCGAAGTAGTTGCTAACAACCCAGGGAGGAATAGATTAGCTACTTGATTTGTTGGCATCATTTTCAATGCTGGATCAGGCTGGCATACTGAACGCTAACAGGAAAAGCCATTTTCTTAGCTGGCCACTGGATGTTTCCCTTTTATTATTTTTTTTCCTGAGTTCAGAGAGTTGTGCTTGCATACAAATGTACTTTCCTTATTACAGAAAGGGAAAAGTAATATCCAGCTAAATCTGGAGTGTGTACCCCATGCGCAGCTCATGTGAGCAGTACGTAACACCATTCTCCTCCAGCCAGGGGTGATGCACCTGGTGAGTGTCACCTCCCCCAGCCTCATTCCCCGTGCTGCTGTTTAATACCAAGGAGATCTGGTTGCCCCACTGAAGCCTTCTTTGAGGAAACAGCTGTCTAAAACCAGCAGGGTGATTTCTAGGTGTTAGAAACGTTCTCCTAGTTGTTTATCCTTTTTTGACTTCAAAACAAGCATCAGATGGGACAAGGACATTAGGCAGTAGGCAATTAGCTGGTAACAAGAACTAATGCTCACACTATTCCCTTAAACAAAGTCGTGGGCGTTTTAATTGTGTGTTTAGTGCCAATCAGTAACATGCAAATTAACCGCCTGCTCCCTGCACCCTGTGCGGAGGAGAAGCGTGTGTGCGGAAAGCAGATCAGTGCTCCGCTGGCTCCCAGAGCCTAAGGACTCCCGACGAGCAGTGGTGTGTGCCTCGCCTCCACAGCCGAGCCAGAAGAAACCCAGAAGTGTGCCTACCCTCCGGCGTACCGCTGATGTCCGTGGGGGGCCCCGTGTTGACGGTGCGCTTGGGGTTCTGGGTCAGGGCATTCTGCCGCGTCCAGTCGAAGTTGTCCATCTTGTCCTGCACGAAGCCACAGATCTTCTCGTCCTCGAAGCGGCAGGTGTTATCTGCAGGGAAGGACAGGGGATGGTCAGCTGCAGCTTCTCAAACCTCCTCGCTGAGGCTGCCTGGCTGCTTGAGGAGGGCACACGCTGCTGCTGCGGCACCACTGCGGCTCTGTGTGGAGCCGAGGACAGATGGGCAGCCCCCGGCCCCAGGAGGAGGCTGGAAAGGAAAATTTCTGTGATTAGTGTGATTATGGAAGGGTTAATCCAGGCTGATGGATGCAATGATCTGGCAAAATAGAGGAAGGCTAATAGGACTAAAGAGAAAGAGAGGTTCTGCTAGGAGGTCTCAGGGAGCAGACGTAGAGGAGGGCAAAAATGGTAAGAGGAGCACAGAAGGCAAACAGGCCACAAGGGCTTTTAAACCAGAACAACTTGATGGTAGAATAATTTCCCCAGGAGAGAGGAGAAAGTGCGAGATGATGACCCCCACTTTGGTCTATGTATTAAACTAAACTATGGCACACATGAAAAAATCAGCTGTGGAGAAGAGGTCAGCTCAGCGCTACAAACGTGTCATTTAGCTACAGCACATTCAATTTATACCAGCTAAGAGACACATTTGCTATTGCACCTTATGCTGGTTCACCTAACAAAGTAAGCTATGCAGACAAAGGGTTTTTATGTAGGATCAAACACCCGTGCAAAAGGGCTTCCTTCTACTGCTACCACAAGATGGTCACACCTTATGGCAATATTTTAGGACAGGTGAAAAACCTGGGACATAGGCATGACCCAATACAGACTTAAAAAGAACGGTGTGAATTGGGCTTGACCAGACTGAAGATGGTCTTTTGTCTGCCCTTTGTAGTGAAAAGGTACTTCCTGAGCCACAAAACCAAAGGCAAAGGACAAGCCTTGCACCGCTAATGTGGTTGGAGAAGGATAGGGAAAACAAGCAGAAAAGAAAGAGAAAATAAGTCCAAGTTTGGTTATGAAAATTGCTCTGTGTTTTTGAAAGACCCATGGGCAAAAATCAGAACTGGGGAATGAGCTGAGAGTGGGATCTCAGAGCTTGTAAGTGGTGCAGACACAGCAAGCACAGATCTCTGTCTTCTGCCTTTATGTTAGAGCCAAGAGTTGGTGCTGTGAAACTGGGAGATAAGGTAACTAAAACCCATGAAAGAACACGCAGAAATGAAAAACATGCTCTTTCTGAGGACTTCAGATTTGTTAGAAACCTCATCCATGGCATGATGATGCGTGATTCAACTCTTTGGGGTTTACCCCGATCCTGTTCCTGCTGTCATGGCCAGATGAAGAGAAGCCTGAATGCCTGCCTGGGTTCCTGCATTCCTCCATCCTCAGGTGTTGTTTGTTTTGGTTCCTAAATAGGATGCCTCAGGCTTTCTGTCTGAGCTTGGGTGGCTCTAGCAGGACTCGTAGGACAGAGCAGGGTCAGCAACCTATGTGCTGGGTGCCAATGATGGGATGGGGAAGGGAAGTTTCCTCCAAACCAGGGTGAAAAGCTTGAGACATGGTATGTTTTGTTGGTGGAACTTCTCATACCTACCATGCACCCTGAAAACTGCCTTCTTGTACCAGAGAGAAGAGACCAGCCATGAAATGAACAGCACCTTGACTCTGAGATGCTACACCTCCCAGCTCCTACCTCACAGCTAAAGCCCCTCTGATTTGTGAAAGAAAACAACTGTCTGCCACAGACATCAACAACTTGCACACTCCTGTGGCAGGAACCCAGGGGCTCTGTGCTCTGTCCTTCTTGCCTAGCTCCCCCTCCAAAGCAGTCAGAAAAGAGGAGGCAGTGTCCTCCCATGGCCCATGACATGGTTGGACACTGCTGCAAACCAAGGGCTCGGTTCATGGATCGGGGCAGCTGGTTTTTCTTCTAGCTCAGCAGGAAACACCGCTCCTGTGAGCTGAGCACAGCCATAGGGAGCTTGGCTGGGCTGTCCACTTAACTGCTGATTAACCCTGGCTAAGTGCTTTCCGTTCAATCTGCTCATTTCTAATTAGCATCCTAATCCAAATTAGCTGCTGCTCCACAGTGCAGTGCCGGGCGCCGGGGGCCACGTGGCGGATGGAGCTGCAGGCAGGATCGGATGGGGCAGATGCCTGCAGGGGCTGAAGCCCAGCAATAAAACAGGCCAGAGGGGCTCTATCATCCCCAGCACAAGGAGAAGGAGGGGGAAAAGGGTGAGAAAACAGCTTCTAAGGGTCCTTCCCTGGCCCTCGTGGCTGAGAGGAGGGAATGGTTGTAACAGGAACCTCAGAGGAGGCGCTGAAGCCCACAAGCTTTCTGATATTGCTGGTGTAGTCTAGCACCCCTGGCTTGTCTTTCTCAGACTGAAAACAAATATTCTGTAGCTCCAACTTATAGGATGCTGGCTGCAGTCAGAAGACAAGAGTTTTCTCTTACAATGGCATTGCTCGACACAGCAGAATCTACCTTGACTGTCCTTTCGCAATCAAAGGTTGTGGGACAGGGAGGGTTTGCACCTCTGCCCCTGTCGTGCTTGTGGACCTTCAGAGGAGGTAGGTAACATCTTTCCCCAGCACAAAATTCCCTTAACAGGGAATATCAGATAGAAATCAGAGCTGAAATATGTAACACAGAGGCCAGACCAGCAACTGACTGAGAGGGAGCAAACCCACAAAGAAAAAAAGCAGAGAAACCAAAGGAGAAGGAGCCTAGGGAGAAAGCCCAAGTTCAGGTGGAGATCTGAGAGAAGGTGGTAAAAGACTCAGCTTGGGGAGAGAGAAAAAAAACAGATCTCTGCTAGACAAAAGGACAGTGTTCTTGGCTTACAAGTGCCAGGTGATGGCCTGTTGTATAAGAAGTCCCACACACCCATGGAAAGAGGTCTTGAAAGCCTGAAGATTGTAGGAAGAGGCTGCACTTACTGCTGCATGTGGGACACCTGCCACAGGACAAGACAGTGTGCTACAGACTCCTAGCTCCTTGAATGCCAAAACAGAGCCCTGACTCCATCCTCTCCTCTCACTCAGATGCAGCAATTTCCAAAAGGCAATGCTTCCAGCAGAGATCACAAAGGGAAGGAGGACCCTGGGCACCACAGCAGGATCAGGCTTACTTGCAACACCTTCTGCTGTGGGGGAGTTTAACTACACCATGTTGCCTCTGCTTGGCTTGGGATCTCAAGGCACTTTGCAGCAACTAATGAACAAGGCTTCTCAATATCTCCAGGAAGCAGCAATGCCTCTCTTTATATATCTCTTGCATTACATGTGGGGAAACAGATGCACAAAAGTATAGGCAGACACATTTAAGGTCACAGCAGGCAGTTCTAAAGCTGGAAACAGAACCCAGGTGTTCTGACTCCTGGTCCTTTGGTTTAAAACAAACCATGGGAAGGCAGAAGCTCTGCTGTTTCTCCAGGCTAGAAGTGGAGATGCCCAGAATGACTTGGATATGTTCGGTGTGGTTTGGGACACCACCAGTATGTCACCTCTAGATGGTTATCAGCAATGCTGACTGGGAGAAAACTGGCAGATCCATCTGAAAAGCAAACCTTTCAATGACCCACTGTGTCTCAGAGGCCACAGCAGTGATCTAACTGCTGACCTTGTCTGTGTGAAGCAAATCTTCTTTCAGGCTCACACCATCTGCCAGGGATCCTGGCTCAGCACTGTGGAGCAAAGGAACCTTCCTGTTTAAAAATTAAACAGGGGCTTTAAATATTGAACACAGAAGTTGTTCTCTGGATTGTTAGAGGCGAGGTGGAAGTAGCAAGGGAGCTGGTTCCTCAAAGGCTGGAGTTAGTGCTGTCTTCACCAAACAGATTTCCTTGGCAGGCTTTGCAGTGGCAGCAGCTCAAAGTGCAGAGCTGTTTGCTCCTGGTTACAGGCACCTCCCTGCATCCCCAAGGGAGAGACCCTCAGCCGTGGCTATTAGCATTTCTCGTTGCTTTACCTTCTTGAGAAACATAATGGAGGTTTTCATTTCAAGTCCTTAGGGAGAAGCCATTCCTGGCCCTGAAATTCTGACTGCCAGATGAATGCATACAAAAAATAATAATATGATCCTAGCTGCAAACTATGGGTGAATAGCAGATGGAAGCTCATTCGAATAAAATTGCTTTCATCATTTAGCTGTGCTCTGACGGCTGAAACTGGCTTGGAGCACAAGGGACCACGATCCGAGCCTCAGCTCTGCTACAGACCCACAGTGTGACCCACAGCCCGTCACTGGAGATCACTTTCCCAACTAGAATATGAAGACAATGCAAACTGGATTGTGACCTCAAAGTACTCTGGGATTTAAGAAGCAGCATGTAACAAAATTTTCCTTGATAAGTTTCTAAAGCATTTATAACCAGTAATGGAAGAAAGCTTCACAATACAATAGCTGTTTGGGTCACACTAGAACACTATGTGCTTTAATATCCCCATCTACCACACTGGGATAATATGGCCTGTACAATCCCATTTGCCATTGTGATACAAGGAACTGGTGGCACTGCAGTGTTTGGGTTAGAAAGTGAAGGCTATATCCAAATGAAATTGCAGGGTCAAAGTAAGAAGGGCAGAACAGATTCTCCAGCACTGGAATTTAGACATGATATTAAAGATATTAAAGAGATAGTAAAGACAAAACCTTAGAAATATGATAACTCTAATAGATATTTTTTTTTTTTAGATAAATTCTGGTTTCTAGAACCAGACGAACTGTTTTTTAAGAGTTATTCAGTCTTACTGCTAACCTTTAAGTAAGTAAAATTTTCAGTGTCTTTTGTTCACTCCCTCTGCTTTTAGATTGCTTCTGTTTTATAACCCTAGCACCTGGCTCTGTAACCATGGCACATGCATGCCTGCCCCAGTGCCATTAACATCTTATTAGGCTGGGAGAGAAAATGCATGAAGAAATAATTGTATTAAGTGACTCTCAGAGTTTGTAAATTAATCACCATTGTGCATGCCCTTGGATCAGGCTGCCAGAGGCATTAATCATCCAATCTTTGCCTTTCACTTGAGAGCTCTCAATGTTTGCTCCCAGAATTTGGCTGGGAAGCCTAGTGTGAGGATACCTTTGCAATCCCCTCCCAAAGCCTTCCCCTGGGGCTGGTGGTAGGAAGGGAAGTAGGGGGAAAAAGTGGCAGTAGCAAGGCTTTCCATGATGCTGAGCTGAGAGGCTGGCAACTGGGCTGTGGCCCAGAGACAGAGCTAAGAGGCTTTGCACTCATATTTGCAATGGCAGCAGGTCTGAAAGGAAGGGGCATCTCTGAAAGCAAGTGTGCTGGCTGCAGTTTTAAGGCAGTCAATCTCAAGGTGTGAACTCAGAGGCAAGACCCTAATGACTGGCCCAGCAGTCCCAATGTTCAGCACAGGCTGGATAACATATCGAGGAAAAACCTTAAGTGCTGGGTTTACTGCATGAAAACAGAAGCGTAGATGAGTACTCCTCTGCCATACACAAATTTCACGTAACATTCTTGTCTCAGTCAAGCTGCCAAAGCAATCCCAGATGAGCAGTCTGAAGGCTCAGCTTACAAAGACCCCAAGGAGATTGACACAATTAGACCGAAGTTGCCCTGGCATTACCAGTGATACATGCAGTATAAAAGCAAGTGGCAAAAGGCCAGATTTTGTCACTTCATCCAGTGAGCCAGGATGCTCACCTACTCCAGCAAGTGCCAAAGGACACATTCTGGAGTGGGTCCCTGGCAATACGTTCAGAGTTTCCAAGTGAGTTCCCTCTGGAGAACGTTAGAGGAGGATCAGAAAGTGGGGAAAAGCAAAGAAAAGGGAACCAGGGACTACAGCTACAAATTCCATCTGCCTCTGTGAGAAGCTCCTGCTCTCAGGTAAGGTATGATGCATCAAATCATCCTCAGAGAGTGAACAAATGCCTCATGGCTGCCTTAACAAGATAGTCCTGCTCCCAATTTCCTTGTAATTACTGTCCAGTCCCACCTCCTCCTGCCCACTGGTATTCCGCAGTGCAGCATAACATTTGCCTGCCTATACACAGCCTACTACCTAAGATTACTGAATGCTGTTTCAGCTTCTTTTAATTTTACTCAGCAGCTGGAAATTAAAAAAAAAAAAAAAGAAAGAAAAAAGAAAAAGAAAAAAAAAAAACACAAAAAAACATTTACATGCAATGAGCACTGTGGACCACCGCCAAGGAATCTGCCCATCTCTGCCCCAGAGTTTTGCCTGGGCTGATATCCAGCAATCAAAGCACAGGAACTTTGTTTCATCCCCTGGAGATCACTCCACCACTACTTACAGCATGCTAGAAATCCTCTTTTATGCTCAACGGAAACCATCGTGTTCTTGTTAAAGACCACCATTCGGAGATGTTGTGTATTTTGCTCTCAAAATCAATGGGAGCTCTTGGTGCTCACTAAGGATGGGCCTGCATCTAAATGTCAGGCTGCCTTGGCAGGAATGACTGGAAGGTAAATGAGCAAGTAAACAGAGATGACACTGGAGGGGAAGAAGATAGGAACCGGGCTCAAAGAGTTTGCAAGAGGAACCAGATCTGAGCTGGAGACTGCTCCATAGCAGCCTGCAGAGGTGTCAAGCAGTACCCTTTCCAATCAAGAAGAACATGGGGGTTACAGAGATTAAATGCAGACATTTCGGAGGACGTAGAAAAATCTGCTTACTGGATGCAGACTGCTAATATTAGGGGGAAGGTGGGTTCCAATTCACAGCCTACCCAGTTACAGAGATACCAGGCGTAAATGGGAAGTATGTCTCTGGCATATGCCTTTGCAATAACTCAAGGTACAAAAAAAAAAAACAAAAAAAACATTACTTATTGGAAGCATTATTACTGTACGAAATTTCATGCTGTTTTTTTTTTGGGAAAAATATTTTTGCAAAGTCAGTGCTGTTTTCCAGCTTGCCTGATCTGCTGGAGCACTTGACTAACATGCATTACATTCAGAACATAAATACAAAGGTCTTGTTGCTTACCTGTTGGGTTGGGATAGCTGATTGCTGGAAAAGAAAATGGAAAAACAGCAAGTCACAACAGCTTGTACTCCCTCAAATCACAAATTACAATCAAAGCCTGAAAATAAAACAAGCACATCAAGAAAGGTCATAGATGTACAAATCTCCTAACAGCACCCCTGCAAAACAGCAGTGCTTGGTGTCTGCCTTGGTGATGGAACAAGCTGCTGGCTCACTGATCCAAGCAGCAACAAATCTGAAGAAGAAAATCCCACCTAAGTGGTGAACATGGGACTGCACAGGGGAACTGTTCTGGTATCCAAGCAGTTTTTTTCCGGAGCACCCACTGGCAGCAAAAGCTTGGTATCTGTGAGGGACATCAAAGTAGTTTGAGACACTGTGGAAGTCTGAAACAAGTATCTTAGAGATACTTGATGTGGTGTGACTCCCCAGGACAAGAGGGTTCTGTGAAATCAGGCAACCATAGCAGGAAGGGGCTCTATACTTTCTGCTAAAATACAGACTCCTGAGGGGAATCAAGACATCACAAGGTTGTGAGAATGCGGTGAGAGAAGGCAGCTGTTGGGATAATGGAGAAAAAAAGCATGGTCAATGTCTATCAATGTGATGATCTGGGGTTCAGGGTGTTGGACAGAGCTACAGGATTACTAGTTGCTAGTTAGGAAAGGACCTGAATTCTTTCAGATCTGGAAAGAAAGAAGCCTCCTGAAATCCTCTTGCTTTTATGGGCATGTGGTTAATATGTAGCATCCACTGGCTATCCTCTAAAATACACCACTGAGCTATGGGAGACTGCAGGACAGCCTGACTGGGGATTGGGGCTTTGGTGCTCTCCTGCCCACAGAGTGCAGAGCATTTGTTGGAGTCGCTGAGCAAAGAATAAGTAGAGATTGATCCTCAGAGGTCTCTATCTGGTTCTCTGCATTGATGGCAGCAGCCAAAACGTGGCCTAGTGTGGCTGCACCATGCCATCAAACCTTTCTACAGCACACAGATCCACCTGAGGGTCACAGGAGACAACGTGTACACATGCCCATGTCCCTAGGCCTGACCCACTGCCAGAGGCTCGGGCCTGATCTCGTAGCCAGGGCCGAGGAGGAGACACCTACGTTCCATGTACCGGATGATGCGGGCAGCCATGTCCCCAGCCCCAAAGCTGGTGATGGGCGTCAGGCGAACTTCGTAGCTCTGAGGCACTTTCAGGTTGGGCAAGATGTGCTCCAGCAGCAGGCCCTTCTCCATCTTCTGCACAGGAATGAAGGTTTGGATGGTGCTTCTCTGAGCCAGCTGCATTGAAAGAGAACACACAGTGTCACGATGATGCTGAAATTAAAAACCTGAGAGGTTCTATTCAGTGATCCTCTGCAGTCATGAACAGGCTCCCTCTTTCCCCAAAGCCCATCGAGGAAGGAGATGAGCCATGCTAGCTGAACCTTACTAGCTGAACAGTGTTCGGTGTGCTAAGGCAGCAAGGATGTTTCAAGAAAACTATGGGAAAAATATCCTTGTCAAAATCACCACCACTGAAAATGATGAATTATGTGTCAGCAACACTTCCCTGCCACAGTCATGCTTGCTTGGCGGGGGAAGGACAAGAACAAAGATTGCATTGTAAAGATACAGTTCCCTGCCTGCTGTTGTGCAGTGCCTAGATCCCTGTGGCAAGATTTGGTCCTGCTGTGTTGTTCAGGAACTGGTCCTGGTAATAAGACCTCTGGTAGGGCTTTCCATGGCCCTATGTTCACTTCCCAGTCACTCAGCCTTCCACTGATGTATCCTCTAGGCTGACAGGTTTAATTGCCAAGGCATTTCTTCTGATAGCTGGGCCCAGGGATCATCATTAAGTCTGCAGTTATGGGACTGAAGCAGGGTTGCAGGGAGGAAGGTTTACAGCAAATCCATTAGTTAGGAGTGTGAGGCAAGACTATGGAGCGAGGGCATGGAAGGGGTGGAGGCCATCAGCAAGGCAGGGCAAGGGAGGGATACAGGCAGAGCACCTGGGAACAGCAAGCACGTGCAATCCCTCCTCTGCTTGCCTCCAGCCCTACCATACGTGACTCTGAGTTCAAAATGAGAAGCAATGACTGCCTCTGAAGCGCTCACAGTGCCAGAGCCCCATTCTTTTCCATCATGGTCAGGACCCAAGATCTCACTTGAACTGGATGGATGGAGCTCCCAAGCGAAGGGCAGGGCTGGAACAGACCCTGCCATGGTACTCCAGGGTCCCCTGTGGTTGCCTGTGGTTCTTACAGTGCACAGCAGCTTTGTAGCTGCCTTGAACAGATCAGGGTGTAAGTTGCTTGAGGAACTGCTCTTGGCACCCTCCTCCCCTGACAAAAGGGCCAGAGAACTGGGAACTGCTCCGGTGCCTTCCCCCATCACCATCCCTCCCTGGGATCAGTCCCAGTGGGCAGGAGCAGGGCAGTGCCTCGGGGAACCAAGCAAGAACTTGGCACCGGGATACTGTCAGGATCCATTCGCATCAACAACGCCCCATCTGCACGCACGCAGGCTGGGTGCTGATCCAACTGGCATGCCTACCGCCCAGCCCTTCCATCTGCCAGCCCGCGGCACTGCTGCTCTGCCAAGCGAGAGTGGAGCTGGCTCTCGGCAGCTCCGATCTCACCTGGGATCGGTAGCACCAGATCCCCAATTACCTGGGAGGAGAAGAGAGGGCACAAGCCAGAAGTAAGGGTCTGGAGCGGTATGATATGGAGCCCTGACATGGGGCTTTTGGGGAGCAGAGCAGGACCAGGGGGCTGGCAGCAGCTCCTCCTTGCAAACTGCCTTGAGGCCTGAGCGCTGGGAAGGCAGCCAGCAAATAGGAGGGGGTCAGGAGCCATTTCCCTTGTCTAGACATAACCTTTAGAAGAGAAACAAAATGGAGAATCGAAGAGAAGCCTGAGGGTGAGGTTCAGACAGTGCAAATTCCACCTCAGCTGGGAGTTATGTGGAATTTGGGTATCTGAAGCCTCTGGGAGCAAAGTGAAATCACGTACTCTCCCACATCACCTAATCCAGGACACTGAGAAATCAGCCTTCAGTCTGGACTGCAAAGCTCTAGGTTCCCCAGTCAAGTCTATCTGCAGGGACACGTGGGTTTAATCAAATAAATACCTGGCTGCCACATAGGTTTGGCTGTAAATCAGAAAAGAAGAACTGCACCTATGTCCCCATGGGTTGCAACTGTCCTGTTCCCAGGTGAGACTTGTATCTCCAGGCAATGGGCAAGGCACAGCTGGTGTACTGGACATACCTCCTCTAGGAGCATAGGAAAAAAGTTTTGTGAAGGCAGAGAGAGGGAACAGGCTGGAGCTCAGCATGGTTTAAAAGACATGAAATCAGTGCAAGAGAGAACAAAGCTCCAGCCAGCCACTCGCCCTGTGTGTGCAGAGCTGGTGTGGGCTTGCAGTGACTAGTACAGGTCCCATAGAGAGCAACATTAGGGTCAAAGACTGGCTCTGCCTCCCCCTCCCCAAACACCCTTTGCTTCCCTCACTGCCAGCAGCAGGTCTTTGCAGAGCTGCATGCATCAGCCCAGCTGGAACCCGTTTTCAATCCTTTCCTCCCATCTCCCACTGCTGCTCTTCTACCTTGCTGCCCTGGTATCTTCTTCCCTCCATCCCCCCTGCAGCCTCTTTCCTCCTTCTGGTCACGCTGGCCCAGTGCTCCAACTTAATACTGCTGTGGTGCAGTTAATAAAGCAGAGGCAGGCACAGAGGATGGTGAAACGCTGGCCACCTTATTAGAGATGCTGAAGCCTCTGTGGAGGATCTCACGCACCAAGCTCATTCATCACCAGGCTCAGGATGCTGCCAGCAGGGCCAGAACAAGAGCACAGCGCAACGCACAGCCTCATTTCTGCCTTCACCTCCTTCCATTTCAAATAATGAGAGGGAGGGGATGGGAAGAGAAAAAACAAACAAACCCACACTGTTTTCCACCAGCTGGCTGCGAATATCACACAGGATGCAGAGGTGGGAATGCTCTTGCAGCACGGGTTTGCTAGAAACACCTTACAAAAGACAAAATCAGCCCCAGGTGGGGCATATGTATTCACACAAACAGTATGCAAGCTGTCCCTTTCCCTGTCACTTGTAAGCAATATTGGCATCCAGGGGAGAGCACACACAAACACTCACATGTGTATTTAGCCCTCAAGCCTCCCAGAACAGCAGACTAGGTCTGCCCATTCTCACTCCTCACCATCACACCCTATCGGCAGTTCTTGTCTACCCAGTCCCTGACTTATCCTGTGAACTGGTTTGTCATCCACAGAGAAGGCTTGGCCAGCCGAGCCAGCTCATGGGCAAGGAACAGACAGTAAGAGCCTTAGAGAGAAAAGCGAGGTGCCACACTACCTCTGCCACCACATTGTGTTCCCAGCTGGGACACCGTCTCAGCAGAAAGGTCCAAAGTACGACACCACCACGCCTAGGCTTTCTGTTTATTACAGGAACAAAGAATGTCCTTTTCAGACTGAATGACATTTAAGCCAGGTACATAACAGCTAGCAGATATAATAAAGCCTAGGCATATTAGCAAACACATCCATCAATAGTTAATGTTGCACTGCTGCCCAGCAAGCCACACCAGGGATTCACAAGAGCACTGTCACCCACGTGTGCTGGGACTCGGCGCGACCCGAGCAGCCACGCACGTGCCCCCACAGCCTGCTGCACTCCAAGCAGCTGCACGCTTGTTTAGGGGAGAAATTGAAATCAGAAAGGAAACCTGTTTCAGCATTGGGCTCCGGGGAATCGTTGCAAACACCAGCTAGAAAAATGTACACTAAAATCGTGCAGATTCCCCAGCAAGCAGATCAGAGCAAAGGAGCCGCTTGGCGGGCACCCTGCTTCCCAGCACTCCACTCCTGCTGATCTCTCCTTATTTGTCCCCGTTTTTCAACAACCCTGCTCAGCACACGAGCTCTGCTCTCCAGCACCCTCTCTCAAAATCCTTTCTCCACACCCTCACCCTCTCTCCCTTCTTTCCTCTGCCTCCTTCCAGTTCCCCTGGGTGCTCCTTCGTTCAGCACCAACCAGAAGGGGTGGCCGCCTGCCCAGTGATGCTCTCACCCCCAGCTAACTGCAGGCATGGGGAGCTGGGGAAACTCCTGGCTCCCGTCCCCAGCCACGTGGGCTGAAGACAGAAGAGATGGACACAAAAGTGGGCTGGGGTGACCCAGCAGTCTCACACCAGCTCTCATTTCACTCCCTGTGCATTTCCACAGCACCTCACCAGGAACAATCACACCACTGGTTTTAACACTAGCAGCACTTGCGGTCTTCAAGTGGTGACAGCCAGGAAAGATGCTCCCAGACACCCTGCCTTGGAACTGGAAGGGATTGAGCTTTTTTATGGTGCTGGTGGCAACTCCTGAGATGAATGCTCTGCAATGCAAAGCACCATGCTACTACAGCAGACATGCCTTGCCCTCTATTTCTGCACCAACTGCACCTCCAGAGCTACAGGATCCCTTGCAGAGAGGTAACTTCAAAGAGTTTAGATGCCACAAGCTTCTCAAGATTGGAAAAAAAAAAAAAAAAGGAGAAAAAAAGAAGGAAAAGGGAAAAGGTGATGACAGGATTTATGATTACAGTGTCCAAGACTGAGCAAATTGCCCAAAGGCCAGACCCACAGGAGCATTTGCAGGTGCTCCATGTGCCTTGAAACGAACAGCAGTTGGGCTGTGACAATGAGCAGAGTTGTCCCCACACAGAGCTTCTCGCATTAAGGTGTTTAATCCTCCAGTGGCTACTGCTAAAGAAGGAGAGTCCAGGAGATTAGTTCCATGGGTGAAAATAATATCATAGCAAATTCCTTGGGAAAAGAGAAATTAAAAATGTTCAAAAAACAGAGGCATGAGGAAGGCGGAGACAAGACAACTACTGGACATGAAGCTGCAGGATTTTCCACAGATCCTTCTCTCCCGCTTCTTCCCATTCACTCTCTGGCACATGGCAGTGGATTGAGAGTCTGTTCCTTGACATCGCCTTGGCACCATGGGACAGAGCAGAGGAAGATGGGTTTTTCTTGACGTTACATTTGGACACTATGGATTTGATTCTTGCTCTCCGTATTTAGGCAGAAGGATAAAACCCCTCTGCACTGGCAACATCTTCCCAGCTTCCAGGAGTTTAGGAAAGGGAGCAGCCTGGCCACCTTCAGGGATGCAGCAGGGGAGGTGCAGTGCTGGCTCAGAGTCCAGTCCCCTGGCATCGCAGGGGACTTCTGTTCACTTGTTTTATGAACATATCACATCCCATCTTAAAAGCCATTCCCATTTGGCCTGCTGCTCCTGCTGGATGGCTGTTCCACGGCCTGACCGCCCTAATGATCTCATTTCCAGCCTGAATTTATTCACAGGCAGCTTGCACCCAGTTGATCTTGTGACAGTATTGTCCTTTAGCTTAAATGGCCCTTTTCCCTCCCTGCTGCTTGACCCTCTGTTGTTTTCATAGACAGCAATCACATCCCCTTTCACCCTTTGCTTCGCTAGGCTAAGCAAGCAGAGCACTCTGTGCTTCCTCTTGTAACACACTCTCACTTTCCCTGATCTACTCTATAATCCTTTACTGCACGATCCCACTCCCTGGGTATCCCAGCCCTGCATATAGCATGCAGTTGCTCCACTCCACCTTCCCTGGAGGCACCTCGGGCTTCATGTAGGAGTGCATTTGCCCTTTCCCACACCTGCCTCTCACCAGCAGCTCCCTGCAATCAGCTCATTCACCCACATCATGCCTCCACGTCAATCATTTCCTACTGACGAGCTCCCAGCTTGTAGCAGATTCCTCTGCTAGCACGTCCCACGGTCACAACCTTGCATTTGTACTGCTGCATTTCATCCCACCTGACCCACTCAAGTAGTTTTCAGCCTCCCAGATCTTCTTTACAGTATCCTGATCTTTCACTGTGGTGTCATTACCTTCCCAATGGTTATCACACACATATTTCAGCAGCACACACCTAACAGGAGATTCTGATCTGACTGCAAGTTATGAGCCACAGTGAAGACGTCTTCTCCCTCAGCAGGGTAGCTGCCATCTGCAAAAGCAATTTAGGTGAGTTTGGGGTAGTGGAGAAATTTGGTTTGGCTATGGAGACTTACAGTAGCTGTGACATTTCCCTACAATTTCTCATTAAACTTCCTGTGCCTGTTAGATTGGATAGAAACATGTTCCTGGGTTAGTAATTCATCACCACCTTGAACTGAAATGATGTCAAGCATAAACAGCATCAATTAAAGCTCTAGGATAAATTTAAACATGGATTCATTTCCGTTTCCTTGCTTGATGACCAATACTTATTAGAGGTTTCTAGAGCAAATAATCACACTGCAAACAAAATTGGCATCTGCTAGACAAGCACACCGGTGAACTGAAATTCATGCCTACATTGTTCATCAGTCAAGCACACAGGTTCAGACTCTGGGGTTAAGCAAGCATGAGTGGCCAAAGCAAATCCATTATTCAGTCTAAATGAGGAGTCTTGGAAGGTTTTCTTCCTAGACCGTCCTTAGCAGAAGGCTCCCTTTCTGGGCTGAGACATCCCTAGCTCCAAAGAGAGAAGTAACCGCGACCTTCAGTAGCTGCAGAGGACAGCTGGAACCATCCTAGCCAGGAGACAGCCTCTCTCTCTTTCACGCAGGCAATCAGCTGCCCATCCTCATTAGGTGCCGAGAGCAGCAGTTTACAGCTTCCCAGAGAAGCCAAATTGGTGCTGTCATGAATTACTGTAAGTGCTTGTTCCACACTCTTCAATAATGTCTTTCATTAGGGGCTGATCAGAAAGCAATATGTATTTTATTAGCATATGTTCCCCGGTCTAAGAAGAGCAGACCTAATCTTCACTCTGTCAGGGAGACAAAGTGAAAGCCTTAACCGAGGCACAGCATGACTGGCAACGTCATGAGCCATGGCCTGAGTGGAGCATTGCAAGGCTGCGTGTCCTGAGGAGCCCAGGTGCTGGAGGAGAAGAGAGGTAAAACAGCACCTGAATTTGGGGAGCGATGGGTAGGAAGGGAGAGCCACACACCCCAGTCTGTGCAAGGAACCTGTGTTGGGGTCCGTGTGGCCTGAGAAGTAAAAGCAACCCAAATTGTCCCAGCTTCAGTTAGGTTGGGCCCTGAGCCATATTGCCTGGAATATGGTTGAGCCTTACAAGTGAGACCCATGCAACCAACAGGCATTGCCACCTCCCAGGCCCCCTTTAGACTCTGTCAGAGCACACTGTTAGGGCACCTTCACCCTTACAAACCACAGATAATAAACTATGGGGCTATTGCTTACTGGAGCAGAAGCAGCCTTCATGTGGGACTCCGGGCTTTCCAGTCTGGTACACATAAAGAAGGTACACAGGCAAGTATCATCCCCGTGCCTATGGGCCACCTCTAACTCAATTGCTTTTGCAATCTTACCTCTAGTAAAGCAGGGGCAGGCAGCACAGCATATGCAGGGAGAGCCATAAAAATCCTTCACGTTTCTCCATGCTGCCTGCACTGGCAGCAAGACTGCATAGGCTTTGTTTCTTTCTGAGGCATGGTCAAAAAATCCTCCTAGTGCATACTCCTGCCAGTTTGTCACCAGCTACGGGAGAGATTACATCTCCCTTCCAAGCCCTTCCCCCTTCACACACTTTCTCTGCTTATCTCCAACATGCTCTAGGAAGCGAGAGCCAGGAAAAAAGAAAAAAAAAAAAAAAGAAAAAAAAAAAAAAAAAAAAGGAAACAAAAAAGGAGATGGAAACAATAGGCTGAAGAGGTGGAAAATAAGGAGAGGGAATAGGGAAGGGGAAGGTGTGTAAAGAAAAGACTCCAAAGCAGCAGGAGGAACACGGACTGACTACTGACAACAACAGACGAGCAGAGTAAATGGGAGGAAGCTACATCACAGACTATCAATAGGGACTCTCAAAAAGACTCGATAACCGGCATGTACCCCTTGAAGCCACTGAAGGAGTGTGGATCAGAGATGCACACAAAGGACTTGCTTTTACCTTTGAGACCTGGCAAGCATTTTTCATCCTGTGCTCAGTTTTGTAAAACAGAAGCCAAGAGCCTGCTAGATACAAACAAGCATGAGGGTGTGAAAACAACATCTCAAGCCTGCAACGCTGATACAAGGGGGTATATTGGTTGGGTGAATGTGATTATCTCTTCTCTCACATTCTCCTTACCCTGAATGAGCACTGAACAGTGGTGTTAGGAGCTAGAGGTAGATGAGATTTTGTAACTACATGCATTTTAAGAGCATATGAGCCTTTCTAGCAAGATTATTCATACTGTTCTCAGGCACTGTAACTATTCCAAACAGAGCTAAGAGTGGAAAAACTGTTCTAATAATTCCCTTGTACCAGGAAAGCCAAACAATAGCCTGCTTTCTCTCTTGCCCAATCAAGTGCTTGAATTGCACTGGGAGCAGTTCTTATGAAAAGTGAATGTTAAAATGAAATCTCAACTCCAACACACCTTTCGAATGGCAAGCCATGTTGTAAAGCTTTTTTATACCCTGTTGTGGGCAGGTTACTTTACTTGGTATAATCCGAGAGGAGATATGGTAGCATAATCCTGAGGCATGATCAACTTGCCACTGCTTATATTGCCATTTTTTCCCCGATTACCTGATTGCAGATGATCTCTGGACCAAGAAAACCATGAATCATAACGAAGAGCAATGTGCAAATGCAAAAAGACAGAATTAGTCAGGCAAATTCATTTCTTAGGCATTTTTTGTGGGACAAGGAAAGACTCACTAGAAGAACTGGAAGGTATTTGGCAGACCTAGGGGAAGCCTCATCCCACTGATCCCAGGTGTTTCCATTGAACTCACCTGACCCACCTGTGCTGTTCAGACCAGTGTTGAGCATCCCTGGCCAGCCTTGCAGGAGCCACCCTGACCCTCCAGCTGACAGGGCTAACAACAACCATGGCCAGGCAGATACCTCTGCCTGCAGTGAGGAAGGGCCTGGAGGAAACTCTTGGAAACTCCATTGGCATAGGGTGGAAGCTCCACTGTTGCTGACTTAGCCAGTAATGAATACATATATGAAATGAGGAAAAAGCTTCTTGCTTCCCACCCCTCCTAACATCGCTCTGGGATGAGCCTTCCCCTCCAGCACAGGTAGAAAGGGTCTAGCAGCTGCTCTCGTGAACGCACCCCAAATGGCGGATTGCTGGGGGTGAAAAGAGGGATGGCTCAGTGTGCTGTCAGCTGCAGTGACTGATGCTGTGTCCCCTTTACAGGCAGGAGAGAACACAGCTGAGGCAGGATCCTGCCCTCTCTGTTCCCAGCTGCCTGTGGTACAGTTATGGCTTTACTCCCCAGGCCCTTCATAACAATCTCATTAAGACTCAAGCAGAGCTTGTCCATCAAACGCTATTGATCAGCCAGCTCTCCTTCCTCCAGAGTGTGGCTGCCACTCAGCCCCACCACGTCCCAAACCTCTCCTCCTTTTGCAGCCTAAAAAGGCAGTGTCACCTCTCCCTCCCCTTGCTTTCCCTGGCTTTGCATCGTGATGGCTGTTTGAACCATCTGCTAAACACACTGCCCTGACACACTGGCTTCCTTCTGCAGCCTTTTCCACCTCCCTCAGGGCTGACTTCTCGCAGCATCACGTACGCCACTAGCATAACTGAAGGCAACTGGCTGGAGAGCACACATGTAATCTGCCTATTCTCACTGCCTGCACAAAAGTTGGAAAAAAAGAAAAAAAAAAAAAAGCATCAGCAGGGGAGACGGGGGAGTTAGAGCTGAAAAACCACCTCTTCTTGCTACAGAGGGCAGCTCAGCAGGTAGGTGAAATTGCGTTGATTTGACTTTGTCCCATACGACAGCAGCCTGTGATCAGACATCAAACTGGCAGACGGGGCAGGCAAAAAAGAAAAGAGGACTACAGAAGCTTTCCAGCAGGTGTAACTTACAAGCCTTCCCACAACAGAAGGTCTGCTTTGAAATTCAGTCCTGGGCAAACATTGCAAGGCCAAGTCACTGCAGTCCCCAGTCCTGACACCAGTGAGACAGCCCCAGCACAAACCATACCCAGTGACACAATGAATGGTAACGGGATGTGCCTTTTGTCACACCCCATGAGTTTTTTGATCCATGGAGCAGCTAACAAGTAGCCAGGGGCACTATCTGTTTCTTCGTGAGAAACCACGTTCCTCTTCCTCAGGCTGGGACAGTGATGCTGTAGCAGGGAGGAGGAAAGGAAAAGGGGCTTGCACTTCCCTTTTCCATGTGCCCTGTCTATGCCTTGCGCTGACACATCAAACCATGCCGTCCAGTTAAGCAGACTCTCAGCTTCACTCAGCGGGGAGGATTTCTTGGAGGAATCAGCATCACAAGCGCTTTCCATCCTCCAGGTAACACCTGGTGAGCTCTGTACAGCTCACATTTGATCCAGAGCACGATGGCACCCTCCCCAGTTTACCAACCACAACCTCATCCTTTAATCTTATCTTCTAGTATGAAAAGGAGTTAAAAGAACCTCCTAGAGAGCTAAGCTCTCCTAAAGCCTCACGACATCACCTCCCCGGCTCCTGCAGTGTCCCCCACCTGAAAACACTAGAGGGGGGACATGCAGGATGGGGCCACGAGGATCACAGGGCCATAAGGAGCCTCGGGATGAGGGCTATGGACACAGGCCTATTCACAGCCCCATCTCTGTTACCTTGGTGATGGCAGCGCTGCCCAGACAGCATACAGCCCCTGGGAGCCAGCAACACGTTAGCCTGTTTGTTTGTAAAACGAGTTCAGCCACCCCTGCCTGTCTTATGCAGAGCTTTCGTCTTCTGTAGCGCTCAGGCAAGCCCCCCTGAAGAAAGAAACGAAGGATCTGGGGAGACCAGATAGTGGCCTTACAGTCAGTACCTAAAGGGGACCTACAGGAAAGCTAAGGAGGGACTCTGTCAGGGAATGTAGTTATAGGACAAGTGGTAATGGCTTTAAACTAAAAGAGGGTAGGTTTAGATTAGACGTTAGGAAGAAGTTCTTTACTCAGAGGGTGGTGAGGCCCTGGCACAGGCTGCCCAGAGCAGCTGCGGATGCCCCATCCCTGGAGGTGTTCAAGGCCAGGCTGGATGGGGCTTTGGGCAACCTGGTGTGGTGGGAGGTGACCCTGCCCATGGCAGGGGGTTGGAAGCAGGTGATCTTTAAGGGCCCTTCCAACCCAAACCAAGCATTGGAAGATGCATCCAGCTTCATTAGGTTGTGCTTGTCATGCATCAAGGGCCACCTACACGGGTTCATCAAGCTACAGTGGTGCATGAAGGGGGGAAAACAGTAGTGTGAGCTAACAGTGCTCTGCACTAATGCTTAATGTAGAAGCATGTGGCCTCAAGTACAGTTTACTTGTCCTCCCTCTCGAGTCGCACAACCCCTGCTTGGTACGTGACGAGAGAGCATGAGGGCCGGCCCTGCCCTGCCCTGTCCTGCACGCCCTTGGAGTGGCGGCTGGCTCCGTGCACTAATGAGGCCCCAGGCAGCCAGCAGCTGACAGACGCTGCTGAAGTGGGCTCTGAGGAGAGCAAAAGAATGACTTGCAGGTAGAAATGAAGCGATACAGATCTGCAGCCCGTGGGCCTCAGTGTAAAGATGATCCCACCGGGTTGCAATGGCCGTCAGCAGAGTTAACCTTCTGCCCTAATCACAATCATTAAATTCTCGCTAACGCCCCTGTCCTATGTATGTCCAAACAGCTCTGTTCTCTGTCACCTCCCCTCACGGTAAGCCCAGCTCCCCACCGCCACAGCTCTCATTAACGCCGCTCTGGCTGGCTGATGAGGCGAGTGGCAGCCTGCTCAGGAGCCCAGATGAGTTTTGTGGACAGCAGGGGATGTTTATCCAACATGGAGGGGATGAAAGTACAAACAAAGAGCGGCTGCACAATTACTCAGGCATCGCGCAGGGCCACTCTCATTAAAGACAGTCTCCCTGACAGGAATTAATCTGAAGTGACAACCCAGTGAGCTAAATTAGCACATGGGTCCGGGCTTGGCTGGGTGCAAATCGCAGGGGTCTGTCTGCCAGGTAGGGCTGAGCCGGTTCCACAGAGGGGAAAGGCAGGAAGGTGTTAATCTGGCCTTCTTCTGCCCAAGTCTACCCAGGAAGGTGCAGGGGAAACGGCAGCCTCAGGTCTCCTCGAGGGGCACAATGAAGATTAAACTCCCCTTCTGCACCAATACCTTCTCCTTCCTCTTTCTCCGGCAGCCTCAGGTCACAGATGGGTTCCAGCTCATTACGTGCACAGTAATTCTGCCACTATCCCCTGCAACCGTAACCACCAGCCCAGCTCAGATCTTTCCTCCAGGATGCAACCTGCTTGCAGTATTAGATGGCTTCTCATTTCTCTTTAATGTTAGAGCAGAGCTCTGGGAGGGGATAAAATACACAGAGAGAAACAAGCAACTTAAAAGGCTTTTTATTTTTTAAGCAAAGATCTGGTTTGAGGAGGCTGCTTTGAATCCCCAAGCAACGAAAAGCATTTTCAGTTGGAGTGCAGTGGCTCAGTGCCTTTCCATGCTACAAGAGCACAGGGAAGAAAAAAGCTGACCAAGCAATCACCCCAAAGCCTTCTGGATCAGCCCACAACCAAATGACCCAAGGCTGTGGACTCATTAAATTCGCTGGCTACAGTGAAGTAAGACAGACGGCATTTGGAGCAGTTGCCTTGGAGCAAGAAAGGGAAAACCTCCCAAACCCCCAGAACAGCCATCTGTGAGGCTCCTGCAGCTCTTCAATGGGGAAGTTTTCCCCATGGAATTGGCACTCGACGCTACGCCACTGCCTAGCCCACCTGACTGATGCACTCCAGGAAATTACAGCCTATTTACCAAGACACACAACAAAGGCTTTACAAGAAGCTTGCTCCACAATGCTATCGTATGTGCTTTGCCTGGGTCAGTGGCTCCAAGCTGTCAGGCTGTTTATTAGGTTTTAATCTAAGGTTAATTCTTATTCTACTGGAACTGGTGCGTCTGCTGTGACACTCAGCCTGCGCCGCGGTGCTGGGAACAATCGGCTCCTATGGAAATACACCTGTCTGTGTTGCTGGAAGCCCCCATGCATTACTTAGGAAACCAAATTCCCCCAGACTGCTTGAAAACCCCACAGGAATGCCCAGCCAGCCAGTGGAAGCTGTTGAACAGGGAGAGTTGGAAGAGCACAGCACCAACCAATTAATAAGCAGCACTTTTGCTCTCACCCAGCCCCGTTTTCAGCAGCTGCAGCAAACAAATTTAATTCAAGGGTTCCCAGGTGCCTTGCAAAGCATTCTGCGACTTAGGGATCTTCACATTACATATGCCAAGAGCTCTTCAAGCAAACTGGGGAGAGCAAAAGGAAAACCAGCAAAGCATGTCACTGTCAGTGGGCATCCCAGCTGGCTGCTCTTTGGATATCAGCTCAGCAATAGTTAACTTCCCCCCGGACAGCCCCTCACCACCCAGCAGGTACCCTGAGAGGTGTGCTGTTCGATTCTCCTTCATCCTTAGGATACAGAAGAGCACTTGGCCACGGAGACCAGTGAGCTCCCACAGGGCTGGAGGAGGAGCTGGCTGGGTAAACTTTCATCAGCTTGATGATGACAATAAATCAATAAATAAATCAACTACCTGTAATGTTCCCCGCCCCCTCCCCCCCCCCCCCCCCCCTTTTTTTTTTTAGTCTGGGGAGAATATCCACTTCAATCCCAGCTCTCTGGGAGGGTTTTCGTGCCACCCCAGCTAGAACCTGGAAGCCATTGCATCCAGTGAGGATGGTGCACAGGCAACCAGTGGCTCTCCATGAGATGCAAGTGGCTTTGTAGGAGGGCCAGGAGACATGAACACCCTTTCCAGACTGTTTCCTGCTTGTGCTCAACAGAGTTTGGTAACAAATCTCCCCTGCTGCTTCCTTGCTCTGCTGTCCCTTATTCAGATTCAAGCCACCAAGATGGGAACTGCAGCCATTTCTAAGAGCTTGCCCATACATGAGATTGGATTACAGCAGGGTCACAGTACAACACTCCTCCAAAATACACCACTCAAGAGTCAATACGATGTAGTGCTGCTGCACAAGAAACATTAACAGCAATAACTGACAGGGTGTGAACAAAATCAAAAGGTTTAACTTTCACGGGCACTCAGCTTCCTTTATGTCATAAAGCAGAAATGTGGCTTTTCCTTCTCTTAATCCCTTTCAGGAGGAGCTGAATGAGGACAAGATCCAAGATTACTTTTAGGCACTATGCAAGAGGAAAAAAAACTCAATATCACTGGAGAAAGATAAAAATCACAAATTAGTTTGTTGAGTTTCTGTGCTGATAATAGCAAAACTTGGCTAACGGGGAAGGGGTACTATGACAAACTGCCTTCATTATTAGAGGCTCCCCTGTGTCCTGCATTATTATTAAGCACTGACAATGTGCTCTGCGCTGTATGAATAACAAACAAAGGCTGTCCCACCCCAGAGAGCTCACAAGCAAACGGAGACATAAAACTGAAGCCTACTGTGCAGAACTAGAGGAGAGAGACACTGGGATCTTTTTAATTATTTTGTTTTCTATCTGCAGTAAACAAACTTCTTACAAAATGCATTTGCTTCCAAGCTACTACTGAATGGCAAGAACCGCCAATTTTAAGTGTCCCCATTTTTAGAATGTGTTGAATGCAGGCACTTTGCTGAGCTTGGATGAAAGTACATGGCAATCCTGTTAGGTTAATGTGCTCTTTAAAACCATCAGACTCTTACCTAACCTTCTCCAACCAGTGATCTCTTCAATGTTCCCTCAGTTCACTCCCCACCCCACCCGCCCCAGCTCTGGCGTGATTTCTGTTCAGATTCAGAAAACCTTGAAACCCACTTCTCTTCCCCTGCAGAGTTTATATAGTCCCAATAGCTTCATTACTGAGACAGTATGAAAGCCCTTTTGCAACACAAACAGACACTGACTTTTTCCTGCAGTTCCTGCCTGGAGAGCTCTTCAGCTTATTCCCTTTATTTCATACAAGTGGGGAGGGTAGAATTCCACTTGCTTGAATCTTTGGCCTATAAAATCTCTAAAACCCACTAATGACTGTGGGCTTTTGTTCATATTAAAACCCCCTTCAGAACACTGAGCATTAACAGTCCAAGGGGAGGCAGTGGGGCTTTGAAAGCTCTCGATTGTACCCAACACCTGACTTAATGAACACTGAGCTGTGTACTCAGCCTGTCTCTCCCATTCAGCGGGGAAGGCATAAGTCTATCAAGGTCTGGCAGTTTCCCCAACTACAGCTCTTAATCAGCAAGGAGGCATTGATGGAGCTGCTTTCTGAGGTTCTCTTCCCAAGAGCACGCACTGAGGCTCCAGAAGAGCAGACCTTACCTGCCTGACTTCCAGGCGATACTTGAGGATGGGATCCACAGCATCAGGCTCCTTCTGTGTCCACTGCAAGATGTAAGAGTAATTCTTGGATTGCTTCTGGCTCAAGGTGGGGTTGGGAGTATCATAGTAAAACTCTGGGCTGTAAGCTTTTGCTGAAGGAAAAAAACAAAAGGAGGAAAGTAAAGAGTGGGATGGAAGGGGAACATAAATTACAAAAAGATGCGGTGCGAGTGGAAGGGGACTGCTCACCCAATTTGCTTTTGACATGGCAAATCCCTTTAATATTCCACCTGGAGTTGCATTGACATGCTAAACTGTTCATGGCATCTTTCTCTGTGGATCACTACTACTTTCCCAGCCTAACCTACTGGGAGGGTTCACAGACCCATAACACCAGTGGGGCATGACCAACACCCAGCTGGGGAACAGCTTCAGTACTCCAGCTGGAACCAGCTCTCATATTTGTCTTGCTTTTGTAGTTTGGATTGAGGTAACAGCTTTAAACTGGCACTTCTCCTCTTTCATCTGCTGCTTCACAGAGTCCCCTGCTAACAATCCCTGAAGAAAGATCATTTGGCCAGTAGGTCATAGGAAAAGCATTATTTATCGCACAGGGACCACGGCATTTAAAAGGAGACCTTGCTCCTTCTGCATCTCCCCTGCCCTGGCAGCACAGTGCTCCAGCCTCTTTGTAACGTGACGGTCACCTCTGCAGCAAAGGGGATGCTGACCTCAGCCAGGGTGAAAACAGCAGGAGCTTTGGCAAGGGCAGAGATGTCTTTTCTAAACCCACCTCTCCTCTTAAAAACAGAGGGCAGCAGGAGGAAAAGAAACACAGAAGAAACAATGTACTGGAGAGAAATTGGATGGTTCAGAGAATAAGGGATTTCCCATAATTTCCCCAGCTGCTGCTGTCCCGAACCAGTAACAAACAGGGCTTGAAAGCTGGCCACCTGCAAAGCTCATCCAATTTTCTGGAAGTGACTGAGAGCCCTCCCTGGCATTGCCCTGCCAAAAACTGCCCCAAAATGCTGCCACAAGGCAATGCTGGCTGCAGCCCAGTGGGCAGCAGGCATGGCTGGACACCAGGAGGACAGCAAACTTAAGCTTGTACAGAGAGATCCTACAGGCTCAGGCATTCTCCTTCCCCATTATATGACAAGACTCTCCCAAAATGTCACCATGTCCACGTGGATGAATTTTGGCTTAGGTGTTGCACCCAGCTCCTGAGAGTGAGTCAAGAACAACTTGAGGTCTTACCCCAAATGGGTCTGTTTGAGATTACCTTCCCTTCTCCCTTTGCAATTCAATTTTTGGGAGGTTCTGGGCAAGGCAGGAGCTGGCCCTGAACCCAAAGCCTCCTTTCTGAGGTCAGGTCCAATCTGGACCTGCACAGAGCAGAACCATGCAGAGCAAAGCAGACACAAACAGCATCTCCCCAAGCAGTCTGCCACACCTTGCCACTTGAATCATGGGCCCTGCCATTCAGTGTGGTTATAATTAGGCTCGAAAGGATTCAATGTTTATTTTTTATGAACTCAGATGGATAATATTGATGTTTATTTCCAAGTCCTTTTTTTCTTATTATTTTTATTGACTTGAATTTTTGCACAAGCAAGAAGTTCAGAACCACCTCAGAGACTAATTGCTGCTTATTCAACTTGTATTGACTGTGGAAGTCAAGCTTCATAATGGATTCAGAAATAAAATCAGAACTGATGATAATCATAATCTTGCATGATATTAATTCCTTATTAATTGACTCTAAAATAGAAATAGAAGCTAAAAAAAAATCCTTCCAATAGAAAGGAAGCACATCAAAATACTTTTGGAACTTCCTTTCTGGAAACTTTTACCATTGCCAGAAAGTTTTGTCTTTTTCTTTCAGCTGACAGGAAGAGCTAAAGGTTATTCACTCAGTCTTTCAGGGCTTTTCTGAGCTTGCAGATAGATAGTGGGAGAGCAGCTGGTGACCAGTATGGGTGGCCCTGATAACTTGCTCAAGGGAGTGGGTTGGATGCCTCACTATTCTTTCAAAATATTACCAAAAAAAGCTAATCTCCCATCCACAGAAGAAACTAATCCCATCCAATAGACCTTGGCAGGTTTATGTACTCTGTTTCCAGTCTGTCTGAACGCCTCACAGTCACAACTGAGTCACTGCCTCCCCATCAGACAGGAAGGTTCACGGACCTTCTTTCACAGAACAGAAACAAAAAGCGACTATGCTGTTCCTCCACAGAGGAAGTCTGTAGCAGATGTGAATTTAAACTAGAGCTCAAGTGCCCTAGTCCAGCCACTGGATTATTTTTCAGGTTGCTCTAGAGGTTCAGAAGGTCTAATTGATTTGTAGCTGTGCAGGACACAGGCAGAGACATTTGGAGCTGAAAAGCCAGCATCAGCTATCAACACCTTGGAAAAAGAGGAAAGATGCAGAAAAACATATGCTTGCAGCTTTCCAGATGCAGGCTCTGTAGGGATGACCACTGCTTTCTGCTGAGGGGATCTTGCCATGGGGGACATGCCATGGCACATAGGATGGCAGTGTGTACTTGTTACTACTTCCAGCAAGAAACTGAGAACCTGGGAGCGTTCCTGAACTTGTTAAGAACAAAGTTCACCCTGACGGATGGCTGATAGCGAGATATGGTTTGCCATGTAGTTAGGGAGATGAGAGTTGCAAGCATATGAAGAAAGATTAGGTAGCCAAGGCTCTGAATCGTAATCCACTGCCAGACAAATTTTGGGAGACACCCACAGTTGAGGGTAAGGTCCCGAAAAATGTTCCACAGAATAGAAATGGTTTGGGTTGCCCCATTCCTGAGAGCATCTCAGAGTTACAGCATAACTGAGCTTTTCCAGACCCTAGGAAAGATTTAAAGATTTGCTTTAAAGTCTGACCTCTTTGCATATTATTTATTCTCTCTTTCTCTCTCTCTCTCATTTTTTTTTTCCCCACTCCTGTCTTGACATGTTTTATAAATTGGCCCTATTCTGGAAAAACAATATTTTGGCTGAATTTACTGTTTATTAAGGCAACTTCATCTGAGAGCTTGTCTAGAATCTGGTGCCCAAGTCAATTCTGAGGTCATGGGAAAAACAGATTTAATGATCAGTTAGAGAGGCTAGGTCAGATGTGTGGTTTTAGATGCTATAACTCTGCCATCCCTCTCTGCAGTTGCAGGTGCTAGAAAGCAGCTCTGGTGCATGCTGGAAAAACAAAGCAAAACAAAACAAAACTGAGCAGTAAATCCAATAGTACTAGTATCCAACCCCAGATCATGTTTGTCTTAGCAGACATTGTGATTCAAAGACAGCCTGGAGTCACAGGGAAGGTGTAGGAATACGTGGTACTATTGGTTTGTTTGTTTCAGAGGGGAAATTAGATGTTTTTGGAGACTGCTGGCAGGATGTAGAGCCTTTCAATCATCCTTGGTCAATACTTACCTACCAAGCTTGAAAATACTACTACCAAGCCTGAAAGCTGATGACAGCCTCAAGTTTTAGTCTTTCAGGCAAATTTCTAAATACTGCTAACATACAACAAAGGCTGGCACTAACTGCCCTGGGTCCATCCCAGACTTGAAAATGATGGAGACACAAATCCCTGTGGGCTTACAGAAAGTCACCCCTCCTGAACACGATGCCTTGTACAAAGGAGGCAGCAGAAGTGGGACACGCTGCTTGTACCAGCATTTACTGGGATCAAGCTTCCCACCTCTGTGCCCCCATCTCACATCTCGCTCCCACGTGCGCTCTGGGACTTACCAGACACCTGGAAGAGGCAGGCGGAGACCCCCACGTCATTGGAAATGCTGCACTCGTAGTTCCCGCTGGTCTCCCGGCTCACGCTGTCCACCTTCAGCTCCGAGTAGTCCTGCTGCTCCGCCGGGGGCTGCGCCAGGAGGGTCCCGTTGAAGCGCCAGACCGAGGTGGCCACCTTCATGGGGCTGCCCTTCAGCATGGTGCAGCGCAGGGTGACGCTGCGCCCCACGCCCTGGCGCACGTCCTGGAAGGCTGGCTCCACCACCGGCGGGACTGGGGACCGAACAGAGCAACAGACAGGGGTGTCATCAGGGGACAGCCACCTCGCGCAGCGCGGCCACCACGACACTGCCTCTGAAGAGACAGGTGAAGGTTATTTCCAAGGGGATATTTGTTTTCTATCTGGAGACAGGTTTGTTGGACTGAAAGCAGTGATAACTGCCTGGCATCTCCTTCTGACTGGGCTGGAGCCACCTATCAACTTCCTCCCATTTATTAGGTAGTTTTATTTATTTATTTATTTATTTTAACAAGTTCTCATCCCGTGGGGAGGCTGAGCACATTAGCTTGGGTTCAGTCCCTGGATCCCAACCAGAATAACCTTGGTCCTCATTCTTCATATCCAGCATAAACTGCACCACCCAAGCAGGCAGGTACACTCACAGGCAGTAACACTCATGTCCTTCTCTTCAGTGTCCAACCATCCTACCAGAGACACCATGTTCAGATGGTGAGATGAACATTGTGTGTCCTCAGACCTCACAGGATGTTAGAGGAATATATCAATAAAATACACCAGGGACTGGCTACCAGGACCCTTGGTCCTATTCTAATCTCTGCCAGCAATGCCCTGGTGTCATGAGGTGAATCACTTCTCTCCATGCCAGTTTCTTTGCCAGTTACATGAGAGTGATGATATGTGGATGTCTTCCTAGCAAAGGGGGTTAACTCTTGTTCTTTAGCACTTGCAAAAAATTACAGGAACCTCATGATTTGGGCATGGCTGAGGCAGAGCAAGGAGAAAGTCTGTGTTGGTATTGCTTGGGTCAACAACCTTATTTAACACAGTGGCAGAGGACCTCAGTCTCCACAGCCATCTGGTGGACATGCTTCATATGCAATAAGATCTTAATTAAAACACTGGAGCATGGGAATAACCAGCAACTCTCCCTCTAAAATGAGAAAAGGCTTCCTGAACACAAAGCAGCTGTTAGCCCAAATGGACCAGAGGGAGGACAGATTTATAGCAGCTCCGGCACAATCACAGCTCACCTTCCCTGGGTTCAGAGCACCTGATTTTCCACTGACAACATCCTACAAAGCACCTGTCCCCTCTGAACGTCTGCAGAGCTGCCAAGCAGGGGTCCCCTCCTGCAGCCTGACCCCAGTGAGGCCCTCCTACAGCTCTGTAATACTGGTGACCTCTCCATCAGCCACCATATGGGTCTGCCATGCAGTGTCCTCTCCCTATGGACACCGCCGAATCTGTGGGTATGCCTCCTACGAGCACCTCCTCCACCTGACAGCCCCACTCAGCTGTGGCTGATTGTTTTCTAGGTATCTGTTCTCAGCTCTCAGCCTCTGGGCCCTTCACTGCACTTAAGTGGATTAAAAGCAACCCTTGACTGAGCTCACGTTGCCGTGCTGAGTGGCATGGTCAGCTCATTACAGATGGCTTTGCTAGCAATGTGTCTCAGCGGGTGCTCCAAGCACTGACTTGCCTTTGGCTCGCATGTCTCCCACCTCACGGTGAGAATTATGTGAGAAGTTGTTTGATTAGACCTAGTGCCATGAATGTGTCATCTCCATCCCTAGCTGCTATCCCATTTCTTGGGTCACATCTGCTCCTTAATTGAAGACGGCGGGGTCTCACATTATAATCAAGGCCGGCTGGTGACATAGGGAAAAAAAAAAAAAGGAAAGAAAGAAAAAGAAAAATGGGACAAAAGAGAAAGGAAGGTTTAAAAATAACATGTCACAGCAGCTCCAGATGTGCTCAAAACAATCCACTTCACAAAAGGGAGAGAGAGGAATGGCAGACAAGCACCGCGTGCGGAGCTGAGATAGAGGAAGAGAAAAGGTCTGGACGAGGACAAAGTGTCCCCCCAGGACAAAGTGTCCCCCCCAGGGCCACAGGCTGTGCCCCTCTGTTAGGGAGGGCCTGGGGCTGGGAAAGGGACACAGAGGAGCGGGGCTGGGACCGTCCAGATGCTTCCTTAGGTCCCAGGAACAGCAGGGTGGCCATGGATGCGGAAGATATTTAATCTTCTTCAGCAGGGAAATGGGATTTACTTGGCTTGCATGGGGACAGGCTCAGGACCTATATTACCACCTTGTGAAGGGAATGTACCTACACAGTAAAAACTGGTTATATTTTCTCCTCTTGCCTCTGGCACTAGGAAAAACCCAACAAGCACTGACCATGCAGATGGTCCTGGAGCCCCCGAGTTTTCTGGAGAGAGAGCAGGAGGAGGCCATCCCATGAGCACAAAGGATGGAGCACCACGGCAAGGGGCAGCTGGTGCTGAAGGACGCCGGAGGTTATGAAAGAAATGAATGGTCAACAGCAATTACAGAGCCAGACATCAGCTCTGGCCCCGACAGCTGCTGGGGAGCCCACACTTCTGCAGGTAGGCTACACATAAAAGGGAGACCTGTGACCAAGGCGGGGATTCAGATTGCAAACCCTAGTGGATAACCACATGGCCTTTTCTCATTCTCAGCTTAACACAAAAGAAAGCTTGTTTAAATGAGCTGGTACTCTGACTGCCTCGGAGCAGAGCCCTCCAACACGACTCCTGCACAGATACCCTGGGGGAGCTGCAGGAAATGATAATGATTTTCCAGGTGCCTCTGACACCCAGAGGGAAGCAGCATCCCTGCTGGCTGTAAGGGAACAGATCTGCTGTGCACAGCAATATTGGGCTGTTCTGGCTCACTAAGCTGTTGTGGTGCTCTTTGGGGAGCCTGGGAATCAGACTGAGTTTTTACTGCTTCCAAAGGAGGGCCCTTGTCCAGAGGCTCCTGAAGTGCCTTCCCGTGTCTCCCTGATCTCCAGCACAGGCAGCTGAGGTGCTCTGTTAAGCAGCAGCCACATCCCAGGTGGCAGGTTGCTACACTTGAAGAGGGAGTTAAAAAAAAAAAACAACCAACCCTTTGCATACACAGGGCACCAGGAATCCCTGGTAGGCATCACGGCAAACAAATATAGGCGATTACTGCTTTCTCTCAGCACAGCTTAGCTCTGAAAGAGCTAGTCAGCAGGAGGAGTGATGCAGGGGGTGAAGAGGGCAGCACATTGCTGTTGTAGGCAGCGATGGAGAAGCAAGACTCCTCCGGCAACCTTGTTAAGATGCGGCTGCTGTGAGAAACAAGGCAGGGCAGCCTGCCTTCACAGTAGAATTATTGTGCAACAGAAGAAAACATAATCACTCACCTGCTCGTTAGGAGCAAATCAAATCAGCCCAACACAGGCAACCTACTCCAGTGTGCCAGGCACCAGGATGCAAAGCTGGGCTGCAGGCAGCTCCCTTGCTGTGAGCCCGAGCAGATGCTCTGCTCTGAAGGGGTTGCTAAACTGGCACGGTGTTCACAATGATGAAGGGCAAGAGCAAGGAAAGCACAACAAAGAAGTGTCAAGTGCCAGGGGGTGTTGCTTTGTACCCCAATTAGCTCTCGTTTTCTTGGTTTCATTGGAAATGCAGCACGGAAATGCACTGTCTTGCCAGATGAGTGAGGAAAGCATTGGCCACTGGGCTGTGGCCAAGTCTTCAAACACTTGTTTTAAAAGTCCATTCTTATTTGAGCCTTGTGGAAAGGAGAACTGTTCTTTCTCACAAGACTCAGAGTATTTACTGGAGAGAGCACAGTCTTCGTGCTCTTTTTGTAGAACCTTGTGGTTCTACTAGGGCACAGCTCAGGGAGGGCTACTCTGTGATCCCTGTGATGCCATCTGCTTGCTGCAGGTTTCCACCAAGCTCAGATGCCTCCAGAAGGCACCTACTTGTGTCAAGGATGCTTCATCCACCAAGAATTAAGTCAGAGCACCCCAGGATGGCAGCAATGGACCATGAACAAACACCTTCTACTCTGCCCTCCAGAGTCCAGTCATCATTTACATTTCTATTTAAATCTGGAAAGTACAGCACTTAACATAAGCTATGAAAATAGCAAGCCTTGCTAGGTTAGAAAGCAGCTTGATTTTCAGCAGCTCTCAGCCTAATCTGCTGAATGAGTCCCTCCAAGCTTAGCCATGCAATTACAGCACCAGTGGGACTCCTGCTTGCAGGCTCCACCTCACCCTGTGTGTGTGAGCTCATAATTGACCACTCATTTACAGAATTAAAACTGCAAAGGACACACAGAAAATCTGGTATGAAAGACTGCGCTTTCCGCTTAATTTCAATTATGAGGTGTGTTTTGTTACCCAAAGTGGCTAAATATATCAGACCATAATTATTCTCCAGAAAATAAATCAGCATGGACTGCTATCAAGGCCTTATGGAACATATATGACTCCATCCAACATCCATGTACATTCTGGTAGGTACCCTCCCTGCAGTCGCACTGGATTTATCTAGATAACAAAAGCAATGCCAGCAGAGGGTACCCTTTTTATCCGGTTCCTGGTCCCATAATCTAGGATGCTAGATACGTCACAGGCATCATTCATGATGCTGCACTCTTGCCTTCACAGACAGTAGAAAACTCCATGGTTTGAGTTCCAGGAGAGATCACAGCTCTCCACCCAAACCAGAGGGAAGCTTTTGTGTTGTCACAAGGCTGAGAAGTCACAGCTGAGTAATTCTATTCCCTCCAGTAGCACCCATAATCCACACACCAATAACGCATACCGGGCACCAGCCAAAGCAGTTTTCCATTTGGAAACAAATATCCAACCAATATTTGCAAGCTCAGTCTCCTCTGCTTGTTTCTGAGATATAATTGAGTAGTTAGGAGAGGGGAGATGGAGGAAGGCTAGCTCAACCAATCTGAGCTAAAAGCCAGAATATTTTTCTTTCATCTTCTATGCCTTTTGCCTTTGCACTCCAGTTTCCCCACATATAAAAAGATAAAACGTGTATTTCTGCAAAATACTTGAAAGCCAAGTTGCAAGTATTGTTATTTCAAACAAAACAAATTTATTTGAGTACATTTTCTGCCAGACAAGTGGGTGGAGGAAGGAGAGGAGCAGGGTGCAGAGCAGAGCAGGTTTAGTTCGGTGCTAGTTGACTGCTTTTAAAAGAAGAACAAATGAAATAAATTCACTACCAGCTGTTCTGCTTTGCTCTTCTCTGAACTTTCCAAGCCAATTAGCTCAACCTATCTTCACCTTGTTTTAATAAAGAGGGATTTGCTAAAGGATTTCCTCTTCTGCATGATGAGCTGTGGTGATTACTACATGAGATCCCCTAGCTCACTTCGCAAAGCGCTTTCAAGAAAGTCCACCCTGTGTGGGAATTTCGCGACCTTCTGCCTCACATATATGTCTCCTCCAAAAAGATCTGTCCCAGACATGCTGGAACTCCACTCAGACTCACTGCCCAATTAATTCATGCTAACAAGACACTACAAAGACGAGCATTCCCTTGCAGTGTAAAGCCACCTCATTCCCATGCCTCACTTACCTTCAAGTGCCTGCTTTCAAAGCAGTGCGCTCCCCTAATTGAAACAGATGAGTGGGAAAGGATGATGTATGTGCAGAAGACACACACATTTGTATGTGAAACGCACGCTGTTAACCCTCCCCCCACCCACACAACACCCAATTAGAAAAGTTATTCACAAAAGAAATAAAGAGGGTAAGGGAGTGGGCATGCCTATTTCAGGAGAGATGCCTACAATTACTGCCTGACCAATGACATAACCCAAATCTAGACTTTGCAGGAAAATGTCGCTAACTCACAGGCAATTTTGCTGGTTATAGCACGGTGAAGCAGATGGACAGCTACGCCAGATCTGGGATTCTCTTGCCCACCCACACACCCACAAGGGGAAGTCCTCCTGTTTGAAGCAGCGTCAGACCACCAACTCTCCGCTCAGATTTTGCGTCTGTCTCCTAAAAGATAACGAGATGCCAGCTCATACCCATGCATCCATTATTACCTGCTTCTGTTTAACAAATGGGGCTGGCAGTGACATCCTGCTCCCAATAGCATATAAATAGTTTAGATGCAAACATTCACTAACAGTCAGCCAATGATACTCTTTCCCCAAAAGCATCCCACATGCATTAACTTTTGGCAGAGAACCAGTTATCTTACTACTCAATAATTCATAGGTGTGCTACTCAGCTGGGTAGTTCTGGGAATAAAGAAACCCATTGCCAGTGAAAACTAAGGAGAAACAAAACAAAACAAACAAAAATCAATTAAAAAAAAAAAATGCCAACAAAGAACCAAATGGGATTCTTCTTCCAGAATGGAGAATCCACATCTTTCCTCCTACTTCAGGGTTTAATGAGTAGGTTTTTGTTACCATCTAACTTCATTCCCTTGCTGCAGTTTAAACCTATTGCAAGTCATCCCCATAGCTGGTGTTTTCATCCTAGTAATCAACTCTGACCTATCCCCGCAGCTCTCAACCTGAACAAATAACAAAAGGAGAGAAATTTTGGCCCTCTTCTGAAGTCCTTGACAAATGATGTTGGCATTTCATACACATACATACCTAAACATTTCCCCTTTCTCTCCTGCCCTCTGCTCTTCAAGTGGCAGGAGCACAGCTTTAGTTCCTATTTAGGTTTTTGTTTTCTCTGGGCAGAGAGAATTTGGGAGAATCTGGGCCTTAGAATATTAAATGCTAGAGGAATTACATCTAGTTTGAGGAAGGAGAAAAGTAAAAGACAAATCTGAAAGTACAGCTCTGTCTCTCCTCACATGCCTGGCAGAGACAAGCAGGGCACAAGGGCCTATAAAGGGGCAGAGAGCAACAAGTACTGTTTAAATCCTTGTGAGCAGGAACAGAGCTGCTTGGCCCATTACAGCAGAACGGGTTTCCCTATTCTTCCAACCACAGATTAAAACCGAGGGAAAACAACCAATCTGTGGTGTTCATAGTCCCAGGATAGGCCTTCCATATTCCTGTGAAGGATTGGAACAACTGAGAATCACAGAATCTCTAGGTTGGAAGAGACCTCAAGATCATCGAGTCCAACCACTGACCTAACACTAACAGTCCCCACTAAACCATATCCCTAAGCTCTACATCTAAACTGAAAAGGGAAAAGCCTGATCCTCTTCCCAAGTTTGACAACAAACTTGGAACAAGCTGAAACAGGACTTTGAAGTCCTAATTTATCCTAATGTCCTCTATATGAACCTCTCCGTGAACTTCCAGTGGCTTGCTGAAAGAGTTCATCACACACATCTGAGTCGTAACACGCATCTGAAGCTTGGGCAGCATGTCCTGCTGTTGGGCAGGAGCCACCTCCTGTGTTTGAGCCGCTTTGTACCACAATGGAGCTACCCTGGGAAGGAAAACAAATACCAGCCAGCACGTTCCCTATAGCAAATCTAGCGAAAAATCTTTGGACTCCAGACAGCATCCAATTAGTGCCACTGCTAGGGCTCATGCCCAGAGTATGCAGCTGCCTGCAAGGAATTGACTGAGTTTCCCCTTGTCTCCTCTGGAGGATCTCACAGGTAGCTCTCCCAGAAGAGCTACCAGGTAGATGTGACTGCAAGTAGCAATCCAGTAACAACAGGCTCCAGTTCCATCACCAGCCGCCTGAGCAATTCAATTGCCTCCATATGTTTGGACCCTTTTAAATAAAATAACTGAAAGTTAGGGGCAGGGAGGTTGCAGAATAAAATGCCTCTGAGAACCACAATCCTGTCAAAAGGGAGGAGAGCTTCTGCTTTAGAAATGCAATGATTTTCAGAGCCACAGGTGGTCAGAGCCTTCCGCTCACAGCTGGGCTACAGCGTTACCTCACCTTCTGTTTTCTGAAAGCTAAATTGGGAGCACTAGATGATCCCTCCACAGCTGCTTTCAAAACAGGCAAGCAAAACAAGAGGCAGCATAGCCAAAAGAAAAAAATGTTGATTAAAAAATCAGAGCTCTTTTAATGTAAAGGTGCTGTCAGAGCTGGAAAGGGGAGAGATCCAAGCCAGAAAGAGCCTGGTAGGGGGAAAAAGGGCAGTCCAAGGCAATTAAGATAATCAAATATTAACCAGCACTGCTTAATATGCTTGCTTTGAATTCTCTGCCTGTACTATTAAGCAAAAAGGATGCATGGGGCAAAGCTAGACTAGGAGGAATTAATGCAGTGGTTCTTCACCTATCTACACAGTGAAAAGAGGTCAAGCTTCCCACGAAAACTTGGCTCTTCCTCAGACTCTCCTTCAGGCCTGGTAAGGGATTTGGATCAGGAAAGAAGAACTTATCAAAGAACAACACCCAGTTCTCCATCGCTTCTCTATCTGCTGCCTCTGAGTTCTGCCGCCGGTCGTTTAATACCCTGCTCTGCTAACTGTCATCATTACGCCGTTTTTCCATCCTTCACCCTTGATTGATCTTGATTCATCTGAGGAAAATGACGACAATGAAAACGTAACCATTCAGAAGGAGGCTGAAAGGACGCTCAAACTAAAAGATTTATGCCAGATATTCAGTCTCATAGATGAAGCAGCTGAGGTCAACAAATATCAAAGCAATTTTTCCCATAAGAATTAATGTAACAAGGGGGGTGGTGCATACAGGAACTTAAGAAATGCACACAATTTAAAAACACAGGATCAGCAGATGTAGCATAGAGAAAGGAGAGGCAAGAACATTTTTTACTATAGGCATTTTTGCTGTCTCTCTGTGAATGGTTATCTCTTCATCACTGTCACCATCATCTTCAGATGAATCAAGATAGATCAAATCAATCAAGGATGAAGGGTGGAAAAAATGGAGATAGATTTAGGCGAAATGGCCAGGGTCTTCCAAAGCAGTGACTGGCTCCAAAAAGCCAGCATCTCTGCCATCTGAAAGTCCTGTATTCCCTCTTCATCCTTCACACTGTTGCCTGCATGACTTTTAAATCACAGAATCACACAGAATCACAGAATTTCTAGGTTGGAAGAGACCTGTGTCCAACTCCTCCTCTATTAACTAATTCTAATGGAAAAATGCACCTTCAGCAGATTGCTGGTCACAGAAAAGCACCTCTCTACACCTTGTTCCCAAAACTAGTGGCCACCTATGGTCCCTGTGGAGGCTGTTTTTTTTGTCTAGGTTGGATAGTAGCAATGACAGGACAGTGAAAGATTCTGGGCATCAACCAGGCCCCTGTCATAAACTGATTAAGAAAAATGGGTTGTTAAGCCATTTAGTCTCACATTTTAGAATTATTTCTCTGCTGTTTCAATAATTTAGCCTCATAGCGTCCCATGCTGAGCCTGGTGTACGCATACTTAACAACCTCATGCCATTAACAGCAAGACGTATTGAGCTACAGAGAGATCTGCTCGCACTGTTAACCAAGTATCTATTGCACAGAGGACACAAAACTAACTGTAAGGAGTTATTACAAAAGCTTGCTCACTGATCCACACAACAGGAAGAAGGCAAGCTTCCCATGTGGATCAACCTCCTGCTCTAACAGTGGGCAGAAAGCATGGGCAGGAGCTGGACCAGAACCCAGAGGAGGTGACCATCAGCTCCCAGCCAGGCCAGCAGCCTCCAGTCTCCCCAGCCATCATCAGGAGTCTGTGCATACAGTCTTTGGCAACTTGTTTCTTCAGGCCTGAATGATACCAGCTGTATCAGAGGATATGGACTCAAGCTACAGAGGACTCACTTACCTGCTGGAAACTTCATGTTTTCTCTCTGCATCGCCACCCATGCTTCCAGAGAAGCAGCACACCAACCTCTGAACTGCTGAAGCATGTGTGCAACCCCACAGCTCTCACCTTTCTCTGCATTAGGAAGAGCACTGTCACTTCTGACAGCTCTAGGTGTGGTGGCCTCCCAGAAATGACTCTCTGGGTCTCAGGGTCTCCTCTGCAGCGGAAGGCACAGGACAGAGGCCAGTGACAAAGCTGGCAATCATTCAAGGACAGCAGCCTGCTCTCTCGACCTCCCCATCTGGCTGTCAGCTCTGTCCCATCTCACCTGGACTTGGACCAGGAGACGGAAATTTATTAGCAAGCCCATGCACCAGATAAATCTGCTCTGACATTTGATTTTCCAGGCTGCTTCTGTGTCTGACCCTAAACTGGGACAGAACTAGAGAAACCATTTGGGGGAGCAGCATCCCTGCCACAGCTACTTTTTCATGTTGACTGAGGAGAACTCAGGTAGCAGCAAAGATGTTCTGCAGATCAACCAGGAGTGATACGCACTTTCTTTCTTCTCCTGATGGCCTCAGGTCAGAGCGGATTTTGGTCCAACAGATAAATGCTTGTAATCTGTTCCATAATGCTTCCTTTGTTTGCAATCCCAATGTTTTGGGGGCACAAAAAGTTAGCCCATTGCCTTCCTCATTCTCACCCATTGCATCAAGAGTTGAAACTGGATCCTGGCCTGAGTCAGTCCATCAGCAGTTTTCAGCCTGAGGAGTTGTGGCAGCACTCACTGTAACACGGCACCCTGCTCCTTCCACCTTCTCTGTGATAGATAGCAACAGCTCCCAGAATCAGATACCCCAGGTGAAAAGGACATTTTAAACACATTTCAACAACGTTTGCTGAGCCATCCCACTGTGGTGGGCAGAGAGAGGACATAATTCTGTGTACAGCTCTGGAAAGAACCTGCATGAACTGAAATCTGGGAATATCTGTGGCTAATTCTATGATTAAAGTCAGAAATTAAGGGAAGACAGGCTTCTCCATGTCCTGTTTGTGAGACTTTTGCTCAATCTGGAAATCCTGGTCTGAATTCGTCTGTGCAAAAATGGCCAAATTAAAGGGTAACAACAGATCATAAAACCTCAAAAATGCCTTATGAAGTAGCAAAACATGGAGGAAAAATGTATTGGAGGGGAAGTGCGTGATGGCATTCTGTGAACATCAGAGGAGATAAAATTATCCTGTAAACTCCATGCTTGTGTAGCTTATAAGAGTACAGATATGAACCAATTGGGTCAATGTAAGCAGAGGAGAACTCAGAACAAACAGCAATAAACCTTTTTTTTTTTTTTTCCTCACTGATTTCAGAAAAAGAACTCATGGAAGATGAATGTGGGATGCAACCGTACAAATTAAAAAATGAATGGTGATTAATATAGTTTTATGGGTCCTTGGCAGACAAACTGGGTAGTGTTTGAGAAAGCAACAAGAAAAGTAACTATCTTGTCATAACATCCTCAGGCATTGGAAGGATCCTGGCTTGCTTCCACACGACAGACTAATTGAAGATGTAATACTATTCAAATGTAGCCCACATTAAGCAGCTTAAAAACACATTAGCTGAAAGAGTTCAAAAAGGAATTTTAAATTGGCGCACACACCACTGAGGTCTCTCTAGTGATAGGGCAGACCTCCTCTAGGAAGGCTTCCCTGGTGAGATCCCATATGAAACTCTTAAGCTGGTTCTATTTCACATCACCACCAAGGTCAGAAAGCCAGCCAGCAGGTTGGCATAGTTAAAGCATATCAATCACAAAGTCCCCAGATCCATCTGTGTAGCCAGCATCACACATAAGCAACCACCTTGGTGTCTGAATAACCTTGCATCCATTTTCAGTTGGGATGGTGGGGTGCAGATTTTGGCACAACTCTGGGATGCGGCTTGGGCGTTGCTTCTTTCCATCCCTACAGAGCCTACAAAGGCAGTGTTTTAATGTGTGGTAACTGAGGATCTCCATCATTAAACACCTATGTCAGGATAAGATACTAATGTCTGTGGAGAACACAAAATACGCAGCAGTATATAACATACTTGGGAGATATCTCATGCAGGACAACTTGGTTTGCTTGATAGATTGGGTTTATGGTAACAGCACTCAATTTGCCTCAGAAAGTGTGAAGATCTGGAAAGAAAACTGTTGAGCAGAGAATGTGTCACTCTGTCAGGACAATGACTCCGGGAGGATCCTGAGTCAATATAGCCAGCTTTAATTTGTAGTCCAAAGATGTCCAAAGCTTTGGATGGTTGAGCCAAAGATTAAAAAACAAATTGTGAGGTGGACATCACTCCTGTATCTGCATTGTTGAGATGATTTTTGAAAATCTCTTGAACAGGGGTGACCACCATGCTGCCAGCATGATGCTGAAAAAGGGGGAGGGAGGTATGAAAAACATGCCTTGCAGTGAATGGCTAGGAGACTCTTCCTGACTGTGTACAGAAAAAAGGCTAAGAGATTAAGAGATTACTTGTTCTGGTATCTCAGACTACACAAGACAGAGACTGCTAATAACAAATAGTTCTTTATGTGAGAAGACAAAAGCATAAACAGAGCTTGTATTTGGAAACTGAAATAAGACAGGCTTAGATTAAGTAATGACCACTGAAGCATGGGAGTATAAATCCATTGGAACAATTTACTGAGGGAAGCAACTTACTGAGGGACACAGTGAATTCTCTGTCACTTCAGTCTATGAGTAGCTGCTGCACAAAAAATGTACAAATAGTGCAAGTTTAGATCCACAAAGGTAAATTAACCATGTTGCTCAGCTCCACGACTAAGAGTGATGACACTTGGCATTTCAATAATTCTCCTACAGTGACAAACAGCACAAAAAGGTTATAAAGAGATCAAAGAACATTTGCTTTCTCAGAGACATCAGGAAGCTGGAGTTCCAGCATTTTGGATAGGCACATTGGAGCACATAACCTTATACAAGCAATTTTCAAAAAAGAAAGTAAAAAAGAAATCCTCCCAAGCAGCTTTCCTTCTCCCTTTAAAACCAGTAGATGAGCTCATTTCCATCTTTTCATTTTTACATAAGAGCTAGTCCCTAGAAAGTCAAACAGAATGAAAACTTGTCCATTTCCGTGCATAAATCTGGACTTCTGCAAGGCCTCATTACAAGCAGTTCAAGGGCAGGAGAAAAAAATACAACAACCAGACCACAAAGATCTGTTCTGAATGCTGCTCTGTTTTTCTTTCACCCACTAACTGCCACCATCTTCCCATCCCTTTGGATCCATTATGCTCTTTCCTGCAAACCACCTTACACAGAGCACTGCTCCCTTTTCTTCAAGCCCCAGCTCCGTGTTTTACAGCACACATATTGGCTGAAGGGCCTGTGTTATGCACATGCTGTGAACTGCTAAGAAAATGCCAGCAAAGCTAGCACTATTAAACCCATCTATATCACATTAAGCTCTTATTAGCTACTGCATTTTAGCTTATGATTATGACGGTAAAATACCTCTTCGCAATCAGCACTTGGTAAGGAAAACTCCTGTACTGTGCAAATGCCACTCTTATTTATTGTTCTCTTGACCTCAGTCTCAGCCACTGTCAGGAACCCATTAGTTTTGGCACTCCAACCAACCCCTCCCATCAAACATGTGGCTGACTTGGACCCAGAGTTGCAGCATATTTGGAATGGATGAGATTTACAGCCCTCACTTCATCAGACTTAAGCACAGGTCACAACAGATCAAGAGCCTACAAAGGATCAGCTGGAATGGCCTTAAATTGCCTTTCTTTCCTCACCAGCAGGGATCTACCCCGGGTGCCTCTTCCCCACACAAATGGAGCAATTTTCAGTCTCTCCTACTTTCCACTCATCCCCCTGCAGCTTCAGCAAGCAGCAAACAGACTCAGAAGTCATCTTCCTCCCAGCCAACAGTAATGAAAAATTTCCATGGTTTCCCGCGATTGTACATAACCCCAGAAACAAGGACTCCGAAATCATGCAAAATGCAACAGGTCTGCATGCAACTAGGAAATTTAAGCCTGTCTGTCAATCCGGGGGACCAATGAGGGCTTTGCAAGGTTTATCACTGGGTTCATGAAAGAAAACTGACTGTTTTATCTGAGTCCCGGAGACCAATTAAATCTAAATCAGAAGAAAAAACTGAGGTAGGATACAAGCGTGTGCACACACATGCTTATTTGTGTTTGCAATAGAGACACAAAGAGAGAGAAAAATCAGAAACCATATGAAGTGAAATAGGGTGAGAGGTGCATGTTGGAAATGTGATCTCTGTGCATTGAGAAAACAGTTTCCTGGCTTCAAAGAAAAAATAGTTTATTTCTCAGAGACAGACCCAAGCGGAGAAGCACAAGCTAGTAACTGAGCATTTTTTTTTTCCCCACAGAAAGCTCCAAAAAGATTTACACCTTTCCCAAAAACTGAACCCTCAGCCCCCCCAGTACCATGTCCCAGACAGAACTGGTGGCAGGAAGACTTGTTAAGCTGCAGAGAAGCCTGAACACTTCTGAAATGTAATTCATATGCAGACAGTTTCCCTGCAGGAGTGACTGTAATTGGTGCTGTTTCAGAGTTTGGGGTAAGGATGTCCACAGCTGATTGCAATTCAGACCCCTCCCTGGGATGCTCAGTTTCTCCTTAAGTTTTCTATTCACACTGGGAGTGCTTCAGAGGGACTTCCCAGCACAAGACCCCTCTTCAAAGGTGGCTTTGCTGTTCTGTGGCTTGCCTCTACATGCCCTCTGCAGTCCTCCAGTGGGTCAGGAGGAACTCGCTCTGCTCCAGCACCAGGACACAGAGAGGAGGTGAGGGATAGCACAGGAACCTGTTCCTGCACCCTCACAGGTGCAGCCTGAAGGAGTTTGCGGCCCAAAAATCATGGGAGAAAAGCAAAGCCACAGTGCCACAGCGCCACGTCGTTTCTCTCTGGCAGAGAGGCTGCGGACAGCAGGCCTCAGCTCCCTAGGTCCTGTGTCAGGTCTGATGTCGTATGTGCTCCCTTGCAAGTGTGGACAGCTGTTTTCACCTCTCCGTGCCTCAGGCTCTTCTGCAGAGTCTGAGAGTTATTATGAGACAATGACTTGCTTTTTTTGTCTGCTCTGTGTCTTCCTGGTTCCCCTAGCGAGTCTGGGTCTATGGCATCTCTCTCTGGGCACTCTATGTGCTTGCTTCCTGGTCACCAAGAGGCAGGATTTGATAGGGCCAGGCTATTCCCTCGTTTTCCACCTTGTGATCACAGCCTTAAAATGAGATCTGACAGCAGTTTTCTAACTCCCTTCATCTACCACTTTCCTTCCCCTGGTCTCCTGTTGCCAGTGGTACTGCACAGCTTGCAGTATAGCACATGCCTCCCCAAATCTATTTTGCTCAGGGGCTAGCAGCAGCTCTCTGTCTTGCCAGAACATATACACAAGCCTTCCCATCCTCCTAGCTCCCATATCCCTAGCCTAGGTCCCTAGACTCAAGACTTTTCTCTTTCAAGAAAATCTTTAAACCAGTATCTGAACTTAAGCAGCACTAGTTGTGGTGGTCAGCCTTGAGAGGGTCACTGTAGGGGAGCAATTATCCAAAAAGAATTGACCAACACTGTCTGCCAACCACTATGTCTATGTCTGTGCAGCTCTCGTCTCTCCTTTCCTGCCAAAATGGTATAGTTTGGACATCTCTCTCACTTGATAAAATTAAGTTGCTCTCCCTAGAGAGTCTGGCAAAAATAAAACAGAATAATGGCAGCTTATGGAAAGTGTATTTGTTTCTCCCCACAGTGACTGAGAAATGGATTAGCTGATTTAAACCGGTTGTCTTCTAAGCAAACGAATTCATCTCTCTAGGTGAGGAGCTCTCACACAAGCTTTTACTCATCCTCTCGTTACAGCCACGGAGGTGTTTAGAGATGAGTAATGAGCCACAGAAAGGCTGAACGGCAGCACAGGCAGGATGCGATCCAGGTAGCAGACCCAGCTCTCCCCTCTTAGGAGGGCTCCCCACCTTCCTGAGACACACATTGGGGCGTCATAATCTCTTCCCTCATTGACATTTCCCCAGGACACAGTAAGGAGGCCTCATGGTGCTTTGCACGGGTAAATCTGAAAAGCTCTCAGGATGCAAGGGAGACTTCTCAAGAAAATCTCGGTGAGTGGCAGCACATGGGAACCTTCCCCCTCAGGCAGCAAGCAGTGAAGAGACTGGGGTCCTGCAGAACAAGTCCTAACTGCTGTGTGCTGAAAGGAAAAAAAGTTAGGCAAGCCGAAATTCACACAGCTGCTTTACCCTGGGAAGTATTTTTTTTTCCAAAGATACACATACCAAATGCTACAAAAAAGCATCACTGGGAGTCCTGGGGCTTTGATCCATGAAGACAAAGACTGCAAAAGCAGCCACAAAGAAGAAGGTTTTGGCTGAGCATCCCTTGGCATGTCAGACTAGCTGCCCCTCACAGCCATGAGGCTGGCAGGAGGGTAGGGCCAACAGGTCCTAGACAAGCAGGAGCCATTCCCTCTTAGGCCACATTTGGTACAACCCCATCTTAAGATTCAATCTGAAACCGATGTAAGCGCTGTCACAGTCTCTGTCTGCCAGGCCCCAGGCCCAATAGATGGTAATTGTTAAAACAAATCTGAGGCCAGCTAAGCCTCTGTGGTTGTTACTGTGCTCTGAACCATGGCCATTTGGATTTATAGCCATGACGGAGTAAAATGGATTCCTCCTTCAGCCCATCCTTAGACTGACAACCCTAATTACTTGTTAGCAGCCCAGGCACTGGGCAGCAGAGTGAGCAATCCTCACGCTGCAGCGCTGAGGACAGGGCTGTATGCACAAACACAAACTCAGAGCAACGTAATCCCAGACGCAGCGCTGCTAGCTGAAAATGTGTTGACAATCAGGAACAAAACTCTCTGCTCTTAACAAGGGGGTTTATATGTGTTGATAGAAACACAGAAATAATGTATACTCTCAGCTTAGTTACACAAACCTCTGTATAACAAATTAGGTAGGAAACAGGGAGGATTTCCATCAGAGTGGGACCAGACGACAGGGTCAAGCTTTGTCTGTTCAGGCTGCTGGGTTGAGGTCATGTCCATGACTGCAAATGATTTTCTTCTCCGTAATGAAAGTCTCCAGATTTGCAAACACTGAATTTGCAGAAAGCACAGTTTGCCCGTGACTTTGAATGCAGAAACGTCTTTCCTGGAACCTCAGGTAATTCTTAAACCTTTGATGGCTTAATATTACCCAGAGCACTCCAGAGCTCTGTTTGGCATGAGAGCCTAGGGTTACCCTTTTACCCTTTTTTGGGAGCAAGACCCAAAGCAGGATATAGTGCAACGGTACTGGAACATGAGTGGAAGGGCAGGAAAGACACAGCCACTTTAAGGGTAGAAAAAGCACCTCCTGCCCCCACTTTAGCTTCCAAACTGCACTTGCCAGCTTGGAGGAGGGTGTCAGAATAGACTTCACTGATGAAAACAATAATAATAAAAATAATAAAATACAACTGCTATTAATAAACGTACTCACAAATGAATCCAGCCAAGTCTAAAATTCTTAGCAGATGGCTCCACACTCCAGCGCATGTGGCCAAGCAGCAAGATGGATAAGCCAGCTCCGTCGCAGATATGGGTCAGCTCTGGCCAGGACATCTCATTTCTCTCAGACTCCCTTCACATGAGCAGGGAGAGCTTCAGCAAGCTCTCAGGAGCCAAAAGTCCCATCCTAGCCACTCTGAAGAACCATCTTCAAGCCAGGAGCATGTCTCAAGAGCACTTTTAACAGAGCAGTTAATATCCACACTTCTGTTTCAGAGGGGGGTAGGACATCTGCAAAGAGCGCTGACACTGAGTGATGGCTTCAACAGTTGATCGAAACAGTTTAATGCATTTCTGTTTCCAGTTGCTTGGATCCAGCGATGCTCCTTACTTATTTACAGTATCACTCCCTCCTCTCCTCCCTGCTCTTCTGTTTGCTACATAGATAACGGGAAATTGATGCTGACTATTGCCCGTCTGAGCACTGCCAATGGGTTCAGGAGGGTTTTAAAGAGGAATAAGTCAACAGGGTGACCAAGAATAACATTTGCCAGCATGTGAGCCCAGATGGGAAAACAAATCCTTGCATACCTGAACATTTCTTTAAGTGACAAGGGCAACAGATGCCTCAACAGGACATAATCTGGCTGCCTTTCAGGTAGGGGCTAAGCCAGACTTTCTCGTCACTGGCCCTGTGGCCATTCCTGTGTCTAGGAATATTCACGTTTCCTGAAGTCCTGTTAACTGTGATAGCTGCCCTTCCAAAGAAAAATGTCGGCCTACTTTCCTGATTGCACCTAACATTCATTATGCTTTGAAGTTAAACACAATAATCCACCTGCTGCTGTGTGTGACAAAACTCAACCTAAGGGCAGTAAACCTAATTCTTTGGAGATCAATCCCAGGTGATTGTGGACTATTATTTTGAATCCAGAAGGCTCCAAGCTCTCAGGCCATGTTATTCATTTCCTAGTCTTTATTCCTGCCAAGATGTCACCTGTAGTGTGACCCAAAGATGAAAAACAGCATCAGCTTTCAGACTGGACTATCCAAAACAAGGTCAACTCTACATAAATATTTCCTTCTTCCTCTTCCCTTCTTTCTGTGAGCACTTAGAGATATCAAGACTTCTGCCAAAGATAAGAATGGCACCAGCAAAAGTCAGCTTATCCAGTAAACAGAATTTGGTGAACTAATTACATCTCTCAGTAGAGAAGATAGGTTCCCCGCTATCAGTTTTTGCCGTTTAGCCACAGAGAGAGAACCTATTCAGGTGTTCGATAGTCTCCCCTCAAGCAAGGGCCTGAGAAAAGTAGCAAGTACTGTGAGGATAAACAGATCAGAGGGAAAGTACTGGAGGCGATGCATCAAGGATTAGGTGTGATGAGGCGGGCAGGGTTGAGCTGGACTTTGACAGAGCTGTTCAGCAGTTTATGATATGGTCAGGACTGACAAGCCTTCAGGACTGACACAATATCATTCATGCAAACAGGGTAACGTACTGGGACTGAAATTTATATCACGCTGTTATATGAGGCTCCAAGAAAGCAAATGTAACATCACCATGACAAGATAGTCCTCTCAAAGGCCAGTTATTGCAAACGCTAGAGCTTAGAGTTACTCCTGTTTCTTGTAATTCATTGAAATGCTATTTTAGACAGGCTTTCAGGGTACATATTTTCAGGAGATATATTTTTTCTTCAATTTGCTATTATTTACTTGTTAAATTTGCATCCAGGTAACATCCTTTTCAGTGATCCACACATACACATTTTTTTTGTTTCCTCCTTTCATACATACTGGCTCAAATGATATTTTGTAAACTAAAATGCACAGAATGCCGTATATTTGCAAGCCCAGTATGTGTTTTACAACCTTATGCTGATCTCATCTACATAGGGTGACCCAGTCCTGAGTTTAAACCCACCTCTGCAGAAGATTCACTTTGCTGCTGGGACTTTTTCTTGAGTGAGTACCTAATCCTGGAAAAAGGCTTGACAACAGCATTAACAATAGCATCGATATTATTAACAACAGTACTCTGCCCTTCCATGGCTATTTTTGTTCCAAGATTTCAAAGTGCTGTGTTTATTATGCCTCACAAATCCTCAAAGAGACAGATCAGTTTTATTCCTGCTTTAAAGATATAGGAAAAGACAAGAAATTGTCGCTCCGTGTGGCAGCTAGGTTCCCAGGAGTTCCGACAAGCCCAATGTCTCGCTCTAACCAGTATATAACATTTCTTTATCTTAACCACAGAGCTATGAGGCTGCAAGGACTTTCACAAACTTATTAATCTTCCAAACCCCTACAGTTCAGACCAAGAAGTCGAGGGAACAGAGCATCCAGCCTGTCAGAGAGCTGATGATAGAAAATTACTGCCTATAAGATAAAAGAAGAACAAGTTTTTCTGCTTGCAAAATAAAAAATAAAAAAAAATAAAGGTTTTTTTTTTTTGGGGGGTGGGGATGATAGCTGACTTTTTCTTTTAGTCTTCTTTTTCTCTCTCTTTCCAATACTGCAGTGCAGTTGGCAAAGCCTATTTGTGGGCTAGTTTGCTACAGCACAGAACGATATGCATGAGGGTGAGGGGAGAAAAAGAAAAGAAAAAAGAAACACAGAAACAGGTTCTGACATCTAATCAGATCTGCTGTATTGATTTTGCAACTTTAGCTTTGGAGCAAATCAGAGAAACAGCCACATTATCACCCAGAATTCGCTCTTCCCTTGAGCGAGCCGGTTCAAAGGGAGCTCACGCAGGCACACACGGAGGCACGTCCACATGCACACACACACACACGCACGCGGCCGCATGGATGCGCGTCACCCGCGCGGGCTCTCCGGTGGGAAGCGCTCATCACGGAGGCTGCAGAAGCCACACGATCCCCATTTCCGACAAGATGAGAATTCCAGAGCAAGCGAGCAGACTAATGAGCTCCCCGCGCTGCAGAGCAGCGTTTCAATTAACCACCGCGGCCCCCGCCGCCGCACCCGGCGCCTTCCAGCTGCCTGAACAAGGAGGAGAGGCACAAGCAGGGACTATGCTCTTTGTTGATGGCTTTTGTTTAGGGGAAGGGAAAGGGATGTAAAGAGGATGGGGGCAATTCTTGCCCTACTTTCTTGCTCCACGGTTTGTTTTTCATGCCGCTGTTACCTGGGCTAGATCACAACATAGCGTTGGTTGGCCTTGGGAAGAGCAATAGGAGGAATATGTTGAGTTGCTCTTTACAAAGAAGTTCATTGCATCTTTGCCTTCTTGTGGTCACATTTGGGGCTCCGCCCCAAAACAGCTTCTGGTTTCTACCTACAATCTATTGCTCAGGGAGTCATGTCCTCCCCCTCCAGCCCAAGATTCAGGGCTGTGCTTCCCCTCCAGACTACCTAGCAAGGCTGGATTCAGCCCAGGCTGAACCCCTCCCTCTGTTAGGGCAATGAGAGACAGTGGGGACCACACCGCCTTCAAACACCACCTCTGAACTGAGGATACCAGCAGATCTCATGGTTCTTTGCTCCAGAGTGAGATTTTATTGCATCTCCCATCAGTTCTTGGGGTGAAAGAGTCACCCTTCCTGCTGTGTGCCTCTCCCAGCCTGCCTCCTAAAACAGCTTAAACCAGGACACCCATGTCCACCCTGCTTAGGGGAAGCTTCTCCATCCACACTTACCTTCACAGAAATCTGCACAAATTTCTCTGTCCGTGTGCTGTGATTCAGCTGCTGACATGTCCCCAAATGGACAGACTGATCACTTTAAAAGGGGGCTCTTTGAATATGCAAAGTGCTTGCAGGATCTGGCATATCGTTGTTACTGCTGTGCTCCCACCAGCTTGAATCAGCCAGCAGTGTGCCTGCTTGGCTGCAGACAGGTTATCTGCTCCGGTCTTGCTTCTCCTCTCCCCGGGGATCAAGCCAGGGAGGAGTGTGGCAGCGTGTCTAATGAGTGCTGCTGTGCTGTGCTGTGCGTGGATGCTCTGCAGTCACAGCCCAGAGACAGCATGCCTGGGTGCAAATTAACCTGCTCCCTACCATCCCACACCTGCCAGCTCCATGCAGCTCAGAGGATTTCAGCCATCCTGCTGTCCCAACAGGATGAGGTCTTCAAGGGAGGGCATTTCCTGCAGTCACTGCTCCTTCCAGACTGAGGCATTTCACCCTGCTGCCTTCACCCTGATTCAGAGTCAGAAAGGAGACAGCACAGACCCTCTGCTTCTGCCTGCCCTCAGCATGTCAAAACAGACCTCAACACCACAGGAGCACTCCTTTACCTGGAGGCGGGAATTGCTGCGGGGAAAGGATGCGGTCACCCAATGCGGACACCAGCAGCATCCCTCCCTCCACACTCACCTTTACGCACAGATATCACTGCCAAGCGGAGCTGCGAGTGTTACCCAGCACCAAAATCACTCAATACACCACACGCTAGGAATCAGTTTTCTGTTGCTTACAGCTTTGCTGCATGGAAACGGGGATTATGCAGTCCATAGTAGGGTCTGCCTACCACTGCTTTTTTGGCAAAATGGTTCAGGCATGTCCAGAAGTGACAGCTGTGGGAACTTAGTTGCAGAAAGCGTTATGAGGTAGAAGTGGTGTCATTGACATTCATTTGCTGTCTTTTGAGTGCTTGACTTCACAGCCTTATTAATATGCCCTGAAGATATTTTGCACGTATGTTACGCACGCAAACGCACACCCTGCAAAGCTGCTGTTCTGCAGTCACCCACTGATCGGGAAATGGGAAGCATCATGTACGAACACACACACACAACACGCCTTGCATCACACTGCCTGCACGGTATCCTGCCCCTGCCTTCTGCAGCCAGGCCAATTAAATACAAACTGCTCAAAGGTCCCCAGACAAAAGAGACGTGTCGGCTCAGCCCAGTAAGAAAGGTCAGCCCTGCCTGAAAGCTGCACAGTGTGTCAGAGATGCTTAGCCCACACGCTTACGCACATGCAGGCATTCAGACCGGCGCCCCAGGACTTTATGGTTATACTCACACTGCACATTGAGCTGCACCAGGGCTTCCCGGGGTCTGATGTTAAAGCCGTTGTACCTGGCTGTCTGACACTTATAGGTCCCGCTCATCTCTCGGCTCACACTCTCCAGGCGCAGCTTCCCATCGTATGTCTCCGTCGTCATTGTCCCTGAAGGCATGGGGGTTTCCTTATCTACCCGGGACCAGATGATGGGTGGCTTGGGCTTCCCTCGCACCTCGCACTGCAGCTCAGCCCTGGAGCCCTCCCGGACGGTGATGGTGGACTGACCCTTGGGGACACTGATGGTTGGTGGCACTAAAAGGGAGATAAGAAGGGACTGGTTTTACACTTAGTTTCCAGCACGTGAGGAACATTCTTGAGATGCCTGTGTCTGCATCACACCAACAGCCCTGCGAGCTGCTTAACTTGACTCTGGTCATACCAGTGCAACCCCTACAGGAACACAGTGCCCATGTGAATTATCCTACAGGACCTGAAGCTGCAGGGCACCAAGGAAGATCCCAAGCTTCTCCAGGAATTGACCCCCATGCCAATGGAAAGTGCCAGCTTTACTTGAACATCCACACAGCTCCCACTTCTCTGGATGAAAAATGCTCTCCAGCAGCAGGGCTAGCACTGACGAACCCCATATCAAACAACTCTTTGATCCATGTCTCCGTTTCTGGTCAGTGAATTTCCCAAATAGAACTGCAAACTTTTGACACAGAAATAGAAATTGTATCTACCAAGGCACCTAGTCCTCTTACACAGGTGAGACCAAAGCCAAGATTTATAGGATTAGTGTTTTGCAGACCTCCTGCCTTGCCAGACACCCATAATCTCCGTATACTTTACCTTGAGATACACATGTGCTGGTTATCTCTGGCTCACATGAGACAGGAATTCCAGTAAATATCGCTTCTGTGCCTCCTTCCAGGCCAGAATGAGAACAGCTCACTGAGCCAGAACTGCTGCCTAGTGGGGACTAGAGCTGATGGCATAGCAACACTCAAGAAATACCCAGATATCAGTAGGGAAACAAAACTTTGCTGATAAATAAAGCTAAAAAAAAAAAAACAAAAAACAAAACACAACACCAAAACAAACAATCAGGAGAAAAACAACTCAAGGATTGCAGCTAAAAGGAGCAGAGGTTTCAGTGGGAAGAAATTTGTTGTTCATGTCCCCAAGTCTGCCAAGTACCCCTTCCCAGGAAGGGGAAGCTCATGGCAAAAAACGTTATGTTGACATTTTATTTGTATTAGGCTTCAGAATTAACAGCTCAGCTAAAGCAAATATGGAAGCAATCGTTTTCTGAAAGCTCCTCTTTCAGCCCTTCAAGCTGACAGTGGCAACACTTGGATTGACACTTCCATAACCACAAGGGCTACGTACTTCATTTCCATTTAAAGAAAAGTTAAGGACTACAGAGGCCATAATAAGCTGTATTAGCTCAATTCAGCTCCAGCAAAGGAGATTGTGCTACAATAATTGTACACGTTACAGCCCACAGCAGCTTTAGAGGAGATTTAGGATGGCTCCAGCCCCGTTTCCCGCAGCAGTGACCTCCCTGTGCAACAGGGAGGCCACATTTTCAATTTGCAACTCTCCCATGGGCTGGGGAACCTCATCACTCCCTGTCCTGAGCAGCGCCGCGGACGACAGCACTCTTGGTGCCGACACCGCCAGCAGCTGTTCACCTGGCGAGAGGCAATTTTCTCCATGGGGAAAAGCTGTAAATTGTATTTGGAATTTTATTTTTATTTTTTTTTTTAATTAAAGCTTGTCTCCTCGGAGGCACTCAGTGGAAGCTGCCACCTTGGTGCGCACAGGCTTTGTTTGATGGGGAAACATGAAGCTGCCACTGCTGCTCTCCTGCACTTATCCTGTGCTCTGGGGAAAAGCCACTGGGTTTTTATTTAGGAGCCATGTGTTGGAAGTGGCTCAGTGACTGCTGCAGGGGATGCCATGATCCAGGCAGCCTCAGCTGCTGCCCATGCTGCATGGAGGGCTGCTCCAGCAAGGAGGATGGTATTCACTCCCTCGGTCACCAAGTAGCTCTGCTGGACCAGATTGCTGAAGGGAGGCTTTAAAATGCCCCCCTCCAGCAGCAGCACCCATGTGAGCATGTGGGTCTCACCTCCACCAGGAGGGCCAGAGCTCAGAGCAGCTGCCAGTGCCAGTGGCCAGCTGGCTCCTGGGCCAATACCTTCACCAACAGACCCTGCCCAGCTCTTTGGTGGGATCATCCAGGGGCTCCCGGCCCTTTGCTGCCTCCTAGCCTTGTAGTGTTAAACACAACTGCACTCTGCCATCTAGTGATCTTGGGCAAAAAGGGTTGCTCCCAGCGGCGGCAGCCACACGAGGTTGGGAGACCCAGGTTTGCACCAGGACTGAGGGGTTGGTAGCAGAGGAAGCACCACCACTGACATTTATCAGGTCTGTGGCTCAGTCCTCAGGCTCCTGCTGAATGTGGGTGCAGTCCCTTTGGGAACAGACAGGTCCCAGAGTTTCTGCTGAGAGATAGAGAGGTCCTGAATCCTCAAAGCAGTACAACAGCACTTTCTGCTGGGGTGCTGAAGCAAGCAAGGTCCAGAAACAACACTGGGACCAGCCTGACTAATGGGTTCAGCACAACCAAGGACTGAGGACAAACTTCCCATGAAGGTTCAGGACAAACTCCATGGGAAGCTCATTGCCTCCAAGAGCCCTTACCAGACAACTAGCCCAATGCTGCTTTGTGCCATACCCTCAGGGTGACATGGATGTATTGAAAGGCAGAGCTAGACCCACCAACTTCTCCAGAAGCCAAAAGACAGCCCTAAGACCCTGAATTTTAGTCCCCACAGTGACCCACAAACACACCTATAGCTTAGTGCTGTCCTCACCAAGTTTTGACCCTCGATTTACAAGGAGGAGGCATTTATAACTCATGGACTTCTGCAGAGAGTGCCCAAGACAGACTGAACTTACAATCCCGTGAACATTAAAGTTCTTCACAGAACTTGCTACGACTGATGATACCAGTCTTCTGGCCACAGCTCTGAAAAAAAGGGATGTTCCTCATAAGCAATGCCAAAGAAAGCAAAGCGTTTTAATTCTCTTTTATTCCCTTCTAAGCAAAAGGACTTTTGAAAGTTACTGAAATACCACCTCCACTTTCTTCCTTCAGAACTTGGTGGCTTCTTTGAGCCATCACACTCTAAACCTGTGGGATGGGGTTTGGGGACAGCTGGTGACGCCAACAGCTCCCCCAGGGTCCCCAGCTGCCACAGAGAGGCTCACCTGTCTCTGAGGAGATGTTCACCTCCACGCTGAGGTCAGGAATGGGTGCTCCCTGGAAGGTGGCCACACACAGGTAGGTGCCGTAGTCGCTGAACCTCAGGTCGATTATCTCCAAGCTGCAGGTCACAGGTGGGAGCTCGGGGTCATTCCTGGTGATGAGCAACCGGTCTGAGAACCTGGCTGGCTTCCCATTCTTGTACCAGGAGTAGACAACCTTCTCCTGGGGGACAGCATCCACGTGGCATGAGAGTTTCAAGTCCTGCCCTAACTGGATGGTCTCACTCTCTTTGATCACATCAGGGGTGATTTGGAACGTGGCATTCTTCATGGCTGGGATGAACACAGGTGCAAAACTATTTAGGGAGAGCAAAGTGTCTCACATGGCACAAGATAACAGCCCTCTGTTGCTCTGGAGGGCAACATCTCTGTGCAAAATGTGTCCTGAGACCTTCCCCAGCTATGCTCGTGCAAGAGATGCCCAGGGCTCACACCTGGCAGGCTGGGATAATTTCTAGCCCAGGACAGTACTACAGCCTGGGATGAGGCTGGGAGCAGAGAAGATTGCATGACAGCTTCTCCAGAATACTGATCTCTGTTAAGTATCCCACTCACCCTCAGCTGCACGAGAATAGTCAGGAGAAACGCAAGTCTGGCCCCTTCACCCAGAAAACCCACGCTACGAGAAAAAGAGCAACTTACACCGCACCAGCAGGTTCACTGTCTTCTTGGCTGGGTTCCCCACGTTGTTGATGGCTGTGCAGTTGTAGTAGCCGGAGTCCTCCACACGGATCCTCCAGATGGTGAGGTTGCCTCCTTGCACGAGGCTGTTGGGAGGCATCGGGCCGGGAGAGTGAGACCAAACCACCTCTGGCTGTGGGTCACCGCCTGTCAGAGAGCACTGCATAGTGATGTTGTCACCGGGGTTGACCACCAACGTCTCATTGACCGACAGTTTCAGAGCAGGTGGAGCTGGAAGAGGACCAAGAGACACTGCTGAGCTTAAAAAGGACCCACCCACTCACCTGTGAACAGCTTCATACTGCCTGGGATTTGTTCATCAAAGCCTTCACCACGCACCTGGCCTGGATAACTAAAAGCCTGAAACAGAGGACCAGAACCTGTCTGCACCACAACAGACCACAAAGAGCAACTCCACAGGTGTCAGATACAATCTTGTATAGACCTGTGTGCTATAGACCAAGTCCCGGGGATGCTCTTTCATGCACAACTGAACAACTGGGAACGATTCGAAGTGTCTAGACAACCTTCCCTTTGAATCACCTAGTACGTGGCTTTGGCTTATTTTACTTCTGCACCCTTCTCACTACATCCCCCTCCATGAACTGATCCAAAAAAACCCTCCCTTTGTATTCTCCATTTCATCCCACGACAAGCCTTTTAAAGCCCTTGTCAGCATCATTGCTTGCTCTCAGACAGCGCTGAGAAAGTAGCGGTCCCCAGCACAAAGGCGGGGAGTATGTTTTAAGTAACAGCCATAATAATGCAAAATAAGACAATGTTCCATATTCATGAAGCCTGATTTAACAGCATCATTATTTCTGCCTCTCCTCTCCCCGGACCCTGTGTTAATGAGCTGTGCTGGATTGGTGTTGGATCTCTGAATTACAGCCCGTACAAACAAGGCGAGGAATGCTCTCCGCTCAGTACCCGCACCATCATTTAGCTGCACCACTATCTCTAAGCTGGAATATTGTTTTGGTGCACCAAACCCGGTGTCCTCTCCCCAGCCATGGCACATGGTATTTGTGCTAGATGTAGCCAGTTTGTGCCTATGGATGAAGGCAACTCCTCTGCCACCTGCACTGGGTGTTTTGGGGTTTGTGTTGGAGCCTTTGAATTCGGAGAGGCCACAGCCCAAACACAGAGCCTTTGACAGGCTTCTCTGCTGGACTCTTGGAAACTGTCTGAAGTTTAATGCTCACTAAGCAGCAACACAGAGTTGTGCTCCCTTTTTGGGTGCTGGCTGGTTTCATGAGATGTGGTGAAGCCTGGGGAGGCAGCAGCTCAACAGGTTGTGGTTGGGCAGGACACTTCTGTGGTAATGGGAGGTGATACCAGTAGCTGCTCCTGCCCTCTAACACTGAACAAGTCTCAGATAAAGGCACAGACAAGCTGATAGATGCAGCATCTTGCCTGGGGACATCCTCACATCCCCTTCAGAGCTATAGAAAGACTGAGACCAGCTTATGTTGAGAGAGAGGATGTCAGAGTTGGGGAGCAGGAACCAGAGCTCCTGCAGGCTTTGGTTAAGATTTCAGGATCTTGTGTTGTTTGATGTGCACATATCTGACCAACACTCATCTTGCTGAGCAGTGACACGTTCTGGGCAAGGCAAAATGGAAAAGAAGTGACAGGTTGGGCAAGCACTGCCTCAGGGCAGGCTGTGTGTGCATGCAAAAGGAGAGGGAGGCAAACTGCAAAGCAGCCACGCGCTCGGCTTGAGGCAGCGAGCTCCCAAAGCGTGTCCCAAAACCGAGCCCTGGCTGTGGCAGCCTGCACAGGCTCCCACTCCCACTCCTGTCAGCAGATAGAGGTTAACATGCCGCAGACATTGTTATGCAGGAGATGAATCTCATTTATTTGTAACCTGTGGCAATTCCTTTTGTTCTTGGCTCAGAAAACCTGCTGGCGGAGTCTGCCGAGAAGCAAGGGGACCATTAAAAACAAAGAGTCGCTTTCAATTCCCTTTGAAGTCCAATTTGCTGCAGTAAAACTGCAGGAAAATTAACCAGCTGGGCTGCTTAATTTTGCAGAAATCAAGGAAGGGGAAAACATCGGCCCAGCCTTGTCGGAGCAGGCGATGGCAGCCCGGTGCCGAGCCAGCCCCGCGATTCTGCGGGACCCAACCTGCTGCTCCAGAGCCACACAAGGGCAGGGGGACAGAGCAGGAGCAGGGAAAACCTCCTTCCCACCAAGGCTGCAGGCTGAGAGTTGGTTGCCTGCTGCAAGGGGCACGCTGCTGACACTGAGCTGGGGAGAAGCACATCTCCACACCGCAGACTGTGGTCTGTCCAAAGTGAACCACCTAAGGAAGAGCAAACAAACTGGAGGAGCAGATTCCCTTGGCCTGACATGCCACGACCCAGCAGCTCCTCTCAAAGCCCACTGTGGCTGGGTCTATAAATATTTAAGAGATCAATTTCCATGCACCTCGGTGCCCTTTGGGCCCTCCTCAGTTACAAAGGCAAAGGCATCCTGAGAGAAGCTGCTCAGCATGCTGGGCACAGCCGAGGCTATGGAGGTTGCTAATGCATGAGCACAAGAGGAAAAGAAGAAATCTATACATAAAAAAAAATAATAAAAGGAGAGAATTAAGACTTTTCTTTAAATATGTTCTTGTCTACGCACAACAATACCTGCAGGTAAGTGAGCCAGATAACATTTCATGTTAAATATGCTCCTGTTATTTAACACAAACCCTCCTTTCTGTGTAACACCAGCTTCATTTTCGTGGGTAGCTTTTAATACAATTTGCTAGGAACACGTATTCCGTAGTCCCTTTGAGTTTGTGGTGTCAGGCTCCACTGTAACTGTGTATAAATATGCATTTACAGCTAAATAACATGAAAGAAGAACTAGATGTATGTGCTGCATGGGCCAGGTTCAGAGCTTTGGTAAGTACCCTAAGAAGTTGGTGTGAATTCAGCCATATGCTGGCTTCTGATCTGGCAACAACTTGAAAATACATTTTCCCTGTTAACTCAGTAAAGGGATTGGATTGAAATGAAGGATACTTTCCATGCGCTTGGGCTGGCAGGGGGAATAGGGTATGGAGAGAATTTATTTATTTATTTTTAATTCTTCAAATGTAAAGCCACACCATGAAAGAACAGCTGCCTGAGATCCCTTTCTACACCTCAAGCATAGGTTTTTAAAGGGAATATTCCTGCATTCTCTACAGTTCCCTCCTGAGAAAAACTCAGGCAGTGATGTGAGCTGCCTGAGATGTGCTCACAGGGATCTTACCACTGGAAGAATTTTTTTTTTCCCAACATTAGCTATATTTCACTTTCTTAAGCTTATTATTTTTCTTCTTTCCACATAAAATGAAACAACTACTGTTCAGCACCCTGGGCTCAGTCAGATCAATAAACATAATTTATACAGTATCAACAATATCCCATCAACAGTTGGCAACATCAAAAGAGTTCTGTTTCCACTGCACAAAGATGACACCAGGGATACAAACTGCTTTGTGCTACATTAGAGAGAGGTGAATAATTCAAACAACTACATTGCCTTTCTTTCTGATCATGGAATACCCCAGAGCCGGAAGCGATTTCCTGACATTTACTTACTATTTGAAAATATTTGACATATGTGGGGACTTTGTCATGCTTTATTTTTTTTTCATGTTAAATGGACAGTTTGCAGTCACGTCCTTGCAAGTGTTTGGTATGTGATTTTGGCTATCTGTGGGTTATTGCAAGTCAAGCAATAGGCACCAAATTGATTTTGTTCGCAATTGGAGGCATGCTCAGGCAGTGCCAGCATGGATATCAGCATGTGTGTAGTTGTAAGATTTAATTATTGGGAAGGCAACGGAGATATTTGCTTTCCAGAAACATTGGCACCAGCAGGACCCCTGGGCTGGGAGGCGCTCTGAGCGCAGCCTTGCAAACCAGGCCAGAATCACACGTGAATGAATTATTTGTAAGGACTTCTGCAGCATCTGCCCTGCTCCAGACTGTATCAAATCTATTTTTAAAGTCACTTAGAATTATAAATAAATAAAACAGCATCTGGATTAAAAACTGCGTTGTACTTCAACACCTACAGGTAGTCTGCTTCAGTGATCACACAGCAGGACCGGCCAAGGCACCAGCTAGAAGAAATTGAAGTATTCCAGGCCACAAAACTTCTGCATTAAGGATTTACAACCCTAGCAGCCACACATGTGAACTCGAGGTGGTTCTCTCATCACTGTGGGCCTGGAGAGGCAATGGCTGCTCAGCAGGCCATTACATTACCTGTGGTGTTTGTGAGCTGGAAGGTGATGGACTTGTCGGGGATGCTGCAGACGTTGCGGACGGACACCTGGCACGTGTAGCTGGCGTAGTCCTGGGGCCGCAGGTTCTTCAGCTTTAGGACTTTGGTTTCACCCTGGGAATTGGGAGGAAAGAGGGAAGGAAAGACATGGGTGTACAAAGCTCAGCTCATCATTGCGAGCCCATCCCCTGACCCAAAGGCTACCAGCAACAACCACTGAAACACCATGAAGCTGTGCAGGCTCCAAGCCCTTCTAGCTCTATACAAAGGAGACACGAAGGGTTTGCAGTGATAGCTCCACCTCCAGGGTTTCTCAAAACACCCAGCAACTGACTGTCATATAACCTGAAAGCAGCGCTGAATGGGTCTAGGCATAATTTCTTGTCAACTGCTGTCAGAATCATCTCGCAGACTGCGAAAAGCCTTGAACGTCCAAGAACAGGCCCCGATCTCATGCCGAGATGTCAGTAGGAGCCCAAATGAAGTCAGTGGGGTCTCAACATTGCAAAACCAAAGTAAACGGGAGCAGATGCTGGCCTAAATATGACATGCTTAACAGTTAAGCTTTAAAAAATTGCAGTGCAGGAAAAAGAAAAAAAAAGATAATTCAGAAAAATATTCAAATAACCCTCCCCAACCTTTCTGATCTCCTTTCTCCAGATTCTAATCTCATTTATGCTGGCATAAATCCAGAATGCCTGCACTGACTTTGATAGCCTTTTCTCGTACTATGGTAACAAACAAACAAACACAAAAATCACTTGCTAGCACTCCATCAGTTACTGGCATGTAGAAACAGAATAAAGTTGTTAAATTAACAATAGATGTGTTCTGTAAATTTTTATTTATGGAATGCGGAAAGCTCTGAGATGCATCCTGTGGTTTGCACACCCTGCAACTCATATGTCTTCCCACGACAGCTTGTCGCTGCTGTTCTCCTTGTGTTTGTCTAAATCTCTTTTGGAGAAACCATTCCGTAATTGCCTGCAAATGTGAGAAGGTGTCAGCACGACAAATCCTCTTGAGACAACCTCAAGGGACTGGGCGATGAGCTCAGGCATGCTAATACATGGAGAACAAGGATCTGAACTGAGTAAATTAGAAAGATAAATACCTAGGAGACCAATAACCCCACGGAGGTCCTGTCCCCTGAGATCTGTTGCTACACCACACAAATGATGGCATTTACAATGTGCACGTCAGCTGATGACTTACACTGTCGTATGTATCCATTTTATTGATTAGTAAATGTTGGGTAAATGTGTATAAAACTTCAGTGTAAAGTTTCGAAAAGCTTAAACAGCAAAGTGTTGATGTCCTTTTTGTTGTGAAGGCCTAACCAAACCTGACACTGCTACCAGCTTCTCTGGCCTGACTCTCAGACCACAGTACCCCTATGAAGGGTGTTTTGTTAAACATAACTGATTTGAGCTCCAGCAAGGTTTGCTGTAGGGGTGTGTTTTTCCTGACTTTAGCTCTTCTTAACCCAAGCTCACAGATTTATGCTGGTGCGAGCAGGAGGACTCAGGCACGCCTGAGTGAGCACGGCTGTCCTAACACCCACCCCAGAGCTGGGAATGACCCATGGTGGCAGGAGCATTGCCTGACAGGAGCTGCAGGACGCGGGGTCATTTACTTGTTAACGAGGCACCACAGTAAAATTCTGCTGGATGTTTTATTTAGCTTGAGAAAATGTCTCAACTCTTAGGATATCTCCTCATTAAGCAGTATCTCCTGTTAATCACACCGAGCTTAATAAAAGCTGGAAGTGCCCATGGTGGCTTCTTCTGAGGCCAGGGATGTCCTGCTTTGATGCTGCATAGCACTGGACAAGGCAAAGCTCTCTTGAGGTCCAAACAGCAGCCCTGACCTACAGTATTTCTGCAAATCTGCTGCAAACCAGCATCTCTGTGCTCTGTCCTAATCCCCCTACACGTTTCCATTCAGCTGCCCATTTCCACAACCTGCAGAGATGGCGCGTTTCAATAAAACATGAACACGACTGCATTAACTGAAAAGTTGCCTGGGGCACCGCTCAGAAATCAAACTCAGCCACAATGTGCTCAGGGCCCAGCTTTGGGAGCACAGGAGAGCAGAATGGTGTGTGGGATGAAAGGGGCACCCTGGGGAGCTGCCCTCCCCTCCTCACGCTGCCTAGTGGTCTTCCAAAAGTGCTAGGGCTGGTTGACATCTGAAGGATACTCAGGGTTATAGCACGGCTGAGGATAACATGCCCAAGGTGCCTTGGCAAAAGAAAAATCCCTTCAATCACCCACTGCTTTGTCAGGCTAGTGACTGTGAAGGAAGTGGCATTCAGAGGGGTAACACAGCTGTGCAGGGACAAGTCCAGCACAGGTGAGCAGGGGAAGCAGAGAGCATGACACCTTGCCACAGGATGACAGTCACAAAGTGCCCAGGCAGTGTGGCTGCCACTGTTGCTCGTAGGCATTAGGAAAAACTCTTCATCATTTGCCTCAGCGAGCCCACAGCAATTCCTGACATGAGCTCACACTGCTAAATATGGAGCACTTTCCCTTGTTTATGGAGCTTGGGTGCTTGTTTAAGTAAAAAGTAGCACTGAGAGGAGAGGAGGCCTTTTTTTATTATTATTATTATTATTTTTTGCTTGGAGAACAGTCTCAGCCATCTAACAGTCATGTAAATTCATTAGGGAAACTGTGGTCTGCTCTCAGGGAGCATGCCAAAAGGGGAAGGGATGGCAAGCCAGGGACTTCTAGGCTGTCTTGCTCCCTCCTGCTGCTCTTTCCCCCCAAGAACCTGCATACTGAAAAAGGTACCACGGCTTCTGGAGCCAGTGCTCCTTCCAACACCCACTACCCTCTCCCCAGCATCATAACCCACATGCAGAGAGAAACACCATCCACTTCAGAGGGCACCATATCACACCACGATGCTCATCACAAGCTGGTGGAGGTCTGCTTTTTTCTTTCACCTGTGTGTAGAGGGGTTCATAGATGTCCACGCCATTGTCCTGACTGTGGGACAGCGTCTCAGCTCCCCGTTTCCATATGAAGCGAGCTGGCGGGTTGGAGTTGACGGTGCAACGGAGGAAGACGGTCTTCTCCTGGTAGAAGCTGCCACGTACATCGCTGATGGTCTGGTGAACGGTGAGAACAGGCTCATCTAGATCTGGAAGGAAGGCAAGGAGGGCCGCAGCAGTTGTTAGTGAAGCTTGGTCTGCCTGTGCAGCCTGCAGGGTGGATGAAGCTCCAGGGGCCATAAGGGAGAGGGGAAGCTCCCACACATTTGGCCAAGGACAACTGCTGAGTTCGGAGCTGATCTGAGGGCAGGTAACACAAACAGTATCTAAAGGGAACAGACAGGAGAAGCCAAAATTCTCCCGCTCACCACACAACATTCAGAGAATAGAAAGCACCCTTTGGTTGACAGATCCCATGTGATCCTCCAGTAAACTGGCTGCCTGACACAGCCCTCTCTGACAAGTGGGCTGTATCACCCTCCTCAGAGACATCCCACACCCCAAATCACCATTCTCCACTTCAGTGAGAGGCCAGGAGGATCCCCAGTAACTCTACTCCATCCTCATTTCCTCTGCTCCCACTTTGCACTTCTCAGTGCCCTCCTGAAATCACATGCCCAAGTTGCGAGATGCTGACATAAAAGACATGACAAACCTTCAAGTCAAGGGGTGAGAGTAGAAACCAGGTCAAGATCAAGGTCCTACATAGGAGCAAGTCTGGTGGGGTGCCACAGGAACATGAGATGCAAAACACAGTGACAGGTGTGCACAATTTCCCTTGTTTTTCCTATTAAAGTATCCTCTGTGTATTTTCCCCTTTCCAAGGTCTGCACTGACTCTCCCTCTTCAGTAGCTTCTACTTAATACACCCCTACCATCCACCCCTAAACTGATCAGATTCCTTTCTCTCTTTACAGAAAATACTCCTTCCTTCACCATACCTGCACCAGACACTAGTCCTCATGATCAGATCAATGGTTATCAATAACTTCACTTGCAAGGAGGAGGTAATAGCTCTGCAGGGAACATACTTTCTCCCTCTACCCAGGGCACACTGCTCCCCAGGGACTGCCTTCCTGCTAAAAAGGGGATCATTTTCCGGGGCTTTTGCACCAGCCACCACTGTTGAAACATCAAGGAAGCATGGGGAGAACCTCAGAAGAGGTGGATCTCCCTCCTTCCAGAACCACTTTGAGATTGATTAGGGTTAAATGTAAAGATCCCACTTTACAAGATGGAACCAGCTAGCTCTCTGAAAATGAAATCTGCCCCCATGCCCTTAAACATGCCTTGTAAAGTGCCTGTTGAGCTCAGTGAAACAATTCTGTGCTTTCAGCAGACTTATGACCCCATCTTCAACTGCAAGAAAACTGAAGCACATGCATCCATTATGCCCTTGTGCTGCCAACACTATCTTCTGCACACAGTAGCAGAGAGGATGCATACACATGCCTATCACCTCCAGCCCTCTCATGTCACCTAATTTTCAAGATATTTTATTCTAGAGATTTGCAAGTTTGTAAGTCTGGCTCCCAGGAAGGAAGTGGAGGTGCAGAGATGAGTTCCTGTTAACGTGTCATCCAAATAACGTATGTTCTGTGCTGAATCACAACTGTTAAGTGGTGGATTTGCATATTTTAATGAGGTGTATGCTTGGTAGACAGCACTTGTAATGGGACACAAGATTTGTTGGCTTGACCATACCATAGCTCAGAGAGATGAGAAGAGCTGTTAACTGAATGTCGACAAGAAAAGAGGGAAAAAAAAAAAAAAAGAAAGAAAGAAATTGGGAAAAAAAATGTAGAAAACATACAAAGGTGGAGAAAAATGGCCCCTCTAGTGCTCCTTCTATGTGTCCATAAGATAACTGAATTTCTGAATTTTACATCAAATTCTCTTGGACCAGGTCTTTGGACAGAGTCTTTCCTCTTTGCCCCTTCTTTATTCCTTAATCCCCCTTTATTTGTTCCCACTTTCCAGGAGCAAGTCTGTAGCTAGTATCCCTCTGAGGCCCCATTTCTCAGAAGGATGCAAGGCAAAGCACTTCCCTTACCCATCAAAGAAGATGCTCTCCATTCAGTTCTGCTGACTCCCAGCTACTCCTCACACAGAAAATATCTTCCTTTTTCCTGCTAAACCTTTCCCCCTTCAAATCTTTCAGCCTTCTTTAATAGCAGTCAGCTCTAAGCCTAGTCCTCCTGAGAAAAGCTAAAATAAGACCTACGACAGTATACATGTCCTTGATGTACGAGTAACGCCACTGATGTCAGTGAGCTGCACAAATGATAAATTTGGCCCAAGGCTGCTCATGGAGATGATCACATGGGATGTTTCATGTGCAATATAAGCTTGTAAACATCCATTCTTCCTTTCTCTTTCCTTTCCCTCTCTCCCACATGGAAATACTCCACATGGCAGCTGTCTCTCTGCCAGTGCCTAGCCAATACTTTAAAGCCTCACTCAACATACAGTTGGAGCAAAGGAATAACTTGCTACACAGGTTAGTGCTTCGGTATTGATATCCTCTTGGCACCAATGATGCTCTCCACACAATCTGGCTGTCTAATACTAAAAGAATGAGTGAGGACTAGCACTGGCTGTCAAGGACACCAAGGTCCACATGAGAGTGATTACTTACCTCTAACGACAAATCAGGATGTAGGGAAAAGAGGGGTTTGTTTTCAAACTCTGGTTCATTCAGATGAAGGTTGTCTGGGTGAGCGTTCAACAAAAACTGTGGCTGTTCCTATGTGTTCCCTTGTACTTACTGCAAACACCAGCAGAAAATAGACTCTCCTCCCCAAAAACCAAGTGAGCAGAACAGAGGTGTGTTACCAAGTCCATCTGCAGAGTAGATGTTAGTATGAGAAAGCCCTTGGCCACCCCATTAGCCCCATAGTTCTACAGGTCAGAGCTGCACGAGGGACCACGGGATGCTACATCACTCTAGCTCCAGTCTGCACTCCAGAAGTAAAGGGAATGCCTGCAGGCCATAAGGAGAGACTCATGCCACAGTTTTGTTCCTGTAGACACAGGCCCTGGCAAGGGGTCATACTGAGGACTGAGAAAAAAAACAAGTTCCTTTTGTTACAGAAAGCTATTGTACACTGCATCTCAGCACAGAGAATTGTCTTCCTAAAAGGGCCTTGGGAACAGGGGCTGATGGGTCAGGAGAGTTCCAGCTAATTATTATAATTTATAATAATTTTTTAGCATTAACCTCTTGCTGGCTAGGCCTTCTCAGATGATATGAGTGAGAAGAGGGATTTCGTGTTAACAGAACTGGAGGAAACTGGAACAGTGTGGATAGCTGAGGACAATGAGCAGAATCATAATATTCCTCTAGAGGCCAAATTTCCTCAAAAGTTGCCTAGACTTTAAATCTTCAATTCCCCCTAATAGGGGGTATGTAATAAGTCTAATTTTCCTCCCTTTTGACCGCAACAGCCCCAAAATAAACATTAAGTCATCATGAGAAACTATCAAATCATGGGGTGCAAGGTGGCATTGCTAGGACACAAGACAGACAGGCATTGCAAGCAGCCAGAGGAATGTTGAGTCACTGCTGAAACTGTGGGATCCTCAACAGATTCCCTCATGTTTACCCCTTCACAACACAGCTTTCTCAGGTACATCCCAGAATTTTTTGCTCTGTTTCCACCACACTGCATTTAGCAATGGCACTGGTTTCAGGAGTGCTCCAGGTACCTGAGGTGCTACTGATTCCAAGAAGCAAACCAAGGCTTGTTCAAAATGAAGACAAAGAAAGCAGAACCAATCTACAACGCCACATGCCACACAAGTGCTAGGTACCCCTGGCAGTGACAGACATCACAGCACTTAGATAAGAGTGGTCCACATGGACAGGCAGAGCCATCTTTTTCCCACATGGACCTGATCTCTGAGGGAAAATGGACCCTGGGGACACCACAGTAGTCCCTTTGCTCCTGAATGAGATGCGTGTGGTCCTAGGGCAATGCAGCTCCCTGCCGGCCCCGCAGCAAAGCAGAGACACGCAGTAGAACTGTGGGAAGGTCTGGGTTGCCGCTAAATGACTTACACTGCACATCTACTCGAATGGACTTGATGGCTGGGACCCCAACCCCATTTTCTGCTTTACAGTAATAGCGGCCCCCCTGCAGCCTTTGGATCTTCTCAATCCGCAGGGTCTCGTTAAGCACTGACGTCTCTTGGAATTTGTCCGATGCGCTGCCAGCGGTTTTGGTCCATCTCACCTGCACAAGAAGAATGAGGGAAACAAAAACTGTCAGTGGCACAAGCCAGAGATCCCAAAGAATGGCTGCAATCACTTTTCTCCTTCTCCTTTTCCTCCCCAGTCAGTCACAAAAGCAGTCCTTACAACACCACTAGACCTTACTAAAGTTCAGCTGCTGATCTCAGTATGTCTCAGTAGACCATTTGCTAATTCTGACCCATTGCCAACCCCCATGTCCTAACACTTGGGGTAACCCTTCAGTTCAGCCAGACACACACTGCACATTCACCACTCTGGTCCTGCAAACCCCAGCAATTTGCTTAGTTTAATACCTCTACATGCACAGCACAGGACTTTCAGCATTAAGCCTCAGGATCCCACATGGCTAGCAGGCCACGAAGCTACAGCAGACATCAGCTCACACCTACAGGGCTTTTATTGCTGTCAGCACCCTTTCATCTTTCTCTGGACAGCAATGTTATTTCTGTTGTTTGCTTTTCCAAGAGTTGAAACCGCTGTTACTATCTGGCTCTAGCCTCCTTCCCACAGGGAACCCCATGTACGTTATTTTTTTAAAGTCATTCTTCTGCAGTACACAAACTTTTACCTTGATTTGGAAGCTACACAAAAAGAAAAGGGGAAAAACCCTTTTAGATTACAGTCTGTCTTGCATTTTTGGCCGTATGTTACATGTCTTAAGATCCTGGCTGGTGGGAGCAACATAGTGGCATGGTATTTCATGGTGAACAGTGGCAAAAGAACAGCACTACTAAAGACTGAAGGGTATTTCTTATGTCTGTAACAAGGTATAGTCCAAGCAGTGGAAGTACAAGCTTGCTCTCATTTTCTGCAGCCCAGACAACAGAAGAGCGAGGCAGCTTTCCTCAGCCCATTGGTGCCCTATATCAAAAACCTGCCTTCTAAAGGCTGGTGACTCTGATGGTCTCCCACAGTTGTGCCATCTAGATTCTGAGGCACAGATCCAGCAGGTTCTGCCAACAGAAAGGAGACTGATTTTCATTCAACTTTGGCCATGGATGAGAAGGACCAGATACCTTGACCCCATATCTCAAGCTTTGCTTAAAGCTAACTGCCACCACCTGATTGATGCTGATGCTCTAGAAAGAGCAGGGGTGTCTAAATCCCAGTCCCAGAGCACCAGGCTGAGCAGATTTTTGGAGCTAATGACCATGGATTTATTTAGTCTTTGTAGGCTTATTATGAAATTGTCTGAGGGCCTCAGGACTCTCATAGTCTCATGTTTGCAAGGACACTTCAGCCAGCTCTTTAATCTTTCTAATTTCAATCTCATTTAAGTATTTTGGCCACATTTTCATGCTTTAATGACTGGCTGATTGAAGGGAAAAGAAAAGATTAAACAAAGGTTAGGAAAAGAGCTTAACTGGGGAAGAAATCTATGCATGAGGAGGGAGGGCAGAAATAGGACACGTGCCATGTTTTATGTACACAGGTCCCAGCCTCCCTGGTCACGCCTGGTTCTACACTCTAGTGTCTCCCTTGTGTGTCTGGGCAATGACAAGCCGCAATGTTGCCCACTAGCATGCTGTCTGCATCAGGCTCTGCTCCAGAAATCTCTCTGACTACTCAGGCTCAAATCCCCACACCCTGCCAGCACCTTCCCACGTGTTCAACATCCTTAGGCAGGGCCAGCCCTACCATCTTCATCCTTTCTAATGTACACAGCTATCATCAGAGCAACTGTCAGGATTGGGGAAGGGGGCCAAGAAGGTGCCCATATCATACTTTGCTCCCTTGAGTGTATTCTGTCACATCCAGCCTCCCAGGACACACCATCTGCCACTCCTACGATGCTCTGTCCTTGAGCAGGCAGACCCATGCTCTGGCCCTTCACATACTGAAGACCACTAGAAGTTCTGGCTAGGCTCCCGCAAAATTCTTTGGACATATTCCTTGAAATCAAGGCTGGCTTCATACCTTAAACAGGACTTGTGTTATAGGGCATCCCTACTTGACTCCAACATGTAAGATGAAGCTGGGCACCCTGCTGACAGGCCAGGCTGAAAGCTTACCTGTGGCCGGGGATGTCCTGTGACCAGACACTGCAGGACCAGCGTGTCCCCCTCCCGAATTGTGTAAACACGCTCGCTGATGTTGTCCTCCTTCACCACGCACGCTTGCCCAGCATGGATGATTTGGGCCTGAGCAGGAGCTGTGGGGAGGAAAGAAGAGGTAAAGAGGGAAACAAGCAGCACCCCAGGCCCTTGGCCCAACACCCGTGGTGGCTGTTCCCACAGCAGGGTGGAGGAGTCACCTCTTTGAAACACAGAGGGGAAGAGTCAGACAGTGCTGTGCACGAGACACAAACATCTCGGGAAATGGAGCACTGAGAGCTCTTCCCCGTCTCCTGAGGGGCCGGTATCAACTCTTAATTTAAATCCTTTGGTGCTGTTTGGATTAGCAGCTCTAGGCACTGAACGCATGTGGAGCTTTCCTAAGGCCTGCACAGTGTCCTGCATAGGCTTGAGGACCAATGCCTTCCTGCTCTCACCTCGCCCAGAAACGAGCATACACAAACGGTTAAAGCAGGGACCTGGCCAAATCACATCTGCTCTGTCTAAAACAGGCCTGGCAGCTGTGATTTACCATGCAGGGGGGCATAACAAACAGCACCTATTTCCCACTGCAGCCCTGACCAGCAGCAGGAAGAGAGAAGCTGTAGGAGAAGAGGATTAAATAAAGCGGCTCTAGAGGCCTGCACGAGCAGGCCTCAGCTCCCTACTCTGAAAGCGCCTGTGTGATCACCAAAGCGGCTGAGATGTATTGAAGGTGACTGCGCAGCCCGATGGGACACCCGTGCTTGTTCGAGGGGAAAACTCCAGTCACACTTCAAGGAACAGAGAAACCCACAAATGTGTCTAAGAACCAGTACCTCAGTGACAGTCCCCCTGGGATGCACTTCCCCGTCGTGCTACAACGCTTCCAGGTGACTCCAGAGCTGCAGCTCGAGTTCCCATTAGTGAAATACAATGCAAACGAACCAGCCACTGAGGAGGCGATCAAAGGCTTTAAAGCAAAGAGCCTTCATGAGCCTTCTGAAACAAGCACTGCTTTTTCCACAGCCTGTTAAAGCCGAACTGAGCACCCACTTTTTCAAAAAGGTTAGCTGAACTTCAAGACTACTTTTTTTTTTTTTTTTTTTTGAAAGCATATTTTTGCTCTGCCACAGGCATGACCAAAATGCTTTAAACCCACCCAGCTGGGAAATGGAAGTGCTCAAATTTATGCTGGTTTCATCCACCAGCAGCACGGACTAAGGGCAGGCTGGGCTTGGGCAGCAGAGAAGATCCGCCTTTGAGGTCGGCCTCTACAAACGGGTGTCACCACATTGCACTGCTCCCTGAGCAGCAGGGACACAAGAACAGCCCCAGGGCTAGTGGGGAGCATGCTGCTCTCACTGCTAGGATTTTCCAGCCTGCCATGGCCACTCAGCATGCTGGCAGCAGCACTGCTCAGAGAGCAAGTTACTCCTTTTTGCACCTCTTCCTTCCAGCTTAGTGCCACTTCGTTGGCAAAATCGTTTTGGCCTTTTGCTACCCTAACTATGGCTAAGTGAAGCAATACATTTATTTGAATAATATGATGGCACAAACATACACAAATCCCTCAGCTTTTCCCATCTGCAGGGCTCATGGGAACATGCCTACCGTCACTTGGACACCATGCAATACAGAAACCACTTAGCAGGTGAGTGACCTTCCCTGCCTCGATGGCAGAAGATCCTTGTTAAAACAGAAGAAAGAAGAAATCAGAAATCTGTATATGAGCAGGTATACACGTGCATATGTATACACTTATTAAGTAATACAGTGACTTATCAGGAAAAGACATCATGATTGCTTGTCAAGTGAACAATGGCAGAGGAGCAATCCAGATGAACATGTAACCTTTGCCAATACACATTAATCCAAAAGACAGTCTCATCATGCTGCTTCAGCCCTCAGATCAGTCCTCTGCAGACATGCCATAACACACATGCACCACAGAGAATTGTTCACAATGCCGTGACCCAGTCTGTGATGTTGAAGACTCCCTGCTCTGCGATTAAAGGAGACATCCTGTCCTTTCCTATCCTGGAGCATATTCTCCCTGTGACCTGTGCTACCCATTTTTCAGTGGAATCCTGACACCCTGCAGCAGCAAAGCTCTTGAAATCTCTCTACACGTTCTCTGGGCTGCATTTGCCGGCTGGTGGCTCTGTTCTCCCTTTGCAAATGCAACCTTGCTGCAAAAACTAATTGCCAGCCACCCCATGGAGAATTAGAATATTTATCTGCAGCTCTAGCTCTCAGTTAAATGTTTCCTTGAGTTGCTCTGCTGTACCCCATATAGTGCACAATTTCTCTAGCCTTAACTCTTTCAACTTGTGTGCTTCTGCCTTTGGCCATCCGATGCCATACATTCACCTGTCTTCTGTAACCCTTGTCTGCCACCTGCCTAAAGGCATTCATACGTGGGGAATTTCCACAGCAACGCCATTAAGTACAGTGGTATGGGACAAGAAAGCTTTTGTCTAACTACTTGGGTGCCAAAATACTTTGCCACCGTCTTTGTTGCCTGAGTTTGATAGAAATATTGTTTAAAGTAATCCTTATTCTGCAGTACAAAGAATTATATGGCACTGGTTTATAGCAAAAGAACAATGTTAGAAATAAGCCCTGCATCACAGTTTTGTTCTTCTCTCCCAAATCCCCCGTAGGTCCACTGGGCTGTCATGAAGCTCAGAAGCAAGGCTGTGTATGTTCAAGCTTTGTTTGTAGGTTCCTTAACTTGCCTGTGTTACTATCAGTAATACCTTCAGCTATATTTAGTGGAAAAGGACATCACTTTAAGTGAATCCCCTCTGTTCAAGCTGTAACATCTCTCTTGCATTCACAGCATCAGGTCCCCAGCAAGACCAACAATTGTTTTGATGTGTTTTAAACCTCATATGAATCTAAATGTCTCAAAAGCGAGCCCAGAAAGCCTGGGGTTGTCTTGGAGAGAAAAGCATTCAGGGAGATGGAATAGGAGGCTGAGAAAACTGACATTGGTGGAGGTGTGGGGGCTGAGCAAGGGACCAACCCAGCTCCTGAGGGATTGCGTTAAATCACAGGATGAGACTCTGGAAGGTTTCAGTTCTAAGCTCAGCCTGCCACAGCATGCAGAGGCTGGGAAAGTCACCTCATTCCACGTTATGAATGGGCAGAGAGATCGTGAGGATTAATTGCACTTTTAATGTGTTTGAACAGAAAGAATACATTATTGTTTGACATCATCCTAGGTCTCCTGGAGGATTTCAGGATGCAGATAATTTGTGCATTGCCAGGACAACAGGATGGCAGGACCATGCCTGTCAGAGTCACCTGTTTCACAGAAAGCCCTTGGGAGGAAAAAGAAAGGCTGGAGAATGAGGCCAGGTGCTGGAGAGGAAGCAGTAATCTCATCCATTCTCAGTGGTGCTCCACAAGGAGTGAGCCTTGAACAGATATAGCTAAGCTCTGTGGAGCAGAACCAATCTCCTCAGGCTGGCAAACCCCAAAGCAGATGGACAAGACCGACCTCTAGAGACTTCTGGGGGGTAAGAAGGGCCATGTTGTTCCCTGCCCTTTTTCCCATCATTTCCATGGATAGATGTATCATCACTTCCATTCCACTTCCAGGTGAGAGATCAATTTATGGAAGGCTCCCAGTGCAAAGCACAGTAGCGAAACTGAGCCAACCAAGTTTTTAGAACCAGACACTTTGCCATGCAAAATTCAGGCTCTGAACCTGCTCCATTAAGCGCTTCCTCTGGAAAGGGCTGACTTGCAGTACATTCAGCATCTGCACAGAGATTTCCTACTATGCTTTCCACTTGATATATTTACACATTAAAACAAAAGGAAATTGGAATGGGTAAAATAATTTTATTCCCAATGCAATGTACTATACGATGTTATTATTACCATAATCTGGAAAGTTTATGACACTCCTGGTGCTTAGAGGTTGCTAATATCATTAAGAGGCAGAAAAGGAGAGAGATTTTTTTTTTTTTTTTTTGAGAGGACTGAGTAATGTGCATTTGGTTCACACATCTAGCCACTTCATCTTTTTGAACCCGAGATCCCATCTCTATGATGACAGTGATGAGAACTCCTTCACAGAGAGGGTGGTGGGAGATGGATCCTGCATTGCCAGGAGCCAAGTGAAAATCCATAGCTCAAGGAGGCAGAGCAAGATGGGGGCAGGAGATGGGGAGCAGAGATAGACAAGCAGGGAACAGCATCCTTAGGGCTCTAATAGCTTATTATCTGTTCCAGATATATATGTCTCCAGCCCATCAGTCTGCAACTCAGAAGAGCTCTGAACACTCAGCAGCACACAGCCCTCCAGGCACACCAGAGGGGCTGGTTGGTGTGCCTGGTCCCCCTGCACACACTCCTGCAGTCACGGTCAGTGGCCATCAGGACAACCACTCATCCCTTTTATAGCACTGTATCAACTACACTGCCACATTTACCACCTGCACGTGTCCTGCATACAATGATGAAGAGCATTAATCTCCAAAGCTGCTGGCCTAGGACCCATGGTCATGCACCCCTGGACACAGCAACCTCCCCCAGTGCTGCCCTCCTGCTGGGTGCATAAAGGGAAGCTGTGGCTGAGCTCTGCCACGTGGTGCCCTCTTGCATGCCTGGTGTAATTTTAACATCAGGCTCCTCTGGAAGTATGTGCTTGAATAAGAACTTAATCAGTGACATCTGTACGTGACTTTGGTTGCTGCATGGCCACTCTCAGTAGCAGTCTGCCCATGGGTGGCACTGCCCTATGGCACTGTTTGTTTCAGATGCTGCAGTGCAAAGCACCCAGGGAGCATCTCAGGCTTTGAAGTCACTGCTTTAGCATTTTATCCATCTTGTTCATACAATGTGCAACACTCTGCTTGAAGAGGAGGCGGACACAAACATGAAGACCTTTGAGAAAGAGGTCGTGTCCCCTTAGCAGGGCATGAAGAGAAGCAGGGCACAAATAAAGGGAAGAGACACTGGCAACACTCAGCAGGAGCGAGGAAGGTCTAGTAGGAGGGGAAGGGTCTGCAGAGGCCATGTCCTGACAGTCAGACAAAACATCCTGCTTATGCCTGCCCTGGGAAGGGATGGCAGCTGCCTCGTTGTGTGGTCTGTCACTATTCAGCTGGTCTCATTGATTGCTCCACAGTGGATGAAGACCACAGGCCCTGCCGAAAATTTCAGCTAAACAAATTAACCAGGCCAGCTCCAGCCCACAATGCTGGGCAGGATATTGATGGGCCATTTGAAAAAGAAAACTCACTCCAGCTTGAGGCTGATTATGGAAATAATAATACACAATCAGTGTCCATTAACACTGTCAGGAGGGCTGCAGATCAATAGTGTATTAATGGCTAAAGAAAGACTGCCCATACCTACTGGCAGTTAAGACCAGCATGCTGGCAGAGGGAGAGGAGATGGCAGCAGACGGGTGTAAAGGAGCTCAAACACCTCATGTCTTTGAGCAGCCTGCCCTGGGGTGCCCGTGCCACCACCACCAGCTGAACATGCTCCCTGGCTGCTTGGGGACCCCCTCTGCACCTCATCCCCCTCCAGACCCTCTCCCAGCTGGAGGTGCCCAACATAGCCTAGCCTACCTAGGGCTACTCCCACAGCAAAGAGGGAGGCTGGCGACACAGAAGCTCCCAGGGAGGGAGCTTTTTCAAGGTGCAGAGCACGTCCACGTTCCCAGGTTTCCTCCTGCTCCTTGCTCTGAGCCTTCCTTCCCCTCTCCAGCACAGCTTTCCGCACACAGCCTCCTGTGAGCCCAGGGCTTCTCTCCTGAAGCTCCTCCTGTTGACTCTTGTCACGGTGTGCTGCCTGGGTGACTCTGCCGTACCAAAAGGCTGCCCTAAAGCAAAAGCCTCCAGGAAGCCCTCCTGGCATGCTGACCCTGAGGATTACAGCTCCAAGCAAGACGGATCACCACTGAGACTCTTTTGATCCCCGTGTACCAGGGCTGCAGTCCAAACCACGTTCACCTAAAAAGGTCTGCTTGCTGAACTCCTGGCCTAAATTTGCAGCAGAGAATATATATTTCAGCAGCAAAATGCCTGACTCTTCATCATGATCAAAATACAAACATCAATCCACCCACAACAGAAGCACAGCCCCTCCTGAGATATGCAAAGTGACCATGCCTAACCCTATACAACACTTCACAGCACTCTTGAGCAAAAAAATGAAGAATATCATTTCTTTTTGATGGAAAGCACACAGAAATCACAGAGATGAGGAAAACAGTCACAGAGCATGAAACTTGGCCAAAACTATCTCTTTACATCTCTGGCTGATTGCATATCCAGAAACAGAGATCCCTTTTGCAAAGCTCAGCCAGATGATTTGCATGGTCTTAAAATAACTTTTTGCTTAATCAATGTCACTTCCTTGAAGCATCTCTATAATTTGGTTTCTTTTAGAAAAATGCCAGCAACAAAATCACGTGAGATGTCATGAATAGCAGGTACAACCCCCCAGCGACTGCAACAGCTGCTTCTGAGATCTTCATTCGATTTAAAACTGAAGAGGGTATTGTGTGCTTTACTGAAGTATCAGAGCAACCAGATCATCACTAACTCCCCCAGCCCCAACTCCAGTGCCTGCAGCAGCTCATCAGTTTTCCACAGTGTTCAAGAAACTTGCTTACACGGGTCCACCCAACTGCAGAGCATCACGCTGCAGAGCAAAATCAATCAGAAACGTTTTGTTGGATAGGTATCAAGTGATAGATGTTACACACACAACTCTGCTGTGGCATGAACTCTGCATCGCTGCCTAACTCGTGCCTGAGGGGAATTTGTACAGATGACTTAACACAAGGTAGTTTGCCCTCAAACCATTTGGGGTTCTAGATGCAGTGCCAGTCAGAGCCTGCACCTGAGTTATACTGTCCTGGGAGCACCCAGCTTTGGTTAGGAAATGAAAAAACAAGTGTGTCTCACAATGACCATAAAAGAGACTATCTTTCCCAGCCCACTTCCTACTGTACCAGCTTCAAAGCCTGTGCTGTATCTCTAAATCTTGCTGCAAAACCCAATGAGCCACGGAGCCACACTCAGGAGAGGTGATCCAGCCAGGCTGAGTGTTCAAAGCATCGCACTTAAAAAGCCAATTCTTGTCTGGTTGCTACTTGATGTTCTTAAGCGTTTTGGTGGGGAAAACAAAACAAAACAAAACAAAAACAAACAAACAAAAAATGAAACAAGCAGCTTAGAGGAGAAATCAAGCACCCTGTCTTCTAGGGCCCACAGACAGGCTGACTTGTTTGCCAGCTGGTAAAACACCTAGAAATTAAACAGTCCAGTCAGAAAAAATAAAAAAGAGGGCTGCAAGAAGAGAAATTCAGCTGGATACAGCACTGACATTTCCTTATTCTGCCTGTAAGCTGCAGGAATGCTCTTGAGGGCAGGCCAGCAACAGGTTGATCCCTTGGAAATGGGAGCCAATGGAAACTCCAAAAAGGTCTCCAGTGCCCTGAGCGGGTCCCCAGCTGTTCCATTGTCCCACCACCCTCCAAAGGGACACAGACAGATGCAGGCTTGCAGAAAACCCACCAACCCTCCAGCCTTTCATAAACAGCCCTCACGCCCTCAGCTTCCAGCACGCTCTCACCCAGATAACTCCATGCTCTGGATAGTTTCTGAGCACCCGGCCAGCAGAAGAGCTGAAGTCGGCTCTGATGGCCAGGAGCTGTTCTTCACACAGCTCACTTTCTGCTCTCTATTCTCCCTCCTCTTTCCCAACATGAACATCCTCTGAAGCTTCACATCCCCACTCAGCCATGAAAGCTGCCTTCCACAGAGATGCTGCAGCTTCTCAGCACAGCCCAACAGGTGCCCAGGACCTGCAGTTAATAACCCTTGCAAGCAAATGGGCTTTGCTCAAACGGTCCCAAGGGTTTTGCTAATCTCCTCCTTTCCCTGAACTCAAGGTCTGCTCATTCCCAAAGTCATCATTGATACTGCTTGCTCCATATCCTTTTCCTTCTTATGGCAAGTCACTTTGGTACAACAGTGACTTTTCAACAGAGGTTCATGCACAGATCTATAAACCAACATAGTTTGAAACTCAGCTGTTGTTTTATTGCTGCACCATTTAACACAGAAGATGAAAGGAGAGCACAACAAAGACTCGTCATCCCTTCAAAAGGGAGAAAATATGTCAATTTGCTAATCATCTGTCAACTAGATTAGCGGCAAAGGTGGATGAACTCTAATCAATGAGTAACTACAGGCTCCTTTTCATATCAAAAAGGAAAAAAAAAGTAAACATCAGGCAACAGCTGTGACTCCTGAATCAGAAAAATAGGGAGAGGCAGAGGAAGGGAGTGGTTTCAAACCCAGTTCCCTGGCTGGCAGGACACACAAAGGATGCTACATTCTTAGCTGGTGAAAAATGAGGGCTCCGCTGAAGTTGCATACATGTGATAACCCACTTCTGAAAACACAGGAAAGCAGAGACTGATTCAAGAACAATAGACAAGACAGAACAAAAAGTGAAGCCCTGGGTAATTAGGGCACACTAACTAGAACCTGGGGTCTGGTGAGTATCAGATGGGCAGGCAGAGCAGAGCTGTCCAAGGAGGGGACTTCTGCCTGTGTGGAGAGCCACAAGGGACATTGCACATGCAGAGCTTCTGGCCCCAGCAGGTGTGTGCAGCAGGGCAAGGTGCTTGGGGCTGTGCCTACAATCCTACAGACAGTCCTACAGACTTTACCATCCGCATGACCAAACCGGCTCCACCTCTGCCACAAGAACTTGTGCGGAGGCACAGAGCTTGGTGCAGACCACAAAGCCCATCTGAGGAGCTGGGTAAATACTCAGGCACTGAATCTATGCTAAATCCTCACCTGTCACAGCTGAGCTGCTTCGAGGGCCCAATCTAGCCAGCTCAGAGGGAGCTGGGGACGTGAGGGCAATCACAGCGTGATGACAGCACAAACATTTGCTCCATACAGCAGAGGAAAGATTCAACAAATGGCTATGTTTACCCGCTAGTACACCCAGCCTCCACAGCAAGGGAAAGGTTATTTCAGCTGAGGAGCAGAGCAGGGGCGGGGAGGGGGGGAAATCACCGCAGGAGCGAGAGGGTGATAAGAGCAGCGGGAGAGAGACTGAAATAAAATTTCACTGAAAGCCTCTTTTGTTCTTGCCGTAGCTAGAAAAAGCTGGAAGTACAAATGCCACTCTTAATTCAAGTATCTAAAAGTCCAGTTTTGCTACTGAAAAGTGGCGTTCAGCAAGGGCCTCTCTCTGTTTGAAACTCTGAGCCCAGAGGTACCTGCCCATGGGCTCCCCAACCCACCAGCACCAAAGTCACCTTGTGGGGGACAGGCAATGGCAGCACAGACCCCAGCTCAGCCCTGTCAGAGATGCTAGGGACCCAGGGGACAGCCAGGACTTGGCACCCAGTCCCATACCTAATTCCAGTTTGGCACCTTGTAATGCCAAGGCCAATCTTGAGCCTCTGTGGCTGCCTAATCCAGCACTAAATCCACAGTCGCAGGGAGAGGAGGAAGGAAACCTCTTGCACAACTCGAAGTTTATTTGAGCAAAACTGGTTTCCACTGGATTTTCTCCCATCTCCCTTTTCACCAGCACTGGGAACTCAAGTCCAAAGACTACCACCAGCAAGCAAAATGACCTAGGGAGGAAAAAGTAAATACAACAGCTCAACTCCACCCCAAAAGAAGAAAGCAAGCACAGGGAGGAAACGCCAGCAAATTGTCAGCAAAGCTGAGGCAACTGGGGCTGCATGACACCCCTGGAAATCAAGCCAAGTAACGTTTTATCTTGACAGCATCCTCTGCATCCCTATGGTGCCTTTGGTGTGAAGAGTCCTAGAAAGTCCCTGGTTCTTTCCCTCTCGAGTACCAATAATTAGCAACCACAACCTGGCACAAAAGCCAGCAATTCCCCCTGGTTCCGATAAGAGGAGCTGACATCTCTCTAACCCCAGCCACCTCCATTGTTTTATTCTCTTTGTTTATTGATCCTTTTATGCACATGATGCAAATTGACATTTAATAATTCAGCCGAGTTAATGGTGCTTAAATATTAAAAAGCTTTTCTCTTTTAATTAGCTGTAGCAAAATAGGCAACAAAGGAGCACTAGATAGATGCCATTTAAAACACTGTTGTCCAAGTTCTTTGGCATTTTTCTAAGGATGGGAAGGATCAGTTTAGGGGAAATTTCATACAAATTTCCCACTCTCGCTAGGAAGGTAACTAATCCATAGCAGCTTTTCCAGAGGCTTTGATTCATAGAACAAATTTATCTTTGTCAGTTCTTTGTTTTCTCTGCCTTCTGCTGATAAAGACAGAGGGGAAGGGAAAGGAGGGGCAGAAGGTAGGAGAAAAATTCTTCTTTGTAAGAAGCATTGCTACTGGAGGCCAGCACTCTGGGTAACACAGTGTGGACATGGATGCAGATGTGTTCAAATATGTCATTGCAAGACCTGCAGACAGGTTAAAACTGTGTTAAACGAAAGAAGCACATACAGTGAAATGAAGAGATACAAACAGCACGGAAATCTAGCAATTATACCTTGGGGCAAGAATAACTAACCCGGGAAATTCATGTAAGATTATACTGGAGGGAAAAAGAAAAAGAGATTTCCAGATGTAGCAGGGTAAGGGAACGCACATTTATTTCTCCTCTCTTTGTTATGCCAAGGGTTGAGAATGAGAGGAAAAATACATGATATCTTTAAACCTCAGTTTCATCTCATCTGCAGCCAATGGAAGTAATACATCTTAGTCACAGCATTGCTGGTGTATGGCATCACAACACAAACTGCTGGTATTATTTGGGGTGCTTTAAGTGTGCATATCTCCCTTCTTAATTAGCTCTCATTTTAAGTACTGGATCTGTTTGAGTTTGGGATAATGATGTCCCACCTGACCCAGACCAGAACCACAGTCACAATAATTAGATACAGTAACTGTTAATAACTTAGCTTAATTACAACCTATTTTCTTCCAATTTTAGCCCAGACATAAGACTTCGATGAATTTTATTTACGTGCCACATTTGAAAACCCTGTGCTCTTACATTTTTCAGTTAGTTCCAGACAAATAGAAAGACTGACAAACACTAAATTCTTTACTGAGGACACTACCAAAAAAAAAAGAAAAAAAAAAAAAAAGAGGAAGAAAAAACACACAATCTTAATTCAGGCCAATTAATGGATTGACTTGGAAACTCTCAGCAAATTCATTCTCCCAGCAAGGACTAAGTACTGTAATTCTGTAGAGGGTAAGCAGCATTTTTCACACAAAACAGAGATCGAATCCCTAGTTAATGGGCAAACTTGAGCTCATCCTCAGCAGCAGAGCTGCTACCTGCATTTCCACAAAACACTCTGAATCTGCGGGGCAGGAAACCATAGGGAAGGGTGTCCCCCACATGCCACAGCACCTGGTGACTTCAGGACTGTGGCAGGGGGCTTGTTCCCCTGCCCATAAGGGCCAGGGTGTGCGACACAGCCCTCTGCTCAGCCAGCATCCCCCCACGCACACAGGAGAGGGCAGTGGTGCCTGTAGCAGAGCCAGCCCACGATGCTTTTATGACGGATTTCAAGCTGGGGGAATTGTGATGCAGGAACTGCTCCTCGTTCTCCCCTCGCACACAAGTGCCAGAGGAGGGTCTCACAGCCTGGTCACACGCGGGATATCCCCTGCTATCCGCTTTGAGGGAACATGGGGGAACCCTTCCTCGCCCTCTCTCTGTCTCGCTGCACAGAGGGAGCATTTTCTGCCACTCTGCATCTGCCACAAGCTGAAGTATTCTTGACACCATAACAAACAGTTTGCACTGTTTCCCTTTAACAGATTATCCATCCACTCCTCCCCAGCTGTGCAGTACATCTGGCCACACTGCCTTTCCTAGGCATGCACTCCTTGGCCCGCTATGCTGCTTATCGGTACTCAGAGGACTTGGAAGTGATGGGGGAGTAGATGCCCCACAAATGGATAGAGTCTCCAGAAGTGGTCAGGAACAGTAAAACACAAATCTCTTCAGCACCTAGCTGTCTGCTTTGGCCTTCTGTAGTCTCCTGTCCGCAGGCAGGTGTTCTCAGTACAGACAGGGCACTCTGGGTGTACCTGTGATTGCCAAAAACAGTACTGCGAGGCAGTTCCTGTGAAGGAGATGAGCTTTGGGCCACCTCTCCTCAACAGCAAGTGCCAGCTGTTGGTCTCAGGAGCATTCCTCAGCCCCTACAAAATGAAAGTACCTTTGGCATTGCCATGTCCTGGCACACACTCAGCTGTGCCAGCTCAAATGATTTATCTCTTTGAGGGAAATAAGAACAAAAGAAAGAAGAAAAATGGACTAGCAAAGAGGTTTGAGAGGGTAAAAAAATCCAGCAGCAACAAAAAAAGCACACCAATTACAGGCAAGGAGAGGCAAGGCAGGCTGATGTTGGCATGGCTGTTCCCTGGTGAGAGACTGATAGCAATGAACTTCGGAGCAGCAGTTCCACAATACAGGGCTATGAATTTATTACTCTGCATCTGTGCAGAGTCAAAAGATCATCTGAAACACCAGAGATTTGCAGAGGAAATTGGGGAAGCGCTAATGCACATGGGATGGTGTTTAAAATAATTTCTCAGCCGGCTGGCTGCACGGGGGGTAGGGACAGAGATTAATTCTCTGCCCGAGACCATGCATTTGTGCAAACACTGTTGAGCACTTGTACAACAGGGGATTCGGGGACGAATGCAGCCATATCAAAGCAGCCAGGGTCTAGCTGACAGCCTTGCAAAGGAAGCAAGATGATCTTTGACACCGAGGAAATAAAGCTCTGAGAGACTGAAATGCTGACAGGCACCAGCCTCCAAGAGGAAGTGTGTCTGAAGAGGAAAGCTCTTTAAAAATTTTTGTTCTCAAACTCTTTTCTGCCAGAGAAAAGGCTTTGGCCTACTTAGGCAAGGCCACAGCGGGCTAAGACCTCAGCATATTTTAAAACGACTTATCCTCAGCTTCATCAGATGTTCTCTTGACATTACTAAGATTTTTAGTTTTATTTAAAGCAGTCCTGGGCCTTTGGCTGCCTATGGAATAACACAGAGCAACCCATCTCATGAAGAATAAAGCAGTCCCCTGACTTCCAAGGGTGATGGGAGGAAAGCAAACTCCCAAAGAGAATGAGGTCTCAAACCAGCCTCCTTTCTTCAAGTCCTCAACCATCCCAGCCTGTTGCCTCCCACCTTTGGACAAATTAACACAAAATTAAACAATGGGCTTCCCATTTAAAATAAAATTAAAAAAAAAAAAAAAAAAGAAAGTTTTAGGAGGTAAAAGAGTTCCTCTTGCACAGGCCAAAAAGCATCCTGAAATATGCGGGGAATGGGAATTTCAGTTGTCAGTTGTGTTTTCCCTGTTGTTACCTGCCAAAGACAGGGGCAGGGAGCCAGCTCAAGTGTCTGGGGAGCTCCTGGTTAAACACAGAGGGATTTCACTTGCAACAGTAGAAATGATCCAAACCGCCAGTCACCATTGAGCACTGATTGCAAATGGCTCTCCAGGACTCTGTTAACCACAAAGTTATTCAGTGAAACTCCCCCAACGTCACCCAGGAGACGTGGCATCCTGTATTTTATGCTCGGTTAGATGGACCTAATGTTCTTCAGTTCGTGGCCTTCATCCTCTACTGCTCTGCTCAACTACAGCACAAAGGAAGATAGAAAGAGTAGGAGAGAAACCCAGAAACTGAGAAGAGTGAGCGCTAGTCAGTAACCAACTTGATGTCAGACCTTGGGCAAGCATGTTTTCTTCTTGATATACCTTTGTCTCCCCAGGTGTCATTTGACTAATTATACTACCTTGTCATGTAGGGTATTTTTAAAGCTTGTTTATAGAACATTTTGAAGATGCAAAGCACAACATAAGCGCTAAGTATTATTGTGGCTATTACCTTCCTCACAGGGGGGTTATGAAGCTTCATAATTAATGTTTGCAAAACAATCCTCTGTCATCGGTTGGAATGTGCTACAGAAGTGCAGAGGATTAATATCCTCAGTAATCTGATGTGCATTTTACAGTCCTGTGTAATACTTAATAAAATGTAATTAAAAACAAATCTAAGTTGATACCGGTAGGAAGGATTAGGAGGTGGGGCTGGACGCATGTGGAGACAACCTGCTCTCCATTAATTAAAACCAACACCATCAGTCACCAAGACAGTGCCAAGTGTCTTCTTGCTCCTTGCAATAACCATACATTAACCTTAGAGCTGATTTGGGGTCACTAGAGCTCTCGAGCACCCTAAGAAGTCTCACGCTGCAAGTAGTAACACCGAACATGGCTGAAGCAGCACGGCTCTAAGCCCATCAACCCTTTAAACAACAATTGGTACATGGGGAATTGAACGGACAGAGAATAAATAAGTGTATATAAGAAGGACTCCACAACCAGGTAGGGACAGAGGGGGAGGAAGCTGGCAATCCACCCATAGGACCCCAGTCCCATACACCTCAAGTTCCTGGTCTCCAGTAGCTAAGCCTGAAGGAGTTCCTTTGACTGCGTAGGAATCAAGTCCCCCATTGCACAGGTAGTTACCAGTCCTACAAACCAAGAACCAGTAGCTCAACGGCTCTGTAGAATAAATACCAACAGCATTATATTTCTTCGGTATGATGATTAAGTCCACTGCCTCTCACAGCAGCCCAAATCGCCTCTTGGTTGCTTGTGCTCCCAGTTTCCCATGGGTTCAGCTATGCCTCTTCCTTTCCTGTAAATTCTTGAAGGCACACTCCTGCTTTGTCTTTTTCCAGTGCTGACCACAGTAGCCTTTTGGCCCAAGTTGGAATCACTTAGCTGCTGCCTTCAAGCAACTCATAAGTTATAAAACTAACAGCAATGACTAAAAGATACAGAAGGCCAAAAACTGTCATTTCCTTTCCTGCTCAGGCCCAGACCGCATACTGCCTCCTGGGAATGAGATAAGGACCCTATGATCTCAAGGTCTAAAGCTCAAATAGCTCCCAGGCCAATAGCCATCAAGTCTGCAACTCTCCAGGAAATAGTTACGGGCCTGTGCACTGCAAGTTGAAGAATACGGTATCCATCATAACAGGATGGATGATGCTTCACTTAAAGACAGTCTGAGTAGGGGAGCTAAAGGCTGAATGAGCAACTGTTATCTCTTAAGTAAAGACGTGAGGGATAAAGAGAGAAAGCTTACGCACAAGCTGGGCTGGAAAGCACCAAATGTGATAATTACAAAGCATCTGCAACAACAGGCCCCCAAACAGCAACATGCGTTCTGCAACACTGGAGCCTATCCAGCTTTCTGCTAAATCCCAGAAATGCAGCTGCAGGAGTAATTTGCAGTGCAGCCACTTCCACAGGCAACATAGATGGAGAGGCCTGTGAAGGGTTTCTTGAATAACAACTACCACCAGAGAAGCAAAATGTCTAGCAGTTGTTTTAGCTGCTTGAGTACCATCTTTTTCTCCATCACAGCAGATGCACAGAGAGTCAGTACCATCTACCTCCTGTACATGCATTAAACAGAAGTCCTCCAAATTCTTTATGTGACTGAGTTCCCACCTCATATCCCCTTGTTCCAGGTGATAGAGGCACAGGCTATCCTACATTTATGTGCACAGGTTGCAACAGTAACTTGCTGAAAGACTGAAAAATCAACAGGATATCCAAGGCATACAGGTGTTTTTTTTTTTTTTCCCTTTTCTTTTTTTTTTTTTTTCTTATACAACTGTTAATCAGATTTCACTCTTACTGCATCTACGCATGACTTCTCATGGTGCTAGTTCTCTTTGATTAACAGCAAGGAGTAAAAGTGTTACCAGTTTTGCCTGGCATGTGTGCATACATTGTCCAAAGGCAAATGGACAAACAGCAAACTCAGAGGCGCTACAGAAAGAGCTCCAGGAACCACGCACATTACAGACAGGAGTCTCACAGTACCTGTCAGGTCATCTTCAAGTCTTCCCTCCAGCCTGCTCCACAGTGCTGAGCCTGATTAAGCTTTAAAATGTCTCCAGAGAAGCATATCCACAGCTGTTTTCATTTTTGCATCAATAAACTTGCCCTGACATGCATCCCAAGTTGTCCCCGCAGAAATGGAGTTAAAGACAGTGTGGAAAAACAGCACCCAAAGCACCTGTCTTGTAGCAGGCTTGTCTTCTTTTTGTTTGCCACTTGAAGGCACACAGCAAGGAAATCTGAGCTCACATCAAGTGTTCCAGTAATAGGTGTGATTACCAACAATCCTGGCTGGACTTGACACACCACCACAGCAGGGAAGAGACACATCCTCTCTCTGCAGAGGGTTCCACGTGGTGCTGGGAAGCTGCCTGCACCACCACAAGGCAGACAACAGCCACTCGAGCAGTCCATGGGGTGGGGTGGGGGCATGATAAGCTAAACAAATATTCTTCATGTAAAAAGACCCCACACAGCACTCACTTTTGAATCCTGAAACAGCACCTTCCCTCTATACTGACTTATTTCAGACTCAAAAGGGATAACAAAGATCTGCGTGGTACCGTATGGCAGTGTCACATCCCCTTACTTCTCTCTGCCCAGCGCAAAGGATCAAGCCAAATGTCCCCTCTCCATCTTCAGTTTTATGGTGAGGGGGAGTTGGAGGGCGTTGTGCTTTGTTGGAGGATGCTCTGCTAATCCTTGCTACACGGGACTGATAAGGGCAAAGGATTAGTATCACCAGCTGCTCTGCTAGGAAGTGCTACATGGAAAATTGGATGCATATATGCAGTGTGGAGCCATTAGGAAGAACTGTCTCAAACACCTCCTCCTCCCCATATTGCTGTTCATAATTCCCCATCTCATGCCCACTACGCTCCCCTTCACAACACAGTCTTTTATTTTGTCTCCTCAGCCGCCTGTTACTCCAAGTGGCATTTCCACTGCCGAAACACGAGCAACACCCCTCTCCCATCTGCACTGCTGCAGAGCGTGCTGCTCTCACCAAAACCACCCAGGGCAGCTGGCACGCGCCGCAGGACGAGCAGAGAATTCGGCACCTTCTGCAGCTTGCCCTCGGCAGGGGGGAAACGCCAGGTAGCCCAGCTGTGAGAAAAGTCACTTCATCTCACATTTCATTATCGTTTGTCACATCAAAAAGACTTCAGAAGTACACAAGTGGGGGAAGGGGGCTGCTCCTATAAGCGATAAAATACATCTTCCACTGAGGTGGATCGTAGACTGTTAACAGGGCTCAGGAACATTACCTAATTGCTCGGGCTAGAAAGGGAAAAGCAATCTAAACTGATTTGAAGCTTCAGAGGGAATTAGGGAAGCAGAATATAATTACTTAAGTTGGAATCTGGCCAGAGCTTGTGGGGGAGGTTCTGTTCTTTAATGACCACAAACAATCAGCAACCTATCTTTCCATGCCTTTGCAGAGTGGTGCAGGTGTGCATTCAATCTCATTCACACTTACATTGCTCATCAAGAAGCAACTCCTAGGTAAAGAAAGAAGCACAGGGTTTACACCAACGTGGCTGTCAGCTACATTGCAGTACTATGCTAGAGAGACCACAACGGCCATAATGTCTCACATCACACAGGTGACCTCAAATTTTAGAGTTTGCAGATTTTCAGTCCTTGAACTTCACAGTTTTTAAAATGCCCCTAGAAAATCCTCAAGAAAGTAAGTAGAGAGTAATGTCCAACACCAGCCAAATGTTTTTCAGGACATTTCATACCTGTCATCTCAAAACCTTTCACAAAGCACCCATGAAAGAACAGGAGGTTTTCTATGGCTGGTGGTCAGCTGCACAGCTCTGGGTCTTCCTGTCCCAGCAGAAGCTCTCGGTAGCAAAGGGCTTGGTCAAACCCATCCGAGCACCAGGAAGGCTCTGTCCCAGCTCCTTAGCTCACCAGCTCACAGGTATTAGGACAAACTTCTGTCCTTCCTTCATGCCCAGGTGCTGGGTGGATCAGGGAGGCAGAGAGGGTCCTTGTCCATGCCCAGAGGGAAGCACAGGGCTGAGATCTCCCTTCCCAGTAACTGCCAGGTCTCAACCTGAGGGTGCCAGCAGAGTGGATGGGACCAGGCAGCTTGATTTGAACAGGCTGAAGCCTTTGTCTTTCTGTCCAAAACGCTTCATCTCCAAAGCATGTGTCAGTACTGTTCCTGGCAGGCCTGTTGTCACAGCGAGAAGAGGCCAGGAAAGCATGCAATACCAAGGCAGTAAATGCCTTCGATCTCATTAGCTCAGGCACACCATTGCTTTGAAGCTTCCCTGGTATTTTACAAGCTGTGAGAGGCAGCCCAGCCAAATCTGGTTTGTTTAAAGGACAGCCTGACTCCCACTCAGGTCTGAAGCACTACACAGCTGCCTGAAGCTCACACGAAGCCCAGATAGGGAACAGGTCATGGCTAAAACATCGCTCATAGGAAGCTGCCAGCAGTGCCAGACTGGCCCTGTTCCACCTCCAACCTAGCAAGCACCTGTGAACGAATAAAACAAGGCTGCTGCCTTCTGCTCCAGCCTACCCAGAAACAGAGGCAAAGCTCAGCACTGACAAGGTCTGAGCATTGACTGTTCCTGTTGTAGATGTGGCAGGAGAGGCACGGAAGAAGCTGGGGAGCAAAGTCCACTTCTGTTTCCCTGGGGAGAGGACTCACCCCACAGCAGTCATCACCAGGCCTAGCTTTGAGAGCTTCAACCAGCACAAAGCAGGGCATAGCCCTCATCATCCCTACTGGTCCTAACCAAGTGCCTTTTTCACCTTTTCATCATAGTTAAGGGCAGCATTTGGGCTGATCCCATCCCGCTGAAATGAATCCTCATAATTCACTTCAGCGTGGTGTGTCAGTACAGACAACCCAGTGTCAGTGCTTAGAAGTAGTGGGATATATTAAAAGTCACACCCAGGGTTAATGCTGCACTAACATGGGCTTGAAGAAGCCCTCTACCAGAGTGATCGTGGGGGGATGGAGGTGGCAGCACTGTCCCTGCAGTTTGGTAGCAGTCACACAGCTTTGACAACAACATTGCTTTCCTCATCTGAGGTAGAGGATGAAGAGGGTGGGACTGAAGGCAGCTTGGGGCAATGGGGAGGTCTGCCAGGAGAAAGGCACGTTTTTAGTGCTTAATATAATCTAATTAAAAAATCCCCGAGTCTTCACAGAAATTAAAATGTCACAGACTATAACACTTAAAAATACACACACACACACAAAAGGAAAAGATTGGCAGCCGGCTTTGCTTTATACCCTGCCACACTTCAGCTCTTAGTGGTAAAGCAGTGTGGTGGGAGACACAGACATCTCCAGTCCTCTGTAGACTGGGTGAAGTGCTGGTCACAGGCAGCTGGGAAGAGTCTTGACCTTGGGAAAAGAGGAAGTTAGCAATGGGTTTTCTGTCTCTAATACATATGGATCCAATTCCACCTTCCGCTGCAAAATTGTAACATTCACTGCAGTCGATAGGAATTACACCTATTTAATAGACGGCAGAATTGATTTTGTGATCTCAGGTGTCTGGATGCGCAAGATTTCCAGCCCACATAACTTTAGATAAAAATCCAGCAAACTCCAAGATAATGAAGTCTTTGAGATTCCACAAACACTCCCTTACCGAGCAAAGCTCAGAGGTGACTAGAGCTCAATGCAATCATGAGCTAAATTACCTTGGGCAAGAAACATTGCAGATCAGGACATTTCCAGCCAGGCTAGAGACTAATGCCATGAGAATTGCTACCTAAGGGATATTTTTATTGCTGCTCCATTGCTCCTGGGCAAAATGCAAAAGGGATGATGTGTACACAGCGCTACAATCCCCATCTAGGAGTTGAACCTGAGCTTCACATCAAGCTGTTTGACTTTACTCTGCAAGCTTAGCTTGTCACAGTGCAAACGCAATGATGTATTTAAGGAGATCCTGTTACCAGACAGAAAGAGTGAGAAAGACAGCAGGAGCAGCTGTCGCCTGCTGAGACACGGCTTTGCAACTTAGTCAGTGTCACGTTGAGGACTGTGAAGTGCCTGACAGGAGCAATGAAAGGTCACAGATACATATCTCACTAGTAGGTCTTGGCACCTTGATCTAAGCACCCCTGGGAGGTGGGGGCACTCCTGCCTTCCCTGGGTTTTGCTCTCCTTGCTGAGCTTCTGAGGGCCACAGGCTGCTGCTGGAGCCAGCAGGTGCCCGGCAGATGGGGGAGTTTGATGAGAGGGCAGGGCAAAGATGAAAAACACAAGGACAAACATCTACGACTTTTCTCCCAGAATGTCTCATCTTTTCAGCAGTATGAGGCACCACCTTCCCCCAGCAGCAGGGAGGAGACACAGAAGCCATGCCAAGCAACAGGCTGGGCCCTCAGCAGGGCTCATCTCACTGTGCCACCCCACAGCCATGCCTGCTGCAGACCCAAAGGCTGGCCCGGAGTCCTGCAGATGAATTAAGAGCACTCAAACAAGGTTTTGGCATGTAATCCCTGTTTCCCTTGCAGGATACAGCCTCTGCTCTCTTTCTCCACTGGGACCACTCATGAATCTTACTGCATTCATTTCGGCATCCCTTCTCCATCACCAGTAGCTCAATACCAGCAGACCCTGCAGATCCACGTGATGCATTGTTCTTGCTGTGCAGAAATCACATCATTCAGCATGCATTCTGGCCATAATCTGCACAATTTTGTCATCTATTGGTCATAATGACTGTAGCCCTTGAGGCCCAGGTACGGCTGGTGGCACATCGTCACCTCTCTGAAGGCGGACAGCAGAAAGAGGAGCTGCAGCACCCCACGGGAGCCTGCACCATAACCAGAGAAGGGTAGGTGGGGGAAGAGGGAAACTCATATACATCATTTCTCCTCTATGAGGGAGGAAGTCTGCCTGTTAGGCACCTAAGGATACACCAAGTGGCTGAAGCAAGCAGTTAGACTGAAAGAATTTGCTTCTCTGCTTCTCCAACCCAGCCTTACACAGGCTTTTCATTTGCAGAGGGATGGACGCTCGTGCCATCCCAGTAGGGTGGCCAGCAGCTGCACTGGTAAGGGAACTGGGGGCAAAGAAATTCAGGATGGTGACCAGGGTGCTCAGGGAGCTGGCGTTGAAATGTTCAGGAGCTCACTGTTAATTTGCTCCTGTAACTATAGCAGTCATCAGCAACGTATGGGGAGGAACAGCCTCTTTGGTGCTCACTCGTGTAGCTTCCAGCCCAGCAGCCCAGTCGCATGTCTCCCAGCCTCCCACAAAGGAAATCACATTACAGAAATTACCACAGCCTTCAGCACCCACTTTCTGTAAGGCATCCAGTATATGTGAGCTTAGTGCATCCCTATCCTGCTGTAGCTGCTCACTACAACAGCTCGTGCCACACAGCACCCAAGGAACCTAGAAAAAGAGGTGCTACAAAGGCTTTGCACCACTCGTGAGCAGGAGGCTGTGAGCATGCCCTCGCCAGCTGCCCCCTCAGCTTCGGGTCTGTCATTTCCAAACCACCCCAACACATGGCACCCCTCGGCCTCCTGAAGGAAACAAAGGGAAGAGGTAGCTGGAAATGTATGACAAGACTGCTGCAGCAGCAAAGCAAACCCTGGGTGGAAGACCTGAAGCCAGCATGGCCACGAAAACCAGCTGGGGAGGCTGTGCCCCACAGTGACTGCCAGCACTGCCTTCCCATTATCCCAGCAGGGCAGATTACGGAAGGCAGGACCATGCAGCAGGGAAGGCACATGGCCTCCCACGTAACGCCTTCAACAGCAGGTTTCAGGCTACTGAACACGTGGTCTGCAATTAACTCCCACTCGCGGCTTGAGCCAAAATCCTCAAAGTGGAGGCTGATCCTCGCACGTTACCATTTACCACTTCTCCCCTCACAGGCTCCCTCCTTCCTCGTAAAATTTAACACATGCAGGCTATTTCATGGTCTGTCTCTCCCACGTTGCCACAGAAATGCATCCACGTGGGGGCAGAACCCAGCAGCAGTTTAATGGTGTGTTCCAGCACCAAACGTCGCTTGAGTAGGGCAGGAGAAAGAGGAACATTAAATATGATCTCACAATAGACATAAAAACCCTCCTGCAATCGTAAAAACCAAAACAAATGAACAAACAAAAAAACAACCAACAGAACGACAAGTTTTTCTTTTGGAAATTTCCAGGTAGCCAGCCAAGCCCAGAGACCAGTGCAATATTCACACCAGCACAGCAAGCAAGACAGCATTTTGCCATTCACCTCCCATCGATGCTACCCAGGGATTTTCTGCTGTTTCTTATGCTCATGACCCACACCACTACATAAGATGCTCACAGCTCTACTTCATGAGGGAAGACAAGGTTAAAAAAAAAAAAAAACAAAAAAAGCAGCAATTGGAAAAGTGCTCATAGTGCCCTTACATACGTGCTGGTGAAACTAGTGGTGCTGGGTAGACATTGGGTAGTAACACCAGTTCCCATACAAAAGATGAGTTAGAGACCTAGGGAAGGCAGCTTTTCTGCAGCTGTGGGGTAGAACTGGTGTGTCAGGAGCTGAGTGGGGTGGGAAGCAGTGAGGACTCGCCACCTTCACACAGCCTCATCCTGGGGGGAGGGTTAGGCTTTTGGCACCCTCACAGGTAGTCCTCTGGGAAGGACTTGCCTTGAGAGACCACCTGACCCAGACAGGCCTGTAAATGATTTTATAAGGACACCACAAAAGGACAAAATTGCAGGTTCAGCTGGCTGGAGATGCACATGACGGAGGCTTCTTTCCCCCAGCACCCTCCTTCCTACCCTACTGCTGCTGGCTGCCAAGCCCAAAGGAGGCAGGAAAATGAGGGGAGAGTTTTGATGAAGGGTAGAAAAAAAAAATAACCTTCTCTAATTATTTGGAGAGAATCAAGGTTACTCTCAGAGAGGAAACATCAGGGACCAGAACCAGACCCACCTGGGGAAAAGCAAGCTCACTTGGGAGAAGTTCAAAGACCAAAGAGCAGATATGTAGAAAGTGCAGAATTAAGTTTTAAAACAGGAATGGATGTGGTATAAGGAACAAGTTTCATCTTATAGCATAATAATTGTCTTGTTTTTCCTTAGATTGCATTTCACAAACATTTTTTCCCCTGCCCTTTTGTTCAAGATCCCTTCCAGCACTGAACTGTGCCTCTCCTGCAGGTACAAAGCTGGTGGAGAATCAGCAGCCAGGCTGGGAGCCCAAAGGCTTCAGTTCCTTGCAGTGAGGCAGCAATGAATCCACTGCTGCTGTCTTGGCTACAGCACGTCAGCCCAGCAAAGCTGCTCCCCTCCGTCCCCTCCTCTTCACACACAAACTCAACCAAAACTCAGGAGAAGAAGTGGGAAAAGTTCCCATCGCTGCCCTTTCCTGGCTTGCAGGAAGGCAGTGCTTTGGCCTCAGCCTGCTGCACAGATGACCACAACACCAGCCATCCCCATTCTCACTCCAATTTACCTCCGTGCTTTGGTCCAAGGCCTGAAATATGAACTGCTGCTCGTGCCAAGCACAGCTGCCAGGATGAGGAGCTGCTCCCTCTGGTTTCACGCTATCAGCCCCACATTAGGGGGAGATGCACCCCCTGGAGCTTGCCTGTGCACACAGGACTTGTGGAGCATGAGATTCAGAGCTGGAAGAGACTGAATCAAGCAGTGCCCCAGCAACACGGGCAGGCAGGCTTGCAGATAAACGGATGCACGCGAGCCCTGCGAGGAACATCCTTCCCTGAACATCTCGAGGGAACTACCCCTGCCAGTGTTGTTGCCTCGCAGAACACGCTCTTGGCAAGACGTTAAAGTGAACACAAGAACACACATCAACTGAGCTGGTGGAGGGAAGCAGGTGCTGTTTCAGAGTCCTGAAGCAGACAGGAGCCTGCTACCATCCCTGGGAGGAACACGCTGAATCAGCCTCACACCACAGCAGGGAGACCTGCTGTGATTCGGGGGACCTGTCGCAGACTCTGCCGTGCATCCTGGGGACATGCTGAGTTTCCACAGATACCCTGTGTGCTTTCCTAGTAGCCTTTTCCAAGCCTTTGCTCCACAATATAGGCTACAAAACTTGAATAGGAAGAAACAGCTTGCCTCAGCCCTTACGGTAACCTGTGGATACCATGCATCCCTCCCTTCACACACTTCCCTGGGTGGGTAAGAGTCACCCACAGCATCTGCTCCCTACAGCCAAGCCAAAGCAGGGCCTGACAACCCTCCCCTGTGCTTCTGCCCCACTAATCTCCTCCTGACAAGCTGGTGCTTGGTGCTGTGCGCAGGATCCCCCATGGGAGCAAGCACACAGCTCAATACCAGCCTAGCTCCATCTCCTCAGCACGGCAGCTGGCTTTGTTTGCTGCAGGACCCAGCACTGCAGAGGACAGGCGAAAGCATTAAAGATGTAGCAGGAACCGTTCAGTTCCCTCCTACAGCCTGAGCCACAGCCCAGGAGGAGGCAGGCAGTGGAATGAAAGGGCAGCGCATCCAAAGCAACGGGAAGGACCCGCAGCTTGACAACTCTGTTTCACAAGTCATTCTTCTTTCTGCTAAAGCCCTGGGAACTGGTCATGTTTAAGGAAAGGATTGGACCAATTAGCTGGTATGAAAGGCCTAAAGTCCTGCACCTGATGGGAGGCAATCAATAGCACGTATCAAGCAAATGGCACCTCGGATTTTAATTGCCCCCCTCTAGCCTGCTTTGCTCGGGCAGCCCAGCACAGCACGTGCTCTGCCTGCTGTCCAGAAGTGATGCTGCAGGCTGGAGGAAGGGGGCTCTCCTTCCCTAGGGAAGGAGGTGGGCAGGAGGCTTGGGGTCCCCTTCTTCAGGAGCTGGTGACTCGCATGGAGGAGCCTGCCCTGCACCGTGCCTCCCTCCAGCAGCACCCTAACAAGCCCTCTGCTAACCATAAAAGCAGCAAAAGCACACTCCACAGCCCTGATACCAGGTAAATACTCTCCTAAATATTGCAAAATGATGTTGTTGTCGCTCCCACACACGCTCTCCTCATGTCATTGACTGCAGGGACCTCTGTTTGGCTGCTTTAAAAATCTCATAAACTTTCACACTCTTTCTCAAAGCTAGACTTACTGCACTCCCCAGGATCCAGGCCAGTTCCCTGAAAGTTACTGCCAAGTCAAAAATAAGCTTGCAGGTTAGAAATTGATCAGACTTAAGATTTAAGGTGCTTATTTATTTCTTCCTTTCTAGCCCCTCTCCTTCTATGACCATCACTAAATTAAAGCAGGTATAACAAGGCTGAGGAGAATTCCAGCCAATTTTAAAGGCTAAAAGCAGCATTAGGAGAAGAAATCCATCCTATTACTCCCCCCACCCTTTGCTTTTATATAAAGGAAGTTTTTTTCTCCCTTGCCTTCTTTACATAAGGGATTTTTCCACGTTAGACTTCTATATTTGGGCAAGTCATGAAAAACAGGCAGCATGGTATCACTGGTTAACATGCAAGCCCAATGTATGCCGTATAGATATCAGTCAGCTGATGTTTAGAGACCTCCTCTAGTACTAATGTCTGTCAAAGCGATGTATTTCAAGTCACAACCCTGACTTTAGTGGCTTTCTCAGAGGCAGAGAGCACACTGCTATGTGTGAACCAGGGCTTACCTAATGAGCTCTTCACCTCTCCAGCCATGACTTTACATCTGCCCCATTACCAAGACAAATGGGCTCAACCCCAGACCTGGAGGCCAGCGGGGAGCAGCTGGCGTTAGACCTGCTGGTGACCCAACAGACACTGGAAACCACAAGCTTTGCTAACCTTGTCATTTTTTTCACTGCCATTGAGAATTTTGGTGGCTCATGATAGCTGCAAGCACTGGATTTAAGGGGTGCTGAGATTATTTCCTATTTGGATTACTTCTGAAATAATGATGTAAGGCTGGGAGGAGTAAGAAGGGGAGCTCAATGTCCTTAGGGCACCCTCAGCATAGCTATGGGGGAAAGCTGGGAACCAAAGCTTGTTATTAGGTGACTTTTGGAAGACCTCAAGAAAGAATCAGGATCCAGGATTCTTTCTCCTGAAAGAATCAGAATCAGAAACTCCCACTGTGGGCTCTTCACTCGTGAGAAGCAGCGCCCGTGCTGGCCTTCTCCAGTGAGGAAAATCAGGGCCAAGCCACTTGTGAGCCCAGTTGGTCCAGGCTGAAATCCACTGGTGGAGAACACCAGCCATCCCCAAAGGAAACCTGTTGCTCCACCAGTACTGACAGTGCACGGAAGGAAGGTGTAGGCAGGAGGAAGACTGCCTTTGCTTCTGCCCTCTCTCTAAGAGCCTGCATGGAGGGAAAAAATTTACCCCTTTCCTGCACAACTTGTCCTTCGGTGCAGGCAGATTTAAGTGGCCTCAACTGCAGTAAAAGAGGACCTCAAACTCCAGGACTGCTGTCAGGTTGGTCCCTTAGACCTTAGCATGAAAATTTAGTAAGATATAGGGGAATGCCTTTGTACGTGCACATATGCCATAATGGCACAAGAAGTCCTCCTCCTAGGAGAAGACCTCCTCTCCTCCCTGGGGCAGCTTTGACAGGGCAAGGCCATGCCTCCTCCCTGCCAAGGGGATGCAAAGGGCTGCTCTGTTCCCCTTGACATACCAGCCTGCTGTAGATAACACCCAGACAACCCAACGAGACAGAAGGAGGGTGCTCGGCTCAGAGTTTAATCAGACATTTTGTTCAGCCAAGTTACCTGGCTCGAGCTTGATTCCCACTTGACAAGCACCAACCCACAAACCCCCACGACAGGGCCCCCCTCTGTATACTGTGCAAATTGGAATACAAATCAGAGGAAAAAGCTTTCCTCTGTTTGAACAAATTGCTATAGATTCACCCCCGTCTCAGGTCAGAGCCCCCGATGGGAAATATTTTCACTGGCTGACTGCTAATAGACTCTGGAGCAGCCATTGGATCAATACCTGAATAAGAAAATTAGCCAAAGCACACAATCTGATTTTGCCTTGTTTTGAATTACAGCAGGTTTGTGTTTATTTCGTTCCCTTTTCCCTCCTTCCCTCTCTAGCACGCTTCCCCAGCCTTGCTCCCTGGTTACCTATCTATCACATCTAGTCAGATTTGTGGGAATATAATAAAGTACGTGCAGGAAGATGTAATGCCGTTAGAAAAAAATGTTTACATGCATTAATATTTTCTAGTGAAGCTGCAGCACTGCCACTCCCTCGGAGGAGTCGGCTCAGTAGCAGCACTGAGATTTGCACACAGATACATAGCCCACCCCCCAAAAAAAAAAAACAATGCAGGGGACCTGCAAAGCACGAGCAGGGACTGGCTACATTCTCCCTCTCAGAAAACCCAGGAGGTCAGCAATGAGTTTTCCACATTATAAATAAAAAATAACAAGAAAAGTAATAATAATAATAAAAAAAGGATCAGAATCCTTTCACTCAGATATTGGTAGCAAGAGAGACGTGCAACTGCACTTGGGCTAGATTTCAGGTGCACCGAGGGTGAGACAGACCCTTGAAGCCATCTTTGTTCCTTGAAAGACTTCACCAGCAAGGCAACCAGCAAAGGGGATGCCTTTCACACCAATTCAGTGCTGTGTTTTTTGGCAGCTGAACACAAAGACTTCCCATCTTCCCAATCTCTTTTTGCTCGTTAAAAGCCTATTTCGTTCTAATCTGGAAATGGCCCTACAAGAGGGGAAGAGACAGAGAAAAAGAACAGATACTGAGTACATTAGAAAAAAAAAAAAGCTACCAAACCAACTGTTCAGATAGGGCACATTGCCCAGATAAAATTCAGTGGGAGTAAAATAATTTCTTCTTCTTCCTACCCCAGCATCCCACTCCCCGTGCCACCTACAATTGTGTCAAATGAAGAGAGAAAGCAAAACTGAATCTCCAGCTTCCTGCTCCAGCGCTTCACGCTGTGAAGCAAAGCCACCAACCGGGTGCCTATGGAGAACTCAAAGTGCAAAGAAACCCCAGAGCATCCGACGTGAGATGAGGTGCCCCTGCCACATTAGCTCACCGCAAGTGGCTTCGAACTAAACAGCCTGAGCGGGACCTGACGCTGCCTTTACAAAGCATCCCTGAGAAACTGCACATCTTTCTTCCGAGCCACTCATTTGTTGCTACACCCTGGGGACACAACCGCCTTACGCTGACAAGGTGCACAGCACAGGACATCTGCTGAACACCCTTTGCTTTCTAACCAAGCAAACTGGAGCTGGGTACCTTGACCAACACCCTGCAAAATATGTGTATAGTACATTAAATATGCACGCACATATATACACACATTTAAGCAGAGGTTTTTCTTCCTCTGGTGTGTGGTCAATGGATTTATTGACATTTTCCACCATCTCTAACCCAATGCATGTTTAATCTTTTTGTTATGCTTGCAGAAGGATATGAAATATGGTTATTACCAGAGATCACATTGCATATAATGGGAATATATAGAAACGTCTACCCATGTATCTTCAGTTTCTCTGCTTGTCTTCATGGCAGGCTTCATCAAGAGTGTGCTAATTACAGTAGTATTAACCAACAATCTTTAAAGAGTAGGATATGTCACGAAGAAATCCTTTCTATAAGCACTGCATAGCAGGAAGCACCTCACTGAAGAAAATATCTTTCCTGGTTTCTTCCACAAAGTGCCACTTAATCTTGGATCAAGTCCAGTGCAAGACCATCGGGAAGGTCAGGCAGGGGGAGCACATGGTGTATGAAGAAAGCTGAGAAAAATGTTTTTGTTCACACACATGTCTCAGGACAAAGGAGGTGTTGATATTACTTAATGAGGGGATGAAGAAAGAGCCAGCCTCTCCCCAGAGGTGCATGGTGAGAAGAATGCCAAAAACCACAGGTTGCAACACAGAAAATTCCCATTAGCCAATTAAAATAATAATAAAAATAATTATATATATACATTTCACACTGAGGTTGGTCAAATGACAGTAGAAGTGCCCGAAGAGCTTATGGAACCTCCCTCCACCCTTGGAGATGCTCAAAATTCAATTGAACTAGGTCCTGAGCAATCTGCTTTAACTTCAAAGTTGGCTCTAACCCCAGACCAGCCCTGCTTGGAGCAGACAGCTGGTCCAGATGGCTTCCAGAGGTCCCTTCCAACCTCAGTTATTCTCTGAAGTTACCAAGGCAAGACTGGATTAGACTGGCACCACAAAGGAGAGGGGGTTTGGTCTGTGCCTTTGTCTCCTCCAGCAGGGAAGAGAGATCATACCACCACAGTAATAATAATAATAAATACATGAAAATATAAAGAGACACACATCTTAAGCTAACCGGTTTCAATGTAAAGATGTAGAAGCAAGGAAAAATAACAAAATCACTAATGTCATGAATATTTCATTTATTGATAATATATGTTTCATTTCCTTTTGTTTGGTTCTGTTTTTTAAAGCTTTGGGCCATTAGTACAGGAGTTGATAGAGATGAGCAAAGGATTTTATGGTTTAAGACCTCTAAACTGGGCTGCAGTCCAGACTATAGGAATTTCTGTCAGTCCTTTCACCACGATTCAGACTAAATCCTCAATTACAATTACTTTGGTGTTGGCTTAAATCCCCAGGCCTTAGCATCTCCCAGGGGAAGAGGAGAAAAAAAAAAAAAAAAAGTACAAGGAATGGAAAGATGCCAGAGATTAGATGTAAACTCAGTCCCAAAACAAACAACAAGAGATCTGTAGAGATTTTTTTTTTTCTTAAAAAAAATGTAGATTTCCTTCTCCCTTCTTTATATAGTGTTGTTCTCCACCATTATGGAGTTACTGTACCATTTCCCTTTGAAGACCATAAAACCCAGAAAGAGCTTCTGGGAAGGTGGTCACAGAGCTCCCAAAACAATGCAAAATGTCACAGCTTTCCCCAGGCAGGGATTCCAGGGGAACCTAACACATTATCAGAGACACAAAAGCAGTTTTCCCCAAATGCACTTGTTCCAAAGCCTACAGCCATACTGCTCACCTAAGGCACCTCACTGCTGCAGGCTGTGGGCATGCATGCTCCTGGGGGAGAGCCACCAAGTACTGGAGAAGATGAGCAGACCAGCAATAAAAGGGGACATGCTCCCGAGGGACGGGAAGGAAAGAAAGAAAGGTCACTCTACAGTTTAAGTGAAAAGAGTTGCATGAATCCCTCGTCTTTGGTACAAAACAGGCTGTACTTACCTCTGTTCAACCTAACTATCCCCAGACACTGTAGAAGTTCTGTTTGTTTTTTATTTATTTTTTTTTTCCCCACACTTACTAAAAAATTACTTGAGGAAGCCAGAAAACACTGATCCAGCAGCAATGCATGCTATAAGCACACAGAATCATGAGGGGACTGCTTCCTTTCTCCACCCTAGGGAATTTAGTGCCAGGTTATTCTGCCTAGAGGTTATTACACCCTGGAACATGGAGAATCTGAGTTGTGGCTTCCTTTCAATGCCAGCACTGGGCTGAGGAGCAGTCTGGCCCAACTGGCACTCACACCAGGAAGGGTAGCACTCCCAGAGACACATTAACCCAGAAATACACGAGCAGCAGCATACCCAAACCAGCTTTTCTTCCTAAAGGGTGATGGAAAAATGGATTAATTATCTGGGAAAGTATCTGCTCAAGAAAAAGGTAATTAAAAAAAAAACACAAAAGTAGAGGTATTAGTAATGTCTGTGATTCCACAAGAGCTGACAAGAACATACTTCAACCATTTATTTGGCCTCATCTCTAACCAGAGGTGGTTTGTAACCATGGCTTTATCAAAACTGGTCCCAAACTTCCACATACGTTTATTGCATAAGACTGCTCAGCATAAGACTTTTGAGGACATAATAAGGCAAGCATTCATATCCCACCTGCAGAGTAGAACACCCTGCATCAGCCCTTCATTTCCCAAGCACAAGCTCCTATTCTACTTAAAACACCTTTTTTTATATCATTATTATTATTTTTTCTATTTACTCTGGCAAGTTAATAGCAAATCCAGCCTGTGAAGTCAGCACAGCCACCCATCCTCAGGTGCTTGCCTGAGCACCACACACTGGACCAGAGAAGGCAGGAATGCAGGAACGTCCAGTCAATGAAACCTGCAGAAGAGCTGAAAGGCAGATTGAAAGTGAAAGTTCAGGGTAAGAATACCTTAGAAAAGGATGCAAATGGAAAAGGAAGAAGGAAAGAAGGTCTGTTCCTCAACCCTTGCTTTGAGGAATTTGGGGATATCGTGTGCAGAATTCACATGTGTGAAGCTACACACATTTGGCCACAGAAAATGGTGAGGCTAGCAAGGTGACTCTAAGCAGAAAGGAAAGCAGACTGAGGGAGCACTGGGAATCCCAAAAGCTACTTGACAGGGAAAATGAAAGTTCACTGAAAGTTCACTCTTGCTTTTACAACGGAAACAGTGATGACCATTCAGATCAGAAAAGCAAATGCAAGAGCAGAGATGGTTAGCGCTGCTGCAGAAGCAGCCCTAAGGCCTGTCTGCCCTGCCTCAGCTTACAGCAGGTCTCACACAGTCCCCAAGAGCTGCCCCTTGGATCCAAACTCCCTGATCCCTGTTGATGACCAGGCTAGGTTCTCACCACAGTAGGATGATACTTTCAATACCAAACATGTACAAATATTCAGAGAAATATTACCAGGAAGGAAAGGGAAGATATGGATATAACAGAAAAATTCATCTTCTCTGTGTTCAGAAAATAAAGACCAAAGAAAGAAGCAGAGGGAGGGTAAGAAAATGCTGTACCACTGCCATCCCTCCCCAAAGGGAGCTGGTGCTAGAGGGTCCAAGGCAGCACAGACAGTCCATAAATGCAGGACATGGAGAAGGACAGCAGACTGCCTTGCATGGCAATACCTGAGGGGACATCCCCCAGGGGCTTGGGAAGCTCCCCCTCAAGTGCCAGATGCCACCAGTATAACTCAGTAACAGTCAGCCACCCAGATTAAAAATCACAAGAGTCAAGTTGCAAATATCAGCCTTCCCAAATGCAGACTTCAAAAGCTCAGCTAGCCAAGTCACACACACACAAACACTTTAAGGTGGACCAATACCCAATAACAAGGGACAATACCCCAATAATACAATACCCCAATAATAAGGGACACGGGCTAAGCAGTGTCAAGCTCTTGGGTCACCATTCCTTCAGTAGGAGCTGAAGTTATTCTGCACTTCTCCAAACCTGCTCAAAAGCTTTGTGAAAAGGGCTCAGGAAAGTAGCTCTCACCAGCACCATGCCTGCTACTTAATCTTATTCATACAGAAAGATCAAACCAAGCTTCCAGCTGCTGTTTGCCTTCAGTGTTATAGCTCAGTATAAAGGTATCACTGGCACGATTTCAATGCCACTTGGTTTTCCCTTGCAACAGCAACTCCTAGCGAAGCAGCCGCAGCAGCATTTGGGCATTTGCATGCCAGCAAGCAGGAGAAAAGGGCTTTCTTCAGTTGCAGACCTCTTGCAGGAATTTAATTGCACACTCATTTTATGTGCAAAAGAATAGAGTTGGATTTTCTTTGCAGAGCTGTCTCTCACAGAGCCAACGTGTGTATCTAAACTAAGCTGATAACACATTCCCTTAATACAGCTTTTACTATTCAAACAAATATTATTTTAAGCAAAGTGAACGCAGCTATGATTGTGAAGGTGAAACACCAGAAACCAATGAAAGAGAGGAGGCAGTGGGAAGACAGTGGGACAAAGGAACAAAGACTCCCCACCACGAGGCACACATCTCCAAACCTGAGTGAGATCCTGAACACTAGCTCTATTTATGTCCCTTCCTTCTAGCTGTACTTTTTAAGGCCACCAGAAGAGCTAGGGAATAAATGTAGGTGACAAAGGCAAGGAAAAATGGTCTCAGCCAAGTATAATGCAATTAAGGAAAAGAAGAATTTTCCCTTTCTGTAGCTAGCACAACAATCCTGCTGAAAAGCTAAGGCACGCTACCCCAAATTCACTTAGAGTGACAGTTCTGCAGTCTCTAGGAAAGGGTGCACAAATAATATCACATACTGGACAAAAAAGGCAAATGTTTGGGATAAGAAAGATTGTTTTTCCCATCATTCCAAGATTAAGCAATGAAATCAGAGGCATGACTTGCTGAGAGTTGAACTATACTTCTAGTATAATAGGAATTATCCCACTCTGAAATAAACAGGAGCATAATCTAAATCATCCATAGCGGTGGATTTTAAAACTAAAGTATTGGGACACTTTCCATGCCCAGAGAAATGAGGAATTCCCATAAAGAAGCCATCATCTCACACAACAGATCCAGAAACCCCTGGCTACAAAGCTTGGCTCCGTAGAAACATTTTATGTGGCTAGCCTGAGCCCTGAGGCATTGCACTCTGCACAAAGCAAGCGTCCTCCTGTTTTATGAAGCAGGTTCACACACAGGGATTTTCTGCACTTAGATCACACATGGGTTCTCCAGCAGCATCTTGCTGAAGGCAGCTCAGGAGCTGCTTGAGAGTGGCAGCAGCACAGTGACCACAGCAACCAGCCATCAATGAAAGGATGCTCACCAATGCATCGGAGTGGAAACTGCCACAAGGCTACAAGAGCCTTGAGTCAAGTATTTAATGCTGATGGGGGAGAAGGGGAAGGGGGTGGGTATCACATCACTGAAAAATTCAGCTACTACACAGAAACTCGTGTTGCCTGTCTGTGCCCACCCTCCTCGTCCAGATGGAAACACCTCACTGAAACCACCAGCTTTATTTTCAAAACATGCGAGGCAGACAAATGGCACCACCTTCAATTCGCACAAGCAGAAGACCAGGAGAAACTAACAGACATGGCATCTTCTGTGGTTTGTTTTAAGGCTTATTTTATTTATTTTAACATGCTTGGCTTCCACTGAAGTCTTGAAAAAAATCAGAAAGGAAGATTGACAGAGACAGGATCCAAGCCATTATGTGCAGCATTTCAGGCCAGCATTTTTACCAGAGGAACAGCTCATCTAGATTCAACTCCCCTCACTTAGAATTAAAACACCATCTACATGAGTAGCACAGCAGAGCCAAAAAAATGTAGCCAGGAAAGCGATACCCAGTAGTTCCTCTAAGATTTTATTTTTCCTTCTAACTTCTGCTTTCACAGAGAAGCTGAAGAAGCACAATCATTCTTCCCAGCCAAACAGTAAGATGCTGAAGTGAATTTGGCCAACATTTTTTTTTTTTCCTGATGGCAATGCTGAAAGTACAATGGCTGCTCATACCTCCATAGCTGCATCGTTTCCTTCTTAGCTAACAAGTAGAAAGCTCACTGAACTAGTAAGGCAAGCAGGTGTGACAAAACCCGTGTAAGAAATAAGAGCTTGTATCAACAAAAATGTAATCAGAAAAATATGCCTCAAAGACTAATTACAATGACTTTAGCTAGATAAGAAAAAAATGGAGAAAAAAAAAGGTGAAAAAAAAAATCAGAAGAGGCTCTGCAAATGAGCCTGTAAATTACAAGCTCTTGCCTATTCTGTAGCATCCTGGGATTGGGGCTCCAGCCTCAGTGTTAGCTGTACTGTTTACCTATAAACAACAGCTCTTCTCTGTCACAAAGCATCAAGAGCCTTAAAAATAAAGAAAAAAAAGGAAAAAAAATGAGTATAAGAGAATATATGCACAATCTGCATTATATCCTCCCGTTTCTTGTTGGGGGCGGTGGTGCTAAGAGCAGCCCCCTTTTCCCTGACCCTAATATAACAGCTCTCGCCCTCCGGGAGATCTGTGAGCCTGTTTCAGCAAGGCTCCCGCCTATCGGAGACGGCACTTCTCACTTGCTCTTCCAATCCTTCATTTTGAACAGCAACAATGTCACGGGTATTATCATGAGGGCAATGAAAGAGAGAAATATTCTCACTCCTAGAATTTACACACCGTCAACAGCATCAATTTCTTCTCTCTCTTTTTAAATCTAGCAATAGCTAGACACATTTCCTTCTCATTTCCCTGTCTACCTCAACAAGCACATCACAGATCCTGGTACTTTTTAGCACCTTCCCCTGCCTCCTTCTTCTGCAAAGCTTTTATTTAGGCCTAACAAGCAAACAGCTCACACGGAGGTTTCCTTTCCCCAGCCTCCTCAGTCTCTGCTTCTAGACTTGCTTTGAAATAATTGAATGCAATTCTTAAATTAAAACCCTGTTTATTATTAGCTCTGCTAGAGCTGTTCTGCCTGTTGCTTGGTACTGCTGACCTACGCAAGGAAAGAAAAGTTTGCAATGCCACGTTGAGGGCCTCGCTCCTCATTTCTCTCTGCTGCTCTTTTAAGTGTCTGTACAAAATGCCCTGCTGACCCCTCAGAAGCGGAGTGATAAGCAGCTGATTTACTGTGTCTTACCGAATGTCTCTTATCTAAAACGATCTTCTTAAGCAAGCCATATGCTGCAAACATACTTTGAAATGTCTCCATAATAATCCGAGAAGCAGAACTGTTTGTCAAATAGCACATACACTACTGCTGGCCACTTGGAATAACCATCAGCCACAAGTAGGTACATATGCTCATTGTGATCTGCAAAAATCAGCATGTCATATTTGCCAAGGCTTAGCAAATGCCACAGAGTGCTTTTGAGCTTTGATAGCCACCGTAAACTTTGGCTAATTTCTTCTTTTACATCATGTTTCAAGCCTGATTACCAAACATGAACATGTAGCAAACTGCTCCTTTCAATTTATTGTGATAATACTCATTCATTTCACCCAGCATCCCCACATGAAAGATTTATGGTATTAATCATGCACATCATAGTAAACAGTCATTCTCTACTGTCTATTTCATTTTTCTGCAGGAATAAGGATGAAAGTCCTGATCTGCTGTATCATTAGACCAACCAGAAAGCAAACTATTATCGCACTATTTTAACCAAAGCTGGAGCTTAGTTACTATGGGGAACGTCTTCAGATGCAGCTATGTGCTTCAGGAGCTCGACTATCCCATTTTGAAAAACAATTTAGAAACTTAATCACAGTTAAATGCAGGGCTTGTCTTTGCAGGGAGCTATTCAAGAATAGCTTTTCAAGTTAAAAAAAAAAAAAAAATCAAAATTAAAGATTAATTTTAGACCTGTTGCCCAGAGCTTTGCTTTCACAACAGCAAGCTGCATTAAGGCAACTTGCACTCTCACATTGCAAGCTCTGCTTGGTTGACAGATACCACAGAGCAAGAACAACTGTGGCATTTGTCTTGCCAGAGTTAGCAATCACTGGAGTGCGCTAGCAAAGCTGCTACAGCCTCGAGCTCCAAACTACACCCCACAACAAAGCTGGGTTTATAGGATCTCCACCCAGTTGCTCAGGCGGGACTTGAGCATATTTGTTTGCTCTGCAACCCAAAAGCAAGCATTAAACTGGTGCAGGTGTCCTCAAAATTTTCATCGAGGAGCTGAGCCCAGCATTTGGTGACCTCAGATGCAAGGGGCTCTGCATGCTGTGCAGCATCCTGAGAGGGTTTTGCAGCAACAGCTGGATCGTGAGCGAGACCGGGCTCCATGCTGTTAGTGCTGCACTGTGACCAGCAGCTGAAACAGCTCATTTAAGGCTGGCTCAGGAGCTTGCCCACAGGATACAGTCCCACTTTTGCTCAGGCACAGCATACACGTACCTCAAGTCAACGTGCTTGCAAAGGCATTCCCCTAATCCCTCTGTCTCATAGCATGGGGAAGCTCCTACCCAGTATCTAAGCACTTCTCTTTTGTGGAGGTAGTGCAAGGCCCCCTCTTTCACACCACCTTACCACGGGGATTTTCCCAATGTGCAGCTAACACCACTGCCCTCTTCTGATTCCCCATCGCCAGAGATAAAGTCGTCTTATTCAGCAACTGTTTGATCACTAATCATGATTATCCCCTTCTCAAAAAATCACTTGTAAATTTTGATTGCTCTAAATATAATAGGAAAATCTCTTTTTCAAAAGAAAAAAAAAAAAGTCACTCTCACTAATTCCTTTCAGCCTTTGTTAGCATTTGGGAAACAAACACTGGAGATTTCTTCTTCCTATCTTTGTACTTGTAAGAAAAACAATAATACAGACTTAGCATATAATTAAAATAATAAAACTTCTTGGAATATTCAGACTTCCCTTCTTCAAAGCTGCACACTGCTCTGGCATCCAGCCCCTCTTTGGAACCACAACTCCGACCTCATTACCATTACTTCTCCTCTGGTCCAGAGACTGACTCCAGTAACACACCTATGATAGTGTCCCCTGCTATTTTCCCTTTCCTAAATCTCTACTCCTTCGTGGCATAGTCAGTGTTTTCGCCCTTCCCTTTGGTGCCAAAAAGTTATTTAGCCTCACCCATTCATGAGAACAGCTTTTAATGTATATACAATTCAATTCTTTGATGCTTTGATCAAGTGCAAAATAATTTAAATTGCTGCCAAATGAATCAACATATTCCACAACTAATCTTTGCACTTCCCTCAGAGCAATTTTCCAAGCCACCAGCAGACTGGAGCAGAAGAGAGACACGTATGTACCCGTGCCTGAAAGATTTCCCTCTTTACACCCCAGTGCTGTACAGTAAGACTCAGCTTCTGGTACACCCTAAAAGATATCCCCAAATAAATCTTTACAAGTGAACAAAGATGAGCTAAATTGGTATTGGAAAACAAACATGGTTATGTCATTTTTAATTAAAAAAAAAAAAAAGCTTAATTCTGAGATACCTGTTCTTAATGGCTTATTCCTTCTTGAGGATGTATTTACCTTGAATCTGTCAGCCACGGGGATCGCACGTAATACCAGCTGCACTTTACCGGATAGAAAAGGATGTTTAAAACTTTGCTGGTGTTCGATTCTCTTTTCTACCAAGGACAAATCACTTAGTCTCTGTCTCATTTCCCCACAGGCAGAGTGGAATAACTGTAGGCAACAGGGGCCACATAAAGGTGGAAGTTCATAGATATTACAGTGACGGGAAACACCTAAACTCACAAGAAATCCTACTCATGTGCTCTGAGATGATTTTCAGGGTCTAACAACCACAGAGGAAGCTTTCAGCTGGTCTGGAGCACTTAACACCCTAAATGTGTGCACTTGCCTGGCCGGGGAGTTCAGTCACACATCCCCAGCTGTCTCCTGCTGAGGTCAGGTTGTTTATGTGAGCCTTGATTTCTCACATCCCCACTATTTCAAGGGGTGCTCTGAGTTGGAATAATCAATTTATTAAACTAGCAAGAGACAGTCATCCTTCACCCTGTAATTCTACACGTGCCTTTACCCACCACGACAGGCATAGAACAAACACCAGTAACTCCAACAGTGTCTGTAAGCAAAAGCCATTTTGCCACGTTTCTCAAACATCTGCCTGAATCGCATTTCTTTTCCCTTTTTGTTTCATCATGAAGGCACACGAGAGATGCAGAAGATTCCCCATCCACATTTATCTTAAAACAATTTGCGCCAATTAGTGAAGGACCATTTCCTTCTGAAACTGGAGCAGCAACAGCAAGCATCTCCTCTTGTTTTAAATGTCCACCTGCAGACATCCTAAAGCTTTTCTCACAGCTTGACTTTAGCTTTCAGTGTTATATTGGTTCTTTATGCAACACGCGCTAATTTTTCTTCAGAAATTACAGCCCTTACTGCACCTATGTCAATTGCTACCCTCACCCTGCCATCATTTCCACTTCCATAAAACCCAGAAGAAGTGTCAGCACACCATTTTTCCTGTGCTACAGTTTGCAGCGGAGACACCATCAGCCAACACATCACAGGCAGATTTTTTGGTACATCGTGGGATCTCCCTTACGCGAGGTACAGCAGGATAGCAGCCAACAGCACCTCCACGAGTGATTTGCAGCACGAGCAAGAGGAGCAACAGGAAAGTGAGAGGCTGACCAGATAGATCCGTGCTTGCTGCTTGAAACCCTTGTTCCCTCCCCTCCCTGCAGGTCTGCAGCCCGGCCGAGCCGTGACCTGCTCACAGGACAGCAGAGGTGACACCGAACCACCAGGCCATTCTGCCACCACGGCTGTCCTGCCTCATCTGCAGCCACTGAGATGTATAACTTCATCTGCACTGTTGCTCATTACTAACACAATGCTGAGAACACAGCGTGCTCCACGGGAGTGTACAAAAGGAACGTCTTCCTCGTAGGAGTTTACACATTATGAGACCGTAAAGCTCCCAAGATTTTGGGGATGCAGTCATACAAGCATATGCTGGTGCCTAGTCTAGAAAAACATGCAGGAAATTTAAAGAAATAATCATTTGTGTTCAGTAGTATTTTACCAGTTCCCTGTTTACTTTGGGCATCTCCCTTCACCTGGACCAGAGTGTTTAGGCATTAAAACTTACAGTATCACCGATCAGAAGCTGACCTGAGATATCACATAGCCAACGCACTGCTGCACAAAGAGCTCCCTGTAGGCAGCCACGATGCTCAGGAGATAACATTGCAGTGAACCAAGCCTTAAGTCACACTTTCCCAAGAGCCAAATCTGATGTATGAGCATCAATACAAGCCTCTGCTGGGGCACCCTCCGCTCTGCTGCCTTGTGGCAACACCATAGCACCTGGGTGCATCAGGGGCACCGCTAGCCAGCTGCCACCTTGCTGTCGTCTTTTTTCCTCCTGCCAGAGGAAAGCTGTGCATGAGGATCGCTCTTCCCTCATAACTGTTCAGATTCTTCTAACCCTGTTGGTTGTTTTTTTCAAAAAAAAAAAAAAAACCATAACCCATGATCACCTAAGTACGTGAAGAAAAAAGAGACAGAGACAATGGTTGAAAAGCTAACTCAGGGTTTAAGATGCCTGCACTTATTTATTATATGATCTTTTATGGGAAATTGACAATGAGATACTCCTGGAAGGGAAAAGAAAAATAGGATCATGAACTGCTTGGACACTGCGTGACAGAGTTTCAGACCCTAAAATAAATGATATTTGTAAAGAAGCAAGCGAGCAGCCAGTGCTGACAAAAAGGAAGGAGCAGCTCCGACCCGGGCACTGCTCTCGCTGGACAGAGCCGGGGGGAGCACGGGGCTTCCCTTTCCCCAAGCCCACACGGGTGGCTGCGGTGTCCATGCCAGAAAACAGACCCCACACGTCTGTGGGGTCACTCCCCAGTGGTCCATCTCCAGCAGCTTTTCTTTCAGTGAAGCTGTGGCACCCCCAGGTGCTGAAATGCCTCCCCCTGCCAGGCACAGTCCTGCCACCCAGATGTGCCCTGTGCCCCCCTGCTAGATGAGCCCCGTCCCCATCCCCTTGTCCAGATGTGGCACAGCTGGGCTGAGACCTGTGGGCTGCCTTTCCATGGGCAGGGGGCAGGAGCTTCTGCTCCAAGAAAAGCCCCGGTGTTGGCCTGATAGCTCGGCCTTCAAACAGGTCGTGGCCCGGCTGACCTGTTGGTAAAAGCTCTTCCTGGCTCTGCTTTTGCTGCACCACGATCAGAGATGCCCGGGATTTCCCTTTCCTGGCTCCAGTTCTCAAGTTCTTTCCCAGATCTTTAATGCAGCGGTTTTTGATCACCAGCTCCATGGGGTATCACACATTTAATTTCTTCTTTTAAACACTGAGCTAGCGCTTGGCTATAAAAATAAGCCTCTGTTGTTCCTTCAACCCTTTCCCCCAAGTAAAGGGCAGATGAAAGCTTTCTTTCCTTTTCAAAGCGAGTGCTTTGGATCCTGACAGAGGAGAGATCTCACCGTTAAACACGGGCACAGAGACATGAAACACGCACTCCCTTCTCCCACCTCTTCACAGCACAATGCTGTCTCTGGTAGATCCCAGAGCCCTGCCTGATCTGCCGGTACCCTACAGCCCTCTCATCCTTCCTCCACAAGCCAGGGGGATGCTGGCACGTTTTCCCAGTCTGACTTCAAGCCAGCAGCTGATGAGTAGCAGAAGGTGGAAGGATGGGAGCACTTGATGGGAGCACCTTGACTACTTGAGATTAGAGACAAAGTTTTCTTAATAGTTTTGATAAGAGCTCAGCTGCTCAGGATAGCCTAAAGACACTCCTAGTGTATTACCAGCCACGGGTACCTGCTGCATCTCTGAGACCAAAATTATATTTTCCACTGTTTTTTGCCTGTAAGGAGCCCATCACAAGGAGAACACCCAGCTTCTCCACAGCAGAACACAGCCCCCTCTGCGGGCACAATGCAGCAATCCCTCGGCACAAAACCCTCCAACGCTTATCCACCATGGTGAGAACTTCACCACTAAGCTCTCTCTGCAGAGCTGCAAGGCTGCTGACTTACCTAATGCCACCTAAAGAAACCTTTTTGCAGGTAGGGCTCAGAAGACTTCCACCAGAGGAGCAGAGCACACCCCGCCAGGCAGCCTTTCACTAGTAGAAATGCTCCCAGCTCTACTGCTCTTTCGCCAGCACATGGAAATTGGTCACACTGCAATTTTTGCCCTACCCCTCAGTCCTTCCCTCACCAAACAAGCCATAGCTGCGCAGGCAAGACTTTTAGGCATCAGCTACACTTAATGAACCAAGAGAGCACGGCGTGTATGGAGGGAGGGAGTGGAAGCCTGAAACTGCACTACTTCAGAAAGCAGAACAGCAATAACTCCAGTCAAAACATGGCCAAAACACTAAGGCTTCTGGCTGATGGGAAGTGTCACAGGATCTCTGAGTCTCCAGCATGGAAGTCTCTCTGTCTTGTTATTTAAAAATAAGAACAGCAGTCCCAGCTGCACAGCATCCCTCATTGCCACTACTGAATTGCTGTCTGACTATTAAACCTCCAAGGCCATCCTCAGCTGCATCTTCCACTTACAGGGAGCCACTTACTGCATCTCCCTCCCCTATCTCTTAAAATCATCTGAAATATATATAACTAAAAAGAAGGAAAAAAAAAAAGAAAGATAAATCCAGTGCAAAGCTGACATGGTGATAATTTTAAAAGCTATGCTGCTCATGTCAAATTATTCAACATCTGTCTTCATGTTCCCACAAAAATTAGCATAGGATGGTGGTTTCTGGTGACACCTATAGTGAAATATTTTGACTTCTACCAGCAAAGTTGCAAACAACCTGTCAAGAGGATAATGTCAGTTTTCTAGTACTGCATATTAAAGTCAATTGAGGGTTTATCTGGTGTGTGAAGCTACTGACCTGACCTAAAAACAAAGGCTCTGGTGTCAGGAGGGTGAGTCTGACACACTACAGCTGGAGGATGCCAAAGCATGCCGGAGCACGGGGCTGGCCAAATTTGATGCCTTGGACTTAAAGAGCTGCCAGAGAACCATGCAAATGTTGGAGCAGGGCAGTCTTTAGGCGTAGCCCTCCAGTTACAAAATACCTGTGATGGAAAGGCTACAGTGAGTCACCACAGATTTCAGGGCTGGACAACAAGGAGAAATGGCTGCGCCCACAGGGGAGGATGTGTGTCTGCATATATTTTATACATAAAAGATGCATATACACACTCGTACATAGATGTCTGGAGTACTGCTGTGCTCGTACATTCCCTTTCCCAGGCAGGATCAGCCAAGAAGGGGCTGCCAGGAGCCAGCTCCGTTGCTGCCTCAGCCAGCAATTTTCTCACTCATTTCAGAGGGCACGGGGAGCACTGGGATAACAGCGAGGAAGCTGAGGAGCTCCTTGCCTGGCACCAGGCTTCTGCTGGCAAAACAGCTAGTGAGAGGCAGGGGAGGGGGACAGATCCATGCCACCAAGCTCAAGGTTAACGCTAGGGTGTGCCTGCTCCCCCCGAAACTGGCAGCAAAGTGACACGTGTGAGTTGAGACACCCCGCTTGGGCGATGCTGCACTGAAAGCTCCAGGAGGAGAGGCTTTTACTTCACAGGTAAGAGGAGCGGGAAACAAATCTTGTCATGTGGACATGAAATGAAAGAGTGGGAATGTTTATGGCCTAAACCTAGGATATGTTTTACCATGACACTCCCCTGTTGCAGGCACAAGAAAACATTCTCCCGCTAGATTTTCTGCCTGCCTGCAGCGGCACCTCACAGGTGATTCAGTGCGATGGTGTCTCTTTAAAGAAAGGGCTTTATGGGGCCATTTATCCCCAAACTCAGAGGCCAGGACTACTCTGTATGTGCTTCACTCACACCACTTTTAAGTATCGCACCAGTTTTAAGCACCGCAGCCCATCCAAGCCTCCTGATATCTGTGCCAGGCAGTTTTGCCTGCTGCCCAGCCCAAGCTTTTATTCCCCATCCCTTGCCTTGTTGCAGCCCCTCATCGCACACTGCCATGACCATTCCTGAAAGGCTTCTCAGACGCCTTTTCAGCAGGTGAATTATGAGAGGCAGGGGACAAAACAGCCCGCTCTCTTTTATCCTGCCCCAAAAAAAGGCTGCTGCTGATCATCTGGACTGGACTGGGCTAGCTGCCAGACACCCCCGAAATGTTAATTATAGGCTACACATGGAGTAAGCAAAGCAGCAGCCCTGGGCACACCCTGAATCAGAGCTAAGTGTGTTCTGGAGTCTGCAAGGCTGACGAGGAAGCAAGAGGCATGCTCTTCCCTTTGGAAACCCTCTCTACCCTCCCCTTTCAGTCTAATATGTAGCATTTAAGCCCCGATAACTTGAAACATGGGAGGTCAGGACCCCTTTCCCCCTTACCTCTTTTCTTCTCTCCCTCCAAATTATGACGTTTCCTATAAATTGGTTACTGCTTGCTCCTTATCTTGACCGGCAGCAGTAATGCACCGGGACTGACAGGCGCACACAGAGTTTGGGAAATGGGGCACCACGAGAGGCTAAGCCTGCTGAACTGCCTCCCGTGTCAGGCCAGCTTTGTCTTATTTCAGCAAACAAGGCTGAAAGGATGGGATCAGCTAATGAGAAGAGGGTTTCAGACACTCTTCAGTCATTACAACAAATGCCAATTTATATAACAAGCCTCTTCAGGTAGCAGGCTAAAAGCACCTTGACTCCTAATTAAATCGCACCTCCACTGCGAAAGCTTCTTTCCCAGCAACCCCCTTACACACATTTTATTTATACCATTCATCTCAATAAACCTCTCCAGCAACTCCACTCTCCTAGACAGAGGTCTTTTGTGTGCATCCATGTGGGTGTATTATTTAAAGAGTACATCACATGGATACTTTATCTAGTTTAATCTGATTTAATCTTAGCAGATTTACTAAAGTAAAATATATTTATAGACCAATATACACGCCTCCCCTTATTCCCATCACCATGAATCCTCAAAAGCAGAAAAATGGACCTGAACCATGACACCTGAGTTCCCAAAAGTGCCACGGTAAGCGCCGCACGAGGCCAACATTCACAGCACAGAACACCTAAGTGTGATCAGCTCGAAGCTACGGTGAGAGGCTAGCATCTCAGACAAAGCAGCGGGGCAGTAGGGCTGATTTTTAATCCTGCTTTAGTTATCCTCGCAAACACAACGGTATCAATCCAGTCCTGCGTGAGCCATCAATAACAGCAATTTACCACCCAAACAGCGCCGGCTGCACAAAGCACGAAATCAGTGCAGATAGGGGGACCGAAGGCAGGGTTGGGAGAGACAAAATGAAAACTATTAGTCACCGCAGAAGTTTGCGGTGTGCTGCTTCCACGGCACGCTGCTCTGGGCTGCGCTCGGGGACGGCTGCGTGCAAAGACTCCCGACAGCCTCAACAGATAGTTGGGAGATGTAGGGGAGGGGAGAGGAGGGAGAGAGCGGGTTTCTCCTCTGCGTAGTTAAGTAAGAGAATAGATGGGAGTAGTACCATTTTGGCTCAGAGATGCCGTCATTTTAGTGCACGTCTGTCTATCTGGGCTTTCTCTTGCACGCTGCTTCTCCAGTCTCTCTCAGAGAAAAAGAGAAAGCCACCTGTAAGTTACCCTGAGGATCTAATTCAGCAGCATCTCTAACAAATGCAAGTTCGTGGAAATAAATGAAAAAGCCCACAACAGCCAGGCTCCTCAGGCACATTTAGGTAAACCAGGTGTAAGCTCTGTCCCTCTTGCTACGCTCCTGAGCAAAGAGGCCGTTCTACAGCATCAGCTACTCAGCAGCAAGCACATTAAGGCAAAATTAAGAAAGTTCAGCTAGAAACACATTGCCTGGTTTGAAGGATTAAATAACCTGCCTTGACTAGGTTTCTGTACCACAAACTCATTCTGCTCTTCATTTCCCTGCAATTTTCCTCTGGACATGCGGACTGCAAGAAAATGTACTAGGAGGAAGAAGGAGAAAAAGAAGCAAAACCCCCTCCATTAAAAAATGGTTATTTTACAAAGCAGACCTAAACTGAAATTAACATCCCAGCCCTCAAAGAGAAAGGAGGGATTGTTCCCATTAAAGAAATCCATCATTAAAAAGTGACCTACAAAGACTTACCCATAGCCAGGGAGACTGAACTGATCTTTGCCAGGGCTCACACAAGAGACTGGCTGCGTGCTGTTAAAAAGGGGGAGGAGGGGGCTGGCTTCTCTCACTGGGGTCTCTCTTCAGAGCTCAGAGAGCCGGGCTTGTTAGAGGCAGAGGCATGCCTTCCAGAAGGACTTTACAGCAACGCACAACTGAGTCGCAAGCCAAGATAAAGCCGGCTTGTTAGGAGAGGCAAGTCTTGGGGGTTGCTTTTATTTATTTATTTTTTCCCCAGTGCGTTGGAAATGCAGACGCTGGAAAGGCACAATTCAGAGGGGGGGGCTGGGGGCTGGCTGACGCGTATCCCACCCAGGGCTGGTGCTCGGAGGGGGCGCGGGGGGTCCCCAGCCGCTGCCCCCCGCCCTCCTCTGCTGCACTGGACTTGCCATTTGCCACCCTGCCTCTGAACGAGACGGGGTGGGGGGAAATAAGCACCACCACGGTCGGAGAAATAATATAAAAATCAAAATAACCCCCAAGCAGCTCTACATCAGCTCGGGGCAAAGTTCACCGGGGCGCAAGGGCAGCCCCTAGGGAGAGGGGGGAGCCCGGCGGGGGTCGCCCTGGGGATCGGGGAGGGGGGGATGATTTGGGGCAGGGCAGCACGGAGGGCAGCCGAGCCGAGCCGTGCCGGCACCGTGCAGGGGAAGGGGCAGCATCCATCCCCCCCTGCCGGCATCGCGTCCCCCCCTCCCCGGGGCTGCCGGGGGTTACGGGGAGGAATTAGGGAGAAGCCACAGGCTCCGGGAAGCCTTTCGCTGCGTAAACCTCTCCGCTCGGGCTGCGGCGAGCTTTGGCAGCGTCATTTACTTTCTCCTGCAGGTGCTTTTTAACTTTGATCCCATCGCCGCCGCCCTGCGCCCTCGCCTCCCCCCTCCCTCCCTCCCTCCGAGCAGCCACCGCGATGCCGCCCCTTACCGTAAACCCCCTGTCCCCTGCTGTAGGCTGGCACCAGAGACAGGAATAAAAAACAGATCATCTCCATCTTCAAGGCAGCGCCTTCATCGCCGGCGAAGAAAAACAGCCAAAAGAGCCCAGGCAGCATCCGGCGGGGGAGCGAGGAGCGGGCGAAAACCTCCCGAAACGCCGCCCCATGCGCCCCGCTCCGGACACCGGCGGAGGAAGGGACCCCCCCGCCAGAGCCGCCTGGGGATAAAAATTAAAAAGCAACAAGAAAAAAATGAAAAAAAGAAAAAAAAAAAAAGAAAAAAAATGAAGGGGAAAAGAGAAGGAGGCAGGGAGGGTAGGAAAGCGGAGAGCCGCTTCTCCCTTCGCAAGGATGCTCGAGGATGCCCAGGAAAAGAAGCAGGGCAGTGGGCAGCCCGCAGGGGCAGGAGCAGGAGCGGGGTCCGGGCCAGCCCAGCGCTGCCCCCCCCCCAGGGAAGGGGTTTCCTTTGTGCAGGGGGAGCCGCCGAGCTCTGCCGGAGTCCTGGGCTGCCCGAAGTGCTGCCAACTGGGGCCAACTTGGGAGAGTCGTCGCCCGCCCTCCTCCCGACGAGGCTCTGGCCGCAGCCCCACGAGCGAATGGGGGAAAGGAGAAGGAGGTGGAGAGAAAAAAAAGAGAGGAAAAAAAAAATGGGGGGGGGGGGGAGGAAGGGGGGCGAGGAGCCAGCTGCTGAAAGGCGGAGGGAGGGCTAGGTATCCTCTTCTCCAGATCTTCTGGGGAGGGGATTGTTGTAATTAATCAAATCCAGGATTTTTTTTTTAATTTATTTTTTTTTTTAAAGCGTCTCCCAGGAGCTCCCCCAGCTGCGCTGCATCGCCCCAGCCAGCCTGAAGGGAGAAGCGAGCGAGGAGCAGCCCCAGCAGGCGCCAAGCAGCTCAGCCCGGCTCTCCTCTCCTCCTCCCCAGCCTGCCAGCTCCTTCTCCCTTCAAAACTTTCCCCGGTGTTGCGAGCAGGGCTCTGCCGGCTGCTTCTCCCCCGCTGCTCTCCGGCTCCTCCCGCCTCGCAGGCGCTTTGCAGCCGGGGGGAGATCCGCGCCGCTCCCCCCCCGACGGCTGCCGGAGCCCCCCCGGGCAAGCAGCGGGGGCTGCAGCTGGAAGGGAGCCGCCGAGGAGGATGGAGGAGCTGCAAGAAGTTGGCTGACTCCCGGCCGGGTGCTCGCCCCGAAAGGCGACCGTCCCCAGCACGAAGTTGCCGGCGGCGTCCCCGCTCCCCTGGCAGCCCCGGGGGGCTCCGCTCCGCTGCCCCCCCCGACGGGGCGTCCGGGGGCACCGAGCCCCGGGCTCGCCTCAGCCCTGCCTGCCAGCTCTGCCCAGCACGCCGCGTTTTCCTTCCCCTTTGGCTTTCCAATTATTATTTATTTATTTATTTATTTATTTATTTTCCCCTCCCCTCTTCACCATTCCATTCCCCCTTCGGTTTAAAAAAAAAAAAAAATAACAAATAAATAAATAAATAAATAAATAAATAAAAAATCCGAGCCAATTAAAGCAGCCGTGCTCCGGCAGAGCCCTGCCTCCTGCCCAATTCCCCGAGCCTCCCCGAGCCCCGGCCCAATTAGAGGCGACACCGCAGGGCTGGGGAGGAAAAAGGGCTCGCTCCGGGCGGAGAAATCAGCCGCCAGCCCCGGGTCCCTCCATCCTCAGGATGCTCCCGGCAAGGTCGGCTTCTCCCCGGGCGGGATGCGCGCCGAGAAAAGCCCGGTGCTGGGGAACGGGGCTCGGGGGTGGTGGGGATGGGGACGGGGGGGCTCCTCCTGGCTTGGATTTTTTTTTTTTGGGGGGGAAAGGTTTGCCGAGGAGAAGTTTGTGCCCCCCTCCAGGAGGGCTGCGGGTGCTGCCCTGTGCCTGCTGGGGTGGGGGCTCGGCGGTGTCCCCCCCCCTTCCCCCCGGCACCCGAAGAAAGCATCTCCCGGCGGGCGGCGGTTCGCAACGCGAGCGTGTCGCTACCTGGATAAAAATGTAATTAAAGAAAAAAAAAAAAAAAAGAAAAATAGCAGTAATTGAGAGATACGGCCCAGAGAGCGGCTGGCTGCTAAGTCATGCTCTAACAAACAAGCAATTAATAGATATAGCCGCTAATTACGAAGCAGTTATTCCTATTGTAAACGGTGCTCAGCGGCAGAGAAAAGCGGTACCGAAAGGCAGCAGAGGGAAGGCAGCGTTAGGGACAGGGCAGCATCACCCCCCTGACAAGCATCCTCCAGGCAAGGCAGGGGAATTCCCTTTCCCTTGGACCCTGCCGGACCCTATCTCCTCTCTTGTAAGGATGCCGCGAGTCTGAAGAGTCTGAAACTGCTTTTTTTTTTTTTTTTTTTTTTTTTTTTTTAATCCTCCTCCCCAGCCAATCTAAGGCAACGCTTGCCAAGAAACCGTGGGCTTCACGCTCTGAGGTGTCCTTCCCAAAGATGATGGCATGGGGAAAGACCTTACAAAGGTGTCTGGTGTGAGCAAGTTTATGATTATTATTTTTATATTTATTATTATTTATTTTTAATTCAATGAGCCCTTCATTGAGAAGGATGTGATCCTTCCCACGGCGGGTGCTGGCAACACGGCTATAGGGTCTGTAGGCAGAAGGAGGGTGGCACTGGGAGGACAGGAGGAGCAGCCCCTTTGCCAGGGCATGGGGAGAAGCAGGAGCTGACACTGAGGAGGGAAAGTAAAACTGTCCCCATCTGCACAAAGCAGGCTGGCAGCAGCGCAAGAAAACAAGGCAAGGAGATGTTTGCAGATCCAGGAAGCTGCGTGGTGATAAAAAAAACAGTGAGACATGAGTCTCATTTTTTTCTACTCTTCATTTTAAGATAAGGATATTTTGGGGGCGCTTCATAGCCTTTCTAGTATTTTTTTTCGGGGATTCTCATTTGATTATGAAATAATGCCTCGGAGTTTGAATGACTCTGAATTACAGATCTGGATAACGAGTCTTTAAAAAAAAATCCCAGAAATGTATGCTTCACACCCCTTTTTTTGTGCTAACTTTCAATGCACATGCTCATGTTTCCTTGGCACAAATGCTCATGAAAAATGAATTTCAAAGTAAACTGCCAAAGTATGTGAAACAACCCAGCTTTCTCTTAGCAAATAATAGTATTGGTGCCAAAAGTAGCTTTGAACTCATCCAATTAAGGAATAGTTTGAAGAAATAAAAATTAAAAAACATGCAGATAAAGTGAGAGTGTGAGTGGTCCATTGAAATGAAGGGAAAATAACTGGATAATAAATAATTAGAAAAAGCTGTCACCTGTCAATGGATACTCTGAGTGAAAAAAAAAAAAAGATAGTGCCAAAGCCTCAGTACAACGTTGCATTTGCTAAATAAGGTAATTAATAATTATTTGTTGAGTCCTCATGAATCATAACAGTCAGAACAATAGAGTTTCCAAGCACAACAGTGAGCCAGCCTTCCCGACACACTTGTAAGCAACCCACTTGTCATCAAGAACCCGTGCCCTGCGGTGATTCTGCCTGTCAAAAGGGACGGCTAAGGGATGCCTTCCTTCCCCACAGGCCGTTTCTGCAGAACAGATTTGTCCCATCCTTCCGGCTGGGAGTCAGCGTCTCCAGTCCCTCCTCAAGCCCCGACTTGTCAAATGAGCCCTGTCTCCCTGCAATATTTATACGCACTACATCACCTATATTTCACAGCTACGTTGAGGTAGACAGTCTCCGGGACGGATGTGGTGTTCAAAGAGAGCAAATCATACCCGGCACAATGTCACCAGGCAAGAGACGATTGAAGAAGTGTGTGAGGCCAAGGTCCAGTTACAAGGACATTAATTCTCTTTGTGTCAATGTTTTCATGCTACAATCTGGTGCAGGCTGTCATTTATTTCTTCTCGGAGATGATGCAACTATCTGTGGTTCCCGGTGATCTCTTGAGCATGTGGCCTGACATTTCGGTCACCTCTTTCTTGCTCATTTTCTTCACAGCACAACAGCCACGAATGCCTCCAAGTTTGATCTCTTCCTTCCTCCCTCCCCATGCGCACACATGGAAGCGAGGGCAGCCCAGCTGGAAGCTTTGCTGCAGCATTTCCCTCGCTATTGCTTACTAAAAGGGAGTAGGAATAGAAAGTAGGAAGGGAAAAGGAAAAAAAAAAAGGGGGGCACCTTAAAGACAATGGGTGAGCTGGAGTGCTGCAAGAGAGTTGGGAAGGGGAAAGGCTCTGTAGCACTGCAGCAGGGATGGGAAAACCAGGGAATTATAACTGCAGCACAGGGCTGCATCGAGGAGCTGGGAGCACAGGGGTGCTCCTGTGGTGCTGCTGTGCCCTGCTGAGCTGGGGAGGCACTGACACAGCCCAGCACAGGCCCGGAGCAAGGGTGTGATCCAAGGTGATGAGATAAGGCACACAGGAGCCAAACAGAGGGAATTGGGATGGGCAAGGGAGAGCCAGCACGTGTGGTGTCTGCGTAGGGAGAGGGAGCCCTGTAGGGCTGCTATAAACACGTCAGGGAAACAGCACCAAGTGCCCTGCAACGCGAGAACTGCTGGAAGATGGGGAAGCAGGGGCTAGGCTACAATGACGGGATGAAATCTGTCCACTGTCTGTCTTCTCTCTGTTTAATTGGTCTTCATAGGAGAACCGTAAAAAAAATAATTAAAGAATAAAAGCATAAAAATGCTAGTTTGTGATTCTGAAGTGCTGGAATCAGCATCTCTTTGGGGAAAAAATCTCCCTAGCCTGGAGCAGTGCTTGCTGCCATCCTTAACACTAGGCTGGTGCTGCCTCTGCCGCGGATCCTCCCGGGTATCTCCTGTTACCCATACAAAGCATGCCAAGGTAGGGCTATAAATCCCAAGGGCTCTGCTTTGCTGTCCTCAGTTCTCTGGTGTATTCCACCCCAGGGAATATACCTATGCTGTGTTTGCTTTCTTCCCAGATTCATTTTACAGCATTAGTAGTACCTCTCAGCCTCTTGTGTATTCTCTGCTTTTTTTTTTGATTAACTCTCCCCATCACCGAGTGTGTTGGGCACTGAAAGGAGTGACGAAGAGGGAACCCACCTCTATTCCTCACCCCGGGTACTCATCCTGCCCTGACTTCACCACCCTTCCTCCCTGTGCTTGCGTGATGCCGCCAGTCCCTGGGCCGTGCTGGGAGTTCTGGCTCCTGGTTGACATTGCACTGGGTTTTGCTTTTCCTGCCTTCCCCAGTTACACTTTGAGAAATTTCTATTTCCTGGTTCAGGCTTATCTGAAACCCGTTGCAATCCCTTCCTCTGTGATCTCCATGTGTGGCCACTTTTCTTTCCTCAGCTCAAGTGCTGACACACTCGCACACCATCCCGCTTCTTGTGCACTAAAACCACAGGCTTTTAACTCAACATTTTCCACCAATCTTTATGCTTTTTAGACTATATATCTAGTTTGCCAGAGATCCTGCTGGTTTTTTTGCTCTTGTGCTTTAGGACAGATAGGGGCTGGTGTAGGGGTGCAGACAAGTATCTCGGCACCACTGGAAGCATCTTTTGCCTGTTTCACCTTTTCTTTGATCTTTTTTTTCCTCTGCCTCCTTCTCCTCCTGCATTCATGCTTTCTTCTTCTTTCCCACCTTCCCTTTCATCTGTAAAAAGTGAGTTGGAAAAATGTCAAGCTGGTGCTGGTCAAAGGAACTTGTTCTCCTTTCTTTCGTTTGCTTTCATTGCCTCAGCCCCCATCTTCTAGCATGTGTCTCCCAGAGAGCAGAGGAAAGGGATGTTTTTTTTCACCGAGAGCAGGTACAAAAGGCTGGGTATGATCCTCCCCTGTTGGTGCTGTCTGCCACTGTCAGCAAAGGGTGCATCGATCACTGATCTTTTCAGTGTTGGGCAGATGATCTGAATTGTGTGATCTCTGGCCCGTGGTGGAGAGCAGGGAGCTGGGAAGGGTGCAGGAGCTGCTCTCAAAGATGCCTTCAGCCAGAGCCTTGTTGCTCGAGCAGCTCTCCCAAAGGGCTGTGCTACTTTTCCCGTGAGATGTTTCAAACACAAGTCGCAGCATGGGGTGGATTGTCAGGAGCTGATGTAAAACACGCACAGGACAACCTCAGATGGGGTCTTGCCATCAAGGCCTTGGTGGAGACAGCCCCTGGCCACAGGTAGCACGTTACATCTCCCATACCCTGGCATGAGTAGGAGGCCATTCTGCAGAGGCTCTTTTATGAGCTTAAGCTGTGGTCTCACAGGCCCACTGACTGGTGAGAAAACGCCCCAGCTGGTACCTGCTCACTTCAACTGCCCTGTGACCACCCTTGTCTGGGGAATCTTTGCAAGGGAAGCTGATCTATTAGCAATGCGTTCCCTTAGAATTGCACACAAGGAGCTCCTCAGTCCATTTTTGTTCCCAGGCAGAGATGTCTTCACTTTAAGAAGGTAAGCATCTGCATTTTGGATGAAAAAAGAGAGCTGCAGGGAAAAAAGTATTTTTCCACCAGAATCCCCCCTCACTACTGATCCCAGACCACAAAGAAGTGGTAGAGATGGTTACAGAAAGATTCAGCAGCTTTCCAGGCAGACTGCAGAAAAGAGCATGCCATTCAATGCCTGAAGCATCCCTTCTGCTTTCTGAGGAGCCATGTTCATCAGTGCTGCAGCTCTCTGCTGGCCTCTCACTCTAACACGACAACAAAAAGCATTTGAAACCCAAAGGTGGCAGGAACCCATGTGCACTGCCACCATCCAAAAGGCTCGGGCAGTCAGACTTTGCACAGAGGTATTTTCCTTGCTGGATGCTCTACATGGACCATGAGTTACCCCCTCAAGTTACTCACACCTTTTCATCTTCAGATGTTGTTGGCCACTGCTGAACACTCTTGAGGAAGGATCCAGTGATTGTTGTCCTTGTGTGAACCTGTCTGTACCTCCACACACACATCCCTTTCCCTCCTGTCCGGTGATGCACTACAGCTACATTTTCACAAACCACCTGTTCAAGGCAAAATACCTTAATCAATTCTTTGTGAAAATTCAGAGGATGCAAAAAAAAGCTGTGTAAAGAAGCAAAAGCATTTGGAGCTGTGCCTGCTGAAAGGATGCTTTATACACATACACCCCCTCCCCAAAGGTTGCTGCTCCCTCCTTACCTTTGGTGGGTCTGAACCACAACTCCCTGGTGACTCAATGCTTAAATACACTTATATCCTTAAGGCACAGCGTCATCCTTGTCTTTTCTCTGTAACCTGATAGACTGTGCCATTTTAGAAAACTCATGGTGAAAGACTGTTTCGATTTATCATGACTATTTATAACACAATTCTCTGGCAAACCAGAGTTAGAAGCACCATTACTGTACAGCCGTGTAACGTGAGACAGCTCAGACTAGAAATTAACAGAAAAACCCTAGTGGGAGGAAATTATAGAAGCACCAACCACTTCTTTTTCCTCTGAGCTGCCCCTAATCATTTTAGCCAAGCTGGGGCTGGCAATAACCAGGGACACAGGATGGATGTGCTGAAGCAGAGAGGCAGAGTTTGCCAGCACAGGGTTTACCTGCCCCTGCCAGGAGCAAGGCAGAGGCATGGGCAGAGCTGGAAGGGAGTACTTTCTTCTCTCATTCCTCAGTGTGGCTCCAGACAGACAGTATTGCTGCTGAACTGTGTATTTCTACGTATAATTACTTGCTTATTAGCTGGAGAGCTCATCATGCCAAGAAAGTTAGTGGGTACAAAGCAAAAACATTTCTCCTCTCCCTGTCTTTCAGACCAGAGAAGTAACAATGGATCTTGCAACCTGCAGGGAACCTCCCCCTCCTCCACCCTTTATCACCTGGAGGAGGTTGAAGTCTGATTGATTTCTCAGTTACATTTAGTCCCTAGAAGAAAGAGAAAAAGAGCTAATCATGCTAGGCTGATGCCAGAGCCAGGGATGCTGATGGCCGTGGCCATTACCACTTTCAGTGATGTGCTGGGCATGTCTCCCTGGCTGGGAACCTCGCACCGAGCCGTGAGGATGAGGGGAGCTCCACCAGACACCATGCCTCAGCCCTTCACAAAGGACTGAGACAGTGGGAGGAATATCACAGTGTCAGCCTGAGGTAAAGCCGAATACAGGGCCACAGGAGTCGAGAGAGGGTTTGGTTTATTTATTGTACAGGAAGCGCTTTTTGAAAAGCTTGGAAATGCAATGCAGCTGTTGCAACCTCCCACTGGGGGCTCACCAGACGCTGAGGTATTTTCCTGCACTTTCCTCATGTCTCCAGCCTTGCACACTCACCCTGTGGGTTTCCAAAGAAGTTTCTCCATGCAGCTCCCCAGATGGCTGCACTCCAGTGAAGGATGAAGCCATTGCCATGGCCAGACAAGCTGCAGCATCCAAACTTCCCTAGGAAAACTAGATGAGGTATTTGAGTAACAGCAGCAGACTTCCCTATCAGCAAAGTCAAGCAGGGAAATTAGTAGAAAATGGCGTAATTTTTATATGGATCAAATCATTCACAGGTTACAGAGACAGAAGGAGACACTGCTGGTCCGACCTCCTGTTCTAATCAGAGCACATTGTGAGGAGTAACCTCCAGTCCTGATTTCTAAGAAGCCAATAATACACCATTCATTTGTATTTCATACAGAGTAATGCCATATTTCATCAGGATGCACAAACCTGTATTCTGAAGGAACAATACACATTTGGGATTGGATTTACAGCTGTTTGGTAGCTCTCGCATTTGCAGGCAAACCGCAGTACCTGAATGGCTGGGAGGTTTCCTGGCAGGCGGCGGGGGGTGTCAGGACAGAGGAGCTGCCTGTCCACACAGCTTCAGCAGGGTCTGGGGGAACCAGCAAGATCCAGGAGAGACGGAGAAGCTGGGGGAAAGCTGAGGCAGGATTGACTCAGAAATTAATGAGGGCAGGCAGAAAATGGAGGGTGAAAGAAATGGCCCAAGGCAGGATAAAAGAGGGATGCTGGGGCAGCTTGAAGCATGGAGGGAGAAATGAGGGCTGTGGGAAGGATGCTGGGGGAAACAAAACAATGAAACTTGGGGACAGACATGATGTAGGCTGGCATTGATGGGGCATCACTCGAGCGAGGAATGATGGCTCCAGGGGCTGAAATGGGGTCCTGGGCCAGGGGCAGGGTTGTGGAGTCCCAGGGTTTTGCAGGGACCATCAGATTTGGTGGCGCCCTCGGGACCCTGGCAGTTCTGCCCCCCTTTTCTGCCCTCATTTGTCTCCATCCCACCCCATTAGACTTCCCCAACATGTCCTGTCCTTGCAGGGAGCAGGAGGGGCTGGAGGGGCCAATGGGAAGGTGTGGGAGGAAAAGTCAGCCCAGGTCCCTTGGGCACAGCTGGCCTGGGGGACACCGTGCAGTTTGACCGCCTCGGACAACTGGGAAGTAAGCTTACCCTGCTCCAAACACCTTGCCTGAGCTCTCGTATTAAATCCACTTCCTCAGTCACCACGTCTGGAAAAAGGACCTCTGAGCCCCCACAAATAGCAGACATTTTGATGAAAGATGCTTGAGAAAGAATATTTTAGTGAAAACAAGAGATGCCTGTCGCTTTGGAAAATGAGCATTGGCCGATCAAGAAATTACCAATAGAAATTTCTCATATTAGCACTTTTTTTTTAACCTCCTTGCTTGTCTTGGTGGAGAATAACATTTCATTTTCAAACCACAGTTCTACATTTATCATCCCTGATTTGGTAAATTGCCTCTTGCGGAAGCGGTGTCTTACCTACCTTTATTTAAGACTTTGCAGGATAATGTGTTTATGTTGGACTCACAGAGGGTCACAAAAAAAGTGACAGGTGCTGCAAACATATTGAAATGGAGGTAATGTAAATGATTTTTAGATTTAAAATATTCCTCCTCAAGTAACTTCACACATTCTGAAAATATTGTATTGTCAGTGAGACTTAAATCTATAATCTTGAAAGCAAGAGGAGTTTTATTGTCTTTCTCCTATATTTTCTTCTTAACAGGGATCAAAATCAACCTTTCAATAAGCCTCTCTTTGTAGTCAAAATAGAAGGAGGTGAAGATACCTCTATAATCAGAGTTGGCTCAAGGCTTATCAGCAGGGTAGGCAAAATTTAATTTTGTAGCCCAAGGATTTTCTCTTCATCCCTGGGCAGGCAAAATTCAGCTGTGTGGTAGCGGCAGGGTGGGTGCCTCCCAGGACATGTTTCTCTTTTTCTACCCCCGTCTTGATAACACACAACTCAGGGGGTGAAGGCTGGGCGGGCAGCCTGCTCCTGCTGCTGCAGCGGCCGTCCCCATCCCTTCTTGCATGGACAAGGGGCTGCTGGCTGCCCCTGCCAGGCCACCACCTTTGGCAGCCAGCAGCTTTGCCTGTTGCCCAAAACCAGCCCTGCCTGTAATGAGGTACAGAAGCTCGTGCCTGCAAAGCCGAGCCTGAAATCATTATCTTGGAGCTGCAAACGCAGCCTCACACTTAAATTAAAGGATGCAGATAATTGGGTTATCTTGCATAAAACAAATTCTGCCTTGTAAACCATAACCAGGGCACACAATTCATACTCATGGTGCCAGCCGGGAATGAGGGGTGTTGGGACCGAGGCTGGCTTACTCACCCCAAACCGAGAGAGAACCGCTCCTGCACCCTCAGCTTCCACACCTGGATTGCAGGGGATCACGGCATTCATGTGCATGTCCCCTGCTCGTGCTCCGTGGCAATACAATCAAGCTGATGCTTTCCAGTGGAATCAATAACAAAGGCAGAGGGCATCAACAAAATCATTAATAAATTTCTCTCAATTATAATCCAGTTTCTTCAAATACAGCTGTTGCTGGAGCCTCCAGCCAGAATTAATGATATGGAAAATCTGAAGGACAATAAACAATATATTTGGGAGCTAGAGGGATCAGAACAAACAGTACACAAAAAGGGAAATGTCAAAGGGGTTAAATCTTTAATAAACTACTGCTCCAAAAGCATTTGATACGCTCTCCTTCAGGTGTTTCACAACTACACTCCCTTGTTTTCAGAGTTAGGCTGGCCTTTTTCAAGCTAAACATGTTTCACAAGACAAAACTGTAAAGGAGCCATAATGGGTCTTTAACAGAGACAGATTGTAACCTTATTTTTACCTGTTCAGCATGGAGCATACCAATATTTGATTTTTTTTTTTTATTATTATTTTTTATTTTTAAGTGAATCAAGCAGGTACATTTTGCAATTGTTAGTACTAAGGGTAATAATATACACACACATATGCATCCACCCACATAAGCACGGAGAGGTTAATGCTGATCTAAAAATATTTTGCATGGCACAAAGAACACAGAAACATTGTCAACAGAGCTGCTGGAAGACACGGCAACATTTAATGGGAAGTTTGTAGTCTTGGGCACGTGAGCGCAGGATTTAATCTGTGTTCATCTGTCCAGCCTGGGCAAACACTGCATTTACCTCTTTTAAAGTAGTTTATCAAATGCTTTGGGATGAAAAAGGCTACAACCCCTGTATGGCTTAAATAAAGGAGCCAACAACAGAGATGAAAAAGGCACATTTATGAAGGAAACAATAAGTTTTCTTAGGCCTGATTTCATGTCACAGGTGCATTTCTGTTACTTTTGAACTTGCCAAGAGCGACTCAAAATGCAGAATTCTAATCCCCCCAAGGCTCAGAGACAATCAATCACTGATGAAGGGGAAATGCTGAATTCCCAGTATCTTGCCTTCTCCAAGAAAGCCTGTCAGCTGTGTAATGCAAACTAATCTGTTCCAAGAATCAGCTTTTTTGTTTCTTGCCCTGGTTCACGTACATACACACATCCAGAGGGAAAGAGAGAGAAAGACAGAGAAAAAGAGAGAGAGGCCACATCCACACATATCAATGACTGCTCGAAGAAAACAGCTAATACACGGAGCTGGAGCTGGAGCAAGGTGGGACTGCTCCGCAATTCTCCCAGTGAACTGCAGCTGAGATCAGCTCAGAAACCAGCAGAAATAAAACACTGCACAGAAGATGAAAACCAGGGCATGTTTTTCTACTGGCTGAGGGAGGGGGGGAATAGCTATAGATTGTAGCTGGGAGAAGCAGATGGCAGTGTATTAAGAGGACAGGGCACTGCTGCTGTTGCAGCCGCTGCCGCAACTGCCACAGCTCAGCTCTTTCCCATCTGACAGAAGGGCCCCTGGGCAGCCAGGGATGAGTCAGGCTCACGTGTGTTGCACAGGCGTCTCTGGAGGACCCCACTCTTCTCTTCTCATTTGTGTCACACTGCTTCAGGGTTCGAAGTGAGTCGTGCAGCCCCGATATCCTACGAGCACCGTCCTTCCCAGGCAGCTGAGCCACGGCCAGCTCCCGATGAGCGCCCAGTAGATCACACAGGATGGGGCCCTGCAGTCTCTAACCAAAGGTGCCACTGGCATCCTCCGTGTGTAGCACCAAAAAGACTCCACTTGCAAACACGAAGATGGGCAGATGTGTCACAAACCTTCAGGATTTAGCAAACCCACTTAAAACTCCAGGTTACCCTTTAGCACTGCTGAATGGTCTTTGTTGGCTCTGGAGGCATCTCAGCCCCTGACCAGCACTGGCCACAAAACCCCATAGAGAGAGGAAGCAGGAAGACAGCATTTTAAAACCGAGATCAGTGGAAACATACCCAGTGCATCCCACCAACCACCAGCTGCTCACAAAAGAGAAACTAAGACAGCGACGGCACCCTGGGTTGCTCTCTTTTACACAAGATGTAGCTGTTGGTTTGAAGCTGATGAGCAGTTTCCTATCCTCAAAAGACTATTTTAAGATCCACACGGAGCAGTTGGTGGACAAGCTGTGTTGATGAGGAAGAGAAGCAGCAAATCCGATCCACCTTCATCACTAATGCTTCCTCCTCCTGGAATAAAAGACCTGAGGCTCCCTGCAGCAGGCTGCTGCCCTGGCAGCTGGGAGGGGAAGGGGCACCCCTCTGGTGAACTGGTCTGAGGGCTGTGCTAGAGGAGGGGAGACGGTCTGGATGAGGGTTTATCACTCTGTGCTTTGATACTTTCTGTGGAAAAAAAAAAAAATAAATAAAACAAAACAAAACAAAAACAACAACAACAAAAAAAAACACAACCAGGGTTACTTAGCTGCTGTCATGCAAACATTTTATGCAAATCTTATCTTCAGCTTCTGCATACTGGTACATAATTTGCATCTGATTATCAACTTTGGGTCTATTGTTTTTTTCTAAACAGAATTCCTGCTGCGGAAAGGGTTTGGATTGACAACCCTGGTGAATAAAGTCATTTTTTTAACTAGGGGGGCAGGAGGAGAATAGCTTCCCACACAGAGTGCCCTGCCATTATTTCTTATCCAGGGCCAACAGAGAAGATGCCAGCTCTTGCCCTCTTCTGAGCCTGCCAGCTGACGTAAAAGGAGGTTGTGAATATGAAACCCATGTGAACTTTCTACAAAGACAACCCAAAATCCTTTAAAAAGGAACAGGTAGTCTGTTAGGTTGGATTCACATTCATGCTTCATGCACAAAGTGTTCCAGTACCTAGGTGGCTCTGAAGTGACACTCAAGTATCATAAGAAAATTCACACCATGGGATCTTCCCAAGCACAATGAAAACCTTTACCCTCTTGACCTAGAGGAGAAGAGTCTTTTGCTCCCCCTGGCATGTACACAAACACTGCCAGTCAGATATAGCCCTGTCCCCAGCAGCAGCAACATGCTGGGTCCATTTCCTGACTGTCGTAGGGTGTCTTGCTTTGCGTCAAGGCAAGCCAAAACAACTTGCCTAGGGTTGGAGTGGCTCAGCTCCACTGGAGTTGGGGGTGTGACTTCAGTTTACCTTGGTTAAGATAGGCTTAGTTACACTGCATTAGTAGCAGCTTTTTGGGAAGCCCTGTGTGGAAACCAGTGATAACCATAGATCATGGTCTTTTAGTTCTGCAGCCTCTGGATCTTATCCGTTGCCTCCTCTGTGTCTGGAAAGATGTTTTTTTTCCACCTTGAGCAGGGGCACAGGGACCTCCCGAGTGCTGAGGAAGCCCAGGGAAATATTCACAGCAGCTACAGGATGAGATGGGGACTGAACTACCAACAGCTTACCCTGGGACACAGGGCTGCTTCTGTCAATCCAAAGGATGAGGACTAATGAATGTTAATTCTGATCCGTAGGCTTCAGCAGCCACAGCACTGAGATGTATGAGTCTGTCCACTTGACTTTGGGATGGATGGCTGCTCTAGCTGTATTTGTCCTGTCAATAAAGTATTCATCCCCAGTAACAGCTGCTTCTGAAAGAGTGCCAGATTAAGACAAATAATACAGACTTAGTGCTCTTTACATGGATTGCATGGGCCGACCCAGCTGCAATATGCACACCCACAAATCTTCTCAGCTCATTACCTCATTGAACGCTGTTGTTCCTCTGTAAGGACAGGAGACGGTGATACCCCGACAGAATTTGAACACAACGTGCTAAGTCAGAGCTGGAAATTGCTGACTGAAAGCTCTGGGCCTGGCCTGGCAGGGAGGTGGGCCCCACCAGCAAAGCACAGCCTGAAGGACATGTGGCAGCCCTGCCGGACAGGACCCTTGCCTTTGCGGAGGAGGGGGAGTAGCTTTTAAGTCATCCCTTTTTATTTCTGCACTTGCTCTTTGCTCAACACCCCCTCAGCACTTCACTTCTCTCCTTCACTGCATGGCCAGCTCTGGGTTGAGAAGGCAGGAGTATGCATTGTGTAAATAAAGGTTGTTGTTTTCCTTTGAAGTATGCAGGAAGGCTTTGAAAACGCAACTGCAGCTGTTCCCAATAATCTCAACTTTCTGCTCTATTTCTCTGGTTAACCTTGCTGACTCAAAACAACAAAAAGCATAGCCTGGAGGAAATAGTGCTCACTGCTTTCTTAACTTTCCAATGGCATTTTACTGGAGATATTTTCTTTTTGTCAAGATCTTTGAAGTCTGTTCCTCTTTGTTTGTGTGGATTCCCATTGAGACTGAATGGCTCTTACCAGCTTGCTTCCCTGGGCACGGGGTAGGAAGCATGACTGTCTTCCCCAGGTTATAACAAGAATGAAGAGGCAGTGAGAGGGTTGCTGAGATGTCAACAGTAAACAAGTCAACACAGAGAAGTGGTTGATTTTCCTAGCATGCTGGGAGTTAGATGTCTCACAGGCATGTCCTAACCAGAGAGCCAAGATATGCTCTATTAGCTCACCACTCTGATGGTGAACAAGTCTCTCCTTCATCTTGCTTTGCAGTCAACTCAAGAGGTCACTCTTGACTCAAGCAAATTTGCTTCCCCCACACATTCTTGCTTCCTCTTCCCCTGGCTGTATTTACAAACTAATTGCTTGGAGAAGGAAGCAATAGGAGCTTCACATCAAGGCAGGTTCCTGCCAAGCTTTGCTAAAATATCTGACTGGCTGAAGAGGGTGAAATCTGCAAATGAGGTCACTTGAGGGAAAGCAGACACCCTTCCCACTACCGTACTGCCAGGCAAGAGTCCATCTTCCCTCTTTTCTGACCCAAAGGACTGTGGTTTCCTTGTCTGTCTCAAATGCTTTACTCAGAAGGGTTTTCCACATGCTGGTCAGTGACTTGAGGGACCACCATCGCATCTCTGCAAGGTGTAGATATTGCTTCTGCTGAGGTGCAAATCATGAACGTGAAGACCATGAAGGAGAAAGATATTTGTCCTTCATAGGATACCACATCGTAGAGCAGGCTAAAAATGGGAAAGACCTACAGCTCTGGGATGTATCTGCCAAGATTTTGTTGAAGTCCTCCCCCATGGATAGAGAAATAGGGTTCATCCTGACCAATTGAACAGAATACACCAACCACCCACCTACAAGGATTTAACACCACCACCTCCTGCCTATCTCTCTTCTTTAAGGAAATGTCCAGGCCTTCAGTGGAAGATGAAGATAAAAAACTTGTTCTGCCTCCATAAATCTCAGCCCATCCATCCAAGAGGCACCAAATAAAGGGAGGTGGAACGAGCTGTATAAACAGGCCCCTTGAACATAATTGAAGGACTAGACTAATTTGGCTTGTCTTTATAACAGGCCAGAGCTGGGCACTAGACTTACCCACAACAGATAAAGATGAGTAACTACATAATGAGGTTAAAATATTCATTAAGCTAATTGCATGTTAATTAAGTAAAGGATGCTATTAGGGATCCATTGAGCTCCATCTGTGTGTGCAAACAGGAGTGAGAATAATCACACCAGAAAGCAAAAGAGACAGTGACAGCTCCGGAGCCCCCCAGCACACAGGAACCACAAGGGTCAGGGGCAGCTCTGTGTGCCAGGGGAGCTGGCAGCCGTGAAGGGGAGAATGGTTTCATGAGCAGAGGGGCAGCTGGTAAGGAGAAGCTATGAGAGCTGTTACAGGCAATCACTTATGTATGGGCATTTCCCCATGCTCTGCCTCCATTTCCAGGTATGTAAAACAGGATCTATAACCATGTCCCCAGTGAGAAAACTCATAAGAGAACTCAGAAACTCAGGGTCTAGACAAACATACCTTTTTTGTTTTATCTGTTGATTTTATCAGAATTGCTTGCAGGGGCAGAGATCCATCACACCAGAAAGCACCACGGCATTCAAGCCAACAGGCCGCAAGGCACTAGAAAGTCCCATTTTTGAAAATGGCCTACAAGAAGGCTAAAAATAAGGAGGCAGAAATTAGTTTTCAATTTAAACTTCCTCTGTCAGCACCACAGAGGACAGTTTCTAATAAATACTTCTTCAAAAAAGGAGAAAAAAATTCTATTTGACATAATTATGGCCAACAGTCCATAAGGCAGAATAGGGAAAACGTCTACATATTTCATGTTAAAATTCATCAATAATGGAAGACGAGGATTAAATTATATAACTGCCACCTTTAAGTTAAATAATATTTTCAGCAAAAGGCAAGGGAGATGGGATAACTCTATAGCCAACACGTTTATTTCAGCATATGAATAATTTAGGCAAATAATACAACAGCTTTTTAGAAGGGAGAAGATTCAATGAAGGGGTTGGGTTAGAAAGGACTTGCACTGCATTTGGAGGTTTGAAGGACTGGGAGAATAATTCATATTCAATCATTTATTTGATTAATTTCTCCTTTCTTTCAGCCCCCTAATGGGCAGATCGTTCTTTTCACAAATGCACTTACAGTCTGAAGTTACTGGAATAAATCTGGTCCATGGTTCCCCTTCAGTGGCCATTTTCTTGCAAGTAGTCCCTGTGCTAAATGGAAGTAATTTTGGGTGGGGATGCCAGTTCCCAGAGGGTTTCTGATCTCAGACCAGCTCCTCCTATACCTTCTGTACCTTCCGCAATGAACGTAACCTTTCTCATTTTCCTGCAGTAACTGCTCAGAATTTTCACTTTCACAGGTAGACCTGCCAGCTCACCTGGCTCATCCTGCGTGGGTAGAAACTGGGGGAGCGAACATGGATGAACCAGATTCATTAGCAATTTCAGACCATTATTCATGAAAAATTAGTTTATTGTGCTAGCCTGTCCCTGAAGCTGGCATTGATCCAAACCACCCTTCTGATGAGTGGGAAGGAGAAGAACTATCTAATTCATTCATAACTCTGCATTAAACCCTGACAGATGAAGCTTTATCCAGGGGCTGATTATTGTCATGTGCAAAACAAAAAATCCCTGTAGAACCTGATAAGTACACAACCGTATGTGCTCTTCTCCACAGTCCCAGAGCCTCCCAGACACACTCTGACTCACAACAGATGCCCAGGAGAACTGGCACAGCCCTTCCCACAGGCTCCTAGATAAAACCAGCTGCAGAAGTTAACCAGATTTCTCTGAGCCACTGGAGCTGCTGGCAAGAGGATGGGATGCTGGTCTTGGTATGATGATGACTGCATAAGAGCAGAGCTTGGGCGCCCAGAAGCCATTCCTGTGACTGACTCATCAGGAAGCCTTGATCCTGATTGTTTTATGGCTCTTAGAGGCCTGTGCCTAATGACTTTTTCCAGGGTGCCTGCCCATTTCCAGGTAGATAAATGCCTGTGGAATGAAAACAGAAGCTCTGCTTGGCACTGAGCTGCCTGCCAAGCTACAGATCTGAGCAGGCAGACCAAGGGCTTAGCTTAGTCTCCATCGCCATCCCACAGTCCACATCTGGAGAAGGCTATTTTGCAGCAGGACAGACAGTAAAAGGAACGAAAGTGCATGGTACTTCTGCTCTGTCTGTAGCAGTAACAAGCAAAGAACACCCAGAGCCTATTTAATTTTGCATTCTATTCTCCTCATTCAAAGAAAAATTAAAAATAATAAAAACTTCTGAAAATATTTGCTGTGGGTTTGAGATGCAAGTGAAATCAAGGGAGTTCATATGTGTATGCAAATGGGAGGAAGAGTAAGAAAGAATGAGAGAGGAAAGGTAGGTGAGATGGAGACTGTTGTTTTATCTGAGCTGCTTTATGGGCTAGATGACCTAATAAGTCTTTTCCATCTCTAATTTCTCTGCTTCACCTATCCCTAGTTTATCATTAAGAAATCACTTATGCAAATTCAATTAAGTATTTAACATTTTCCTTCCTGTGGTTCCCCGCCTCACTGACTTTTCATCCCATTTCAAGTCTCAGCTGACAACATCTCTTACTTCACTGGCTCACATTTCTATGCCTTTACACTATTAACTCAGCAACTGTGTGATTTAATCCAATGAAATATTTTGGGTTTTCACTGCCTCGTAAAGGAGAGACAAAATGAAGCTACAGTGTACTGCATTAGCAAATCCTTGCTCACAGCTGCTGGGTGCACCGTTGTATGCTACAGGGACTTAGCACACTGACCGGGCAGCTCTGGTGACCTGGCTACATTAAGTCAGGAATGCAAGTGAGGTTTTCCTTTCTATTGTTGGTGTTCACTTTACTACATTATGACATATGGGGCTGAGTTTAGCAAAGTGTTTTTGTGGTGTGGGCTGGAGAAAGGGGAAGAGCAGGACATAGAGCAAAGATATGTAAGCACTGCATAGTCTTGGCCAGTAGCTACCATTCTTCTGGGCTTTAGGAAAAAAATTAACTGTTTAGCACCTTGGTTTTTACCTTCCTTTTTGCTATTCTTCTGGATTTTCACTCCTTACAGTGCATGCTACCCCCCTCCCTACATAAACGCTAATGCAATTGTATGCAAACTTGCTCGAGTTGAAAAGCAATGTTCTAGAAAGGCTCAGGAGCAAGTCACAGCTAAGTGCTTAATTATATAGTACTTGGAGTAATTTTCCTTTTCCTCTGAAAATGCACATTGGCTCTGATTTTCCTATCTGCAGATTGTAAGCTCATAATTAGCAGTAAATTACTCACACAAGTGACAAATTTTGTGCTTTCAAGTAAACAGACAAAATACCCACAGTTTACAAATTGCCTCTTGGTGCCACAGACACCTGGCTTTTCCTGCTCCTATCTATCCCTCTTGCTGGAGGGATAGAAGCAGCAGAAAATATCTCTTCGAGGAGCTGGGATGATGACATCAATTACTGAGTTACCACAAAAAGCTATAAAAGGCAACTGCTGAGCTAATGCTAGCCAGTCCCCTGGGACTAGATGTCTTGGCTGGGTGTGAGCAGGAGCATGCTTAGCTGAAGGCCCCTCTGCAGGCATGTCCCCAACCTGCCTACTCAGAGCCTCTGAGGACACCAGTAAATCCTTGAAGGATGACCTGCAGAGGATACATCCAATCCTCTCAAGCAAGAGGAAGCAATATTTAATATGATCTCTTGGGAAGCTGCTACAGAGAACAGGAAGAAGGTGAACTTGCTGAGCTATGGTGGAGCAAGGGTTGGAGCAAGCATTAAGGGAGGAACGAGCTCCTTACAGCCCGGTCTCATCTTGGGCAATGTTGTATGGTGAAGCAATAGTGATATTGTTTGTTAATCATGGTTAAACACATATTTAAATGGCACCAATGGCCAGATGTCTTGCTGGGGAGACAGCTCAAGCAGAATGAGTGGACTTCAGAGCGAATGAGCCTCTGATTTTTCAATTTTAAAAGTCATCAGCTGAGAAATGGCTCCTGGAAGAAGCCCCAGAGATGGGTGGAGCTGGATGGAAAATCATCTGTCCTGACTCGGCATCTGTCTGAGGCTCAGAGAATGGCAACAGTCCCATTCATCTGGTTAATGAGCAATACATTTTCAGGGATCTGACCTGATGGCCATCGGTATATCTATCACATAACAAGAAGATGTCTCAGAAAAAAAATAAAATTGTCATGGCAATTATCAGAGAGATAGAGATGACAACAGGAAAAAAAAAAGATTTTGGGGGTCAAAAGGTAGCTGCCTGGCAATGCATAAATGCAAAGAAGGGCTTCTTGGAACACTCAGTTTACAGTAGAGGAAGAAAAAGAAAATGTGAGGAGAAGAAGCTGGGCAAGAGAGGTTGTTTGCTTTAGAGTAATTTGCCAAAAGGCAGTGTGTGCAGTGGCAGGGTAAGCTTTGTTCCCAGAGCTGGGATGCTGTCATGGATGCTGCTGTGAAAACGGGCATCAAAAAAGGCAACAATTACATTCTAGTTTTGGTCATTGGAAATTTGGGAGGAGTAAACACATTCTACTCAACAAGCAGGAAAGAACAAAAGAGGAAAGGAAAGATATTTAAAATGAAATTGGAAAAAAATTAGAAAAAGGGGGGAGATTACAGGGAAATAATAATAATAAAGAAAAAGGTAACCAGAGGTTAGTTGGCTTGGTATCATAATGGTTAAAGTTGGCTTGGTATCACAATCCTTTCATTATAACATATTAATATGTAAGAGATGTTTGCACAGAAAAGATAGGATAAAACAATTAGTCTAGAGCATCCATCCGGAGAGAGGCAATTCTGTCCTATATGTAGTATCATGTGATTACATTAGTAACAGGCCTGATCACAGAAGTCTTTCACACTAAATTCAGTCACATTTTCAAAGGTGGACCGAAATTTTCTTAAAGATACATACTTAGGAACACTGTTAAAGTTCTTGAATAACAGTGCTTTGCACTTTTGTAGCAACTTCCTTCTGAAGGACTCAAAGGACTTTACAAACATGAATGAATTAAGTTTCTCCAACCCACTGTGAGGGAGATAACTACGATTACCTTATTATACAAGGGGAGGAGGGGAAACAGCAACACAGAACAGTTAAGCAATTTGACAGAAGTTGCACAGTACATCTGATGGTCTGAAGGAATTGAAGAATGAAGTTGTTAAGACGCTACAGAAAGTGTGCAGCCTGGCTGATATTGGCTCTAAGGAGAATCAGGGGGTGGAAACATTGCAGCAGCCCTCTGAAATGAGTGCTTGGGAGAGCAGAGTGGGGTGTGTTGGTCACCTGCGGTGAAAACAGGACTGGAATGACAAAATATCTGAAAGTTGCAGATAGAAGAGGGACTCTGGAAGGGCATTTGCAAAACCACCTCAATCTATTAGCACTCTTTGTGTGTGTCAGCAGATATGGGACAAATTAAAATTGTCTGCCTCTTTCCTCTTAGCCTGTTTCCCACTGCCATTGCAGGATGTTCTCATTAATACAGTACCTGATTAATATATATATATATATATATATATATATATATATATATGTATAATTTAGCTTCAAGTTTGCTATTTCCAATATGGCAAAATATTACCAGAAACATACATCTAGCTCCTAGAAAGATCAGTGTTAGTTTGAATATTAGCAGATAATATGGCAAAAGTGAGTAGTAAGGGAGGTGGCAATGTTTGCAAACAGTCAATATTCCTAGTCAAAGGTGGTGAGACATGAGGAATCAACCACGTAACAGTGTAAAGTTTTTGCTAACAAACACACATTGAAAGAACTCATTTGGATCATCCTGATGTGTTGCCAGGTTTGATATGAGAATGATCTGATGTCTTCTGAGGCTGCATTCTAATTTCTTGTGGCACTGAGCTCCTCTGGTCAGTGTTCTCCATTTGCTGGTGCGTACATAGGCGCTAGGGTGGAATTTCTTACTAAAAATGGTGCAAGATCAGTAGGTAAGTACATTATGTCTGGAACATTGTGTTCAGTTCTGTATTCAAATAAAATTATAGCAGAAATCAAAGGGGTCCAGAAATAGTCAAAACAATTGTTTCAAGGCATTGCATGACTTCCATGTAGGAAGAGAATTAAATGGCAGGTGTATTTATTTTAGAAATCATATGAATAGAATAGGCATTCAAAATAGTTAGAATAAATTATGTAGAAAAGTAAATTCAATGTTCCTATTTACCTTGTCTTTCACACTCCAGCACCAAAGGCACATCTCATTAAACTGAGCGATAGGGAAAGTATTCCTTCAAAGGGAATACTTTTCCTCAGGCATCCTCATTCACCTGTGGAAATCTCTGCTACAAGATATCTCTGAGGTGCAGGGTGTGGAAGGATTTGAATAAGAAGATACTCATGGATATTGAAATTTTCCAGATTTTCAATAGGTGAAGTTAAGATACAAATGATGAATATAAAAGCTTCAATGCTACAGCATGTAAGCCAACCACTAATGAGGGTGCTAGGAAGCATATTTCCTGAAGCAACAATTTTTAAGTGTCCAATGTGAGATCCTGTGAGCCTTCCTTCATGGCTTCTGGTGCTCACCAGTATCAAAGACGAAAGAGGAAACAACAGGATAACTGGCCACATCAGACATGGCATTTCCTGTGTTCTTGAACCTTCTTCTCCTCAGCTTCTTTCTGTCTTTAAGGCCACCCTTCCTGTCATCTAAAGTGCACAGAGGTACCACTGAATGATTAACATTTCTATCAGTGTTTTTTTGGCTCTTTCAAGCAATTGAACTCATGGTGCCCAGTGTCAGGCTCACTGCCAATTTTGACTTGACCTGGTCACAATTTTGCAAGCACTGTCAATGCCAGAGCGACAGCTGAAATGGAAATTTTAATGATGTTAATGAATAAAAGCTTAAGCTGTGCTTCCTGCACCTGGGCAGCAAAAGTGCATTTATAATTACTTGCCAAACAAGCCTTCTGGCTGCATTCTATCTGCCCCAGGCAAACAGTTAACTGAGGTTCTCTCCTTTCACGAAGATTATTTCTGAGTGAATACTTCTGCCAGTGAAAGGTGTTGGATTGACAGCTCTGGAGACTGAAGTCCTCTATTATGTGACAGAAGTGAAAAAATGTGTAACAATAGTTTTTATTAGGTCACCTAGTTCATCCCTCTGTCAACACAGGATTGTTCTCTCTAATACATTCTTGAGTGATTTTTCCCACACACCCCTCCTGCTCTTAAATATAAATCCCCAGGTTTTTCCATTTTGCTGCACGGCTCTGATCCTTCCACACTGACACTGTAGAAAACCCCTCCATGTGTGTGTGTGAGTGGGCAGATAAGTGTGCACATCTTCCAGACTCAAAGAATTCATCAGAGAAGGGGCAACAAGAGAATTTGGAGTCAGCAGGGAAGATACTGAGAAAACTATCAAAAAGTAATTTCTGTGTGCCAGTGCTTTTCCTTGTAGATGCCTCCTGGAAGGAGACTTCAGGTCTAACAATGTTCTTTTCCTTGCTCTAATGCTAATAAACTACTGGCATTGTTTGGAAACTTCATGTCGTCTTGACTCATCTTTTTACCAAGGGAGTGCCCTGAGAATTCATCTTGGCCTTTGTTTTAAAGAAAGAGAACTGAGGGACAGAGGGATTAAGTAACTTGTTCAAGCTCCTAGTCAGTGAAATGAGCCCAGCCTTGTCCCTAGCCTCTGGCCCGACCTATTCAACCTTCTCTGGGGACTAGTTCAATAAATCTCAAATGTTGATGAATCATTATGTAACAGTGTGGGGGTCTCATACCAATGCAGTAGGTACAGAAGAGCCCTGACCTCAAAGACTTCATCCCAGGAACATAGAGACCTAACCAAATCTTCATTGCATAGATTTCTGGGAATTCAAATCTCTTCTTAGTCTCTTCCCCAACCCTTGCATATTGCCAAAGCACAGGATTTATTGACCCGGTATTCTAACATGATAGTATTTCTTCCAGGATAGGTTCTTGTGTCAAAGTTAAAGGTCCTTGTGTCAAAGTTAAATCAACAAACATGAAAATTGGAGCCTGCTTAACCTCATGAGAAGAGCTCAGATAGCTGTTGCTAGTTAGTACATGAATGGGAATGGTAGCAGAAACTACATCAGGGATGACCAGTTTAAAAGGATGCATTTTATCTCTGTTCTGAAATGTAGTTACCAGGCACCCTTTCTTATCAGATTCCCTTCCTGTTGCCACTTCATGTTCTAGGGCAGACCTGGGTTCGGCAGTATCCTCTGGAGAGGCAACCTGAGACCCCTGAGCTTTGAAGGACTAGAATATTGCTAAATAAAATGTCCAAGACAGCTCTCCCAGTCATTACACAGTTTGGTTAGCATTTGGGTTTCTGCCATTTAATTCCATGCATTACGTTTATAGAAGCCCCTTGGCTGGCTGTGACAAACAGTAACCAGGTGTGCTCAGTCGGAGGATTACAAGTGACTTGTTCATTGCTGTGACAGTGCACATGGCCAGATCCTAGGCCGTGTGCTCCAAATCACAGGGCATCTCCTGCTCCCTTGTACACTGGAGAGCATATCTGGATCATGCACTGCAGCTCATGCAGAAACTGCCAGGTTTGCACCGCGTTACTCAGCTGTGGTTTCAGAGGTACGAGGACTGCACTGTGTGGTGCTGGCTCCAGGGACTCGGTCCTGCTGGGAGCACTCTGCTGGCATTGCTGTGCCACTTTTATGACCCGTGCTAACATTTCCATGCAGCACCCTGCTGTCGGGTCCGCTCAGCGCTCCAGTACAGCAATGCACCGTGGCACCATGTGGTGCAGACATACCCTTGGGTCACTCGCCAAAGTCACTCAGTTTCTCCCAACTCACGCAACGGCAACTGTGCAGCATCCAGCTGCTTTTATTGAAAAAGAGTGATTATAAGGGTGTAAGTGATGGTTTCTAGGAGCCTGAGCTGGAGAAGGGCCAGCCCAAGAAATTCAGAGCGCGAACAGAGTTTAGAAAGTACCCTGGGTCTGAAGACAGCTTCTATGGGGATTTCTCTATGCAGAAGAAAAGTACATTCATAAGCCAGATTCAGCAAAGAAATAGAGGATACTGGAAGTGCTGAAAAAGAATTAGTAAGGCATTTAAAAGAAGGTGAGAATCTGGGATGTAAATACCAGTTGTGTCAGATGTCTGGACCAAGCCTGGCCACCTGGCCTCCTTCTGTCTAATATCGTTACTTTGCACTTAGCAGAACAAGGGCTGGCCGGCAATGCAAAGTCACAGGGACCTGCCCCATCCTGGAACAGAGACACCTGGCTCCTGGCCACCCGCACGCACCACAGAGCAGCCAAGGGCAGGAGCTGTGAGGACCACCTGGGGTCTCACCCACACCATATCCACAGTGCTCATCCAGGAGCGTGCGATGCTGTGCCCTGGCACAATTCACGCCCTCTGTAAGTGAACAGTTTCTGACGGAGTAACACGAGTGATTCATTCTGTCTGACAGTCTTTCACATGTAAATATTTTATATTCCTATTGAATATTTTTGGATGATTATGAATTCTTGATGTGATGAGGACCTTGCTATGTATGAGATGCAGGCAGCAGCAAGGACTCGGCAAGGAGGAAAAGCATCCAGGAAATAAAAATAAGATGTTACAAACTACAAATTAGAAAGCTGGGAGAAAAACAGAGGCACACATTGTTCTTCATCCTCTGTCTGTACACTTTCAGAAACTGTCTGGAGCTCACATAAGGAGATTTGCACATGGATAGATGTGAAGTCAGCTGCCTCTCTCTCACTCTTTCTCCTGATTTAGTTTTACTTTCTTTATTTCCGTTGAAAGACGCAACACCAACAGCTCAAGGGACCCAAGACCGAAGTCACTCCAGAGTTAATTTACAGGAACACTTCTCTTTTGTCTTCAGTTTGACTCTGTTTCTACAGTGCACCCAGACACCAAGACTGCACCTCCGATTCCACACGGTGAGTCTAGACTGAAGGTGGAGAACTTCTACAAAATGGGAAAAGATTTAGACAAGAGAAAGTTTTCTTTTATATCCCCGTTATTGCTAGCAGCAGTATGAGCTTCTGTACGAGTACTGAAATGGCTCAGATTCTACATGAGGGACTTTGCTGGGCTGCAAGAATTGAGCTCTGTCTCATTGTTCCTGTTAGTCAAAAGGATTTGTGCACATGCAGAACTAAAGGGGTCAGAAAAAATCAGTCTCCATCAAACGAGGACAGAGCTTGCCAGCAGAAACATACCCTCTTGATTTGGACTGAAATAACTAAATGCATGAATTAGAGTAAATGTTGTTTATCCCTATATATCCATACCTAAGGATTGCTTCTTTTCTAACAGTCCTCCCGTCCAGACCACCAGCAGGTGGACCGATACTGCCAGTTCTTTTCATAGTGCTCTGACTGGCAACGCAACGTCAATGTCTCTGGGTCACCACAAGCTGGCTGAGGCCTCACCTGTTAGCCCAGATATGAAAATACATGGCTCAAGTTTATCCAAAGTGCGTGCAGTTTACATTGCTGGTATACTTAGTGAGATTAGGAATAATACCTTTTCCTAGGTTTCCCTAGGATCTTGCTTGTCAATGGGCCCAGAAATTCCATATCCACAGAAGTCCAGTGACAAAGAGGCATGCTGCTACCTGCAGAAGAACCGTCTCCATGAAGTCTCTAGGAAACAGAAAAGATTCCTTTCCCTTATTTATGTGGTGATGGAAGAGAAGCTAGTATGGTCTTTGCAAGAGTGAAGGCTAACTTGGACAGGCCTTCACTAAGAAATCAGCACAGAAAATGCTGCCCTGAGGCTCATCTTGCAGACCTGTCCACCTCTGCTCATGCAACCCTGAGCAGATGTCTGCAAGAACAGCCCCTGAGTGCCTGACTGCTTAGCGCGTGGCCTGCAGAGGCAAACCAGAATCCCACTGGGTGCCAGGGAAACACGGGGCCACCAGCATGGTGAGGAGAGCTCTCAGCTGGGCAAGTCCAGATAAGGATTGCACAAAGGGCCCTGATTATCTGGTTCCCGTAGTGCTGGCATCAAAGTCCTGCACTGAGCATTAGGGTTTCCATGAGTCCCCAGGGTGCAGTACATTGACTTCGTTTGCAGTGCAATTTAAGATTGATGAATTCACAGGTTTTAAATCAACTCCAAGCATCTGGGCTGGCCCCTTGATGGAGGCTGTTAACTTAATGAAACTGAAAGGCTGTGAAGTCAGATAACAGACATTAGAGTCTTTATTTACCTAGAGATTAAAGGAGACCTTTCTGAGGTAGCACAGGACTTCTTTTCTGAAAAGTGTAAGCTGCAGCCTGGCAGCACTTCCCAGGCACCCGTGTGCACACACGCATACACACTGGCTGCCAGGAAGGCACGGTGTGCTCACAAGTGCTCGCTCCCTCACACATTGGCTGACAAGCACGAGGAGAACATCTCCTTTTAAAAGTACAGGTTCTGCTGCAGAGGCTACCTGGCACCAAAGGAAGGACATCCAGCAGCCATTGGGGACCACATAGCCATCCCCCAGGGATGAAGCATCCAGATAATTAATAGACACTTTTGACCAGGTATACCCAAATTCACTCAGAAACTTGGTGGCAGGGCCAAGGACAGAAGCTCACTCTCTTGACCGTTGCCCAGCTGTGCAGGGCACCAGGCACCACAGCTTTCCATCACACACTTCAAGAGGATGAGCCAGAGCAGTGCTCCAGCTGAGTGAGCTGAGATTTAGTACCAGCTGAGATCCTCGTGCTCCCCGCCTCATGGTTAATTCATGCGGCATAGCACGTGCGTGCTCTTTCTGCGAACAAATGTTGCCCATTTCAACTCCTATCTGAAGGAGTTCCTCTGATAAGCTCAAACCTTATGTCTCCTGCCTTCTCTCTGCTTAACATACGCAGTGACATTGACAGGGTGCACTGTTCAGATGCTCCAGTGGCTGCACACGAGGCGGGAGAGGCCTGGCCATCTGGCTCACGGCTTTCAGGAGCAAGTGGGAGCTGCAAAGCATGCACCCTGCACGTACAGCAGTCCCCAGGCCCCCTCTGCTTGGCATCCTGGCATCACCAGCAGTACCAGGGAAAGGGCAAGGAGAAAAGGAGCAGCAGATGGATGCTGAAAAAATGGAGCAATCCCCCAGCCCCTCTCTTCCTTGGTAGCCACTGCAAGGAGGAGAGAAGGTGTTTGGAAAAAATACAAATAAAAATGAAAATAAAACACAAATTGACATAACAGCTCAAAGTCCCTGCCCTCACTGCAGCCAGCTTACAAAGAGATGAAATCCCACCAGATTTCACCAACCACACAGCTCTGCACAGAGGGCTGTTAGGGCAGTGTAGTAGCCTCCTACAAGGCAGTAAAGATGTCCTGCTGCCTAGGCCATTTGGAAGAACAATCCCGAGTGAACCACTGATTGTCAGATGTGTTCACAGCCAGGCCTCCTTTGTTCAAAACTGCTCCTCTCCCTCACGCACTGAGGTGCACTGGGACAAGTTCTTTAAAAGTCACTCCTGTCTTGGAGACACTACTGCAGAGCCTGGCGTATCTTGCACAAATGTGCTTGGATTCCTCCCAGCACCAAACAGAAGGACCCTCAGAAGCATATGATAGAGGATTTCAGTGTCAAAATAACTAAGGAGTATTAGGGAATTTATCTCAGCTAAATGACATATGTTTCAATTTGTATGAGGCTGAGGACTACTACATTTAAGCTCTTATGCAGATAGTTTTTACTTCATTTCACCTAGATACAACCACGTCTGTTCAGCGAAAGTGCAGGGGTCACCGCCTGAAAAAGTCTTTCTATTCAATCAGGAAAGAAAGAAAAAGAAAAAAAAATTAAAAAGAGGAAAAAAAAGGGTGGTTAAGGTTTACCTTTTAAACCTTAAAAGGCTTTCTTCTTTAGTGATGTAACACCTCTTTGGATTTTCCTGTAAGCTGAATGCATTAGTTAGTCAGTAGCAAGAGCAGTACATTTAAGTTCCAGGATTATCTTCCATCTGCAAGAAGTTGGGATCAAATGTTACGCTCAAGATCTCATTTACAGGTGAAAAGAAAACATATATATATATATATATACACACAAAGCCAAGAATCCATTGTTAATGTAACTGAAATCTTGACAGTGTGATACAAGAGTCTTAATACTCCAGATCAGACTGTAACAAGAAAAGGAAGAACAGTTCTGTACAGAAAACAAAACAAAGCAAAACAAAACTGTATTAGTAATAATACAGTTGAAGTAGTTATACATACACTTTTTGCCCTTCCACTGCTCTTCTGGGTCTTGATGTTGTCCTTCTTTCTGATGGGAGGAAGTGGGGGTATCACAGTTTGTCATCAGACACTGGAGTCCTTCAACAGGAAGAATACGATAATGTTGACGGTTTCTTCTTCTTTCTCACTCTAGGATCCTTATGAGGCATTTGTATATGTTTGCTAACATACTTTTACACATTCTTATTTCTTTATTGGTCTTCAGCTCCACAATACATCCAAATTTATTATGTATGGTGCAGTTCACATATGTTAGGTATTGTATGTTAGGTATTGTTCTTTGTTTTCTTTGTTGCCTACAAAAACTGTTTTTGTCCAGCTCCAGGTTTGCATTGCACAAGGTTGAGTAGCTTTTCCTTTTGAATCCATGTGGCTCTCATTGCTGGTTCACTCCATCCTACCTGCTGCCTTGCACTTCTAATTAAAGTGCAAAGAGCACGTCATGAGGACTGTGAAGTTGTAGCAGGACTGCAAAATTTGTCTCCTAGCCCTGTCACCAACTTATTGACCCATCTCAAGCAAAAACACACTGTGTCTGCCATTTGTTTTTCCTTTTGCAAGGAAAGGATGACATTGCTTGTATATCTTTGCAGCACTCTGAGAGGATAATACATTGACCCGGATTTGCAAGTGTGCCAGAGCTCTGCTCTGACAACTCAGAGAACAAAGTGGCTGTAACAGACTATTTTTCTGAACAGTTTTTTATCGGGTGTGGTTCTGAGAAGAGAAAACTCAGGCATCGCTGAATAGCCAGTTGAGATAGTTCTCAAGGGATTATCTACCTGCAGGGGTTGGTGAAAGTAAAGTGTGACTCTCTCACTTCTCCCATATCCCTCACACCTACAGCATCATGGATGGGCTGGGGAATGATGTTGGACCTCATCCATGAGACCTGTATCAGATCCGTGTGGGGAACTCCTCAGCAAGCAGGTGCACATCGCCTCTGGCAGGACAACATGATGAGGAAGGTCTGATAACCTTTCAGAAGCAGTTATAACAGCAATAAGAGGAGAAGTCCCTCTTGCAGCCTGCCTCCCAGACTGAGGATTTCTTACTGAGGCTCTCATCCTAATTCACTGCTTCATGCCTCAAAGACTGCAACTGCAGAAGCATGCCATTGTGCTCAGAAAACATTTCTAGTGTACAGCCGCTGGCTCCATTATTAGAAAATTGTGCATTATCCACCGGTGAGTGACTTGTGCACTAAAAGACCCCCATGGGTCCCTGCATGCAAAGGTTGGTAAAGCGTTTGGTTATCAAGATTTGGCATTTTGTTTCAAGTTGCCATAGATTATTTCTTCTCCATCCCTGTGTCACACTGCCTATCACAGTCTAGCCATAATTCTGTGTACTGGAGGGATACTTCTGCTTGAGTTGTGATTGTGCAGACGGGCAGCAGTATTGCTAAGGACTGATGGACATATTACAGGCTAGGGGAAAGCAGAATTCAGCCTTCTTATTCTCAGACACAGCTCCTGCAGCAAACAACAACAAAAAAAGCAAGTAATACAAGTAATTACATCTCCTACGTCTTACCCTTCAGCATTAGGAATAATCAGGGGCCTGGATGTAGTCCTATATCCAAAATCAGGATTGTAAATTTTGCTTTCTCAGCACAACTGACAAGGGGTTTGGGAAGGAAAAAAATATATATATAAATGATAACTGTTCCTGTCCCCATTCCCTGCTGGAGTATTTCTGTCCTGTTAGTTGTTGCAGAGCCAGAGAAATAGCAGATTGACTGCTTGTCACATTTCTTCTTTGGCAACTCACCCTTTAAAGACAGTGCCCTTTCCCTTTTCCATTCTGGCTTGGGAGATTGCTTCTTCCTGTATCTTCATCAGCAGTTTTAACCCTGCCTGACAGAAGTAGCCAATTCTGAGTGTGGCTCAGTCTGTCTCAAGTAGCATCACCACATGGTGGGGGAATGGGACCTGCCTGGCTTGAAGGCACCACGGGGAACTGAAGGGAAACTCTGTCAAAGATATTAACCAGAACTAACCCATTATCATCTATGAGAAAACTGATGATTACATCTACTGTGAACTACTCTAATCTAACTCTCATTTCTCCAGACTGCCTGGTTCTAGGGGCAGAAATGCAGCTTTAAACTGGCCACCCTGAACTGAGATCAACTGGGAGTTCCTTGAGCAGGAACCCTCAGCATGGGCCTTGCCTGTAGGAGCAGCTGGGGAAATAGCTCAGCACACACACAGCTCCCTTGGAATTGTGTCCAGTTACTACAGAGAACCCAGGATCACTGCCAGCTGCCTGCCCAGCCACCTTGGGCAAATTCAGCATTTACTGTGTCATACCCGAGGCAGATTTCACAAGGCATCAATTCTGTTTTGCCCAAGAACAAGCACAGAAAGCTTGCCACAGCTGAGCCCCAAAGAAAGAAAGGGATGCTCATCTGCTGCTCAGCACGGGCGGGTGACAGCCACATTAGGGAATGTGCAGCCGTACACTCCTCAGAGAGCAGGGAAGCACCCAAACTTCTGGGTCTTTGAGCCATTTACAGCTTTTCTCAGGACCACCTTCTCCACCCCCAGAGCAGGACTAGATGGCATTTCTCCAGCCAGCCTGGCCCTGCCATGTGTTTTGTCTTTTCCCTCTGTCATAGCTGGATTAACCCTACTGCTCAGACGGACAAGCTGATTAGTTAAAGAACTTGTTTCATCCCTCTCTAGGGCTTTATTTTTCATCTGTCATTTTCCTCTGTATTACTGTGGGAAGCCTCTGCCTCCTCATTTCTTCACATGTTCCCAACCTCACGGCCCCCTCCATTTCCCCTGCCATCAGCCCTACCACCCTTTAGCAGACAGAGTGAGGGAGCAGGGCCTTTCCCTTTACCCCTGTGTGGGATTTCCCAGTATCCTTTCACCTCCTCTGTTCAGGCACTCCCTTTCAAAAGAGTTAATCCCCCATTTACTCCCCCAGCACTCTGCTTTTGTGCTCCCTTCTGTTCCATCTCCCCAGGGCTGTGTAGGCCCCATGTATGTGACAGTGCTTATGGGCCCCAGTGCTCCTGCACAGGCAAAGACATGAGGCCTCCCCTCATATTGGGGTCTCCACCAACCATGCATGGTAGTCTCAGACCAGGAGTCACCGAGGACAGTGTGTGAATGTACTTGCCCTCTAGAAAGCATGTGCATTGGTGCTCTTTGCTGGTCAACAGAAGCTCTGAACCGAGAAAGGGAGGTTCCAGGACATTACATTCAACCAGAATGAGAGTGACTAAAGCTACTAGCCTTCCTCAGCCTTTTGCAGGTCCAGCAACAAGATCTCCTTGGCTCCCTTACTCATCTCAGCAGTTTGAACATAGCTTTACTCATGGTTCTGCGTGGTCTGTTGGTTACTGCATCCTGACCAAGGCTCACTCCTCCATCTCTGAGCAATACAAATGAGCCCTCCAAATGCTGGGCAAATGAGATGTATCTTTAGGAAAAAAAAAAAAAAAAAAGAGAGAGAGAGAGAGAAGGAAAAAAAAAAAAAAGCCACAGAAAACACATATACACACACAAAAAAAGCCCATAATTATGCTGCCCCCGTGGCTCCTAGCAACAACCCTGATCACTTTGATTGCACGTTGTGACCTCTTTTGCCATGCTCCATCTGTTTGTTTTTATAGCCTGTAAATTTGCAGCAGCTAAAGGAACATGTCTTCTTATTTGTATCTGGAGGGTCCCCTGTGCAATCTGCCCTAGTCCTGACCAGGGCCTTGCTCTACAGGAAAGACAAGTAAGAATAACAATGAAAAGTGGGAGCTGCAGCTAGCAGCACAGCCCTACTTTGGGAGCAGAAAAAGACAATTAAGGAAAGGATTTTCAAATAATCCAAATGAAGAATACAAGGGAATAAATATTTAATACTCAGTCATGCAGCTTCATCCTTTCTAATAATCCCTAATGTTTCTACAGTGCCTTTCAGAAGGGAGAAGTGCATAAAGGGCAGATGCAAAACTGGTTCTGACAGACAAAAGATCCCTTTGCTTCCCCCAGTGGGATAGCAAGCGTGCAGCTACAGCCAAGACATGAGGGAGCTGTTTATGCAAGCAGCCACAGCTGTAACCCCATGGAGACCTGTTGGAAGTATGTATTCTGCTTAAGAAGTAGTTGTAGTTCCTACTCTTACTCTCCCTGACTCCATGGGCAGGAGCATGCAGAGATTATGGATATGTAATACAGTAATACGTTGTTTAAAATTAAATAAAGCCAAATTACTTTTTTTTTTTTTTTTTTTTTTTTTTTTCAACACAGTCCATGGGGTCCCTCATCTGTGGGGCTCAGCAAATGATAGAAGGTCAGAAGAAAGTACTCTGCATGTGGAGAAAGAGTACATTGGTCTTCTGCAAAAACTCAGTATCTCCTAGGCGGTTTCTATGCCCTCCTCTTCCCCAAGCCCTCTCAGGATGAATTCCCAGCACAGACCAGTGTCAGTATGAGGAATACTGGTGACCAAGCTGGGCCGAGGGGCACTGAGGACAGTGTGAAATGACAGGCAGGTTGCCTGTGGGTTGGAATGGACAGAGAGAGGAAAAGACAGGAGAACAGGCCACGTGTGTTTTGGAGGACTCAGAAGACAGTGCCTGGGGTGCATGCAGGTAGGAGTATTTTATCTGTATGTGCAGAAGAGGGGGGGGGGAGGGCTTCCAACATTCTGTTTTTTAACCTCTTTTTCCTTGATTATCATTTGCAATTACAAACCAAAATTAACACGTCAAGCTCATGATGTGCAGGTAATATCTGTGCAAAACAGGAGATTTAAATATCAGATAGGGAACAGGCCACCCCCAGGGTGACTACATCCCTCTTCCTTCTCTAAGGACAAGCTTACTCTTTCTTCTTAATAGTTGAGAGCTATTTGCAATCAGTGCAGGCAGAGGGGAGAACTGTTACCAACCAGCTGCATCCTTGTATCTGAGAGCCTATGAGCGTATCTGTGTAAAAAAAGTCCCAATGGCAAAGGATGGCTCCACTCTGGGACCAATAACGTTAATTAGGGGATGGTGCTAGCTTTCTAAGTCTTGGACAAAGGGGCTGCTCTACAACATTGCCTCCAGAAGCTCTCTGCATTATAAAACCCTTTGCAATTTTCTGCAAAATAAAACATGTGGATAGAGAAAACACTCACTTTCTAAGGTGTATTTCCACATCCCAACAGGAAGACAGACTGTCATTTCAGAAAGGCATTTTTCTTCATCAGTTTCCATGTGACCATGAGTACTACACTACACAGTGGCAATCTCAGGAGGAGAAAGTAGCTCAAACAAAGAATTACTGAATAATCCAGGTTGGAAGTGACCTTCCAACTCCTGCTTGTAGTGTAGCTAACTTCAAAGCTAAGTGGGGTTACCCAGGACCTTGTGCTGCTGAGTTTTGAAGATCCTCAAAGATGGAGATCCCACAGCCCCTCTGAGAATCTTTCTCATGGAGAAAAGTTTCTCCCTTATGTCCAATTTCCAGTGCTGCATCTCACGATGACTGCCTCCTGTCCTTTCGTCTCTGGGAAGAGCATCTTCACTGTCTACTCTTTTTAGGCAGTAGAAAACAGCAATTAGATCTCCCCTTTGTCTCCTCTACTTAAGACTAAAAAAACACACTTCTGTCAATTGCTCCTTCTGCATCATGTACCGCAGCTCCAAATTACCACAGTGACCCTGTACTGGCCTCCCTCCAGTTTGCCAAGCTCTTTCTTTTACTGGGAAATCCCATGCTGGTCACAGAGCACAAGATATACCCTCATGAGTTACAAATAGAGGGTACTAATTACTTTGCTCAGTCTCATGTTCAGCTCAGCTTTCCAGATCTTTCCCTAATCAATCCACATCCTGGATGTGTCCTCTGCTAGTTCTGTGCTTTGCTGCATACATGTCAGAAAAGGGAGGGTTTACTGGTGAGAATCAGGCAAAAAATCCTTCTCTACTAAAAAAATAAAAAAATAAAAATGATTAATGTTTGCAAATTACCAAGAGGAAAGAGATTTTAAATGTTCAGTAACATTTAAGGGCAAATTGTGTGTGTGTATGTGGGATGTAAGTGAGTAGGTGGCTGAGTGGGTGTCAGTGGCACTAGAAATGATTTTTTTGATGATTTTTAAAATAAAAAACATTAAGGAGCTAACAGTATGAAATAGCAATTATTATGAAGCGTGATCTCATTTCTGAAACTGGTATGAATTTCAGGCTCTGTAGTTATTACATTTTGAATAAATAGCAATTAACATCTAAGGCTTTTCTATTTCTTCTTCTTCATTTAAAAAAAAAAAAAAAACTCCTGGCTAACAGACAAACTTAAGCCATTCTATTATTCAAACACCATAGAAGAGAATGTCAAGACCCCTAAATCACCACGAACGGCAAAAAATAAAAAAAATAATAATAAAAAAAATCCAAACCATGTTGTCCAGCTTTGAGATTTTGTTGCATCTTCCTGGACTGACATGTACTGACCACTTGTGGGTTGTCATTTATGGCAGTGCCAAATGCCTGCAAATCTCTTGCTGACTGCAGTTGGTTTGTGGTTCAGCTTCTCATTCTAGAGTCTCACTACGAAGCTTAAACATTCTCCACTTTCTGCAGTTCTTTGCCAGCGATACAAATGCATATGCTAATTCTCCAAATAGTGCCTGAAGCAGCAGTTGTGAGATGCCCCCACCTCCGCTGGCACTTGTGAAAATGTATTGTGGAGACAAGGCATGGAGAACTGGAGCTCAGGTCACCTTTCCAAGAGATGTATTGGTGCTGTAAGAGATATAAAACTGAAAACCAATGACAATGTGGTTATCAGAGAAACCAAAGCTAATTTTCAGATGGTACCATTTCCTTTCGCTAGAAAGGTTTTTCTAACCCATCTTCCTTCTCCTGATGTCTCTAGTCAGTATGTCTAACATCTACAACTAGAAACAAGTTTTGAGGGCAAGATGAACCATCTACGTTAATGGATGATCCCATATGTTCAGTTTATGAGCTCCTTAAAATTTATTTCCTATAGAACAAATGTAAGACAGCTAACAACACTTATGCTCCTTTGTTCTTTTGCAAGTCATAGGAGCAGTCTGTGATCCTACAGGACTCTTCAGAGTTTGGACTGAAAACCGCTGCAGTAATGTATACAGAGCAGGTATACTGGCTGCAGAGTTGGCAGTAGGACTGCTGCTCAGCCCGTTATGAAAGCTTCTAGTAGACAACACATTTTGCTATTAACTGCTATTTAATAGAAAGTGCTATTGCTGGATGACTGATATGAGTGTCATATTTGGAGAAGAAGCATTACTACAGATCACCTGATCCCGAAACATATTAACCTTACTAAAGAAGCAGTGCAAATAGAGGCTGTGTAATGTATGCTTTAAGACAACCACAGATGCTCTTCCACCCCTTTCCCTGGGAGACTGTTCTACAGCCAGATAGATGCTCAGTCAAGATTTGCCTTTAGACTGAATAATGCAGTTCAGAACAGAATCACAGAATCATTTAAAAGATCCTTAAGATCATCAAGTCCAGCCATAACCTAACACTACCAAGTCCACCTCTAAACCATGTCCCTAAGTGCCACATCCACATGTGTTTTAAATACCTCCATGGATGGCAACTCCACCACTTACCTGGGCAGCCCGTTGCAATGCCTACCCACTCTTTCCATGAATAAATACTTCCAGAAATCTAACCTAAACCTCCCATGGCACAACTTGAAGCCATTTCTTCATGTCCTATCACTTGCTGCCTGAGAAAAGAGGCCAGAACCCACATCTCTACAACCTCCTTTCAGGTAGTTGCAGAAGGAGCTGAGTTTGCTGTTATTTTATCCTCCCCCTGCAGTGTTTTGCCTATTGCCTTCATGTACACTTTCCAAACCTCCGCTAAAGCAAGCTGGGGTTTTTGCAATATCCTGAAAGTGTAACTGTAAGGCTCCAGTTGTCCCTTTCCCTGTCTTCCCACTTGACTCCACATTGCCTCTGCAAACCACATCCCTGGCAGTGCTGGATCTGGATGGAGGAAGTCTCCTGGAAGTTTTCCCCTCTACAAGGGCAGGATTTTTCCCCACAGCTGCAGGGACACAGCCTCTGCTGAGGGCAGAAACAGGGAGCTGAGCGGCATTATCGAATCTCTCATTCGCTGCTATTAGCAAGGGTCACTTTCAAGCGCTTCTCCCTTGATGAAGCGCTGTCTGTTCCTTCCTGGTGTTTCATTAAATTGTAAGCTGGAGCAAGCAAAGATGCACTGGAGTGAAAACAGAGAGAAAGGGGCCGCAGCTGGAGCCCTCTGTCCTCCCTTGGAGCCTTCAGCCTCCCCTATCTCACTGAAGATTAAAGCAACTATTTTTTGTTTTCAGTTTTTTTTTTTTTTTTTTTTTTTTTTGTTGCTGTTGTTGTTGTTGTCACCTTTCCCCAGCACCGTGCCCATCGTTCCAAAGAGAGGAGTGAATATTTGATTGCGGTAATTAGTTAATCAGTAACTGGCATAATTTTTTCCCTGATTAATGCTTTGAATAATCATTGCAGCCCTATCTGTAGGCAGTCCTGTTATCAGAGTCACTTTGAAAACAGCTTTGAAAAGATAGATCTGCATCCTTACAGATAAAATTAGACAGGTCAGATGCTCCACCCTCCAAAAACTGCTCCTTCTCTGATGTTGGCCAGGGAAAAAAAGAGATCAAAACCGCATCCTCTTCCCTCAGCTCACTCATTTGCACTTCCCTGTAAGTACCATGAGGTAAAGGACCTGGGGAAAGAGTCCACATGGAAAATTTCTAGCTCACAGGGCAGATGGAAACACAGGATGGGCCTTCCTGGAAATGAGGACCAGAAAGAACATTTATACAAAGCCTAACCTATCTCCTACCTGGAGGGTTTTTTTATTGCTCCAGGTGAATGTTGAAACAGAGGGACCACATGCTGATCTCAGGGAATAGTAAGCTCAGTGTGGACTCTCCGTGTTTATACACAAAAAAAAAAAAAAAAATATATATATATATATATATATATATGCATACACAAAGAAAACATTAAATCTAGTGTTATTCTGTAGTAAGAAAAGGATGTGACGTTGTCCTCCCTTCAGGAGTAAATCCAACTCCTAAAGCAGTGCTGAAGCTGAAGGTCAGCCTTGCTTTGGAGGGATGAATAGCACTCACCGGGTATTGCTATAACCAGTCTGGGTGGGAATTTTTCAACTCAGAAAAAAAAAGTAAAAAAAAAAGTAACAAATTATTAATACAGAAAAACTGAAAATCTCCAGAGTGATACCCTAGTCCTAATGCAGCAGTAATAGTCTCTTTAGTATTTGGTTTTTTGTGTTTGTGTGTGTTTTGTTGTTTGTTTGTTTGTTTTTCCACTGTGAGGAGAGGGTATTTCTGAAATCCTCAAAATGCTGTGAGGATGGGATGCCATTCCCTGACAGCTCCACCTGGACCACCTGATCCCAGAAAATACCACATCTGCAACGGACACATTGTTGTTGTGCAATGGTCCCATCAGCAGCTGTGATTTGATTATCACATCAAAAAACCCAAGGCAAGAATACAGCGGGTATTTTCCCAGGGTACATTTCTGTTTATTTGATGGAAGTATATTGTTTTTTATCAGCCACTGTTAGCTATCAACAGCCATGGGAAACTAGCGATCCTTGCTGTGCTTGTTAACAGTGGCTAAGTAAACAGAGCACGACCTGCTGCCATTTTTGCTAAGAGAAAAGAATGAGAAGATGTGTACAGGAGGTGAAGAAAGTGTCCCTCTGCAATCGGGTCTATCATGGCAAGGATGAGCTAAACAGGATAAAATAGGGAGCTACCCGAGCATCCTCTCAGATACAAGTTGAGGCTCCTCATTGGACCAGTTCTTAGAAAACTACAGCACTGAGAAAGTATGAGCATCAGGTAGAAATCAAAGAGATTTTTAGATTAAAGGTGAAGAGAAAAGCACATTTTATTTGTGAGGATATACACTACATCATTCAGAAGTGCTGGACCTGGCTCCTCCATGTGACCGCACAGACATTAGCTGAGAAAGGGTTGAGAGAACTGCCCCTATGAGACTGGGATTTCCTGTAATATACACAAAGAAATATATTTATCAATCTTATAATGTGATATTACAAGTAAATCGGGAACAATGCAATATACTTATGATCAGACTGTCTTATCGTTATCTAAGTTATATCCTCAGTTACGCCACAACTTAAGTAAAAAATTAAGTCTACGGTCTTCTTGGCAATGAGGCCATTTCTTCTGACCTTTTGCCCGTGGAAAGCCTCAAGTCATTTGTCTCACACCTCCAATATTTCCTGGACATTTAACTTCCACTTAGCCTACCTAATGCTGAGCTGACAAAAGCTGTCTTAGTAATGGGTACTCATATGTGTGAAACTACCACCGATACTCCGATCATATTCCATCTCTAATGATTATTGTATAATATTTCCTACTTTATCTTATGCTTAATACTATACTTAGACCTACTAAAAGAGACAGGATTAAATGACATGTGAACAGCTATCCAAATGGATAATACTATTCCCCTAGCATCAGGAAAACTCCCAGAGTGATATGGTCTGGATGGCCAGTGCATTTCTAGTCATGTGAAATCAAGCAGGCAGATACCTACTTATTTCTGAAAGAAGTAAGAGAAAGGAGAGCTTAGAGCTGCTTTCTGGCTGCTTATCATGCAATGGCCACCTACACAGGAGAATAAAGTAGGACCCAGGTCCCGGAGCGGACCCTGGGACAACCCTTTCTCATTGCTGTACTTGGAAGAGCCACGTCACTTACTAGTAAAGCAAATAAAAATCGTGAGCTTCATTTTTGCTTATATGATCTCAGAAATAGCTCACATCTTCCAGAGATGGTTTCTGCCTTAATAATTGACCTGGTCCTGCCAATACAGAGATATCTGCAGAGGGTAAAAGATGATCATTTGCTGATGTTTATTCACTCTCCTCCCAGTGGAGATGCACCAAGAACAGAATAGTGGACTCCCCTGTCCATTTATTTAACTAAAGGGATTTGTGCTTGGAGCTGCCCAGCAAACCCGGGGCTCCCAAACCAGGGAGAGGGAGGGCTGCAGTCCCATCCCTGCTGGTGGCAACTCCACAGCCCCTGGAGACTCAAACTTCACTGGAAACACAGGAAGCAGCAGCAATGTTAAATTTAGACCACGTTTGTTTCTGCTGAGGGAAGAGGGGAGCAGCTGCCTATGCCCTGAATCCCCCATCTGATCTATCTCTCTCTCACGCTTGGATGCTTGGGCATGAAGAAAGTCTGGGAAAGGACTAGGGCTGGGGGCAGAGGCAGGAAAGCTGGAGGACCTCTAGACACTCTCATCCCCAGGGAGAATCCTCTCCAGGCTTGGCTGTATTTTTAATCTGCCTGTTCCATCAGCAATAACAAACACAGTCAGAAGAAATAATAACAGGAATTTTGCTGTGTATGAACTTGTTATCACAAAATGTAATCTCTCGATCAAATTAGAGCTGTGTTCAGATGTTCTCTTTGCTGACCTTGGGCTCATCAAGAGAAAAACATTTCCCTCCAAAGGTGGCCTGCTGTTCACTCAGCCACCTAGGCACTTTCCCCTTGTAACTTTTGCTCTAATCTATCTATGCCTAACCACAGCTGCCTAACTCTGGCTGACTCAACAAGTAAAGTCAAAGCAGTTTGAGATGTTTTATTGAACATGATATGTGCCATAAAATCACAGCTGAATCTGTTTACTATCAGGGCTCTTGTTACTCCTATGCCCAGGACAAATTCTGAGCCAGAAGAGTTGCAGCCCACCCTAGATTTATTGTACAGCTTCGGATAGCCAGGTGTATCTCTGCTCCTCATATTCCTAACCGATGTATAGCTATGAATTGGAAAGTGACTGCTGTAGTTCACAGCAGGGCTAACAGAATTTCAGTGCTGGACAGAATGATACCAGTATGCACGAGGTGTAAGGAACTGATGAAGTTTGCTAAAAATCTTGGGTGCTAGACATCTTGGTAGAAGACTCTCATTCACCCACTACTTATTTCAGGTTGCTTCATCCCCAAGTGCCAATGCTGAACAGCACACAAGGAGCCAACAGCTCTTGCACCTGCATTCTGGGGGAATAATGACCTTTATGGTGAATGCATGGCAGTATTCCCTCCTCACCCCTAAGGCTTATCGGACAACTCCCTGATTCATGCAGAATGGTTCTTTGTCCACTGCTCCAGCAGTTTAGTCCTAGCCCACCTAGCAGAAGGTATAGGGCAGAGGTACTGAATGACCCTGCCTTGTCCTTAACTTGCCAGCATGCATAATTCATCATCCTTGGATAACCTGCAGTCCTTCCACCCTTCTGGTGACTGTATCAGCATTTGCAATGCAGAGCACTCCTTTAATTTTATTTATTGAGGGACTGATTTGCACAGCAGGGCATCACTTTGTTTATTCTCCGCTATCATTGTTACCTTTAATGAAGACAATGAAGAATTTAAAATAATAATTAAAAAATATATCTCCCTCAGTTACCGTGGCAACAAGCTGGAGCTTTTTAACACTGCCACATATTCCATCTGTTTCTTTCTTTTAAATGACAAAACAGCTTCCTCCCATACCAGCATTGCATGGAGGAGAGGAGGTTCTCAGGAAGGGGAAAACAGAAATTCCAGCTAATAAACAACTCATGTTCCTACCCTGAAGGAAAGCCCCTTTCTGGTCAAAAGTGGTTTCCTCCCACCAGTGCTGTCTAGCGTGGTTTTCTCTAGGCACAAAAGGGCACTACTCTGTTAGCAGCCAAGCCTCCAGTACTTTCTCCTTCCCCCATCACCAGGGCAGTAGATAAAGTGTTGCATGTCTCCCTCTGTTTCCTCTGTCTCAAGCTAAATCAAACTCTGTCAGCTGAATGTCCTTGAACTTGATGCGAGTCTAGACCTGGATAAGACTCAGCCTGGATTTGAAGGAAAATACTAAGGGCATACTTGTGATAATGTGAGAGAGATGTCATAACAAGGTGCTTTCTGATAGATTTTGGGGGTGGGAGTAAACAAAATATCACAAAATTATTATTTCCTAGCCTCATAGGTTTCCTCATTTCTCTCTATCCTGGATTTTGTGGACTTTTTTTATCTTTCTCCTCATTCTCAGACTCTGGTTTGGGACTTACTCCAGCCCACCTCTGTTCCCAGAAATCTTTCATGAGCTCCGCTTCAGCCAAAGCAGACATTTCTTAGCACCCTAAAATGGGCTCTGGTCTTCTCTCTTTCCTTGGGCTTTAGTTTTCCTGGCAGATAAGCCCTCTCCCCCTACACTGGCTGGCTGCCACTGCTGTATGCCACACCTGCCTCCTGCTTAGCATCTGACTCACAATTTAATCTGGAATAATTTGTAATGTGGAGAATCCATCTGAAAGATTTTACTCTTCATTGTATGGATATAAAGCCAAAGCAATTCTCCCAGATTCAGTGGAGACATTCTCTCTCTTATGCTTGCTTGTATTACCGAGACTAGGAATACGCTAAAATGTTGCCCTTGGTCTGATGGCCTGCAGAGGAACAGCAGTGGACAAAACTGAATGCTTAGAAAGAAAGCTGGGAAGTCACCTTACATGCACAGCAAAAGCGAGCCTTACCTTCAGAAGTATCTTCAGGATCAAAGAGGCTGTGGTCTCTCTCCCTTTCCCTCCAGCTTTCAAGTTTTGTTTTGTTTTATTTTATCCTTTTTATCTAAAATTTTCCCGTAGTCTTCTACACTCCTTGGCAGTAGTTTTTCCCTTTTTTGTCTAGTGTCCTATTGTTTCTCTCAGAGTCCAGTTCAACCACCTGGAATTTTAGTTTCAGGCAGGCTGTAGAGTGTTTTGGTCTTTTGCCTGTCCTTATATAGCCAGTTTATTGGTTCCTTCTGTCCTTCCAAATAAGCAGCAGATTGCAGCTGGGGAAAAAAACACCACCAACAACAACAAAAAAAATGTTGGCTGTTTCTCTCTGGGAAGCAATCTGAGAGTCCACCCAGTGTTGGGGCAGCAACTCCAACCAAGCTTGAAATGAGAGACAGCACCTGGCCAGAAGAGGTTAATGCCTTTCACCTCTGCACACATGGATCCTGGCTACAGCTGCCGATGAAATGAGTTTGGTGGAAAACATTTTGGCAACTGCTAAGAGACACCAGAATATCATCATGGTGGCAGTCTCTGCTTTGGAAAGATTCAGGGCTGAATAGCATAGAAACGGGACAGTCAGTAGAAAGGACAACTCTGCAGGAAAGCCTGTAGGTCACAGACTGGAGTAGAAGAAGGTGCTGTAACACCGACTGAGATTGTCCCAGGACATGAATTACAACAGGGCAGGCACCTGGTGGAGTTTAAGGGCCAACTGTGTGGTGGTTGCCATGTACAGAATGTGACAGAAGCAGCAAGAGTGGCCTCAGGGGAGGATGTTTAGGAAGGTTTGGGTATGGACACACAAGAAGGAAGAGAAGAAGAGCTATGAGCACAGCAGATGTTGATGGCACCAAGAGGAGTGGGTCACCAGGATCACAACATATCTACCTGCAGTTTCTCAACACATGTAGAAGAAAAAAAAAAAAAAAAAGTAAAGGACCATAAAGGACAACCTAAAATAAAGGATTTTTGGTTTTGTTGTTTTGGCCAGCTCTGGTGTCACTGCAGACGTAGAAATACAATTAAGCTGTCTGTGCCATATAGAGCTTGAGATATTTCTTCTCCCCTCATCTTCTCCATTAAGAAGGAGGTTCCGAGAAATGCATTTTATTTCCTGGTGAAGTCAAAGTGTTGGAAGAGCAATAGGGATGTTTGCCTATAACCTTGATGAGCCACAGAACCAGGGCCTTTTGAGAATTTTGTTTGCTGATGCTCACCAATTCTGAGATCCAGAAAAATGAGAAAAGCTAAAGATCAGGGTAGGGAGTAGTGAAGCTTCTCTGCTAACCAGCCCAGGGTGGGAAGACTGACAGAGGTCTCCTTAGTGAAGTGTTGGTGGGAAAACAAAAACAAACAAACAAACAAGCAAACAAAACAAAACAAAACAAAACAAAAGAGCTTAGTGGCTATTTAGCAAGTGGAATGGAAGTACCACTCAATAAGTAACAGAAAATGGAAAAGCTGGACTGTTTTTGTGATACCTTGCCTCATGTCTTCGGAGGGCAATGTGCAGTCTCTGAATGATAGAACACTAGCAGTGTGATTGATCCATGTCCTAAGAGACACTGTGATGAAATCCTTGAGGGCTAGAAGGGGAAAACAGACCTTTAACATCTGTAATGTATGGCTGAACCAGGAGGATTTGGGATGGAAATGCCACCATCTTGGTCCTGCTATTTTATGATTGCCTGTGATTTTACCCTTCATGCTGAGATGTCCCTGTGTGTCCATTCTAATAAGCAGGGCACTGGAGCCAGATGGTCCCATCAGCAGTCCTGATGCTGGCAAGACAGGAGTACTGCTGCATGGCACTTGGCGCTTTATTACTTCCTCCTTTACATTGTGTATAACTGATGGTTGTGCTGCTAAAGAAGGACAAATATGATAAATAACCACGGAAAAGAAATCTATGGAGATGGATATTCTACTGTAAACCATATGTCTCTGTCCAAGACTACTGCACAGTCATTACTGAAAACAGCAGGGTAATAAAAAGCAAGATTTCCTACATTTTCAATAATATTTTCTGACCACCTGAATTATCAAGTGTTGAGAAACTGGCCAGAATTGCAGCCCTGGAGGCCAGACAAAGCCTCCTCATGTCATGCCTTCTGGGTCTTTTACTAAGAGGAGGGAGCCATTGCTGTCGGCCAGCTCTTGCCTGGCACCAGGCCCTCCTCCTCCTGCTGGTGATGAATCTGCACCTCCAAAATAAGACAGTTTTCACTGCAATCCTGATGATCATAAAGTTAAATGTACTGGCCCTTAACATGAGTGGTATGAGGAAGGAAAACATACTTAGAGGGAGAATAAATAAACTGTGGAAATTACAGAATACTAATGCCAACAAAAAGTTAAATCCCCTATTTCCCTGATGACAAGGTCAGCCTATGAGATTCCTTTCCCACTCATCAATGAGGATGTCCTATGGGGAGCAGCTTTTGAACACCCACCTACCAAACCCCACTCACGGCTAGAAATAATATCACTTTAGGTATTCCTTTTCAGACCTGCCTCTACTCCTTACAGAATCACCTGCATTCACTCTCTTATTCCAGCTAATTATTCACCTCAACTAACGTCCATGCAGGGAGGACTTAGCAGAGGCCTTTCTGCTCTAATAACACCCTGACCATCATCTTTCACCCCAAAGTCTTCTCTAACAGCTGCCTTTGCCAAGCCTTCAATCTATGTCTGAGTTTCTTGATTTATACAATTCTGCAGCAAATCCTTGCAGGATGAAAGCTGAAAGTGCTTAGCAAGGCAAGGACCAAGATCAATGAAATGTAGTGTTTGGTACTCCCAGGTGAGCAGCAAGACACGAGTAAACACAATATGCTCCAGGTTAGAAGCAGTGCTGTCCTTTACCTGCATCCAGGGAGACGTAGTGAGTGGGCAGTTAATTAACTGGTGCCCCCAAACAAGAATGTTTTCTGAAATTCAGCATAAATCATTGTGAATCTTACGAATCTGAAATCCAAGGCTATATAGTGTTATGGTAATTATTGCCCTGTCACACAAAGCACTGTGGGTAGGTAACCCATGCAAATGGAAGTAGCAAAGGAGTAATTTTCTCCTCTGCCTGAGAAGGCAGAATAAAGAGGCCTTCCTCCATTACAGCTCTGGCTTTCGGGCCTTGGCAAGCTGGGAAGATTACCTTTTTACTAGCAACTACAGACGTAATAGAGATTTTCAGTTGGATTTATGCCCCACTGTGTTCATAGAAGTGAAGCATTAAAGGAGTGAAGAGCATCTGCAAGCCATCCTTCCACGTCTTATCATCTTCTAGCTGCTAAGAGGAGCCGAAGGATTTGTTCCCCTACCTGTCTTTCCCAAGCTGTTTTTCATAGTGGACAGAGAAGGGCTTAAATATTACAGATGGCTGAAAATCTTGAGGCATCAGCATGAAATAGCTGTTTCTGTTCATGCTAATAGCCCAAAATGAACAGCAGCAGCAGCAATGTGCCATTGTGAGCCTTGCTCCGGTCCCCTTAGTGTCAATCAACTGAAAAAAATGAACCAACATACCTGGTGTCAAATGGAATCCCAGGCCTTTCTGGCCCAAATTTCCAACTGTTGCTAAGACTGCTTTGGCTCCCTCAGTGGTAGCAATGAGAAGTGAGAAGGCCCATCCAGACAGCTGCCAGCATTGTTAATGTGTTGTTTATCAAGACTGGACCTAAGTGACTATATAGGATATCTGTATGTTGTGCATAGCAAGGGAACTTTCAAAGCCTCTTGTTTTTGAGACTGCTTGGCTACCAGGTCCCATTAACTTAGCTCTCTATGATAGCAGAAGCCAACAGGTCAGTGTTGCATAGCCTTTCTTCTGCTGTGTGGTCTTGGAGCAGCATTCAAGATAGGCAGCATCTCGCTGTCTAACTGCTCTGCCTGTTCACCAAACCAGTGCATGAATGCACAGTGTCCTATACATGCGGGTTTTTAATTGGAAGGCCTCTCAGTCAGTCCTTGTAAAAGTTCTTACACATATTTTGTCCCTTCAGACACTGCCTCTTTTTTGTCTTATTCATTCCTTTTGTTACACATGGAATTTATTATATTTTATCTGCCTCTGGTAGGGTGAGAAACCAGCTACATTATATGTCTGCACAGCATGATGATTATTAAATGCAGTTGCTTGGTGCAAGAGCGCCTGCAACTGAAACCCATCATGAGAGCCCTGGAGTCCTCTGCTCCTCATGCGCCTCCCTGAAAGACAGGAATTTGCCAGCATACATATGCATGGACATGTGTGTCATCTCTACAGCTTTTTCTGTAACTAAATGTGTAAGGAGGTATCCAGCCAGGCCTGTGTTTGAATTGCTCATCTTACGACAGTAAAAGCGATCTTTTTAAAAAAATTATGAGCAGGTATATTAATACTTCAGGAGGTACATTTGTTGAAGACAGATTCCAGGGTGCTCCAGAGAAGCTGAGCTCAGCTAGAAGTAAGTCACAAAGCCTAAAACTCACTTTCCGTGTTCTTTTGCAGATATGTTTTTAACACTACCCATGATTATGCTTTGGACTAGCATACTAGGAAAGCAGATGGGTTTTCCTGGCATTGGGTTCCCTGGGCTTTTGGCTGTTGGAGGCTACTGCATCCTGTTGTGAAGGGAATGTATTTTCCAGTGCCCTAACACGATTCTATCTATTTCCAAATATAATAGTTCCCTGGTAATTCTCAGGCATGAGGTAATGCCAGGCATGGCTCAGCCTGACACCAGTTTACTACAATGCACATGTGAAAATAGCCTGATTTCTGCATTGGGTTCCAAGCCAGGAATTAATTGAGCCAAGAACAAATAAATAATTCCTTGTTTATTCCTCACTTAAGCTTTGCTTCTGTTGTCAGGCCACAACAGGTCAAGGAGGACAACTGCTCTGTGTACCTTGCAGAAAATATTACTCACTATTAAAGAAAATTAATAAATAGCAACACTCCAGAGTGGAAAAGGACTTATCCTTCTTCTTTGTAATTTACAGTAGTGCTTAATAATCTCTACCCCTTAACTACCAACAGTAGCAGTATCCCTACTACTCTTTAAAGCAGTGGAAAAGTTCAACCAGAGAGAACAAGATGCAGATCTTCCCTGGGGTTTTCTCACACCTGGGACTTCACATAGGTTCCCCTACTGGAAAGTTGTGCAGCTTGTTCTTGGCTTTAGAGGCAAATCCAGAGGCAACACAGCTGAAAGCACTGAGTTTGTGAGCCGAACCCATAGATTTCCATGTAAAAACACCTGGGACTTAGTGTTCAACAGAGCATCATTGCCTCAGTAATGCCATGGGATCTGAACCACGACCTCCTTCTGAAGCTCTCTGTCCTGAAACACCACCATTGGAAGCAGCAGGAGTCTCCAGTAAGTGCTGCCCAACATGCTCTCTTCCTATGTAGATGCTTCTGAGAAGCATATTGGGTTGTGATTCCATTTCTGGTCACCGGGAAGTTTTCTTCTGGATTTACATCTCCGGTGGGAACAAGCTAAGCTAGAGGGGAGCCTGTAGGGGCACACAGTCCTGCTCCAGCAAGGGACATGGACAGGCTGTCTCTCCCTGCAAGGGGCTGGTGCGGATGCTCCTCTCCTCAGCTGAGACAAGGGGGCTGCTTTGGGACTCTGCTCCATGCCTCTGCCATTCCTCTCTGACCACGGCGTGTGGCTGTTACAGCAGTGCTTCCACCTTAGTATTCCGCATTTCTCTTCTGCTTTGTTTCAACATTGTTTGACGAGCAACGGCCCCCTTTTAGAGTGGTGTTAAACACCGCTGATATAACTCACAATTGGTAGAGTCCTGCCTCTCTTGATGTAAGACAGCCTTGAGATGAATAACCTGTGGAGAACAAAGTGGCTGTTTAGTGGTGTCCAGTAAAATTTTGCTAGAGTATATGGCAAAAAAGCAAAGTGAAAACCCACACTAATCAGAAGTGTTAGGGAGATTTAAAGAGTGGGTCCATAAATAACCTTGCAGGAGTTTAGCCAGAAAACCCTGTTTAGTGCTCCACTCTCTTTAGGAAAGCACCTGTTGTTTTTTTTTGTTGTTGTTGTTGTTTTTTTTGTTGTTGTTTTTGTTTTGTTTTATTTTGTTTTGTTTTGTTTTTCTTCTTTTTTTTCTTTTTTTTTTTTTTTTTCCCATGTGCAGCAAATAAGGGTTTTACCAGAATATTAGCAATATCCCCATTCCTATATAACAGTGCATCCTTGATGCAAATAGAAAGGTATTGCTTGCCACCCACGGTCTATTGCCTTTGTTACTTAAAGACCCCAAGCATTTCCACTTTGCATTTTGCCAGCCACTTGGAATATATATACTAGCTATAAAATGATACTTAAAGAGTTCCTGCACTTTGTACAAATGGCTATTTATGACCTGCCATCAATGTTGTGCTACAGAGAGGCATGGGGAGGGGGAAATTGATGGAGCACTGAGCCTAATCCATCAGTCACTCCGCTACAAACTCTAAACAGATTTTAATTGTGAGGCCAGATTTACTCCAGCCATCTGTATAGCAAACATGTCTCCCCACTGAAATAGAGAAATACTTTATTCTGAATGCTCTTTTGCAATGTATATATTGTATCAATGTCAATAAAATATTCTTCACAGCAAAAATGTAAGCCTGTCCGCTGCATAACAGAGAGTCCCAGTGGAAGGCAACACTCCCAGATTTAATGCTGACTAAACTTCTCAGTTTCACAGGAAATTAATGGGGCTGGGGAAGAGCCTTGCAATTAGAGGAACAGGGCTACAAATTCTTGCCTTGCTGTTGGCTTTCTTTATTGGAAAGATCTCAGTTCTCTGAGCAGGACTGGGCTGACAGCTGGAATTGCTGGAAGCTTTTATGTCTCCTCAGAGCAAGAAAAATAAAGCCACTGGCATTATAAGCTTGCTTAAGCCTCTGTCCCCGGCTCTGCCAGTGCACCTCAGGTTGTTCCCCACCCAGAGCAGTGGATTTACTCCCTGCAACCCCTTTAAACCATGGCATCACTGTTGAGACTGCCAACAAGGGAGCCAATTAGGTGGTGCTACAAAGATGTTGATGCCTGTGGTCTGAGAGCTATCAGCTCATCTCAGATATCCCCTGGATGGCCATGAGGTGGTAGCAGCTTTTAATCACTGCTGAGCTTGACTTCATTCAGACCATTTCCTTGAGCTATCCAGTCCTTTTGTCCGTCTCACTTCTGTGGTGATTAAAACTCTGTTTGCTACAAGGAAGCACTTGCTTTAAATGTTGTGCCTTTCCTCAAAGCTAGCTATGACAGAATTGCTCCAGAGGATCCTTTTGTGAATCAATTTCCATGTAACATGCCCCTCTCTCGTGGCAGGCCCAGCCAGTTGTCACAGATCTCCAGCCAGCCGGCACAGTCGCTGTACCGCAGGCCTGGTAGCCAGCCCTGCTCTGCTGCAGTGCAGCTCTGTCCAGCTCTCAGAGGGGACCTAGTTCATAGTCACAGAATGTGACACAGAATGAGTGGTTTGAGTTGGAAGGGACCTTAAAGGTCACCTGGTTCCAGCCATGGGCAGGGACACCTCCCACCAGGCCAGGTTGCCCAAAGCCCCATCCAGCCTGGCCTTGAGCACCTCCAGGGATGGGGCATCCACAGCTGCTCTGGGCAGCCTGTGCCAGGGCCTCACCACCCTCTGAGTAAAGTATTTCACCCTAATATCTATGGAATTACACTGTCCTCTCTGCATTATCACAGGCAGGCCCTTTCTGCCACTCTCAGGTCAGTCTTAAACTGGGTAGAACGGCTTTTCTGTACAATTCTTGAGGCACTTGCTAGTGAGATGTAGCTCAGAACAAAGTGCCCAGCCTGAGAGCTTGTTTGCTCAGAAGAGGTTGTTCTCTGTCTCCCAGGAACCCAGTCCTGCATGCCCAGTGCATGCAGGTGCCATCAGTCTCCTCTGTGAAGGTGCAAATCCTACCAGTCTCATTGCATCCACATTTTTCTCCTCTGATGTTACAGGTGCAACTATTTAATCTCTTGAAATTTGGGATTATTCCTGTAGCTGAAGGCACAAGACTTCAGTCTGGTGGTCATTAGTACTTAATCTGAATGGATGCTGGCATGTTAAACATTGCACACTTTGATTTATAAAGGATACCCCAAATGTTTATCCTTGCAAGGCTTTTCAGAATCTAATTTGTTTTTCACTTTCTGCTGTTCGCTTGTTCCTTGGCATTTCTCTCAGATGGACAATGAAAACAGATGCATGACTTTCACTTCAGTTTCTAATCAGGTTTACTCTCTGAATTTTGTGCACTAGAAGAGTAAGATTCATGTTGCAAATCCCAAAAAGGAATTTTTCCTCGTCTTTAAGAATGTTTCTTTAACAGCATTTTTCTTAGATGAATTGCAGGGCAATATTTTTATTGGTCTGTGGCATATGGTGGGCAGGCTTATTTCTAGCAGAAACTGTATTGGGGGGCTTAAGCCTTGGCCTTGGTAAATCCCTTAAAATGGTGGTCACTGGGTAGTAGTTATATGAATCTAAAACATTCATTACAGGTTTTATGTGTGCATGAAGGGAAAAGCAAATATCAACAGCCTCCTATCTCTATTTCTGGTCAGCCCTGCTTGGTGTCAGGGCAGTAGCTCTCAAGTCACCAGATGAACCAAGACGTCTGCGCTGTGTGATTCAGAGAGGTGTGCCAAAAGAAGAAAATAGTAGGTCAGCGTCGGTCCTTCGGCGTTAACCTGGTGATATTCACTGCACAGGCAGGAGTCTCGTCTCCTGGGTGATATTGAGCAGCCCAGGAATGACTCCAAACTCCTCAGGCTTTGCTCTTGCTGGGCTGGTGGTGCATTTCTCCCTTCTCCCATTAGTGGTGAAGTGAGACAGGGAGTGTATGGATGGGAAGATAAGACGGGATCCCAGTGAGGCAGGCAATAGTTTGGCAGTTAAATTTACCATCAAAAACACTCTAATGTATTCTAGAGGCATTTTAAGTGCACTGCATTAAACACGACTGGTAATACAAAAACAGAGCAAAAATATGCCTTTGATTTCCTTGCTTGTGTTTTATTGCTCTACCGTGTGCTCCATAAACCACGTGAGCATTTACATCCAGGATAAGGCATTAAGTGACAGTGCAGTTCAGTGGGCAATGTTCCTGCCTCTAGGGAGGAAGGTCAGTGGTTTGTGTTTTCCTCCAGGCTCACACCTCCTTGTAGGACAGCAGCAAAGGGCTGGAGGGATATGTTGCTTTTTGGACCAAGCATTACACACAGAAACAATGTGAGACGCAACAGGGTGAAAATGAGGATGCACATCACTCATTTCAGAAACATTATAGTGGGGTATGTACATCTGACACATAACAAAACTTATTAAAATGACAGTACAAAGCCAAGCACTGAAAAATTAGGAGAAGGCAGGAATCTTCAGGCAACCATTAGTTTGCTCCCTTATGCGTTAACCACGTGGCTACACACTGTTTTCCCTGCAGGGTCCTGTTTTATTCACTGCACAAGGTAGGCAGCACTAATTTAATAAATAGCATTTCAGTATTTCTTTTCTCCTTGGTGCTCATTCTGTTTTCTGTCTGGTTAGGCTCCTCATCTCCTCTGCCCCTCTTCCCTTTCCTGGTGTCTGTGCTCCCAGCCATGTTCCCCATCCTTGCTGGTGTCCCCTGCTGGTTCCTCTCCTCAGACTCAACACCGAGTCTTGTTGCCCCTTCCCACCAGCACTTCCAAGCATCCTGTCACATTAGTCTCAGCTCCCCTACATCCACCTTGTCCCCTTTCTTCCAGTCACCCCACTCATCTCCCCACCCCTAGACCCACACCAAGGTCCCACCGTAACCTCCCCACACACCTAATCTCAGGCACTGAGGACCCAGCCAGCCCTGGCCAAGCCCAGGGAAGAGATGGAGGGAAGGACTGAGGAATGCACACTGCATCTAGGGGCTGGGGAGTCAGACTGTGACATGGAGAGATGCCCTGCAGGAGGTTTGCATGCCAGCATGGGACTGGGACTGTGTCCAGTTCTCATTGGCCTTGGCTTAAAACCCCCAGGGGATTCAGCAGCTGACATCCCTCCTGCAGGCTGTGAGGCTGGGCTCCATCTGATCCTGCAGAGGTGTCCATCTGAGCTAATCATCTGACAAGCCTTTTGTAGTCAAGGCAGAGAAATCAGCAGTCCTGGGGCATGATTCATCCTAAGCAGACATTTAATATAGGTCACATGAATTGTTCCCTGTGAGTGTCACTGACTGTAAATGGAAATAGAGAATATGAAGCTATGCAAGATGAATGCCACGCTGGTGGCCAGGAGAGGGAGATCACACCATCACCTAGGCAAAGTCTCTTTCTTTCTGCAGTCCCAGCCCAGCCTTACTCCCTCATCCCTCTTCCCTCGGCCTGACCATTTTCCAATCCGAGTCTTTGCTTGCCACATCCCAGCCTGCAGCCTTTCACCTTTCTCTGCACCCCACACCCCATTTCCTTCTCTCTCACCTTCACCATGTCCCAGGTGAAGCTCCAACCTCCATGCAGATCTGCTCCCCCAGCAGCACCTGAAAGCTGGTTCCAGTGGCTACAGCCTGCAGGCCCCAGAGTACAGGAAATTCTGCATAGCCTGGGGCATCAAACATGCCCAGGACAGGCAGACTGTGGGGGGAACACTGCTTCTATCATCAAAGAAATTTCTAATAGGCATGTGCAAATTGCCATTTCGGGAGGCCAGATTTGGGCCAGGTTCATGAAAATACAAATGGTGCATGCTCAGTTCGGAAACTACCCAAGTGCTCAATTTCAAGTCCTATTTCCACAGCACGCAGGATAAAGAGCATTCATAGTAAAAGGTCACCTTCATTTTTAACATGGGCAAAGACATTTTTTTTCTTTTGGCTTCATTCTTTAAAACTGCTACCTCGTTTTGATTGAAATAGATACAAATGCTTGTACCCCCCAAAGAAAGACAAAGGAATCATGAACAATCTCTGCCCAGAAAAATTCTTACATAACTAAAAATAAGATCTGATGATGGGAAATGCTGGACAGGCTTAATTATAGGTGAGGCTAACAACCTGAACATAAAGATGAGACAGTGTCAGGAATTGATGTATCAAAAGAAAAAATGCTAGAATAAATGGATTACATTAAAGAGTATTAAATCACCAGCTTCTGATTGCCCAGGTTAAAAAATTCTGAAGGCACTTAAGAAAGAAATTTTGAAGGAAAATACATAATCTCTCAATAGAATTAGTTACACAGCTGGAAGATAGCAAACACTGAATTTACCATTTTCAGAAGCACTAGGGTTAGTCATCCTGGGAAATACAAATCAATACATCTTACTCTGATAAACAAGTTTTGTAATGAAAATTTAAAACATAATTATAGTGCCACTGATTGAGATATGTTAGGGTCTAGCAGGCAAATTTTCAACACAGGAAAACCATGTTTCATTGGTCTATTGGTCTTCTCTGGATAAAGAGGCAGTGGAGAATTTGTTGCTACAGGCTATTGGATTCCTACACAACTTTTGACAAAGTCTGCCTTAAGATAGAAATGCAGAAACTGAGCAGCCGGGGGCAAAGCAACATAATAAATTAGAGCAAAAGAAAATGAAGAGGAACGAATTGGTTATTTTCATTATGTTAAAGCACCACTAGTGAGTTGCAACGTTTAGTACTAGAGGATCGTATTATTTAATACAGTCATTGATGATTTTGAAATGGGAACAAGCAGCGTGACAGCAAAATGGGCTGATGAGGTCCCTTTACTTAGCCAAGACTGCGTGAGACTGGGAGGCTTGGTCTGGGTGGATCAGACCTCTGGTGGGGCCATTACAACAGGCCAGGATTTGGGCCTACAAACCCCACATGGAGCCTAAATCGCTTTCCTAAGCCTGCAGCTGCTGTGTTCATTTTTCTGACTGTGACCTAAAGCACAGCTGCCCTTCGGGCAAATGCTTCCATAAAATCATCAGTATTTTCTTGTGAAGCGTAGCCCCTGAATCCAGTGGCCTACACTACTGTAGCTGGCTCCTGAACTGTCATTGCAATGACTATACAGTGTCTGTTGTACTAATGTATGGAGGGGACATTCAGCCTTCCCTCTCAGGAAGCCGTCTTTCACAACCCTTGCTGCATTTGCTCTGGACCATGAGGCTCAGCACTGGTACCAACAAGGCTCCTGTGCCTGGAAACCTTTGCTTCAAACTCTGTAAAATTTCCACTACGTCTTTAAACAGCGTAGCGTCGTGTATATTTATAGCATTATAAAAATTAAAATAGTCCTTTTACTACCACCAGTCCACTCGACTCAAGGGTCAAGCTAGTCTAGGTCCTTTGTCCTGGCACATTTGGATAGGATGCTCCTTAAACTGCCTACAGACCAGCCAAGTTGAAGCCAATTGCTCTGGAGGGCAACTGCTTTAGTGCCTTGTGTGTCTCTGCTTTTGAACTCTCTGCTTAAAGCTGCTGAGGACAAGGCACCTCTAATCCCAGCAGCTGGGCATGCATCCAAACATCACAACACCTCTTGGGCCTGACCCCATTTTTTGCTGTGGCACAAACAAATTGCCCATATTGTGCATGTAGCGGGTAATAAACAAGCCTCGTGCTCCCAGATATGCGTCACTGCTGAGTGTGGGGGGTAGACAAGAAGATGCTGTTTCCCTTAGCTTCAGAAATGTTTCTCTATTGGGATTTTCCCCCCTTCTCGCGCAAAGAGGAACTGCAACACCCAGGAGCTTTCAAAAGCTCTCCACCCACAACAGCTCCCCACAGCACTGTGAAGGGGGACATAGGGAAGAGGTGGAGGAGGAAGAGGAGCGACATAAACTCATCAGAAAGCAGAGTCAGAAATGGGAAGTGTTTCCAAGCCCTCGCCTGCAGCATGACTTTCAGAATGGTCAGGTTGGTTTAGAGGCTGCAGTTCTGTGATAAGGTTTGCAGAGTGCTCTGCGAAGAGCTGGACAGTCCCCAGCTTGGTCCCTGCGGTATGACAGTAATATGTTCTGCTGCGGTCTGACAGCAATATGCTCTGCAACCATTCATCCCTGGGCAGTGCCAGTCACCGGGATGCTAGCTGCCCATTCTCTCTGATGGGGCTACGTGATGCAGAAGTGCTGCTTTGCGCAGGCCCTTCCTGTGCGCACAGTGTCCCAAGATGCTCAACTGAAGATCCTGGGGATCCTGGTGATGTCTGCTTATAATCATTAATTGCACAACACATCGTGAAACGTCAATCACCTCCTCTTCTCCATCTAAATCTTCTTGCCGTGTAAGCCACCATTTTTTCCTCCTCAGATTCCCGTTTGGAAATTCACATTTTCCCTGTTTGACTTCCACAAGGAGCTTCCCTAAATACTGCCCTTTTATGAAGTGAACATCGAATCATGAATTTTTTCACAGCAGAAAAAAAATAATATATATATATATATTTCCAGTTTCTCCAGCTATTTATAAAGGAAGGCTGATGTCCTGTGCTAGTGCATGCAGGAGACAGTGAAAGCCATCCGCCTGTGCTCCTAAAGAAAAGCAAATCCACAGAATAGCCAGCTGAGCTGAACTCCAGCATCACTCCTTGGCCTCCCCTTTGCCTTCTCACCCCTTCCTCCAAGTCCCGAGCTGCACAGCAGAAAGGCAGCACATCTTTAAAGGTCGTATGCTGGTGCTGGCTTGCTGGGGTAGGGGAGATTGGCATCTGACTTGCGATGCAGTGTCGTTTTCCCTAGTGCCCACAGCTCAGTGACAGGCTGTTTTGAGGATGTCACCCCAGAAGCAGGATGAATATTTGGGGTCTGAGTTGGATGACAGCTGTCTAATATTGAAGAGAAGTGTAAGAGGACGGTGGTGTGGACCTGGCAGCAAGGGACCAGCCCCCTTGTTAATATCTTCACACAAAGCCTGGACAGAGAGCCTCCCCACCCATCCACCCATCTGACTGCCTCAGAGAGCAGGGGGAGCATTTTCTGGCACTGTGCTGGCAGAAGAGCAGCCCTCACAGCAAGGAAATAATGGTCAAAAGCAGGGCAGCTCTGAGGTACAATGCACACATGTCTCCCTGGAGCGATGTGCAGAAGGCACCAGCCCAAATGCACACAGTCGGAAAAAAACTCAGCTGCCTGAAAGATAGACGGTGCAAAGAAATTAATGAAGCTTGTGCATTTGCACAAGTTTTGCACAAGAAGCTGTATCTGGGGTCACACGTGCCCGTGACTTTGCACCTCCTGTAAATTGCTGAGGTATAAGGGATGAGAAAGAGGGGTGGGGGGGAGTGGTGGCAGGGAATATTGCAGGTTTCCATACTGACCTGTTGGGCCAGAGGGATGTGGGTCATGCAGCTCACAGAGCACCCCAGGTTATCTGCAGTCCCCTGGCAGTCAAAACTGGGGAGAGCATCTGCTCCCTCCCTGCCCAGGGTGGAGTTGTGCCCGGACACCAGCATACACCTGGGGGTGGTTTTTCTCCCTGTATAAATCATCCCTGGGGGAAAACAGGCATTTCAAGCACACCTCCTTGCTCCAGACACCCCACTTGTCTGGGCAGAGGGCATACAAAAGGTGAGAAAGGGACCTGGCGGGTCATGGGGGAGCCCAAAGTGGAGACTAAAACAGAGATAACAAGAGAGAGATTTCTCCCCCCAGTGGTTAAATATGTTATTTGGGTCCATTTACTTGAGCTTACTTTTTTTTGGGGGGGGTGGGGGGGGGTTATGAATCATTTTGGAGCATTTCTTTCAGATTTTTCTGCAAGAGGTTCATAAGTTTGTGGGGAAACCCAACAGCTAATGAAAAACTCCTCAGGTGCTCTGATGGGGAAAATGCTAGGGCCCCATGAGTGGCCAGGTAAAGTTCACGAGCAGAGACTATGAATTTCTTGACAGTGTCATAAGTCCAGAACAGCAACCTCAGGCATCTTTATAAAGCAGCAGCACATCTTTTCTTATAGGGGTCAGGCTGCCACCGCACCCTGCTCAAAGTAGTACCGCAGGGGAACTAAACCAGAATTCCCAGATAGGCTCTGTCAAGCTGTCTTCCCTCTGGCTCAGCTCTCTGAGACTTTCAGCCCCACTCTCTATAGCCATATACGAGAGCCTTAGCTGGGCACAATGTACTGTGGCAAGGGGGGGGGAGAAAGTTTATCCCTTTTTATGCCATTTTGTCAATGTTTTTCTCTGTTAGACTTTTTCTTCAATAGGAATTGTTTCAATTTAGACCTCTAGGGATAGTCTACGCATAATTTTTCATACTGACTTAACTATGTTAGCTTCAAAGCCAATGTAATTAAAGTAGTATTCCCTCCTCCTCCACAGTCACACTTTAACTGGTATAAAGGGACTCCTAATGGTGCCGCTTACATGAAAATGAACTGCATTAATTCTTCCTTCTCTGCACACCTGTATTGCCATCTGGACAGCTGCAGCATTGCCAGGGGGTGGACTGGGGATGAAATACGGAGACCCTTCTGATAAAGTTGAATGGGTCCAAGCATAGGCATGTAATACTAACAAGGCAGACTACCTCACACTGGTCTTACACATAGTGAGACAGACTGAGAATCAGCATCTGCTTGGGGAGAAGGGATCTAGAAAAGTTTGACTTGTGGCACTGTATCAAGAAAGCTCCAAAAGAAAATGGACGTTAGAGCTTCTGGTCTCACACCAGCATTAGGATCTCCACTCCTGACAGCAGAGGACAATGCAGCAGGTTCAGCTATTGCCTTCGACTGTGTCCTCCTACACACAGCCCTGTCAAGTCTCTCAGCTCCTTGTTTGGATGCTGAAGCTCGCAGCTGTCCCTCCGCTCTCCCTGCCCTGCTTTCCCATCGCCCAGGCTCCAGGTCTCCTTCTGCAGCGAGGAATTGCGCCCTGCATCAGGCGAGCGCTGCTAAGGCACCGCAGCCATCTTCCCCACACAGATGCCAAAGTGCAACATAATTCCACATTTGTCACTTCCCAGGCTCCTTCCCCAGTCTCCCTGATTTGTGATTTCTATTTCAGGAGCTCTGCAAAGGAGCTCCGCTGATTAATCCTCCCTCTATGAACTAAAAGTAGCTGTAATCCCAGGGCATGGGGGAGGGACCCTTAAACATCCCCGGTGGAAGGAGGCAGTATTAATTCTGGCATGGGAGCAGCACTTAGCTTGCCTGCAGAATGACTTAATTTGTTTCTTAATGGACACGATGCTTTGCTGATAAAAGCCCTAAAGTGCCTTTAAAAAAAAATTAAGAAAGTGATTGTTCATTCTTTACCCATTGGAGGTTTCATTTGTAATGTTTATACTCCAGCCTGGAAAGTGGAAAGGGTTATGCTCCGGATGGGAACTTAACACACATGCAGGCCCTGGTACTTTGTTAACTTTGAAAGGGAGGGGAGGAGCCCACAACAGAAAAAAAGCAAGGAGTAGATCTCCTAAGGAGTAACTGCCTAGCCAGAGCTCCAGGACAGGCCAGGCGTGGTGCCTAGGTACCTAGGGAGATGTTTTACCTCTGAGCTTGTGTGCTATAGGAAGTAGAGGTGGAACATTAAACCCTGCATCTAAATTTTCCTAAACTATAAGGAAAGCCAGCTCCACCAGGAGTCACGTTCCCAAAAACTGGCAACAAATGCTGCTCCCTGGGCAGAGAGTGCTACCAACTACTTGGCCCTTCCCTGTACTGAAGCCTTCAGGTGCTAATTTCCCTACAGCTGCTGCTGTCTCAGAGTGATGGAGGAGGTCCTGGAGATGGGAATAAGGAAGAGCTTTTTAAATTATGAATGACATCAGAATATCAACCAAATATTCAGAAACTAGAAATCAGATCACTGCTTGGCTCTGGATCTTGGCTGAGGGCTTTGTTTTGGCTGTTTCTGCACACTGAATTTGTGCTGCTGACCACTGCCAGGGACACAGTGCTGGGCTAGACCACTCATTCAATCTAACATGACAGTTCCCATGCCCCATAATGCACAATGGCCAACAAATTCCTAGAGACCCCAGGCTTTCACATTAGTCTCAAAATTCAGGTTTTGATCCCGAGCCTCAAGCGCTAGGTCTCCTGCTTGTACTCTTGTTACATTTGCCTAGAGTTGCTGTACAAATGCCAGCTCCAGCACTGCCATTTCTGCCCACCTCTGTGGCATGCAAAGACTTTCTGGCATCTCTTTAATATGTGCTGTGTACCAGCGATGGTGCTGCAGCAGCACTGCTTATGTTTCCTGGAAGCATTAGCAAACCATCCCCTTCCACCTCTCCTTGTCCAGGACCCCTTGTTTGTTTTGTCTCACTCCAGGTTTATCAGAGATGTGTGGATGGCAGGAGACCATCACCTCTTATGTTTGGAAGCCTCTTCTAGTAGGATCATGAAGGTGGGAAAGGATCCCCTTGTCAGAGGTCTATCCTCCAGGCTGGGAAGAGCAGACTGGGTCAGAAATGGAGGGTCTGGAGGTCAGGGTCCTCCCCCAGCAGAGAGCTGCCTCCCTGCCTGGGAGAGGAGGAGAGAGCTGCAGGGCTTCCAGGTGTGGGGACTAAGAGAGGTGAGGAGCCAAATGTAAAACATCCGAGCTCATGGAGAAAAACTGATGATCCAGGAGTATCAGCAGGATGAGGGAAGATCTTGCAGAGATCAGAGCTATAAAGGGCAATAAAGCAAAAGAACGTGACTAGGTACTAAAAATAAAGGTTCTTGAGTCAGACTGTATTAGCCTATTGACTTTAGCAGCAGAAAAATACCCTAAGTACAGAGCAACTAGGTACAGGATTCCTCTAACTGGGCCAGAGCTAAAAGAGAGGGAAGGTGCACAGGAATCTGTTTTAGTGTCACGAGTGTTCAGCAAGCTTAAAACACTGGTGAAAGCTGCATTTCCTTCCAGCCCACAAAGCAGAAAGGGCACACTTGTGCCTGCAGAGCAGGAAGGATGAGCATGAGAGAGATACAGGGACTTGGCACCAGGCAAGGTGAAATTCCCTTGGCACTGGGCAAATCCAGGCTGAAAGCAGTTTGGAAAGACCCATGCTCTTTTGAGCTTCCATCCCTCCAGCCTATCAGGGTTCAACTATAACCTTAGTTGCTTGTACAGGAGAACCCAGGGAAATCTCTTTTCCTAAATGTGCTGCTCTCTGGCACCATGCATCCAGCCCAAATCCCAACCTCACTTCCACAGGCAGCAGAATCACAGAATCACAGAATCACAGAATTTTCTAGGTTGGAAGAGACCTCAAGATCATCGAGTCCAACCTCTGACCTAAAACTAACAGTCCCCACTAAACCATATCCCTAAGCTCTACATCTAAACGTCTTTTGAAGACTTCCAGGGATGGTGACTCCACCACCTCCCTGGGCAGCCCGTTCCAATGCCTCACAACCCTTTCAGTAAAGAAATTCTTCCTAACATCTAACCTAAAACTCCCCTGGCGTAACTTTAGCCCATTCCCCCTCGTCCTGTCACCAGGCACATGGGAGAACAGGCCAACCCCCACCTCGCTACAGCCTCCTTTAATGTACTTATACAGAGCAATAAGGTCACCCCTGAGCCTCCTCTTCTCTAGGCTGAACAAGCCCAGCTCCTTCAGCCGCTCCTCATAGGACTTGCTCTCCAGGCCCCTCACCAGCTTCGTCGCCCTTCTTTGGACCCGCTCAAGCACCTCGATGTCCTTCTTGTAGCGAGGGGCCCAAAACTGAACACAGTACTCGAGGTGCGGCCTCACCAGAGCCGAGTACAGGGGGACGATCACCTCCCTAGCCCTGCTGGTCACAGTGTTTCTGATACAAGCCAGGATGCCGTTGGCCTTCTTGGCCACCAGAGCACACTGCTGGCTCATATTCAGCCGACTGTCCACCATCACTCCCAGGTCCTTCTCTGCCTGGCAGCTCTCCAACCATTCCTCTCCCAGCCTGTAGTTCTGCTTGGGGTTATTGCGCCCCAGGTGCAGGACCCGGCACTTGGCCTTGTTGAACTTCATACAGTTGACCTCAGCCCATCGGTGCAGCCTATCCAGATCCTCCTGCAGAGCCTTCCTACCCTCGAGCAGATCGACACACGCACCTAGCTTGGTGTCATCTGCAAACTTACTGAGGGTGCACTCAATGCCCTCATCCAGATCATTGATGAAGATGTTAAAGAGGACCGGCCCCAGCACCGAGCCCTGGGGGACGCCACTAGTGACTGGCCTCCAACTGGACTTGGCTCCATTCACCACAACTCTTTGGGCCCGGCTATCCAGCCAGTTTCTAACCCAACGAAGCGTGCGCCAGTCCAAGCCAAGAGCAGCCAGTTTCTTGAGGAGAATGCTATGGGAGACGGTGTCAAAAGCCTTGCTGAAGTCAAGGTAGACCACATCCACAGCCTTTCCCTCGTCCACCCAGCGCGTCACTTTGTCATAGAAGGAGATCAGGTTCGTCAAGCAGGACCTGCCTTCCATAAACCCATGCTGGCTGGGCCTGATCGCCTGCTTGCCCTTCAAGTGCCGCATGATGACTCCCAAGAGGATCTGCTCCATGAGCTTCCCTGGTACTGAGGTCAAACTGACCGGCCTGTAGTTCCCCGGGTCTGCCCTCCGGCCCTTCTTGTAGATGGGCGTCACATTTGCTAGCCGCCAGTCAGCTGGGACCTCCCCCGATAGCCAGGACTGCTGATAAATGATGGATAGGGGCTTGGCCAGCTCATCTGCCAGTTCTCTCAGTACCCTTGGGTGGATCCCATCCGGCCCCATCGATTTGTGGACATCCAAGTGCCGTAGCAGGTCACCAACCAGTTCTTCGTGGATGGTGAGGGCCACATCCTGCTCCCCGTCCCCTTCCACCAGTTCTGGGTACTGGGTATCCAGAGAGCAACCGGTTTTGCCGCTAAAGACTGAGGCAAAGAAGGCATTGAGCACCTCCGCCTTTTCCTCATCTCTTGTAACTAAGTTTCCCCCCGCATCCAGTAAAGGATGGAGATTCTCCCTAGTCCTCCTTTTTGTGTTGATGTATTTATAAAAGCGTTTTTTATTATCTTTAACGGCAGTAGCCAGATTGAGCTCCAGACGAGCTTTGGCCTTCCTAATCTTGTCCCTGCACAGCCTCGCTACATCCTTATAGTCCTCCTTAGTGGCCTGCCCAATTTTCCAAAGATTATAAACCCTCTTTTTTCTCCTAAGCTCAAGCCACAATTCTCTGTTGAGCCAGGCTGGTCTTCTTCCCCGCTGGCTCATCTTTGGGCGCATGGGAATAGACTGCTCCTGCACCATTAGGATTTGCCTCTTAAAGAGCGCCCAGCCTTCCTGGACCCCTCTGCCCTTCAGAACCGCCTCCCATGGGACTCCACCAACTAGTGTCCTGAGCAGCCCAAAGTCAGCCTTCTGGAAGTCCAATACAGTGGTTTTACTGGTTCCCTTCCTGGCCCCACCAAGAATAGTGAACTCCACCATTTCGTGGTCACTCTGCCCAAGACTTATCAAGCATTATCATTATCTGAGCAACTTTGGGCTTAGAGTGGTGTCACCAGCATCAGAATCAGCCCTTCAGTCATTCCTGGCATGAGACTCTGTTTCCCTCCCCCTCTTCTTCCCTATATTTTCTGCAGTCTGTAATACCGTTTTCTAAAAATATTACAACGTGCAGTTTACTTCTGGCTGCTTCTTCAAGACCTTCCTGTACCTTCACCTCTTCCCCACCCCCACTTCCCCACCTCTGCAGGAATTTCACAAATCACTGCAAGCTACGCTTCCCTAACACGGGGACATGCATCACCTAAACACCCTCTTCACAAACTGCCTTTCACCTCAAGGACAATAAAAAAGATGCTCCTGCTGGCTGGTCTGCTTCTCACCTCGCAGAGGATGTGTTAGGAAAACTCCAGACGCAGCAGTATATTGATCTAAATTAAACACACACACACAAAATCTAATTGAACTGACAGGAAACTGCTGTTTAAAGGCAGAAAATTAAAGCTGTTAATATAATAATGAACAGTTGTGCTTACTGTCTGTGCCACTGACATTTCATATTGTCATCTCACCAGCTAATCACCGCCTCTCCCCCTTTTGTGGGAGTTAATGTGTTTTCATCCATTCACCCAACAAGGTAGCTCTCCAATTGTTTGACAGTTACTAATATATCCAACCTGCTAATGAGCCACAGAGCTGGAGCCGCTCAGGTGATGGAGTAATAACAGCTGCTCATCGCTCGGGGCTGAGATTTTGGACCCTGGCCCTGGATGCAGCCACTGGACGATGGCTGTGCATCCCCTACGGCACCCAGCTGCAGCTTCACAAGGCATTGGGCAGCTCTGCCCATTCCCAGAACGAGCCCTGGAGGTTTTGAAGGCACCGTAAAAACTGCTGGTCATGGTCTTGATAGCAATTCGTCTCTTCTGATCTGCATCTGACTGCTGAGTGGGCTTCAGCCTGAAGATGAATTTCAAACAGCCTTTGCAAGTGTGGTGGCCAGCCGCCACCTGCCTGCTCACCCAAACTCATGGACGTGAGCACCACAGCTCGATGGCAGTTTTCTCTCAGGAGCTGTACTCACCGCTGAATAAATATCTCCACTCACAGATGGGGAACCCAAGAGGAAGAGGCGAGGACAGGCTTGCTTGTGAGTCAGCAGCAGGATGGGGAAATGAACCATTGCCCCGGCCCCTAGATCTGCCAGTTTCCAAAGCAGAAAAAGGAGAAGAGGAATGAGGCTCATCCACCTTTCAAGACGACCCGCAAGCTGATTTCCTCCACTGATTTTCCAATAAACTTGACTAAATCGCTCGAGTGCTTTCTTGACAGCCTCAACATAACAGAAAGGGCACCGTGCTCCCCTAAGGTAGCCCCCATGAGGGCTACACAAGCTCAAAGCCTGTGGAACAAAATTTACATTATCCAGGCCAAATTGTGCTTTGTGCTGCACACCAGCCATACCCTGGGTGGTGCGTAATTACCTTTTAGAGGGGTGAGCTTTAGCTAGTAGAGGGGTGAGCTTGGAGGTGTTAAAGTGGTTGCACCTGGGGCTATTTGTTATCATGACCAGGAGACACCTGCTTCTGCTTGCACAGCCAGTGTGTGCAGAGTCCTCGGTCCAGCTGGAAAAGAGGAAATCCCAAGGAAGGAGGGAAAAGGCACAGCTCTCCTGATCTGTCTCCATGAAGCAAAGAGACTGTGTGGGATTAGAGAGTGAGCTGTGGAGACTCACACTTGGGTTTCTGGCTTGAAACACAGGGGTGAGCAGGTCCTGTGGTGACATCCTTACTGAGACTTCCAGAGGACAATGGAAAAAAAAAACTCTGCAATGTGTGTCCCTTGGGGAAACTTTCTCCACCACTCATCTCATAGAAACTGGCTTCTGCCTTGAAGCATAGGGATTTATAGTCCATTGTATAAAATCAAGGGTGTTTCCATTATCCATGTTAACGCATAATTTTTTATTCTGGCCCCATTTTGGTTTTTGGACATATTAATTTCCAACAGCAAGGAGTTCCACAGACCTGGAAGTATGTACTGCATAAAAAAAAATGTCCTAGTTTTTTTCATGCAGTTTTTCTATTTAATGAGTCATCTCCATGAAAGAATTAGGAGCATCCAGTATACCTTCTCTAACCCATCTATTCTTTTACTCTTGTCCACCATGTCCCTTGTTATTTATCTACCCTTTTTGATAAAGAGATCCAGTATTTTCCACCCCCTTTCCATTTTTTTTTCCTGTCTGGTTAGCAGTTCCTGCATCACTTTTACTTCTCTTGCACCTCCTCTGGCCAGTTCTTCAGGACTGAGTACACAATTGCACGTAAAAGCAAGCTATTTAGCAATACTACAGAATTACCACATATTTGATCCATCACATTTCCAGCTGTTCTTTGTTTTGCTTTAACATCTTCCCATGTGCTAGGGGGGTTGGTTGCAAGGAGCTCTCTGTACTGGGAAGCTCACTTTTTTCTTCTCTTAAGTGAAGACACAGCAATGTCATTGAATGGTTTAAATGATCTCTCCTCACTACTCATTCATGACGGCACCAGCATCTTCAGGAAACAGATTATTGGCTTTGTTCAGGTTAGTAGTTTCCCATCCTTTGTATCTCTGTTTGCCTGTCACATCCTCTTTCAGCTCTCTGCTTATGGGGCTGCATGAACTGTCCCCAAGTCCCTGAGTTAGCCCCACATAGGCAGACCCACGACAGACACTTGGAGCAGCACTGATAGAGATGATTTCAGACCTCTTCCCCCCACCAGTTCTCCCAGTTTGCCCAAATCATCCAATTCCACTGCCCCCTGCCAGACAGGTGAAGAATGACATAGCCCCTGACACTGCTGCCACACAGCTCTCCTGCAGCTTGAGCCAGGCAGGTTCGCTTCAGTGCTCGGGCTGATAAAATCCAGAGGACAGTCGGCAAAGGCCAGTGAACAAGCAGGAACAGCAGAAATCCTGTTTCAGCAGGAGAGAGAGGACAGCAAGGCAAAGTGTAGGGAGGCCATCCTGCAGAGCAGGGCTGACTCCGCAGCCACTGCACCACTGAGCATCAGCGCGGTCCCCAGGGGTTGCTGCTGATGTCAGGGATGCTTGATGGAGATGCTTCACCTCTGGGCAGCCCCAGCTGCTGGTAACACATGCTGCATGGTAGTCAGTGGGGAAGGGGATGGAGAGGTCAGAAAAACCAAGAGGTGATGAATTGTAGCAAGGAATCAGCTCTTGCTGTAGTCTGGCCCATCCTTGCCTGTGGGGAATGAATGGTAGGTGTTGGGTATAAATCAGGGTTGCTGTGTCTGCTTTTCCCATCAGGACTGGGCCCAGCAACATCCTCTTACACACAGACCCCTTACTGTCACTTGTAGGACACATCCAGGCTTGCCCTGCAGTTTGCCATGCAGATGTCTCTTCTGGGGCTCTGTGCTCCTCCTTTACCAGCCCACAGCACAACAGAGAGGAACCCAGAGTCCACTTCCCCAGGGACGGGCATAATTTCCCATTGCCCAGGCAATAAAACTACCTTTCCTAGTTTTATAGACACCTGCTGACAGGCTTTAAAAATAGGGGACCCAATTTCCATTTTCATGGTGTTCCCTTATATAATATAAAGGAGCTTTAAATTGGAGTGATCTATATTCATCTCATGGCTTCTTTCCACTGCCAAAGTGCTGTAAAATCTGTTGTAGTGTAAATGAGAATCAGGTCCAAAATGTTCCTCCACAGCACAGACCAGCATTGGCCCCTCCAAGGCTTTTAGCAAGGCATCGGGGAAGGGAGGGATGAGAAAAAAATTCCAGGTGGGAGGAAAGTAGGAGGGCAAGGAGGAAAAGATGACCTCGACAGGTGTGTTTGGGAAATAACCCTCTGCCAGCTGGTGGCTGGGGATGGTTCCTACTTATCCGAATGCTCAAAGAGACCACACGTGGGTGAATTAGTGTGGGTTTAGTGTGAGAGAAACAGGCACAATGCAGGTAATATCTTCTGCATTAGGTATTATACTATATACCTGTATGTGTATAAATTGACACACTGATAACCCCAGGTTTTGGCAAATCTTTTCAAATGTGTCTCAAGTACTGCAGAGATCCAGTGGATTACTGATAATTCAGAGTTATCCTTCCTGTACAAGATAACCGGTTTCATATGCAGTGTAAGCAAATGCATCAAGCAATTTCTTGGTTCACCCAACTGTAGCTGCTAGTCATGCTAGGATTTATGTATTAACTGCGTTGGATCAAATGTCGGCTCAAATGTTGGATAACTTGGGGAGGGAGGCCAGTGTTTTTCCGACTGAAATTAGAATGTGCTGGAAGAAGAACAGGGCTGTGAACAGAAGCTTACTTTTTTAACCCCTGACAAATGCCGCAGGCAGCAAGGCTGATCGCCTCCCCTGTTAAACCTGGGAAGGTGACTGTGGTTTTGGTACACACCCAGCTTACATCAGGAAAGCCACCGCCATGGGCAGTGCTCCCCTCTGACCGCCTCTTATACACCTATGGGTGCAAAGAGACAGCTGTGACTGCCAGGCTTGGACGGGGAGGTAGCGCACTGGCCATGAGTCAGAGAGCATCAGCAGCTCAGCAACAGGTTTCTGTGGCTGCCAGCCTCCAAAAACACATCCTTTTCTTTCTGGGTGTCTATTCTGCCTCTCCTCTCACCACTCATGGATGAACCAGAACAGATAGAAAGCATTTTGGTTTTATGACTGAAATCCACAGAGGCTTCCAAGTTAATTTACACATCTATCCTCCAAATAAATTGGTACAGAGAGAGGAGGACCAGCACCAAGCTCTAGAGACACTTTCTGTCTTGAAGATGTTGTGCTGGGTGAAACTCGAATGCCTGGACCAGGCCAGTGGCTGAATGCTGGCAAGAACCACACAAAGATGATTTGGGAGCTGTAGGAGTGAAGGAGGGACAACCTCTCTGACCTTTTTGCCTTTGCTCTGGCTGTGGCACCTCCTGGCCATCCTGTTCCCTGAGGGACTGAAACTGCTGGGAAAAGCAGGTGGACAAAGGAGAATCAGCTTTCACCCAATTGCCTCTGCCCTAGAGCACCGGGAAAACTCAGGTTAGGGTTTCTGGGACGTTGAAAGAAGGGAGTTTCCCATCCCAGCAAGGGTGAGAGGACACAGGGTTTACAGCAGGTAGCCTCCAGCCCAAAAGGACACTGTGTCTGAGGTTTCTGCTGCATTAAAGAGATGTGCAACGTGCAAACACATTGGCCACTTTGCAATAATATCCTCTCACCACAGAGTTACTGTCAGCGGGTGACACAGCATTGGGGGTGAAAGAAAGGACCACATGAATGTCAGTGGTGTGGGACCAGGAGACCCCATTAACTCTCTCCTCTCCTGTATTCCTACTTCAAAACAAACTGACCATTGGTTTCAGGCACATCCTACAAAAAACAGCTTTCCCAGTTCCAACCCGTGGTCTCATTATTCAAAAATTGATTGCTCCTCACCACCACACATTCCCCTTCAAAGAGGATGATCAGACATAGTTAAGCAGCTATTTAAGAACTGCACATTTTCCAGACAAAAAAAAAAAAAAAGTAAAAACAGCTAAATGGAGTGAGTGGGTTAGAATTGGTCCAGGATGCTGGTACCCTTTGTCCTAGGGAGAAAAGCAGTGGCATTTGCCAGGGATTAAAGAAATCACTAGCTGTACAATTCCTCCAGGTCTTGCTGACTCTTTTGTTTAGCATGGACTCAAAGGGCAGAGCGAGGCTCTCTCCCGCAAACGTAAACACGCCAAAATACCAGCGCCATTTCCTGCAGCAGCTACGTTTCCCACAGTGGGGTTCTGATGCAGATTGCTACTGATTGCTTTGTAGGACAGGCCAGAAGCAGAGCCCTGAATGATGCCACGTGCTTGCCCTCTTGCTATACCTTCCTTCTGCTGAGACTGGTCACATCTCCCTCCAGCTGCCTTGGCCTATGTATCCCAAGCAGGGAGATTGCTGTCGCTGGTTGAAGTAGTCAAAACCCACAGCACTGGGCTCTTTCTCAGAGCAAAACCTGACCACAGCAACCCAAGGGATGAGCAAGAGCCAGGAGTGACCCTTCTTGAGCTCCCAGGCACAGAGCTGCTCATACCAGGTTGTGCTTCCCAGAAGACTTCTTTGGTTGGGAACGTTCCTTCAAGGCTTGCTTTGCACTCACTATTTCCTAGCTCATATTTGACTAGTTAAAAGTTTTATCAGCCAGGGCCATAAATTACAGTGACAGCTTCTAGGGAAACTCGGCCCTTTCGTCTCCTGCTCATTTCCTCCCTATCCCCCACCATTGATCAAACCTGCAGTTTGAGACTTTTCAAAAGCAGAAACAAAGAGAACTCCAACCCTGTCTAATTGAGACCTGGGTAAAGTTAAAAAGCAGCCACCATGCATGTATTTGCTACAATTAAATTGGCTCCTTGATATTTCTGATAATTCCTTTTTCTTGTTTCCTTTTTTCTTTTCTTTTATTTATTTTTTTTTAAAGCAGCTTTATGATTAATGGCTGCTGTGATGTGCTGACATTTCAGCTTTTCACATACCCCACGCCCCTGTTAAATGGCGGGGTCTCAAGCTCCTGTTTGCAAGGAGTGGGACGACCACAAGTTGTACTATTAATCAATGGGGTAATGCAGCCAGAGAGCTTGGAGCTTGGCTTCTGGAAAACATGATACCCCCCTGGGAACCTCGTAAATGTTCGTATCAGATGAGCTTTGTACCTGAGAGCAAAGCAGGCTGGCTGAGTAGAGGGCTCGAGGCGGTATCAGTGTACTCTTTGAAGGTCATTAATTTGTGTCTGATGAGGAAGAAAAAAAGCAGTGAAAGCCAATGCTTTTCCAATGTGTGGATCGAGGGCTCTAACAGGCCATGAAGAGCTGATGCTGGAGAGAGAGCAGGAGTTGTGTTTCAAGCCATTAAGCCCTGGCCTGACTTCCAATGTCAAAAAGGAGATGGATGATGGTGCTGAGAGCACAGTTTCCTTGCACGGGAGTTTGGAGACCACACAGTAAAATTTGAACTGGAAAGAGTGTGAGGAATATCATGCTGGGGGCTGCTTCTGTAATAACAAGTTTCAGACACTGTAAATGTCTCTGATCCTAAAGGGGCTTTAGCAAACTTGGGCACAGTTCTCACTGTGTTGAAAATTGACATAGAGCTGCTCCTGGAGGAGCCAGTCCCAGCGGTGCAAGACAGCACTGCATGAGGGGTGCCAGCCTGGGGCTGCAAGCTGGGACCCTTCCATTTAAAGAAAGGATTCATGTCAGAAGTCAAAGAACTTAGGTAATGTTTAATCATGTCCCTGTGATGCAGGGAAATCATGGTTTCTGGCTAAAAAGCCTCAGATTTCCACAGGCAGATTTTCTGGCCAGATCTCTGCTAGGTCAGTCGTTGTGTGGCTGGGGAGACCAGAGGGGCTCACAGCCCCAGGTGGGCAACAGCTCTGCTTTTGGGCACAAGCAGAGAAAAGCATAGCCGAGGAACGGGCGATCAGGATTCTCCCTTGGCTCAGCATTTGTGCCAGCCCAGCATTATGCATGTGAAGAAGTGGCCTACTTTAACAAAGCATCGAGCCCCCCTTCATCTGAATGGGAGCAGAACCAGCTCCCTTGCGGCTGGAGGGGTGGTTACATGATAACGGTGTGTTCAGCAGCAAACCAAAAGATACCCGTACAAAATAATACTTCCAGGAAAGGGCTGAAGAAGCTAAGCTTGATCTTAACAATGCACAGCACAGCCCTAAAATTGGTGTTATTGGGACAACTGAGGGGGCTGCAAAATGTGGTATGAGGGCAGGAATTTCTTAAGTCAGCTTTGTGAGCAAAGGAAAATTATTGTGTAATTACACCCTGCCAGTAATCACAACAGCAGCAGGTCTTGGTGTCTCCAGATTTCTGTTTCTCCCTCAGTGGGTGTAGTTATAGGAAAAGTAATGCAGACAACCCCAACTACCCCATGCAAAATAACAGCAGTGGAAACAACAGCTGAAAGCTTTGTCTGCTGTGGCAGTATGGGTCTTGTAAATGATGTTCCCAATCCTAAGAACAGAAAAGTCTTCTCCAGGAGGTCAGGACACCTACAGTCACTGTGTTGCCTAACTAGCATGGAGAAAGGAAAAGTCGTGCTTACTGTTTGGGAAGACTCGTAGAGCAGCAGCCATCGGTGCAAGCAGCACTGGTAATTAGCTATTGCAGAGAGTGCCCTGGTTCTGCTCCATGACAGTGATTATCCCACGCTGGCTGAGAGGCAAGCAAAGAGCAGCAAAGCCAAGATGAGAGCCTCGCAGCCTATTCCACTTTGCTGCCTCTCTTTCTGGAGCACCAGCAGAGGCATACAGAGGAAGTGTAATTGCCCTTTTTCAGGCAAGTTGGGCCCAAAACCGCTGTCTTTCCTGATGCTCTGCCTGACCCGGTGCTGAGAGATACCAATTCCAAACAATCTCCAGGCTATCTAGAAGGAGGGATGTGCATCAAGAATTGTCCCTGAACCAGAGCAGGTCCCAAAACACCCACAGAGCTTGGGAGGCCCATGAGAAAAGGATTTAATGAGGCTTTGGCACAGAATTCAGGGCCAAGAGCATCAGAGGGGAGACACCATAGGGACACATTGGCACAGCTCGCTTTGCCTGGGAAGTTTCTGGTATGAATGGGCTTGAATAATATGTTGGGCACATGTCTATCAGGAGAGACTGGCCCTGACTAACTCTGCTGGTGTATGAGGATGGACCATCAGATCTCATAAGGTCCTTTTTACTGCCATTTTTCTGCCATTGCTGTGAAACCGGCTTCTTTGTGACTAAAACAAAGCATCACCTTAATTTTTCAAAAACCATAAAACAGGCTTAAGCAGAGCAAATAGATTTAGATATAAAACCCAAGGGACTGGCAGCTCTACTGGAGACCATAGCTTTATCCAGAAACCCCAGCCACTTCCTCCCCTGCTGAATAATTCAGAGCTTCATTTTCTTATCTGCTTTAATCTGGGTTTGTACAAACCAGCCCTGCTGTTAAGTAACATGAGCGAGATAAAGAACAACAAGACGTCGCTGTGCAGGGGGAGCCTCAGCAGGCAACACACATCTCCTCTTTGCGCTGCCACACTCTGCGAGAGAGGAGCTGGCATCTCCACTCCACTCTGGCCCACTTGTTTTCCTCCATCTTCTCTCCAAGCTCCTTTCCCCACAAGGATTCAGTAGGTGCCTGCCTGGACTGGCCTCTACCTGGAGCAGGGAAAGCCAAGCAGCACTAGGGAAAAAAAAAAAAAAGGCCCCCAAGCTCTGTAATAGACTTTTCATGACATTTACTAAATCTTTTAGAAGTTTTCCTTCTTTCTGCACTAAATATCGGTTGCTTAAGATAATCTGCAAACCTGTAGAACGGCCATTAGGAGCTCCCTGGTGACTAGGTTAATTCACAGTAAATTACAGTCACTGCCAAGGAGATTGCAGGGAGGTTAGGAGGAGATTGGAAGCGGCAGGCAGTAAAGCACTGTAGCATTTACCAAAAAAAAAAAAAAAAAAAAAAAAAAGAACAATAATCAAAACTCTCCCTTGTAAGGAAGGTACAAGAAAGCCAGACACTGAATGCATGTTGGGATATAGAGATGCTGGTAAATACTGATATCGACCCTGGGCAAGTTCTTTGAGTGACAGACCAGCAGCTGCCATGCCTGGGAAATGTGAGGAACAGCCACAGAGAGACTACCCCTTTCCTGACTTTTTTATTTTAAATGAGGTAGCACCCAGTAGTGCCAGGCAAGAACCAGAACCTCAGCTGCACCGGGCACTGTACACATGGGAAGATGTTCTTCAGACAAACAACCTTTTCCACCTTCCCTTCCCCTTACCATCCTTCCATCTTTTCCCTTTTCACTGCTTAAATGGTGGCAGTGACCTTTCTCCAACCCCAGTGAATCCTAGAATCATTAAGGTTGGAAAAGACCTCCAAGATCATCTGGTCCAACCATCCCCCTACCACCAATGACACCCACTTGTGTTGCTGTGAGTACATGGGCTATTTAATAGCCCCGTTTGCTACTGCACTGAGTACACCACAGCTTAGAGGCAGGTCCTCTAAGTTCCTGATCCTGGCAACAACAATGTATTTTTAAGTATAAAACAGCACGTTCCCTGTGCAAGTCACAGCTCACAGAGTACACTTTACCTTCTTTCTTCTAACTCAGTTCAGAGCCCAAATCTTTCTCATCCATTTGGCTACCTTGATGTTGAGATTAAATACATTTCCATAATCATACCTCAGAGGGGAAAAAAACACAATCCGGGCATCCTCCATATTACACAAAAAGTTATTTGAGCCACATGCAACACTTAAGCTCTGTGACAAAATTGTGCCTGGAGAGCTTCTTGGAAGATGCCAAACAGGGGTCTCCACTGTAGGACCATTCCCAGGACCACCACCTTACCGTGCCTTCTCTTCAGCCTCCCACCCAAGATCCATTTCCCTTCCCTTGATATTTCCAAGGTGTCTTGCTCCAGCTGCTGCTCCAGCTGCCAGTCAACATTCAGATCCCTCCAATACTTTGGCCGTGGCTTCCTTGCTTACAAAGCCCTGGTATTCAACACAGTCATGTTAAGTTGGTAGTAGGCCATCCTCCACAGTGCTATGGTCTCCTGCACAATTCACCTGGATTCATACCTCTGCCATCTACCCCAGGAAGATGTACCAGGCAGCTGCTTTAGAAAGAATTTAGAAAATTCCCTGACCGCAGACAACAACTTCTTCTCTAAAATGGACACCAGGCAGAGGCCCTGGAACTGCAGACATCCACTCTTCACTCTCTCCCTTCACTCCCTCTCTCTTCAACAGCGTCTGGTTCTTTGATGACGAACTTTCATTTCTGCTGCTCCTAAAATTTAACTGCACCAAAAACTAATTTGTGCCTTTTTGTTCTCTTCCTGAAAATATACATATTAACCTATCGGAAAAGCTTCCTTTCTGCTGCCAACCGGTATCAACAGTCAATCAGAATCTGTCAACATAGCAATTTTATCATCTCAAACTCTGGTAGCAATGCAGTCGTCATGGGAACCAAAATAGTAACTATGGAATAGCTGCCTTAGTAACAACAACAACAAAAAATGTGTTGGCATAAAATTGCATTTGTAGTAAATTTCAGTTAACACTTCAGAAATTAAACAGTCGCTGTGTGAATCCTGGAGACTGTAAATTCAAGGGCCCTCTCCAGGGGAACGGTGGCTTTCAGAGTTCCCTGAGATCTAATCTTGCTGCTGGTCCATTGTGCTGCGAGTTGAAAGAGGAGGAACAGAGAGAAATGGGTCTTTTTTTTTGATATGGACATCTGTGTAACATGAGATTAAGGATGCAGCAGCTTTATCCTGCTTGAAGAGGCAACCTGCATCTCTTATGTAGAGTTAAATTTGTGATGCTGGGGAGAACTGCTAACTACAGAGACTTTAAAGGCAGCCTGCTTTAGTCTGTGTGAAGATCCGAAAGAACATGACCATGGGCAAATAGCAGGAAGAGAAACATGAAAACTGCTGTACCAGAACAGACCCATGGCCCAATGCTCTGGGGTGTATCAACATTTCAAAGTGAAATGCATATTCTCCAAATGCTTTTGGTCACATATGCATAGATATTCATCTTTGCAGGGTGGTGGGTCATTCCTCTAGCCCATTTGATGCTCACGCTGTATTCCCAAAAGCAAGAGAACAGAAAGGCAGGTTATGTCTGAGAAGAGCACTTGCTGAGTTTTTCTTTTCAGTGTAGGTTTAATACACTTGGTGCTTTTATCCCCTCCAGACCTCTGGTTTCTGTCCTGTAACACCTTTGGAAATGGAAAAAGTCAATCCTAGTTTTATTTTGTATGTGGCCTCTGAAGATTCTGCCAGATCTCTTTGCATTGCATAGATGACCAGGACTCTTTTAACAGCGAAGATGAATAGCTAATTTCCAGGACTGCTTTTTAAATTATTTGTCAAGGAGCTGAACATCAAGACCACCCAGAACAGCAGGTTCAAATCCCTGCATTGTCTTCTCTTCCCTGTATCTGCTAATGGATAAGTCGTATTCTCTGCCACTGAAGACATTCTGGACAGTTGAGGGATGAGGGTCATAAGAGTCCTCAAAAGAGTCAAGAAGTTCCTTATGAATGGTTTCAAGGTCCTTTTTGAAATTAAAACACCATTTGATGCAGTTTGCCAACATCACCAAATAAATAGAAACCACATCTGGCACTAGAAGTGTTGAGCCATAGGAGGTTGGAGGCTGGAGAAGAGGCAGGGAAGTATCACTAGCTGCTTACACCAATTTTATGTTCTTCAGAAGTCCAACTTTTGTTTCTTGACAGAGAAAAGATACTATGCTATATAGATCTTTGGACAGGCAGTTTACGTTTTTTAATACTCTTGCATTCACATGACTAGTTTGTTATTGGCCTCCATCCAAGGAACAGTTTTATTTAATCTGTGCTGTATTAAAATTGTAAAACCATTCTGATAAAATGGGAGGGATAGCTAGTTAATATTAATGTTTGTCTGCCTAGAATAAGAGGTAGTTTAAAAGTTTGTATAATTGATGCATCACAAGATTACAATCCGTTTGCTTTAGCTCCAAGACTTGTTCTTCGGAACAAGGCCATTGAGATTGCTGACTTGCAACAAGGGTCAGTGACCCAACCATCAACCTCCTGCTCCAGCAGACGATGGTCTCAAACAAAACACAACCATTTAGAATGGTATAAGTGGAGTACACAACTTAAGTGACCTTTTAACCAGATGAGGTTGTCCTAGTGACTAGTTACCTGGAGAGAGCACGTCCAGAGGAGAGAAATGGTCAGAAAGGTCAAGAAAACTTTCCACTCGTCACTGTTCTGATATCTTTTTGAAGCCTAAAGATGTGAGGGTGCCTTGAGATGCTCCAGAGAAATCAATAAGAAAATCTGCTGGAGCAGTAACAAAATCTGTGTCATGTAAAGTGAATTTAGACCTAAGGTTTAATGTCTTTATCTTAAAGGGCATCTCTCTACATTCTTCCCAGCACTGTGATAATACAGTGAAGAATGGTCAGAAAAGGTGTTTCTCAAGAAGAGATGTGAGTGCTGGAGGGTTTGGAGGATTAACCTTTCAGTTCTGGACACCAGGGCTCAAATACTGGCTTTGGCATTAGAAGTGGCTACGAGTAAGTAAGGTCTGTAACATTACCAGCATGGACAGAGCTGATGAGGTTACAAAACAGTTTGTGTGATTAGCCAGGAGCCACAGCAGAATCAGTGACAGAAGTGAAAACAGATTAGAAACGATGCAGCTTTGAAGACAGGAATGGGGACATTGGGTAGAGAATAAGGTTAGTTTTCTCAGAGGTGTTCCTGTATAAATAAACAGGAGAGAGGGGATGGGGTTGAGGTGGTAAAGCTGATCCCAAAGTAAAACTGAATGTGAGAGAAGGATTGGCCTTGGGGGCAGTAGCAGGCCTAGGAGGCATTAGCAGGCCTAGAGTGTCCCCATGTAAGATAAGTTTATAACCATTATTTCTTTATTTGACACTTTTACCAGTCTCTCTCTGTCACTTGTCCCTACTCCCTATCATCCTCACATACGGAAACATTTTTTCAAGCAAAGGTGGGGGTGAGGTGAGACACCTTCCCAAACATACCATTCAGGAGAGTGGAACACTAACCAGGGGGGTTGTATGAAACCTTCAAGGACTATTCAGCTTCAGTGACTGTTTGCCAATCTTATTGTGCTTTCCTGTGTACATGAACCATGCCCCTACAACCCCTGAAAGACGACTGCTACCATTCTCACTTCCAAAATGTAAAAGAGAATCACGACTCCTTGTTGTGTCAGGGAGTTCAGGGTTGCCCCTGGTGTTAAGGGAGCCTCGCTACTGCCTACACTGCTCACATCTAATCCTTGAAGGTTTCTATATCCCCTATACACCTCAATTAAAAGGTTTTATAGAGTGATTTAACTCCAAGCAAAAAGAAGTGGAATACTCCGTAACCCCACTAAAATCTACCAGGATGAAGCAGGCTTCAGGAAGGGCAAATTAAGAAAACAAAATTGGAGCTATTTTAGGAGACAAATGGTACGTGTGCACAACAACCAGTTTGTCACTGGTCCTCAGTGCTACCCCTGGCTCAGGAGGTCCTCTAGCTGCAGAGCACAGGCAACTGAAGACAGAGCACCAGGGAACATCATCACCTAATGGTTTATTGCTGATACTCTTCTCCGGGCATCAGCTATTGTCATATACTGGATTCTGAGTGAAGTGGCTCTAGGGTCACACACAGAGCAGCTGTTTGGGTGGTGGTCGCATCCTGAATTCCTGGAAGACAGCACTGACTACATGAGCTAGAAAGGAAATATCTCAGTCCAAGATGAAATGCTGTAAGTAGTTTGTACTGACTGCTGTCTAAAAGTGTGGGTTTACCTTTGACATTTCCAAGAAAATGATGCTGAAACCAGGTCTGCAACTGCTTACTTACATTTGCAGTTACAGAACATGTGATTTTTGATGAAAACTGACCAATTGGTGGCAATTTTCCCTTATTTCAAAGTAAGAAACCAAACTGGGAAGGCATCTCTAAAGCACTCTACATGGCTATGAACAATAATCCCTGTGATGCAGCAGCACTCAGGTGAGGGAGAGGGCATGAATCCCCATCTCAGCCACGCACCCATCCCAGCAAAGGCACAGACCCCAGCTCCAGTTGGGTGACAAGCTGTCTGAAAGCCACAGTGAGAGGAAACCCAGGCCTGAAATGGTCTCCCTGCCTCGCTTTGTGCAGCACCATACTTATCATTTGATGCAATTATGTCATTAACTAATTTGCAAATTTGCATAGAACCATTAATTTAATCTTTAAATAAATAGTATGGATTTAGCGCTGGTGAAAGCGATCCAGATTAACTGCTCCATGAATGAAGCCCCCTGCTTATCTGTGAGACAGCAGCAGGACAAGCTTTATCCACACACTGCCCTGCCAGCAGACTGCAACGCTGATTTGACAGATACACGCACAGCTTCATCTGAGGACTTTGAGGAAGGAGCTCAGCTCCACGGCTCAGGCACCTCACCATCTCTCTTGGGCCAATTAGTGCACATAAAGGCAGAAAGTTTGCAAGGAGGGCGGCTGGAACCGAGCCTCACTGCTTGAATTTCAAGATCGTCGGAATTAAAGTGATGAGCAAGTTGTCACAGGGAGCCAGAAATGGCCCCTCTAAAACACAAGCCCTACACAGCTGTGAAAAGCCACTGCAGAATAACGCTTTCACACATCCTCCCGCTGCCTTATTGTCCTATGCCACCCACCTCACCGGAGCTATTTATACCCTGCTCCACACAAGATGCTCACACCTCCCTAGAGACAGGGAAGACAGACAAGGCATCTGATGGGTGCATTATGACAGCTCAACTGATCGGATTACCCTGGCTGCTGGGGAGCTGCCCCCGCAGCCACTGCTCTCTTGCCAGTTGCACAGAGGCAGCAGTTGGGTTGAGGAGGGGCAGAAGATCCATAGATAGCTGCCTGCTGGCGGATGGATTCCCTCATCTACATGTAATAGCTGGGTGGACTGACAACTAACAGCCCTTCTCCTTTCAGCTGGAAAAAACACAGGGCACGAGGAGGAGGATCCATGCTCTTGCTCCAGTGCATTCACGAAATTCCAGGGCAGCGACATAACCATGACAACTACTGCTCTGCAATCACAGCCGTGAGGACTAGGAGACAGCTGTGGCCAGCCATGAGGAATGGCAGACAAAACCAGAGGAAGAAAATTGACAGGAAGGGAGTGAACTCACAGCATGTGCTGTGAAAGCAGACCTGGCTTCCTTGCACCGCTGCCGAGGAGGCGCGCTCAGTGGCGGGGCACACCTGGACCAGCCAGTTGGCTCTCGGCTGCACTTGTTATTCTCTGCGACCTTTCAACATGACTCTTGACAGAAAAATTACCAAATGCAATGCACTTGTGACTTAGTTAATTTGCACCTGCATCTAATTTCAGACTTGCTAGAATAAAGAGCGGTTCCATAATCAAAACAGGAGGGAAAAAAAAATAATAAATAAAGTCAGGTCTGCTACACACCAGCATCCGTGGTGGAAACTGTCCCTGCTACATGCAGAGCCTGGTGCAGGAGCTTTGCACTGCTGGCAGACATGGCAAAGAAGGGATGAGGTGAGACCCTGGGACTCGGGCACGGCCTCCTGGGGGCTCACGGTGGTCACTGTTGGTGCCACGTTCCTCCCTGGTTTCTGAGGTAGAAATTGCTTTGGACTTCTGAATACCTCTGCATTTTCTTTTGGGGACATTGTTGTGAGTGGTTTACAATGGCAAGAAAGTCAAGAACACTTTGGGTTTGGCAGTTCTTGCATGACTCTCAGGCCTCATGGCACCTGCCCCCAGGCCGCTTCTGTGCTGGCCCTGTGGGACCCAGGGCCACCCTCAGCCCACCCAGCCAGCCACCTCTTCTTCAGAGCCTGGGGCAGAACTGTGACAGCAAAAGTGCTCTTTCTGAAGGAAAACAACGAGGATGATCTTTTATTTTCCTCTTATCCAACTTCTGTATCCAGCTCTCCCCGAAGAGGGCCTGTCTACCTTGTGTCCTGCAGTCTCCTCCCTGCACGGACCCTCCTGCAATGTCTCCAGACACCCTTTGCATCTTAATGACCCCATACCACACAGCCTAGCTCCAACCCTGCCCAGAGGCTGTCATATGAGCCCCTGTCATGCTACATGCTGCCAACCCATACCCAGCCTCCTTCTTACAGCCCACCTTCCCTCAATGGCTCCAATGGCTCCGTTGTTCCTTTGTCGCAGTTGCCCAGCTCCCTCCCCAGTGAGAGCAGTGACTAACCCCTGCCACCTCCTCCCTGTGGGCAGCTGGAGGCCATACGGATACACACACAGCATAGAGAAGCCTGCACTTTTCCCCTCTGGACAACCATAAGCCTACAATAAAGCTGCATGGGGAAAGCAAATCAGGACATAAAACATTTTGAGATCTTCAGATGAAAGGGGTTAGTACATCATTAACATCAATTTCTTTGCCTGAGACACATGTTAAGCACAGGACTGGGAATATGTAAGTCTGATGTTTCAACCTTGGCTTTCTCACTGACCCCTCATCTCTAACCCTGGTCATGCATTTTAATACCATTGCCTCCATTTCGTTTCTAAAGGAAGATGATCCTAACTGCCCTGCCTTGCAAGGCTGCTGCAATTGTGTAATTAGGTATGGCCTGTGGGTCACCGTAAATGTAAAGAGCAATATGTAAGCATTATCTATTTATAATAGCTTCAAAATGCAGTGTCCTATGACAGCGGGTGTACCACTGCAATGTGCTCCCAGAGGAAATCAGTCCTTCCACCTCATGGCCTTGCTTCTCTCCACACAAAAGTGCAGTCTTTGGCAGTCTGTGCAGGGAATTTCCACCCATTACACCTGAAGCAATCAAGAAAAAGGAATTTCAGATGCTGTCTCAGGATGTCCTCACACCACAAGTGCATTTATCGTGCTGTTATCCAAAGGGATCTCTCTGCACTAGAATACACTCCCAGGAGGCAGTTGCTCACTCACCGAGGGAGAACTGTGCAAAGCATAACCACTGACCCATGCTGATCTTCCCATCACTGCTGAAATTTCCTACCAGTGATATCCTGCAGCAACGAAGGTTGGAGGAGAAGTCTGGGTGAAGGATATGCACTTCTGTTTTCAAAGTAACAGTTGAAGCAGACTGAGGCAGATCTCACACCAGAATCATGAGAGAGAAAGACTACATGGAGCAAGGCAAACTCAGGGCACTGCCTGGTGTAGAAGACTTTCTTCATATTGCAATTGACTCCAGCAAAGCCTTCGCTTTGGTCAGCTGTTGAACTGTTTCACATTCACGGCGCTTGTGCTGAAATTCTTTCTTTCGTGGTTTCTGTGCCAATTAGCCTTTATGTGATATGCTCTGAGTGTTTACAACAACTTGCACGGAGATACTGGAGTCTTCTCAAGCCACTGTCACTCCTGCCTAGCTAATTACCTACAGACCTGCTCCTGTGAGACGAGCACCCACCTTCCAGTTGGCATCCATCCGTCCTCCTTCAGTCTTAGCAGAGGCCAGGCCCTGAATACACCGAGCAAACCAAACACCTAATCCCTCGAGGTGGTGCCTCCTGGGTGAGGTTGAAGGCGTATTAGCGATGCAGTGTGGGAGAGCTTTAGTTTATCTCAGGTTCCAGAGCTATCAATCCAGCGCTGCGGTTGTGAGATGCAAAATCTTTAATTAACTTCTGCTCACTTGCTACCAGCGCTGGTGGAAGTGGGTGGATGTGATTGTCGCTCAGGGGAGGATTCTCCCCTCCCCCTTCTTTTGAATTCCCTGGCAATTAGTGCTCTGTATAGAGCAACATAAATAGAGCTCCTCCAACCCCAAGGGTTTAGCTTGGTTTTGTTTTGTTTGGGGTGGGTTTGCCCTCCTACCTGTTCTATCAAATACCAAGCAATTTATGGGCCGCTTTACATTTATTTGCACACCCTTTTGCATCTTAACTGACAACCTACGTGCTTTTCTAATTAAAATTTTATTGGCTTTTCCATAAGTGATATACCTACAGTAAGTGAGCACAGTTCAGTACAGATAACATGTGGTTTGTTTAGCTATCTTGCGGGAGATTATTTCTGTTATCATTGTAAGTTGATTATTGTAATTATTGAAAGAGAGAAGGCTGAGAGAAAGAGCATACAGAAGGAAAATGGGGGGGGGGTATTAAAAGATAATAATAAAAGATAATAACAGTCTCCTTTGTTCTTACTTCTTTCTCTTGACAGCCTACTGTACATGCTAAATTCCAGTTTAATGTTAGAGTCAATCCCTCCTGTTGCTAACACACCCCCATCAATAACACAAGGTCTTTAAACCCTCAATGCCTGCAATTAACTTCAATACCAAAGAATACCGGGGATTGTCTCTCCCCTCAGTACTGCCAGCCCTACTAGTGTCACAGAAGGCTTCTTTTTACCTCCTTATTCTGAATTCACTTGATAATTTTAACACTCTCTAGAAAGTGTATGGCTTAAAGATGCATGTAATTGAAGATAAGAGTTACATAGGGGGGCATAAAAAGATGGGGGGAGACAAAGATTATATACTGAATCAATAAGCATGCTATCGGGCCATTACTTTGGGGCCAGCATGTGTGATGTAGAAACCCATGAAGGCCCTGAAGTCTCAATGCAGTTAATGAAACACTGCTCTACCTCGCTGTAGTCATGAGGGACCTATTTTTCAGAGGCACTTACATCCCCTGCTCTTGTAAAGTACAAGGCAATTGGAAGATGCTGGGCAGCTCTGCAAGGAAAATCCTAACTGTCCCAAGTGAGAAGATTTTTTTGCACGCTTCAGATGGATGCTGGCCAGTGCTTAAACATCTGGGGGAGGATATCAGAGAGCCACTTTTTCCCCATCTTGCTTTTTGCTCTCGTGGGAAGTAGAGAGATCCTCTTATAATTCAGGTGGTGTTCATAAGTTGACTTTTTTAGATGCTTTGATCAAGGCTACTGAGGTTTTCAAGGTCCCAGACTTTGAACTTCACGATGTGTCCTCTTAAAACTTGAGGGGAAGATATGGCACAGTGAGCTTGTGCTCTTGAAGCGGTTAGGACTGCATTGGTGTTTCTCACACCCTGATGACTTTGTGCCCAAGTGGGTCAGCAGAAAAAGGAAAAGCATACATCCCTGTGGGACAGCACCACAGTTAGCAGTGGGGGTGCATGTTCGCATCACTATGAACTGGGTATGTCCCTCCAAACCTTCCCCATCAGTCTGCAACCCCCCTCCTCAACAAGGGCCAGCATGAGGTCATGGTCAACAGAGTCAAACGCTGCAGAGACATACAGCATCTCCCTGCAGGAGGTCTGTCCTCCGGCCATCAGAAGCAGAAGTGCCACAAAAGCAGCTTAATTTAATGTCCTGGCCTGTCTCCAGACGGAGCCCCTGTGTCATTCCAGGAATACTGTGAGCAGCAAACCTCCCTCAGGTCAGAGGGTCAGCGCTGAAGCTATTCAGCCATCAGCTATTCAGATGTTTCTCAGAAAATCCTCCCAACAGGCCAAGCCCCGTGAAACCAACCTGAAAAATAAAAACCAAGAAATCAATGCTGTGCTCTTTACGGTTTCTTTGCGGTAAATAAATACTGCATTACCTACACTGTGCTCACATGAAAGGATTTTCTTCACTATGGGTAGTTACTCGCCTCAGAATATTCAGCGTTTGCTTCTCCTCTTTGCCAGAGGACCTGATTTGTGATGTCGCATGAAACTTCAAAATGAACTGCTCCCACACACAGAAAAGGAGACTAACAAGCTGCATACCCTTGCCCACCTCTCACAGAGAGGGAGAGCTACAGCCCGTGTTATTGCTTTATAATGACACGACTATTTATGGTTGCAAAGGTTCTTGCCAGGGTTCTTCTAGTGAGGAGGAGACGGGCAAAGCAGTGCTTTGAAGGTCAAAATAAAATGGGCAAACCAGACAAGTGTTTGTTCCGGGCAGTGTGGTGGGAACATAAGCCCCTCGAGATCATCTGTGAACCATAAAAAGCAGTGGGATCAAAATATAATTTTCATTTGAGAGGTAGAAATCTGAAGAACAGACTGAAAATAATGTAAAGAATAACCAATTTTACCATGTTTCTTTATATAGCAGTGCCCATCCTGACCTACATGCAGGAAGCAAAGGAAAATAAGAAAGTGAAGGGAAAATACTTTTAAATTAACCCATCTTTCTCAAACCATTTCGAATAATCAAACAAACAAGAAAGCCTGAACCGTCACTCACTCTTTGGATGCAAGCTCACGTCAACTTTTATTTTTCTGAATTGATTTGCTTGTTTGTATTCCTTGCCATTTTTATTTTTTTGTCCCTGAAAGTACCGTAAAAGCCAACTAATAGGGGTACAAAACGGTAAGGTTTATGTTCATTGCAGAAACTTGTATATGATGCAATTTGTTAAGATCTTTGCCATTCCCCCAGCAGCCCGTCAGGTTTGTCTAACACCCAGCCCTTGAGTTACGGTTTTACGGTGCCGATTTACAGCGTTATAAGTTTAATATAGTGGTGCATTGTAAAAAGGCCTTTTTTTTTTTTTTTTTTTTTTTTTCTTTAATTAATATTTTAGACCCCCCCCCCCCCCCCCCCCCCCGAGGAAAACACCACAGCACAGGGGCACGTGGCAGGAGCGGCGGCACGGTTTAGGGTGCCTGGAGCGCAACCACGGAAAAATCACCTCCTAGGGGAGCTCCGGGACGAGTCCCGGGGCACGGCTCGGCCCGGCTCGGCCCGGCTCGGCTGCCCGGGGCAGCGCTGCCCCCTGCCGGCCCGGCTCGGAGCCTCGGCTCCCGCTGCAGCGGCTGCGGCTCCGCTCCCAGCGCCGTGCGCCCGGGGCGCGCACCGGGGTCGTGGCGGTGCCCAGGTGCCCAGGGACAGCGGCGACACACCCTTCCTGCCCTCGGGGGACCGAGCAAGCATCCTTCGCAACCCACAATCGGTTTTAAAAGCGCGCTCTCGCCAATGGAAAAATGACTGACCCCACCCAAGATTATGGCAACCAGAAAATGAGAAGAAATCCACAGGCGCATCCCCTTAATTCCATTTCATCGCCAATGCTAGCATTAAATTGTAAACAAGTAAACAAGTTCGCAATTTAAAAGGTGCCAGCCTGTGTGCGCGGGATGTAAAACACCAGCCCTAAGCTCTGGAGTTATCTCCTTCGTGGGTCTGGTGCTCCTGGGAAGACCTTGCTGCCAGGCTTGTGCCAAGCGCTTGGGCTGCCTCTGCGAAGCCTCCACCTCTCCGGAGCTCACCTCCAGCCTGACAGCCCTGACAGGCCTCCTCTGAGACAGCTGGCAACATCTGGGCAGCCCAGGGAAAAGCAGCAGCATCGCCAGTACTTTTTTTAGCCTTTTAATTTGCCATTCTCCAGCGGGTTGTTTTCCCAACAGACTAGTGGGATCTAACAATCATGCTTGCAAAACCAAGCTGTATTATCTCACAGTGGAGGTGGTGCTGCAGAAGCAAATTGAAGAGAGCGCTTCAGGGATGGAGGAAAGAAGAGATGCTTTGGCTTTTTCTGTAGTCCTTCTTCCATCGGGCCCCCCCAGTCCAAACAGCACCCACCACCAGCCAGGTCTCTCATTGGAGTCGGCTCCAGCTTCAGTCCTCACTTCTCTGTCACCCTTCTCTCCTTCCCTAGAACACCAATTTGTCTGATTGTTTGTAATTAACTGCAGATTATTGTGCACAGAAGTCCAAAGAGGATAATTAAAAACAGCTCAACCAGCGGCAGTGGAAAGAGCCGGCTGCCAAGGAAGAGAGAGCAGTGCACAGCAAGCACACCCACGCTTTCTGTGCACCCAAGTGAGCTGGCAAGGACCAGTGATGCTGGTAGGCACGGGCAGGCTGCAGGGTGCTCCCATCCCATTAAACGAGACCGGCAGCCCTACTAGCACAACACGCACCTAGGTCCATGGCAGCAGCCTCGAAGCCCTGAGCAATTTCCTCAATAAGTCCACCGAGCAGATTGGAGAAACCCAGCTTTTCTGCTTTCTCTAGCAGCATCTCTTTTTAGACAAATTGTCGGTGGAAAACCTTTCAAGAAACCGTCTCGCTGTGAAATACACTTCGGTTGTTTGAAATAAAGGACATGGGCAAATGCCGGAGCTGATAATACAAAGTGCCCACTCAGTCCTGTGTCAACACAGATCATTTTTATACACAGTAACAGACAACGTGGAGTGTTGAGGAAAAGCCTGAGCAGGAGAAAAGTACACATGATAAATTTAAACCTTGGAGGACAGAGAGCTGGAAGTGGAGTTTTATTGTAGTAGAAGGATTTTTTCACCTCTTCATTTATACCAAAAAGAATTGCAGGTCAATTAGAATGAAGAAAAGTCTTTCCACTTGTATATGGATAGCTGGCTTTAAACTCGGAGCTCAGAGCCTCTCTAAGATGCCACCTGTGAAAAGGAACAGACTATGAGTGTGCAAAAGGAAGGAGGATGAAGAAGTAGAGAAGAAGGGGATGTTTTCAGGGAGGACTGCCATTTGCCTCTATTAGTATGTCATAAATAATTAAAATAGCTTTTCCACTTAAAAAAAAAATGAACCATTTATTTAGAAGGGGCTACTGAACTTGCCCCACTATAGGCACGGTCAGGGTTTGGTTCAGGGACAGCTGAGGCAAGGCAGCTGTTTCTGCCGAAAGGAAGGGACTTTTTTCCTTGCCCTCTTTCTGTTTCTTTCTCTCTCCCCTTCTCCTGGCCCTGTGGGAATGCCTTTTCCCTCGAGACAATTTCTTTTGCTTACCAAACCCTCCAGTGTATTATGTGAATTGTTAACCCAGCAGGATACGATCCTATTTTCTGCGGTGTTTTCCTGCTGTCTTGGTGAGTTAAGGCCACTCAGGGTATGACGCTGGCAAAGTAAGAAACTAAACAAGAATCTTTCTCCAAAGGGATACCAAAAATACGCCAAAGCCTGGTAAAATGGTTCAGTATTTTGCTAGAAATAGACCTTGAGTTAATCCCAACCCTGATCTGTATTTTGGTGACCGTCTTGTTCCCCAGATAAAACCAGCAATGCAGAAGTGACAAAAATGAAGAATAAAAAGAATAATTGAACTGCTTTGATTATCAAAGAGAGGTTCAGGACGGTCCAGCTGTGAATATAATGAGCATTTTTTGTTTCCTCCATAGGAGACCTGTAGGGATACTGTTGGTATAAAGGTACAGGCTCAACAAACCGATAAGGCATGACTACAGGAACTGTGCCATGCTGCTACAACAAAGTGTACTTCAAGACACAGACATAATATTTTCTCTGAGAAAGGTGGAGCTAATTGCAAATTCTCTCGGTTTCACTGAAATCTGCTTCTTGGCTTCATTTCTTAAAGCTGGAGCCAAGGAACTCTGAACAGCTGGGATACCGGGGGCAGAATGGAAAGAAACGGGAATTCTGTGCAGGAGAAAATGCAAAAATCGAAACTGAATGAGGCTTAATACATCAAGGATGAACTCTGCTTTGACATTTTTTAAATAATATCCCACAGCCTGAAGACACAATGCTAGATGCTGTAAGAAAATAGCTCTCCTCTGAAGCCCCATGTTTCAAAAGAAGCAAGGCTTATAATCCCATTGGATGTTTGTTTAAGAACTAACACATTTAGCAGCTGTAAAACCTTACTATAATGTATTGCTGTTTGTCCACTAAATCACATTACACTCTAGCAGTGGGATGTATATTCTGCTTTGCCATCCTGCCTGTCCTCAAAACTGGAGCTTTCTCACTGAGTGTACCACCACCGTTGTACTGACCGTGTTCTAGACCTTGTATTTAGGGCTGGTCAAAAGGGTTGTAAGAAACATCTCTGAAAAGTCTGACCTCCTGCCAGGCAGCTCGCGAGCAAAAAGGCAAGATTTGAGCTGAGGTAAAATAAGGATTGGTTTTGCTTTTGTTAGAATTCAAGAAGCAAAGCTAACTCCTGAAATAGGCGACTGTGGGCCGCTCATCGATTCCAATGATGCAGTGCTTTCCTCACAGGCTGCTGCTCTGTGCCATGCTACAATGGGCAGGTCTGAGCCCTGAACCAACAGGCTTCATTTACAAGGAGATTCTCCCTCTTGAAGCCACCCTGCTTTGTTGCATTTGCATGGATCTTTTCCACTGAAGACTAATGCAAGAATCACTGATGCTCAGCTACACACTGAATCTGTTCTTGGGTGCACTGGTAAGTCCTGACATCCCAGCATCTGGGCTGCTAAAATGTGACAGTTTGAAGCCTCAGATCTTCAGGTCAAGCTTCTCATTTACACCACTCCCTGACAGGCTTTTATCCCATCCAGAGAAGCTGCTCTCAGTGCTTAGAAAGTCATCCTCACAGCCCAGTCTTCAGCCCCTTTGCTGAGCTTCATAGCCAGTTTATGATTTTATAGCTCCGTCCCCTGCTGTGGATGTGCCAGACCCAGAACTGACAGTCCTCAGTATTCAAATCAATAAACGGTGCCCCGAAGTCGTGAGTTTTGTCCAAAAGTTCCACGCTCAAATAGACTACTTAGGGATGATTTCAATTCGCCTCAGTCCCTATTTCCCTATGAGTAGTTGGCTGGAGGTTTGCTTTTTTAGACAGAAGAAAAGAACAAAGGCATTAATTCCTTGTAATCACCCGGCTCCAGGAGACAGACCTGCAAGACATCAGAGATCCAGCAAAATCCTGAGCTGGCAACACCCCAGCTCTGGGGCCTCTGAAGCGCCGCTGGGTGAAAGCAGGCTTCATAGCTCATCAGCATGGAGCAAATACAAACTTTATTATGTAACCATTGTAGCTGGAAGAATTATCTATTCTTTATCTCAGTAAGAGCGGGAGAGATTAAGCTTGGAAGCCTATTAGCCACCACTGAAATGCCATTGTTATCATTCGCAGTTAATCATCACGCCCAGCTCGAGCACACTTCATCAGAGCAGCTGACACTTGGGCTCTAAATGAAAGTCAGCCAAGCGGGAGAGAGGAGGAAAATGCCCATGGCTGTTGCATGGGTCTGGCATCTTCTGCTCATGGCAGCTTTCGATTCAAATAAACACCCCGGCAGCAGGGTGGGAACTCCTGGCACATTTTTCCAGATCCATGACTGATTACAGCTGGTCTTGGCAGTACAATTAAATGGCATAGAGAAGTTAGCAGAAAGGCTCCCTGTCACAAAACATCCAACGCAGGACTAACAGACACGTTTAGGAAGCCAGCCCCTGGTCGAGGAAAACACTTTTTTAGGGTCTTTTTGGAAACTCCTGCCTGCCAGCTGTTAATGGATGGGGTTGAACTGCAGTCTGAATGTTAATGAGCTTATTATGAAGAGCACTTTATCTTGTGACAAAGGTGGATTTAATGGAGTTGAAAGGTTTCCCAGAGTAAATTTCAAAATGTCCTAATAATGCAATGAAGAGTCCATTAGTGTATTTATTAATTACATTGCTGCCACATTTCAGCAAGGTTGCTTCAGCAGCCCAGGATGTGAATCTCCCAGCAGAGGAAGCTCATGTGGAAGTGACCTGCAACCTGAAGATGTGGATATGAGGGTCTGTGTCACAACACAAAGGAGCTCCTCATGGTCCTAGGCCTTACTGAAGGACTGCAATAACTAAATATCATCTCTAAATTTACCTTAAAATGTTTCACTTGAGCAGAGCAAACCAGAGGGTGGAGAAGCCCTCTCTATCCTGCACAAACATTTGGAATCTGAGGCCAGAAGAGACTATTAAATAGTTCAGTATGACCTTCTAGAAGCCCTTAACAAAATGTTTCTTATTTCTTCTTCCACCTTCCAGTCTGCTTTGTTTTGTGATAATTCTGGCCTTGATACTTGCCATGCACTTTGGACCCTTATCATCCAAACACTTCTAAAATACCTGCTCAGCTGGTCTGTCACTGATATGGATTTGGAGTGGGATGAGTCCCTGTCTTATATAGGTTTGCAGGTTAGGTCCAAATCTCGCAGCTCCCTAAGCATAGCTCTGAGCTATTTTGGCTACACCTTTGCCTCTATCATGAATCTTCCAGCAAAAGTGATAGTCAAGTCAACCTCTCTGGTGCCTGCTTTTAAGAGCTAATGCAACATGTATCGATACTTTTTCTCCACATGCCTTGGCTCAGATCCTTTAAAGAAAAGGTCAGTCTCAAGGCTAAGATGAATCCCTTTGTCTCAGGATTGATGCTGTCCTTTTGACCCTGCTGGTCAGAGGTCTCTTCTATCTTAGATGCTCTCACCTGCTTTTCGTGAAGATTGTCCTGAGAGGTAGGGAGCATGTTTATTGTTTTACAGCACTGTCAGGTAGAGGACATCTCCCTCTGCTTTTCAGCTTATGGTCTGTGTTAATAGTCAAGTGTGAATGACTGCAGGCTTTCTGTGAGTTTGATGGAGTCAAGCTTTTGAACTCTTTCCTCTCCTAGGAACTAGCACACTCAGAGGTGAGGAAAACAAGTCATGCAATTAACATAAAATTCTGGCACAACATCATGATTCACAGTATCACCTTTTATTTTCTGTGCTCATCACCTCTGTCTCTTACCGAATGTCTTACCTCTACAGAAGAACACCTGTGTTGTCAGGCTGTAATCCACATCTCATTCAGCAAACACAGACCAGATAAAAATAACAACAAAAAAAAGCCAACAAAAAAAAAATTCAACTCAACTTTTTACTGTCAAGGAAAATGTGATCTTTCCTACTTCAACCAAAATCTCCAGCTGAACCCTTCTCTCTGTGAAATAAGTTGCACCGATCTAACAGGAGACACTCTCCTTCATGCCACCTGGCTCATTACTCATTTTAAAGCAGGGGTTTTAAAGGCTATTTCAGTTGAAAAAGGGGACTAAAGTTTTCTTCAACCCAGTCTCACTCCAAGCACTCAGCTGCATGGTAATTACCTTCACTATCTCCCGCAATCAAAGGGCATCTTCAGTCAGAATAAGAAATAATACTTCTTCTATAGTACTTTCTGTCCGAGACTGCTAAAATCCCAGAATTATTTCTCATATCATCCTAGTCTCTATAGCCTTCTTTTGCAGATGGAAGAGCTGATTCAAGGTGATATGAAGCAGCTTGTCTCCACTGTGGTGGGACAGTCAAACTCCATCTCACTGGCCCTGACTCACTTCCCATTCCTACACACTAATGTTTGCTGTCTCATTTGAAGACACCGTGAAAGAAGCCATGGTGTGTGAAGTCCATTTTTTGGTGATTTTCCAGGTCTCATCAGAGATCTAGCAAGTATTAATCTAGTATCTGGAAGAAAAATGACTGCATTTTTGTTTTCTAATGGGAAAACCAGGAAGAAAAGTTGCCTCATTCAATCCTTTCCTCACATGGAAGAAATTGCTCTGAGCATGCAAAGGACTCTGTCCATACCATCTGGCTCACATGCCATCATGCAGTAAGAGTGAACTTCAACATCATTACAGAGGGGTATCATTAGAGGAGGTGGTCCTGGTTAACATAAGCATCCGCACACCTCTGAGAAACAAAAGGACTGTGACAGGTCTGGAAATCTGTCTTACACACTGCTCCAGGTGTGAATCACAGGAGCCTTGGCAGACTTCATGAGGAAAACTCTAAGTGTTTTAATGTTTGTCATAAGTGACTAGAGAAGCACATAAACACAAATAAAGCCATTTGTATTGCTAAATGTGTCCTGAACATGGTGTTTTTCTAGAAAACGCTAATAATAGAAATTAATTTGTCATCTCTTGTTTAGGCCCAAGCCTGTTCTACAGCAAAACACTGAGGAAAGCTGGTTGAAATAATTATTCTTGATTTACGCAATCATTCTTTTTATTTCTGAAGGCTAATGGAGTGAAAACATGCTTTCCAGACCTTTGCTAATGACAGAGTCAGAAATAATGATCAGGGACCCTTATGTTCCTCTCATAATGAGGAAAGCAACATGAAATGATAGGGATGCAAGTCCTCAACAATCATTTGTTTTTTATTTAAAAGGCAAATGGAGCATTCAGATGAGTTATTTAGGTTAATGGAGCCACAAATAAGGTTTGGGGGCAAGAATTTTTCATAGATAATGCAGCATGGGCAATACCTTCTCTGGAGATGATTGAGATTTCACCAACGTAGAGAGGCAATGTCGTCCCTCAGGGTGCTGAGGCACTGTGTGCTCAGCCTGGGTATCAGGTGCTGACATGGTGCAGCAAGGTCACAGACAATGCCAGCCCCTAACCAGAGTCACAGAAGGAGCCACAGCAAGTATGAAAATTACTCCCCACATGCTGGTCACCCTAACCTCACATGCCCAACGTGCACTTTCCTGCTCACTACTACATACCCTTGCCTAAGACACAGATGCCGGCACAAGACCCAGACTACATAATAACCCCTTCAAGAAGAAATGACCCGGTGTCTCCTGCTCCACTGATGTTTGCTGTGGGTGGCAGGTTGGGACTGGCCAAGTCCAAGAGCAATAAGCAGCAGCTCCAGCAGTTTTACCCCAAATCTGGGAGAAAAGAGCAGGAGCCATCCACAACACGTTCAGCTGACGATCAGGTAACTGACAATCAGGTAGGAAACAGCTACAAATCAGCTGCAAACAACTGGAAGGAGAAGAGAGAGCCTGGGAAGACTTGTGCCCTGCAAGGTCCTTCTTGCTTCATGACATTTGTAGGGGCTGCCTGCCTACAGGCTGGTGAAGACAGCAGCAGAGCGGAGCCCCCCTCACCTTGGGATGGCAGTTCAGGTCCAGGTCTCCAGAGGGATCTATTTTTTCACCACATCACCACATGAAGGAGGTTCATGTTTCCGTCCTGGTTCTTTTCGTACTCATCAGTTCTCCTGTAAAAAGATCTGACACAACAGCAGCAGGCAGAGGACTTTTAAAGAGAGAGACCTTCACTCCTTTGTCACTAGCACGTAAATTAATTTTACACCACTGCTTTCACTTCTGGTGTTGCAAGAGGACAGCCAGGCTTAGACATGATCTCTGCCACAGAGTCCTGAGTCACTGCTTTCTACAGAAACACAGGAGGAAATACAAATTCCCTCCTCCACTCTTAAAAAGCCTATCGTTCAATGGGAGAATCATCACAATCCTCAGGCTGCTGGTTCAGACAGTTAAAAAAATCCAGATATGGGTACATTGATACCACTGATTACTCAGAAGTAGGAAGCAGTACATAATCTACCAAATAAGTTCTGAAAGATGCATAATTAGTACAATTAACAGTCTCTCATTCCTTTCAATATGAGACCATCACAAGGGAATAACAAAATTTAACAACCACTGTGATATTTATATCACAGTATGTATCGTGAAGCAGTCTCCTGGAAGGAAACAGATAATAGTTCACAGATACATTTGGTTGTTTTATCAAAGCCTGTGCAGCATTTATACATTAGAAAGAAATTTAAACCCATTGATCTGTCAGGGTTAATGACAAGAGAACCAAATTTGAGAAATTGGTTTGATTCTCAAGTCCTTATTTTAATAAAGCTAACTGCTTTCCCAGGCTGTGATCTCATCAGCTCTCACAAGCTCAGTGGCAGGAGCTTTGTCAATGTGTTCAAGACCATGATCGTACTGGCAAGAACCTTGTAGTGATGGAGGAAATCTTCCCCACCCTGCAAGCCAGGATTTGAGCCCAGCAGCCTCAGAGACATTTACCTGGTATAGTCATCCATGAAAAGAGATGTGAAAACAGTGTCCTAAAAGTCTGTGTCTAAAAGAACTTAGTAGGATTTTATCTGTACAAACTTAGTAGGTTTTATCTGTACAAGGTTTTGTCTGTACAAGTGATGTTTGATTTTAACAAACAAACAAACAAACAAAAAACTTCTAAAATTGAGCATCTACTAATGGATCCAACCTTCAAATGCACAACTTCTCCCTTAACAATTTTTTTTGACTTCACTGGAGTTCCTGGGTGAAATCAATGTATTCCTTAATATTTAACTGGAAACAGATTCCCCTTCTATCGTCTTTATGTTGTTCTATAGAAATATGTCTTTGATGCTGCAGAGCAAGCACCAGCTGGAGAAATTCTGCTCCTATGACTTTCTCTCCCTACTCTGACCAAGACAGTATGAAATGCTAATCACCCTTCAAACCTCACAGCATGAAGATCGACTCCTGAGAGTCTATTAATGAAGGCCCAGCTGCAGTAAGCTGGGCTCATGGTTTGGACAGATGGTACAAGAATGCCCAAATAATGAACTGGGAAGGGCAGTTGTCCAAGAAAGTACTTGAAGAAACTTTACATGCACATATGACTATGTGTAATTTATCAGCCAACACATGAATCTTCAGTCACAAGCACCAAGCTCGAGGAAGATATAAGCCACTTAGATCAGTTTGCCCCTGGGCAGAAAAAGCACATAAGGAAGAGGATATCATCAGTAGCAGAGTGACACATGCTGAGAGTACAATAGGTCTCAACAGTCACCTACACCCCCACTAAGTCTGATTCACTCGTCACTTGTATGACACTGTCACCCTCACCTGTAAGAGACTAACACTGACATATGAAACCAGTGAAAACAGCCTGTGCTGGCAAAGACCATTGGCAACACCGTCAGTGATAAGATCCAAACACATTACCCTCGTGTAACAGAAATTTCAAGGGAGATAAATAAATAAGTAAATAAACTATGTTATGGCTGCCATGAATAAGAGTCGACCAGACCAGAACGACTCCTTGTTCCTGGAGCCCAGGTGAATGACCTGGCACTTGGCAACATTAAAAAACATTTCATTGAAATGGGCACTGTGCACTGCACCATCCTATCGCGCTGTGCAACCACTGTCCCCATCTTTATTGGCTACTACATCAGTTTGTGTGTCATCCTCAGATTTTATCTGCAGCAATTTTATATGTATTTCCAGATCACTGGTAGAGAAATTGAAATAACACCAGACACAGACTATTTTATATAAACCTCTCTCCCATCAGTCAGCGTGCTCTGCCTCTTTTGACTCAAGTCAAAATGTTGTGTTGGGCTATGTTGAACACATTGCAGCAGCATATTATCTCTCTGCAGTCACAGTTGACAACTAAATTTGTAAACACAAAAATGAAAGCCATTCTGTTTAGCAGGCCCTACCTTCTTATGTTACCTGGTGTTAATTATATTTCTAGCTAGCAACTGAGTGTCATTTTCCTGTGCATTATTTTGACAGGTATTGACATCAGGTTGCTTAGCATATAATTATCTTAAACACTCCTCAGACTCGTCTGAAGTACTGGCAAAACCTAAGACCTTTGCAGTCCTCTGTAATACTGCCAGCACTCCCAGGTTCATTAAAACCCAGCGTTTCCTCAGCCAATTCTCTTAAGACTCTTAGGTATATGTTATCCTAACAGATTATGTTTAACGAACTCTTTGGTTACCTCTTCTAGGAAGTAATCATCCTTATCCAGGCCCATATGCTGTAGCTTTTAAAATACAGAGTGGAAATCATGACACAATGCTTTTGACTCCTTGGCTTCATTACAGTATCTTTAATTATTGCTGCCTGATAATGCCTGAGCTCCTGCTTTTCCTGAGCCTACAGAAAGTCCTTTACCTCCTTTTGTTGCCTTTACCTCCTCTTGCATTTATGTGCTGTGTTTAGCTGTCGATGTCTCCAGCAATCTCTTTTCGTGGGTGTCATGGACAAGGAACAAAAAGTGTATCCTGGAGGAGGATCAACAAGGTGTCCCAACAGCTGCCTACAGATTTGGAGGTTTTCTGTAATTCACCTAAAAGTTAATAGGGCCAAAAGCCCTGTCTGCAATTAGGGGAAAATTGCATGAGGACTAAAATTTGCTCCCATCCTAAGAGTCTCCAGATTGTTGTATAAGGCTTCTCACTTTCCTGACCTTTTTGTGGAAGGAAAGGTAAGAGCTGGCACAGAGCCCATAACAAAGACAGGAGCAGAAGTCACCACTCTAAACTACTAATTTTGAGTCTTTTCCCTACTCCATTTTTTTTGCCAAATTACCTGCCCCATCTTGTCTATGCTGCCACACGCACAAGTGAACTAAAAGCCTTGCACTCAGAATAAATATCTACTATGAGGAGAAGCTTGTTATAGTAATAACACATTCTCTGCACACACACCGCATTCTAATAACTATGGTCGTGCAGAGAAATCCTCTTAAACCAAAGAAATACCACAACGAATAATGAGAATGTTCAACAAAACTCTCTGAAGCAAACAGGGAAATAGAAAGATTGTTTGACCTTTTAATACTGTAAATACATCTACAGTGCCCAAGGAATAGCTGCATCCCACAGCCTCCTGAACAAATACCTGATCCCCCTAATAACACCGCTCTCCTGCACGTCTCTGTAACAGCCACATGGTTCCTCTTAGCAGCAGGACAAGATAGTTGGGATTAGATGAAGAAGCATTTCTCAGGTTTTGGTTTTGTTTTGTTTTGTTTTATTCTTTGTTTAGGTTTTGTTCTGTTTTGTTTTGCTCTGTTTTCTGCTGCAGGAACTCTCTCCATTGAGTAGGCTAGGTCATCAGATGGAGCATCCACTTCTTTTCTGAGTCTACCTTGTTCCCTAGCTGCCTGCAGAGGCTGAGCTGCTTCACAGCTAAACTTGTGGTTAGTGCTGGGCTAGAAAACAAGTCGATAGAGTTAGGCACTAGCAGGACACCAGGCATCCACACATGCAGCCAAGGTCTGCATTACTAGTCACAGAACCAGCTGAAATGAAACATGAGTCCCATCAGACAAACCAGCCTCCGCTGGGAGAAGCAGAATTAATGGCCTGATATTAAAGGTCTCACAAGCCTGAAGATGCCTGACAGAAGCCCTGAGGGTCAGAAGGGAATTCTGATGAGTGCCTGGAGCAATGACATCCAGCACCTCTTCAGTCTCCCTTGGCTGACAGCGGAGGCAGCCACCATCAGTTTTGGGGTTTACTCCATGCAGAAACAGTTGAGGAAAAAGGTTCCTCTTTATCTGGGACAAGGGTGAGCCTATCTATACACACCCAAATCATTTTCTGTGAGCATCTACATGGCAGTGGTAGATACAAAGCATAAACTCGTCTTCTCCATGCATGGGGCAAAGGTCATCAAGATAATTCTACTGCAGCTAATTCTCAGGCTGGAAGCAGAAGAGCTGTGAAGCTGCCTTGCCCTACAGAAAGGCTAATTTGCTGGGCACTGAAAGATCTATCGGATCTCCAGGAGCTGAGCTGTTATCTGCACAGAGCCACACTGTGCCATGAAGACTCACCAGCTTGTTAAGAGGTGTCACCAGACAGCCCTGGGTCAGATTTCCAAACAGGTCTGTGAAACTCTAGTCCCAGGTATGAGTACTGATCTGTTTGGAAAATCAAGCCCTAAGCTCCTGAAATCTGCCCTTTCTCATGTTCTTTCAATTACTACTGAACTCATTTAAAAGCCTGGTAGTGCTGAGGGATGGCGTGATCAGCACTGTAATAGAAACAGGTTTTTGGAGTCTGCAAAGCTACCTCTGGTCAGAATATATTAGCCATTCTTCTTTGAAAATAACATTAAGGACAGGAAAAAAATAGTGTTTAGCATGATGCTCACAGAAAGCAAAACTGCCTCACTAATCTCTCAGAATTTGCTGGCCATGTTAAAGGAAAGCCATGACTTGTTCAGACTGATAAAATGCTTTTGAGCAAATGTGACACAAAGAGAAACTATAGGAATTAAGACATCTTTGGGAAAGGGGTAAAATATATTTTGGATGAAACTCTAGAGAAGAGGAAAACAGCTAAGCGATTTATCGGATGGCCTAATTTTCACCTTGGCAAACATTGTATGCCTGAAGGCTCCACCCAGGATCCCACACTGCTCAATTTGCATGTGTTTATGAATGGTCTAAAAAGGGATTGAACTGAAATAACAAAAATGGCACCAGACACATTTTTTTTTTAGATGGGTCAGTACCAGGGACAGTTATGATGACATTCAGGAAGACCTTAGACAAACAGATGACTGGCCGATGTAATGAAACAGCAGTGCTGAAAACACCAAAGAAAACAGCATGGCAACTTCTCCCCTGCACACCTCACCTCCCTGGATCACAGCATGGGTGTCTGCTGGCTCATGAAGGTTGGATGCTCCTCTGCCTTCCCTCACCCAACACACATACATACATGGGTCCCTTGGGTCCCTCTTGGCCTCTGTCCTAGCCAAGAGCACAAAGAAGGAGAGTGGAGAAGGATGGAGGCTGCATCAGGAAAGAGAAAGGCTGCAATGTTATAAGGAGAGGGAGAAGAAAGGACATAGAGCAGGGAGTAGGAATGTTAAACAGGTGGGGCTACAGAGAGGATGTTGCACTGCAGGTGGTACAAGGATGCAATGTGGGTAACACAATGAAATACTCCAGGACACCACCATAGATATATTCATGTACACTCAATATGTGCACAAATAATAGCAGAGAGCCGATATGAATTAGAAATAAAAGACTAGAAAGTGTTTGAGCTGTTCTACATAAGCACTACAGACCCAGCTGAAATGCCACACAAAACGGCATCACTTCATAGGCTCTAAAAAGTTCCTCAGAAATACTGCACAAGTTAAGTAGGGTTATGACAAGAGAAAAAATATCAAAAAATCCCATTATAGCAAAGTATTAAGAAGGCATTCTAGGAAAAGAGCAGCAGATGAGACTAATGGCTAGGGTTGGGGTTTAAAAGAAAAACAATAAAAGAGTTACAGATAGAGTAGGGCTCAAAAAAAAAAATGCCAAAGGAACAGGGAGGCTGCAAATGTGTTCTCCACTGAGAGCCTTTACACTTCGGAGGTGCCTGAGGGTCTGGGGTAAGCCTGTGCTGACAAACAGGGCAAGGGCGAGAGTAAGGGTGAATGTTGGGAGAGAGACAAGAACGACTGCTCTAGATGGACTAGGGCAGAAAGAGGGCTACCAAGGGACAGGCAGCAAAAAAATAAAAGCTCTCCTCTGAGAGCTTGCTCATCCTAGCCATGACTGGAAAAGCTGGAACAAAAGCCAGCCAAAGTCTGTAACTAGGATTAAGATATGGATTAAGTTAGGGTTGGGAGCAGTGCAAAGACTCCCTCTATTTTTGAGATACCAAACTGGTGCTTAGGCAGCCGAAAAAATTCATCCCCTGAGACCTTTTTTCACAGTAATGTGATGAAGGAATGTATCATCTTTAGAGTATACTGAGTTTATTCCTACTCCTTACTTCGTAATGGCTGTAGAAGGGACATAGAGTGAAGAAAAATCACAGGGAAATAACCACAGATAAAACCTATGTATTCATTGCCGTACTAGACCAAGGACACAGAACGATTCAAAATGAAAATATATTTGTCTATGGACAACATTAGTTTCCAGAGTCATGGGAGTTAATGATAACAACAATTTTCAGAGAGTATTAAATGCCGTACTTCAAGGCTTAATCCAACCTCGAACTATTTAGGGATCAGGATGAGATCTAATGGGGCTTGAGAACAAGGTTGAAAGGATTGATTATCCTGCATCTGCCTGCTGTGAGGTTCTTACATCTTCCTCTGAAGCAGGTAGTGCTGGCCAGGGTCAGAGGCAGGATGCAGAACTGGAAGGCACCCTGGATTAGCTTGTTTGTACTCCCTCTGCTCTGCCTTGGCTGCTAGCTATGCAAAGGTTTTATGTCTGTAATCCACAGCTCTCCTTGAGGAACACAGAGGGCCTCTGAAATGCTAAACAATCCAGGGAAAGAAGCTTACCTGAAGCCATGAGTAAACCCAGCAGTCAAACCTCTGGCAGAGATTTTGGCTTCTTCCTCTTCTAAATGACTCAAGGTTTGGATGTCTTTGTTTTCAGCCCTGTATCTGAAAGATAAAGGAATTAACAGGATTTCTTTAATCTTCGTGTTCTCCCAGATAAGTGTATTAGAGGAATTTTGTAGCCTATGAAAATATTTATTTTGAATTAAAATTAAAGCTGCACCACACTGTGTTTTATTATATCTCAGTGTAGGACACGGCTGAGTCATGCAGTCTCCCATACCCTGACTGCAGCAACATCATTTCCTTTGCCCAGACCTGCATAAAGGAAAAAAAGATGCTCTCTTTCCAGCAAAACCCAGTGTATATCTGTTGTGACATGGTATAAATGAGGTCCAAAAATTCTCCTGAAATCTGTATTTTATTTTCAAAATTTCATAGGGAAATTGATTTCGGCTTTCAAACAGCAAAGAACTAGATATGTAACCTAGGGCATTCTAGAGTCGGTGTGCCCTGATATTGACAGAGGAGACCAATAATTGTATTTCTGTGTAAACTTCTTTTAGTGAATATAAAAATATCTTAATTGGCTTTACCTGAGTTCTCTCCAGACCCATTTTACTCTTATTTAACTGGAGGGAAGGTTGCTGTTTCCTTCTACCTAAAAGAAAGTAGAAAAATGCTAGTTTTGAAGTCAATGACCATGCACACATGCTTCCTCACTGCAGGCAGAGCCAGTGCTGGTGTCTACAAATTTCACAGAATCACAGAACAGCCCAGTTTGGAAGTGACCTCAAAAGCTCATCAAGTCCAAACTGTCATGAGAAAAGGGAGCATAGATGAGATCACCTAGCACCTTTCCTTCCCTCCTTCAAAAGAAATATAGATCTTAGAAAAGATCAAGCCCAAAACATGCTCTAAACTTCAGAGGCAAAGACTCGTGAACAAAGAGAAGTTATTTCTCAGGAACAGGGGTTCTGGACAGAAGGATATGGGGAAGGTGGGAAACATGGTAGGTCTCTTTCCCATCTCAGCAGCTATGAGCTTCTCTGTTTCCTTCTCGTGATCATATGAAGCCCTCTCTGAACATAGCCACCCACCAAACAGAGTAACTCCAGCACCAGCCAAACCATATACCTACAGCCATGCAACCCTGTCAGAGCCTTCAGCAAACCTCCTTCACTCTTAGCCCAGGCTGGCCTGGGAAATGCAGTTTCATTAAGCCTTTCTCACAAAGACTGCATTCAAACACACCATCCTGATGTTGGCTTGAGTCCTGCTGCAGAGTATTTCTATGCCTCAGTTTCTCCTGTCACTTTTTTTTTTTTCTTTCCCTTCTGCTTTCAGTAAGCAGAAGGATTCAAGCACTTATCTCAGGCCATTTTTTTATTATTATTTCAAAGCTGGATTACTGCATTAACTCCCTCTCCCCATTTTTCTACCACTTATCTCAATGCTCTCTGACTGTGAGGATGTAACACAGCAACAAAGGAACAGGAAAAGACAAGGGATTAAAGTATAAATGAATCTAAATTCTTAATAGCTGGAAGGAACAAAAGTGTGACCTACATTAATCAGAGGCAAAATAATGACAATAGGCTTCAGCTGGTTGTGTACCTTATATATACATGTATATTTAAGAGGCCAGGTAGCAAGAAAAGATGCTCGGAAAGATTTCATTCAAATGTGAATTCAGCCATAATTTGGAATTTTTCTATGCCTTGGAAACAATCTGACAGCATATGAGAAAAAAAAATATCAAAAATACCATCACCTTTATGAGGACCAGCACACCAGACAAGAGACAGCCAAGAGTTGCAGATTGAGCCCTCTTGTGTGTAAATTACTGAGATTTCTGTTTAATTTCACCATGAGGATCTTTGCTGCCATTTCTTGCAACTTCCCCCACATGTCTTTCAAACTGCAGCTTAAAGCTCCAGGCCCTGGAGTCAAGAGATGATATGAGAGTCTCTGTTTCTATTACAAACTAAATTGAAGCCTGGCCCTTGTGATAGTGAAGAGAATGTTGAATGGAGGAAAGGTTCAGAAATCAAAAGAAAAAATACTCTTCCATATTTCTTGACTTCTGATTCTTAAGGCAAACCCATAGAGATGGGATATCAACTTGTTTTCTGAGTTGCTGGAGTGAGCAGTGTAGTAAGCACAAGGCTGCTGTTAGCATGCAGATCCCTCAAGGATGTTGGCTGCATCCTTTTATTTCTCACTCCAGCTGCTTCTGGGAGAAAAGACAGAAAATGCAAATAGCCAGTGCAAAGAGCTGGGTATGTGCCATCCGTTCCCTTCTGCGAAGTCTGGGAAGACTTGCCTTGCTGAAACTTCTTGGCCAACCCCAAATGGTCTATTTGGGGTCTCCAAGCCTGAAGCAGTGAACAGCTGGGGATGATGCATTAATAGCTTCAGTTTATATCTTATCTGCTCCCCTCCTTGGAAACATTACAGCTCGAGACGTTGACTGTACTCTTGCCCCAGCAGCCTCTTGAGCTCTGAACTGGATTGGTTTTCCTTTAACAAATCAGCCTCCTAGCCCCCGTTTTAACATTAATTGATTGGAGATGCTTTTAACTGTTCCTTCTGGGTGTATTAATTTTTTACAGATTGAATTTGGTTTGATGAGGCAGGAAACATGAAACTATTCCTGGCATCTCCTGCATACTCAGAATAGCCACTGTAATGCATTCAGAGAAGCACACAGCAGCAGGGTGGTAACAGAGCAGGGTGGGGAGGGGGGCTACGTAGTCACCTATCCATTTCCAAAAGACATCAGTAAGTGATTGCTTACCCGTGTCATCTTTTATATTAAACATTTTTTCCCGGCAATGCAGGTATTTCGATCAGGCTGGGGCTCCTGACATTAACAGATATTAAATACACTCAGGAGAAATATGATCAAATGTTTGAAGTGTCTAGTAAATGTGCTGTTAGCCGCCCTCCCAGGGAGGCTTAGAGCAAGCTATTGTGTTTTGCTGAGCGAGAGAAAGGCTGGAATATTAGACAAGGAATCCAAAGGCAATTTTATCAGCAGTGTTATGCAGCTCTGGAACACATTGCTAAAGGATTGGAAGCTTTTCTATTACAGCCATCAAATTACTTGCTATTCTTAAACATTGAAATGCCATTTTGCATTTTAAACCCTTCTAGCTGGCACCTGTAATGTATTGCCATGCTCAGCAACAAAACCTCCTTATTCTGACACTGTGGCAAAGCTCTGGGCAGGGCTGGACTTTGACACCCTGTTAGACCAGGCAAAGGCTTCATTTCATCCTCCTTGCTCACCCATACAGGAGTAGAAGATACACTTGGCCAAGCTCCTCTCTCTTGTAACTCTTCTCAACTCAGCACGTTTAACCCATGGATGAGGTTGATCGATTCCATTCTTATCCACATGTCCTGGATCATCAAACAGGCTTTTTCCATCTCAGAGAGCTTTCATTTCTTCCTCCAACAAGATTTTCTATATTTTTACCTCCAGAGATGTCATACCACCAAACTCCATCATCACAGCTCAACTGTTCTTCTCCTGGAGCAGAGCAAATATTAGATGGGAAAAAGACGAAGGGCAGGGAAGAAAGGGGGTTGGTCATTCTGGTTATGTGAAAGAGCAGAAGGAAAAAGCACTGGGAGAAGATCCTCCCTGAAAGTATCGTGTTATACTGTGGCTATTTCTCTTCCATTTTTCAGATTTCGGTTTCATGAGAAGGAGCCTGAGGCTGTTCTTTCCTCTTGACAAATCGGGTGTACTGTGTCTGAGCCTGTGAGACCTTTGTTAGGCTGGGCAATGTAAACACTCCCTCGCAGAGGTTTTCTTATTCTTCGAAGAGCCTCTTGATCCCACAGGACTCTTCCGCAGGGTCACAAAAAAGAAAACAAATAGAAAATAAAAGGCCATTTTCTTTGGTAAAAAGCCAGGTTCCCCTGGCCTTTTGGTCATAGTTTACCAAAGAGATGCCGTTGATCACTAATAAATAAGTTACACAGATTAGTGACATATAGAGTTTTCTATCCTGGAAAGCATCCTCATTCTTTAAAACTCTTCAGTATACAGGAATCAGTTCATCTAAATACAGCCACATTCGGACGAGATAGAGCATCTCAAAACACTCCTCTCCAGCCCCAGCCAAATGGGTTTTCAGTTCAATTCAGCTAAATTAAAGAATCAACTTTTTATTTATTTATTTATTTTTATTTTTTTAGATAAAGAAATCGAATGACATGTTTCTAGAATACATCCACACCTTAACATAGGTTATCGGTGCTACACCAGTGCTGCATAGCCAAGCACCCTTGCACATGAATTGACTTCAGACTACGACACACAAACATTACCTGTCCTTCCAGCAGGCAATGTTAGTGTCCTGCTGGGAAGGACTTGGACTATTTCATCTGCCCAGCTTGTTATGTGATGTTGCCACAAGGCAGATGAGATACACAAGGAGAGCTGGACCATGCACATCATGCTGGGGTCTCCAGGTCTGCTCACCCTTTAGCACACATGCCATGTCACCTTTCTCCCTTGACACTACAATCCTGAGATGAACGGGACATCTTACTTCAGAAGTACCCCAAGGTAGCAATTCAACAGGCTAGGCAGTCAATACAGTTAGCTTCAGTCAAGGCTTTGAGGCCAGTCGTTAATTTGACCAGCTGTGATGGTCAAAAAGTAATTGGTAAATGAACTGCAGAGGATTTTAACCCACCGTTGAAGCACTGGGTGCCAACTGCTGCTGGCTTCGGTGAACTGGTGGTGTCATTCAGCAAAGCAAGCCCTAGGCCCTCCTGTTTGTTAGAATACTGTGGTTGTTTTAAATTCAAACCTGCTGTCTTTTTCCTCCCTTCTTTTTCTATTGCTAAAAATGGTTTTATGACAGATCTTGATGGATATGAATTGTCTGCCATATGCTGTTTCCTTTCCTGACTGTTATCTCCATATGTCAAATGTACTTGCATCTGATGATCTCCATACAAACGATAACAAAACAAACAGACAAGGAGAGGCCAGACTGCAGGGGAAACAGAATCCCAATCAGGGAACTGAAATACCAGCAGACAGGCTTTCTACTGGAGACTGTACAGTTTACAAGCTGTCACTCAAAAACTGTGACGAGTTTCTCCTTCCAGGCATTCTTGCACATTAGTTGCTCTCTGACTGCCGAGAAAGGATGTGTACGAGGGGGAATTCCCCAGGGACCCACCATCCCAGTTAGGATACAGACAGTCTAGCAAGAGACCTTGCAAGTAAAGGTTGTTTTGCCTACAGCATAATCATTGCCAAGCTTATATCCTGTTTTTATTTTTTTCCTGCTAAATTGGGTAAATTATGAGAATCACCCCCAGTGACTTCAGCCTACAAGAGATTTGATCTCATAAGTCCCTTAGACACTTAGGAAAATTGGATCTCTTCTCTGTTACGGTGGTTGCCTTTCTTTTCATTTTCTCCTCACCACTTTCACATTATTCTCAGTCTCTTTGAGGTTCCTCTCATAATCCAAGAGGTCCAACATTAAGGATCATTTAGAAAGCAGAGGATAATAAATATCTGATAATCTAAGACAGTGTGAGGGGGGGTGGTACCATATTGTCCTTAACTACTTTTTCCCTGTTGGCCCCAGGCTAGGCTGTTCTCAGGGAGGCTGGTGACAGTGAGGACAGATAAAGCCATTCTCTACAAAGTTTTCATCTTTGTGGTGAGCTCCCCACAATGTTTGTGCAGTATGCAGGCCGGGGACCTTCACAGAGACACCATCCACACCAGAGGGGGCTTTTTCTTAGGTAGCACAGATCCAAAGTCACACTGTGCAGCCCCCTGTGACAGCATCACTGCAAGGAATCATCTTTCAGAGGAGAAGTAAGACTGCAGCCCTGTCCCCTTGCTCCTGTTTTGCTTTCTGCACAAGAGCAAAATGCAGTGCCGTTCATCACAGCTGAGTCCACTAGTAGTGAAGTTCTTCCTTCCTGGCCAAGGCAGTTCCTGAGAACAAACTCACCAGCAAAGTAAGTATTAAAAACTCACATTCTAAATATGATAGTTCCTGACTTCCTCAATTCTACTTCTCTGAATTCTTCCTTCTTCCACACCATGGCCAAGAAAAAAAGCACTTTTCTTCCCCTCACAGTTATTGCCCAGGTAAACTGCTCAGGGAATGAAGAGAAGTGTTGGAAGTGAGATCCTTGCAAGGTTAAAGAAGACACCTTTCACTTTAACAGATGATGGTCTCTATCTGCTTAGTATCCCTCTCATGTGTCAGTAACAGATACAGGCAGAATTGATTATCTTTACTTCAGACCTACTAATTAAAGCCCTCTTCTGATGTAATGGTACTACTAAAATTTCCACTTGGGTCATCTGTGCTTTTCTGTGGAACCTATATTTTTTTTCAGGACAGAGAAGCTAACATTTAAGGATATATCTATTTATCTATCTATCTATCTATATTAAAGGGAGGGGTGGCAAGCGGGGTGGGGGGACCAGGGAGAGAAGAAATTTAAAAGAGCTGATGAGTCAAAACAGTCAACACAGACAAGAAGTTTTAAGATTTAGAGTAATACAGGTTGGAGGGATTTGAGTCTATTTAATCCAATAACAATCTCAAAGTCAGCTTCAAAAGTAGATTATGTTGCTCAGGGCCTCATCCAGAAGAGCTTTAAAACTTCTAGGGATGGAGATCCCACAGCTTCTCCGGACACTTGTTTCAGTGCTTGACCACTCAACTTGCAGACTGATATAGCAGCTTAATAAAGGCTTTTATGGTTAGTATCTGTCTTGAGCTGTCCTTTCAAGGAGAAACATGGAAAGCACACCTGGCTGTGGTCAGTATTTGCCTGGGGCTCAGCATCTACTCAAAAAAAAAAAAAAAAAAAAACCTCTAGGGCATACAAAGGAGCTGGTGATGTTGTTTCAAGTCTTTGTTATACTACAGAATGTGTCCAGGATGCCCGCTCATGGGGAAGCATTAGTCAGCCTGTACAGCCATTTGGTGAACAGTGCTGGGAGAAAAAGATCTGTAACACAATTCACCTTGGAAGGTTCATTGCTGTTAGTCTGACACTTCCCAGAGCATCCCTTACCAGGGGACTAGCCACAGTGCACTTCAAAACCGAGAGGATTTGGGGATTCACCCATGTCCCTGATGCTTCCAATGTTTCTATTAGGCTTACAGTCACACACACTTGCTTTGCTGCAAAAGGCATCTGAAGCAGCTTTCCTAGCATCCCCCCTCCCCTTTATCTTTTCAGAATCTTAGTGAGCGGTCCAGCCCTGCAGTACAACCAAGAGGGCAGTCAGCTTCCATACAGAGGCAGAAATGAGCAAAAATGAGCAGACCAGGTCAGAGAAAATAGACCAGGCTATGCAAGCTTCAGTGCCAAAGCTGACATGTTCAAAATATGGTCCAAGCACTAAACCTCAGCTGGGGGAGATCTCAGCAGCTCCTTGGACCTGTCCCATGGAAGGAAAGGAGAGGGCACAGGCTGCAGCAGACCTTTAAATGCATGGGGAAAACAGATTTTTCTAAGCAGCTTCAATACATGTGCATTTGTCAATGCAGTAACGCCCGAGATAAAAAAGAGCTTGCTGCTACTCTAAAAATTTTACTAAAATACTAAAATTTTAGTGGTTGTCTTAGGCCAGTACTGTAGCAGATCAGTTGGGTTACTACCATTCTACATAAGCATTGTTACTAAATGTGTTCTTAGAATATTTTTTAAAAGGAACATGGTTCATTCTTCTGGGCTAACTGAAACAACGACTTGACACAGGCAGAGCGATTAGACAGTACACCACCCTTGCACACACAAAAGATATTTTCTTTATCTGAGTAATTCTAGCATCAACCAAGCCTAAGATTCCAGATTTTAGCGGTAAAACTCAAGCTTTTTAGAATTCAAGTCTTCTAGGTCACTTGCTCATTAGCCACAAAACTGCTCTGCTCAGAAATGCAGTATAAATAAATAAAAGATAATGTAAGTAATTCAATTTCAATTCAAGAAATGTGAACCTGAAGAAAATTTTTCTTTTTGAAGTCTTTCAGCTTTCCAGGACTCTGGTCTTCTAACTGCACTTTAACAACTGGTGTTAAAGAAACAAGTAATTTAGCAAGAGACACTGGAATATGAGAAGGACTGAGGACAAGGAAGAGATCAGTTTGGGGGGATGATGACCATCTCAGCATTAGATCTGAAAGAAAGCAGCAATTTCAGACCCTCCTTCACCACAGCTCCAGGTATCAGAAGCCTGTCTGTAAGGATTTACGTAGTAAATAACTCCTAGTTTTGTCTCTTGTACATCTCTGGCCATTATGTACCAGTATCATTGCCCTTGGGGAGCACTTAATGTCTCCATCTATTTTAATTTCATATCATTTCTCACTGGTTCTTTAGAAATGCAATTGCATGGTTTTCTTTGTTTCAGTCAATATCACCTAGACAGCTTGAAGTCAGTACACAAACTCCTTAAAGATAATAATGGCCTGAGATAAAAAGAAAATATTTCATTGCTTCATGCGCTTGAATAGGAAGGAATTGAAAGGACCTCTACCAACATCAGACAAGCTCACCATTTAATGTTATATTTTAAGAGTCTGATTATATTTTGTTGTCAAACTCTTGTAGTTCAATTCCATACAGAATTTCCTGACAGACAGAGCACTTCAAAGCTGCTAGTGCAATTGTTTCTATTTAGATGATGCTCTTTAATCAACATAAGATCTAGCATTACAAACAGCATATACATGTATGTAGAACTCATAGAAACCTTACCAAATCAGAGCTCGTGAACCTCCACAATCTCTGAAAGAAAGCAGGCCTGTTTCTGACTGGAAAATAATAGAAACCATAAAGCTTCCCTAATTAGTGCATTCAGTTTTGGTGCCATCTAAAGACTGAAGCACGTAAGTCTCCTTGTTTAAAGTTAACTCTACAGGACACGGAGGAATCACAGCAGTGCACAATGCAGAACCAGAAAACGTGAGAGAAAAGCAACTTGATCAGCAAAATGACCATGTCACTAATGATTGTGACTAATGACAAGATGTTGCAAGACCTAAATCATCCAGAGTGAGTGATCCAATGAGCGTGTGTGTGTGTGTATGTGCACACATGTATGAGTGCGTGGGGCTAGAATAAAAAGGGTGGACTGCTAAGTGTCAGTGGAGTTGAGCAAATTATTTAATATACGTAAGTTTTTGAATGTAGTTTATCTTTTACTCTATTTACTATTTATGATGTGTTTGCTCACTGATTTGAGATTTTCCAGAAATTAATTCAACATTTGAAATTGTATCTGGAAACCTTTAAAAAATTCAAGTGATCTGTAGTTCATTCACAAGTTGTTTGTTGCAAAAATTATGTAGCTGAAATTGTGTGGTTATATTTAGATTTCTAGATAACTTAATATTCATGTCTATCCCTAATTCCTGCCTCCCATTGATTGCTAAAATGGGTTTTCAAAGCCAAGTTCTATTATTAATTCAAAATTTGTGCTCTCTAAAAAATTCACACACCAGGTAAATTTGCCAGTAAAATATATCCAAGGAAGTTCTTCCTTTTTACCAAATTTCTGTCTGCACGTGCACTACTGGGAACCACCTCTTCCAGCTTCCCATGGGAGAACATGGGAGGAACAATGACAACCAAGTCCTATACTGAGAAGGAGTTCTCAACATCACAGAAAAGGACTAGGGAAATCAAAATGAAGGGTACACTTGTGAGGAGAGCAGACATTTGAGCTTACACTGAGTGGCTTCTCTTATAATTGGAGACATTTCAGATAGATGTTTTGGATACCCTGAAGAGACATTCTAAGCAAAGACAATCCCAGCAAACTGATTTGAAACTACAAATGTTGAAGACAAGTTGATTAAAGGAATCCCTTAACTGGTTGATTTTGCTCTGGTAGTAATGACTGGAGTCATAGTAATGACTATCTTGAGTCTAAGTGCTACATTTCTCTTGTACAAGAGGAGGATGATTAGATCCCATCCCCCTAATGCAATAAATCTCTAAATGACATGATATTTGGGATAATTACATCAATAGGGATACTTCAGCAAGTGGCCACAACTCTGCTGATGCCATATTTTGTTAAGTGACACCTAAGGAGGACAAAATAACTGCCTGCACATATTTGAAGTTCATTTATAGCACAGTTGAAAAGGGACAGTGTGAGAGGTACCTAAATATAGCAATATATCTGTTTTGTGCTAAGATAAATAAGTCATTGAATCCAGTTGTGACCCAGCGAGGACTCATGCATGCCATATGTTCCAGCTACATTACGGGTGAGCTCCCTGACTCAGCTGCTTCGATGGGCTGTAAAACTAAAGTATTGAAATCCTACAGAGGATATGTAATGCTAGGTATCAGGAAACAAAGGGCTTGTAATAATGAGATCTGCCAAGCCAAGGGACAGAATCATAGAAGAAGAGAGAGGAACCACATTTTCTGAGACACAGGCATCAAGTTTGATAGCTGCTCTGCACAGAGGTGACTGGAGGGATGCTGAGTCAGTCTTTTCCATGTATAGCTATGCTTTTATTTCCAGCAGCCAATGTGAGTGAAAAAGAAACTTGTTTTTCTCAGAATGAAGAACTATACCTTTTCAAATTCCATTTCTGGCACAACATTAGTGAATGCTAGTGAATGGACGGACAAGTTCCCCACTCCTGTCAGTGACCCTTCATCAGACGATATTTCCAATGTTGGGCACCTCTTTTTGGTACATATTACTCCCTTGTCAACAATAAACCTACATCCATTGCTGCTGCTGTTGCTGGATAGGTTTGGACATCAGTCTGGACTCCCAACATGAGAGCAAACCCATGGAGGCATGACTGACAATAGGCAAAATTTTAAATTAATTGAGATTTCCCTCCTCATTTGGAAACAACTCAGCAAAAACATAAACCTTGTCATATCTGAAGGACGGCTTAATACTACACTTCTAAATGAGACATGACTGAGTCTTAATCCCACTGAGTGAAACTTGACTAGTTCCTATTAATAGTTTATTATTATCTCTGATACTTTTCCCCACTCCAAATCCTTTGTGCATGATTTACATGGGATTTTTAAGCGGTAAAGCAAAACCCATTTGGAGAGACATTTTCCCATTTTAATAACATTTTCACACACATCAGCTAAGTCAGTCACTGTTGCAAATTCAGCCTCCCTTTTCTGCAGTGATCAAAATTAAATGCCAGCTGATCCCCAGGGAGGCTACAGACTGAGCCAAGAACAGCAAGCTCCTCTGGTAGATACCAATGCTCTTGGTGAATCCCCTCATTACTTATTCGTGTATTTAGTGGTAATTCAACACCATATTTTTACACAAATCACAGGATCCCAGCAATCTGAGCTCAGACAGTTTCTCCATACCCTGAGATCTGTCCTCAAGCCTCCTCACTTCAGCCTCACCATTTCTTAGTGCATAGTTAGATCCTTTCTCCACACTGGTTTGAGTGAAGAAGCGGCCCCAGAGTTTGCACATGAACTTACAGTTAAAATGTGTGCTCTTTCAGGTCAGGAACCTAAAAATAAAATGTCAAATTCAGGCTTTGCTGTTGCGTGGACAAGCTCAACAAGAAGGGGCAGGATATAACTACCTTGCCAGAATTTATTCATTCTCACTGATAGAAGAGGTGAGGGCAGAAGTCTCCCTTTATTTTGCCTTGCCACAAAACAGGCCTCTGCCTGTCTCTGCTGGGAGGAGCTGAAAGGAGAACAACAGACATCCTGCAACCTCTGTAATAGCCATGGCCAGCACCACCTGGGGTAACCACATCTGGCCAGGATTCATCCAGGAAGGTGCTGGGGACTGATGGCACTAGCTGCGTCTTTGTACAGGTGAGGTCCTTCTTCTTAAAGGCTATGATCCCATAGAACACTTTCCAAAAGATAATGACCTTTCATAAAGATAACGATCCATCTTGCTAAAGATAATGACCCACAACACCAAACAATTCAAGACCCTCTGTTATCGGGATCTCCAAACCCAGCCAGGCAGACCATATGCACACATCCTTCTGAGGACACCAGAGGGAGATAACACTGCTATCAGAAGGAGGAAATACACCCTTCCTAGGAGTTCTTCCACGACAACTACCTCCACTGGTCCCCTTGAGAATATCTTGCTTCTTAATAACCCAAGCCCCAGCCCCTTCTGTGCTACAACACAGAGCTCTTGCTTGGAAAGTAATTCTTAAGGGAGGGCACACTGCTGTCAGCACTGCCATCACCCAGAACATTTTGCAGGACTATAAACCAGTTGGGAAAAAAAATAATATGGGACTACTGTGTAACAAAAACCTTTCATTCCCTAGTAGGTATGAAAATGATGGGTTGTAGAGGGTATTTTAATTGTAACTGCATTGTTTGCCAACCATTCTGTGCTCAGATATAGGTGATCACAGGACACCTGAAAACTACTGAGGAAATAAACTGGCAATGTTACAATTCCCATATGGGCTCAGCTTTGAAAAATTAAATTGTATTTGTAGGGTGCAAGTGAGCAAGACCACAGGTAGTGCTGTTTTATACTTAGCTTTCTGAACGTATGCCAGTTTGGTGGGGTGAGGATTACGATCAGTTTCAGTGATCCTGTTTTCAGACAAGAGGCAGAAGAACTAAGGAAATGTGCTGCCCCATTTCAGCATTTGCTAGTAACATTCTCTGACTGGGACTGTTGTAGCATCTGAGCTAGTCTTGCTTTGCACCTTGCACAGGCATTCATGCCTGAACAAAGAACATACAAAATGCTACTCTCTGGATTTGGCAGCATGTTATAAGCATTTGGCACAAGCATACATTTCAGTGTAAAGTGCAAGGCAACAAAGAACCCAATCCCATTCACTTCAAAAAGAAAAATAAATAAATAAATAAATAGAGTATTTTGTACTTACCTAATGACAAAATTTGCCAGGTCTGAAGAGTCTTTTTTTTTTTTTTTTTTTTTTTTTTTTTTAATGTTCCTATCAGCCCATCAGCCCTGCTTTTAAAACAGGAAGAATGGCAGCTGAGGGCAACTAATAGCCTACAGGGTCAATCTCAGCATTAGGATTTGAATGAAGTGATGAAAGAGGTCTAAAGGGAATGAAATCCCTGGACACAGAACTATGATCCTTTTGGGAATCGTTCCCATGGGGCCACTTAGCAACAGGCCACCATCCAAACACAACACCCCTGAGAGCAGACTAAAAACTTTCTTCTTTGTATTTTGCCCTCTCTGCTGAAAATACTGTTTCAGGCTCATTCCCTGGGGAGTCAGTGCCTCATCAGGAAGAAATAAAGCTGGCCAGTCTGAGAGTGATTGTGTCTCATGCTCTGCAAAGGCACACATTTCTCTTATCCCCAGGAAGAAAATTGCCTCATTTCATATTCAGAATCAAATGTACTGAAATTATAAGCGGTGGAATAATTACGTTCAACACGACACACTAGATCTGACCTTAATAAGACAGCCCGGTAGCCTTAACTGTTATGAGACTGGCTGCTTCCATTTGAAGACCTGGGGATCATTTCTGCATTTTCCCTCCAGCAAAAATAAGTTATGTGTTTCTTGCACATGTCCATGGGCTCTGTGTGACCCTGGAGGCTGCAGCAATAACTCGTTTCATTCTGATGCATCTGAGTGTTGACTTGGCCAGTGCCACTGACATAGAAACAAAGAGAGTAAACATTTACTTAGAGAGAGGAATAGACCCAGCTGTGGAGTTATTTTTAACCTTTAATTGTTTGATATTGAATTTTAGCAAATCTAGAGGAAACTGTGGTTCCTCTGACAGAATGAAGTTGCCCTGAGTGTTGATGGCGCCGATGCAGCAAGGACATACCTCTTTGATAAAGGTATTTGGTATCAAAATCTGTCACAAACCAAAATCTGTCAGCAGCCCTCAATTCTGACCTTCAGGTCACATTGGTATTCAAGTGCCACCCTCGCACATCTCTGCCGATGCTTCTCTGTCATGACCTACACCCCCTACCATTAGAGCACCAAGCACCCAATGCGATCCAGAAAACACATTTTTCTGATGGGATAACTATATCACAAAACCATTACACAAGTTGGAATTGTTTGCCTTTGCTCAGAAACCTCAATGCACTTCGATGATAGAAGGTCAGAGGATGGGAGGAAAGGGGAAATGTCTCTGTCCAGGACATTTCCTTGGCAGCCTGCAGACATGGCTTTTTATTCCTCTTTTCCTTTGGGATCAGTCAATCAAAAGCACATAAGAGATGAAAATCAACATCCCATCTTTCTGCTGAGTAACAGCAGCAGCCGGAGAGAAAACTGTGGATATAATTGAGAGCTAACAACTATGTGCAACTTCTATTCCCTGGAGATGTACAAACATGAAAGTTTGATGGAGAGTCTGGCCCCTCCCCTGGCAGAAGACTTATGAAGGTTTCTGCATCTAAATATCCAATATCAGGTTATTACACTGATTTGTTGCAGGACTTGTGCAACCATTATTTATACCAGTTCAGCTTTCTATATAATCTAGGATTTCAACACATTCAAGGCAACAGCACAAACCTTAAACCCCCTGCACTGTTATTCCTCAACTATTAAAGAAGCACTCTAGTACTTCCTTCACAGGGATGCTGGAAGGAAAGCACTACAAATGCTTGGGAGGCGTCCAGAAGCTGTGGATGTAGATGTTGTACACCATAAGGACGTACAAAAAGAACTGACTTGTGTCTTTATCAGGAAATTGCATGTGAAGGGTTAGACCCGGAGACTTGGAGAAAGATATCCATATTATTTTCCCAAGACTGTCCTTGATCTTCTAGGTGACCCTGGGAAAAACACTTTTCTTTCCAGGACATCCATTTCCCCAGCCATACTATGGGAACAGTAATACTGACCTTACAACTCAAGACATCAGAAAAATTGAATTTGCTCACGTAGATTGCTTCACAATTTCCATCACAGATTGTGGCTGAGAATTAGTAATCTTGTCCTGGTACAGTCCCAGTGCAGCTGTTTCTGAGCTTCTCAAACTCCAGTGCTAAAGAAAGGAAAGCAAAAGTCCTTGTTGTCTTAACCACCCTTGTGCAAAACCTGCCTGCACACCTTGGATGACGTGGCTCATTGTAGCCCATGTTGCATGGGGCCCCATCCTTGTGCAACGAGCTCTGAAAACCAAACCATAAGCAGAAACAAAGACTGTAAGAGAAACCCCATTGTACTTCTGTCCCCCAGAACCTCCTCTGCTCACCCTATGCCTGTGAGCTGCCTTGGAGGACGGGGCAGGACAGAAAACACCTCGTGGCAGTTTGTCACTCAGCGCCGCAGGTCAGGGATTCACATTCCCTTCTCTGTGGTAATCCTTTGTCCCCGAGGAAGGTCCATAACCTGAAGTAAGAGAGGGCCTCCTACACAGCAGGAACTCTTCAGTGCCCTGCTGCTTCCCAACAGCAGGCTTTTGCTCCTTGTGTTATTTAGCATGGCTTCAGCGTTTATGGTCTGTAGCCCTCTATACACCCTGCTCTTTGCAGTGCCACCATGGAAATGTCTATATAAATGTGAATTTCAATAGCCATTATACTTCCAGCAGCAGCAATCTGTGTTCGGTACCTCAGAGCCTGTTAATCTGTAGTAGTCATAAGGCTACTTATCTCCTGCTCTTTTCAAATACCTCAGCAGTGGATACAAAAGGGAAATGGCATGAGCAATTCTCCTCTGGAGTCTGAAAGGGTGTGTGTTTTTTTTCCTTTTTTTTTTCTCTACGCTCTACTGTTGCTACATTACCAAATGTCACATTCAAAACTGATGGCAAAGTTTGGAGAGAGATAAGAGATGACAATCTTCTAAGTTTCTGCTCGTGTAAGACTCCTGGCCTAAGAGAGCAGCTAGCTGCAGGGTGAGGTCGCAAAGGCCCAGTGCTTAGCTATCTGCTAGCGAATTAAAGCACCATGGTAAGAAAGCTTTGAAAGATTCAGTTCAGATCACCTTTGGGCTCATTTTTAGCTCTACTATCTATTTGCTGGTGAATCTTCAGCCCCAGCCTACAGGTGCTGAGCTACAAAAGAAAGGTGGGAAAGGTGTGCTGGTACACCATGGACATAGGCATTGTCATAAGACAAAGAGAGGCACGGTTCCAGAGAGACTTCTAGTGAAGATAACAAGAGCTAAAAATGTGAAAGAAACTATGAAATAAAATTATCATCTCAATTGGATTTGGGCTGCTGCTTCTAGAGCTTTCCGGTGAAAAATCTTTGGTGCTGATTCACTTAGCCTCTACCACTGCTGAGGTCCAAAGCTGAAGCCATTTCATCAGCCAAAATCTGGAAAACAGCTTTCCCTGAGAGTCAGACATCATTCCTTTTTGCACCCCCAGGTGGAAGGCCACGGGGAATAGAGCACATTACCCAGCCCCAGAACTCACCACATGGCCAAGGCCTTTTGGTCCACAACACAGCCACAAAAAGAGAAATAGAGGCACAAAGCCCATGATTAACCTGCTAGGTAAATTGGATGCACTGTGTTTAATGAGGGACAGAAGAGCATTTACCTGGAGGATGAAGTGTCCCAGGTGAGAGAAGAGCTCTGCCAGGTACTAGCACTATTTAAACTGTGGCATCACCTTTGCAAAAACAAAGAGTCCAGATGTTTCTGGGAAGGGAAGGAAAAGGAGAAAAAGTAGAGCTGAGTCCTGCAAATGAAGAATAATTATGCCAACTAAGGCAGGACAGACTAATCCAGATGTGAGGAAAAGAAGAGGTTGCTGCAGGCAAAGAACCCCAAAAGATGGGGATGCCTGATTCTTCTGAGGAGATGGTAACAAAACAACTTTATTTTCTATGTATAGTAATGAAGATACTTATCAATTCTTTCAGGTCAGTTTTAGTAAGTTGGTAGACAAGAGGCCCTCACCCAAGAGACAGAATGCCAGGAATTAAATCTTTAATACTTATTGTCCATCACCCAATCTTTGCTCTGCTGGCTCATTTATCACACGGTATTAGTGAAATCAGCTGGCTCACAGACCACAGTGGAAAAAGGTTCAGGAGCACATGCCAGAAAGACCAACACAGAGAGGGAGGGATCTTTGCAACTTTCTGCTTGGACTTGCAGGAATACTTCAGCACTGGCAGATCACCCTCAAACTCTTTATCTTCTTCCACCTTGGAAATAAATCCTTAGGTCTTTCCCCACCTGCATGTTTGCCTTTTTTTTCCTAATTGTCATGAAGGTAAATGGATCCCATCACTACCAGCTGAGGAGATTAACTGCCTGTACAGCTGGGACTGGAAATCTCCAGGACCTAATTGCTTGGAATTTGCTGAAACAGAGGAAAAGAAAGGGCCAAGGACAGCCAGTTTATAGTGCAACAGCAGGCAGCTTCCTACACTGCCTGATGTAAACAAGACATTGCTCAAATACTCCTTTTTTTGTGCTACCTCTCATACCTTTATACATCCCTGAAAAGCATCCTCATTCTGCAGGTTTTGCTGGAAGGTGCAATCTTAGAAATAAATCCTAGATTAGCAAAATGGGAAGCTTTTCAAGTGCTGACTGCCAGAGGCTGGGGAGATGAACCAGGCAGGGCATAGATGCTCTGTTCTTACATTCATATTAGAGCATCCACCACTGCTACTGTTAGAAAGGCTGCTGGGCTGAATAGGCTTTTGATGCAATGCATTGCAGCTGTTTCTCTTTATGGAAGGGGTCAATAAGTAAATTTATGTGTTAAAAGTTAATAGCTTGAAATTTCATTCAGATTTCCCTTGCCAAGACAGCTAATGATAAATTTGTCTTTTAAGCAGGAGAACAAGCTTGTAAACCTCTCCTAATTAGAGGAATAGAAAGGCACACTGATACTTTCACTTAATCCAGTCTGCAAATCTAAACAGAAATTCTGCCTTTCATGAGCAGGGATCCATGTAGACCAAAATATTCATAGAGCTTCACTGATCTTTTATTTATTTATTTATTTTTGTTAAAACTGTCTTTCACTGCTGTCACCTGTGCAACTCTACCAGTGGCAGCAACAGGGCTAGAAAAGACAGAGCAGTAGAGCTGCCTATGCCCTATTACCATATCATTTTGGCCCCCACAAATCAATTTGAGGTGATATTACAGTTCAAATGTCAGCAGCCAGGGCTGTACTGTTGGAAAGCTTTAGGGAGAAAGCATGGGGAAGCAGTCATGGTTTCTGCAGAGTCAAACTGGCATTTTACACCAGGGATAATGAACAACGGGACAGCACAGGATCTTCTCTCTTCCTGCTGCCCCAGGTGCAAGAATATTCAGTAAAGGACAAGGCTGGGCTCCTTGGAATGTACCTCTAATTCCTATTGAATTTTTGCAGGCACAGCCATATATAACAATAATCAAGACAAGACAAAATAAAAGCCAAAAGCAAGGCCCGGCAACCTAAGATAAACTGTGCTCTTCTTGGTATTGATCACCTCAACTCGGCACTTTCATTCCTAGTCAAATGTGAACAAAACATCTGAGAGAGAAGTAACTCCAAGAATTCTGAGAAAACAGGACAAATACCATATACTTGGGGATATACTTGGGGAAAAAAAAAAAAAAAAAAAAAAAGAAAAGAAAAAGAAAAAGAAAAAAAAAAAGTCTATTTGAAAATCCATTGGCCAGGAGCAAAGGAATAAAGTTGAATCAAAATCTGTCTTTCTTCAACCCTACTCACCCTTCTGCCACTGCTCCACTGAGCTGGGAAGTTTACAGCATCATCTGCTTATGGGAAGGCAAAGGCTTCAGGCACCCTCCGTAGTCTGTGCTGTATCATTGTAATTACATGAGCAACCATCAGCGTAGTAAAGCAGTCTTGCATTTTCTTCAGTGAGTCAGTCTCTTTGTCCAAACTGGAAGAAATGTGATTTTAGTGTCTTTCTACATGCATCCACATTTACAGCCCACTGTGACTTCACTGTTATTTGCCTTCCCTGCCTCACGGGGACAGGAGGAAGTGGAAAAGTGCCCAAGGTGTTTCAAAATATGGTTGGTTTGACTTCTGAATGATTGCTGCCAGAAGCCAATGAGCGTTTCACCCCAGACTCGTCTCACAAGGACAGAAAACTCACTTGGTTTAACAAGATTTTCCACATGCCTGTTGTTGTGTGTACAGTCTATCCAAAGCAGAACCGAGACATAATTTCTCAGTTTAGAGCAGCCACACGAAAGCAAGAGAAGCTTTTGCAGAAACCAGGAGATGCAGCGAATGAGCTCAGGTTTGCATTCAGACTTAACCTTCCATTGTCAAAGCGAGAGAAATTTGAGGTGATCTTTCCAGCACGTTTCCTTGACGCCTGTTGGCAGTTCAAGTGCATGAGTACAATCTTGTGGCATGTGCATGGGTGTGTATACACCTGCTGATTATTTATGTGAACTCCGGCGTGTGCATTTACGCATATACTCAGGGCTTACTCCTACCCATTTGACAATACCAGTAAACTTATTTTCCAGTGTTTGCCTATGCAAAGAAATAATCCAGTTGTAGCATTTTGCAGCCAGGACACTTGGGGCACTGTAGAACAACAATAGGAACAATTCAGAGCACAATACAAACACAGTATTAAAATCATCTTATAATTCAAACAAAGCATGCTGGGTTCCTGAGGGGCAGAGCAATGGAGATGTCAGAAAGGAATAAATGTGTGATTACAATTGTTTTGTTTCAAAGCACACTGCCAGAAAAGTGTGTTTTAGATGAATTCTGCACTGACGTGATGGCGGGGTGAGCTCCTAGTGCCGGAGCCCTTTCTGACAAAGACTCTTTCTAAAAGCTGAGCTGTGTCTGGGCACTGACACACCGTCAAATTAAGCTTGAAGGAAGCAAGGCTGCAGTACTGCAAGGATCTGTGGTGAAGGGCTTTCAAGCCACAGCACCAGCGAGTGACAGTCACTCTGGCCCAGAGGATGCTGCTCTCGTGCCGAGCACAGGGCACAGGGAATTTGAGCGGTGCTCATTTCACATCCTAGCTGGTACTGGGGAAGTGACCTCCTCACACTGAGGGCTGTTCCAACAGCCAGCAAAGCATGTGGCCCATCACTGCGACAAAACAGAAGCCCCCCCGCCTCTTTTATTACACCTGAGCCTTATGCCCCCATGGTTTTGCCCATCAGGAGCCATCTCCCCAGCTTGCCCGCTGAGTGGCGGAGGGATCCCCAGTGAAAGTGGTGGGAGCTGTTATCATTCCTCACATGAGTCTGAGCACAGCACAGAGATACAAAGCCAGCAGGAGCCCCGCAGATGAGGGGCTCATGATTCTCTGAGAGCCTTCTCCAAGGCTAGCGCTACGTAGAGGGAGCTGCATCTGGTGATAAGCGCCTAGCTCCAAGGCTACTGAAAGCTAAATAAACCTATGTTTGTTTTGCAGCAAGCAGAGCTCAAAGCCAGCCTCCCACTGCTGCCCGGTGCCTTCCCCATGTAAATCGGGGAATTCCTGCTCAGATGCTGAACATTAGAGCTGCCTTTAAGTGCCTGACATTGATTTCAATGGGATGTAATCGCTGGATCTTGGCTCTCAGTGAACAAATTGAAAGACCTAAGCAAAGTCATGCCTGGTGGAGCTGAGTGTGGTGTAGCAAGAGAAAGGCTGAACACTGCCCTCTGCCTTTTCAGCTCTACGCAATAGGCACTTTACACTCCCACACAGGCTCCCATAGCGTCTGCCGCAGTATTTCAGGAAAAATGCCAGGACACTCAGAAGAAAGAATTTGGGGTCAGGGCTGAGACCTGCTGTTGGTATGCACAGTGATCTAGGAACACTGGTGGGAGTAAAGAGTACTGGTTAGGCAAAAACCACCAGAAAAGAGTAGTTCATACTGCTTTGCTCTGGGAGGTAGCAGGAGGCTGTGGATCTTGTTCTCTGTCCCTCGGGAGTCCCAGTGCCATCACAGCAAAGGACCCCACAGCAACCTGTCTGGCTGTTTTGACAACTGTATGTCAGAGTCCCGCAGTGCGTGAGGCTTGATGTAGTGTAAAAATAAACCCAACCATTTAATATAATCCCACTGACATAGATACAATCATGAATTTCACGTGCCAGTTCAATCACGAATGTGACACCTGTATTTTCCCTCTAATTTAAAGCACATCAAATGATCCTGGTCCAAACTTTAATTTAATATTACCAGATAGGGAAAGAGCCTTCAGTGTATAAACAAAATTACTTGTTTGCTTTATCAGGATAGCACAGAATACAAATTAGTTACCAATATTTGTACAGTACTTAGACAAGACAATGGCTCAATGCTTGGATAAAAGTCGTCTTGGAGTATCCACTCAAGAAAAGGAGACAAAAGGCACTGTTCTGCCCTCTTTGTGTTCCCTCCGACAGCTGTCCTTGTGTGATGGGTAGGATGTGGGTCTGGCTGGCAGGGACCATACTGCAATTTCTTTTCTCTACAACAGACATACCTCAAAATGCCTAATTGTTACCTGGAAGTGAAGGGTGCTGTGTATCTCAGGGACAGAGCCCAGAAGTGGTACTCCCAATGAAGTCATCAGTGGCTGAGAGGATGAGACCTTAAGGTACTATTGAGTAAAGAACCACAAAATCTTAAAATGTATAGTATCAGAGTTATTACCAAGCTTCTCCAGACAGTGCTTAAGCTGGAAAAGTTCCCATGGCAGTAAAAACAGCATCCCTACAAGACTCGGACAGAGCCTGAGACTTAAAGCAGACCCACCCTAGTCTCAATTTATTAGGCAGGACTATGCAAGAACAGCTACAGCAGCTCTGTCCTTTCAAGGTTAAACATTTGAAATGATCTAATATATCAAAGGAGGTGAAACATTAGGACAAATTGGACCAATTTTTGTAATTAACCCCCAAAGGACGACTGAATTCCACCTGTCCAGAATCCCTTAAGTGCTGCCTTTCTCTCCAAAGACCTCCTGTTATGCTGCCTCATGTATTATTAGTGACATTAGACCTATATCAATGGCCTCTCTCCCTGCCACAGTCCGTACATATCACACGCTGACACTGTCCTTTCCTCACAGCTTTCATAAAGAGTGACATTTTTGACATCAAGCTATGAGGAGGAAGTAAAGAAGTAGAAGCAGCAAAGAAGCAAGCTATTCCTGGATGAAAACACATGGATCCAACTAGCCAGTGATCTGATAGTTTAGAAGATGGGTGATGTCTCCTGTAGATTCCATCTTCAAAAGGAAGGAAAAAGGCTATGTGGGGGACTGTCTCTCACAGTCCGGGGCACCTGGTGAGAAAGCGATTGAGAATGTCCAGAATTTGTTTCTTATAGGGCATGCCTATACTTTTGGAGTATTTGAATTAAAAATCTTCCTGAGGCTCCCTTGCTCAGTTTGAGAAAGTCCTTTCTTCTGTGAAATGCTTCCTTCAAGCATTTGGGAATGAGGAATTGTGAAAAATGTACAGCCTGGGAGAGAAGCCTGTAAAGGCCAGCTCTTCTGGGAAGATGCTGAAGGTGCTGGAAGAGACCACTTACATCTCAGTGTGGGCAATTCTGCCGTCCTCTTCTTTTTTTCATTATTTTTCTGGGGAAAAAAGAATAAAATAAAAAGATAATGATCAGCAATAACACAAATAGCACAAAATGACAATACCCAGAAATTTAAAGAGGACGCACTTTTCAGGGACTGGTCTGGAATCCAGTGTTGGAAGTCACAGTAGAGCCTGACTGCAATGCTGCTCAAACCTCTTGGTGTCAGTTTCTCACCTTATGTTTCCTTGCTATCAGCACTATACCTATATGACAGTGTTATATGTAAATGAACAAAGAGAACATTTAGTGCTGCCTAAATTTCTGAGGTCATAACTCAGTTTTGACTCAGTCTTTCCTCAGACTCCTTCTGGAGAAAGAGCTGAATCATGATTAAATAAGGAGCACGTAAATAGGCAATGGATAAACAGTGTGATGTGTTTCTCCTAGAACTTTGTTCATTCTTCAGCCATTGCCCTCCATCTATGTACAGAGGTGTAAGGTTGGGTACAAATGTGTTCCAGGCTAGACAAAGTAAAATTGATGAAGACTACAGATGCCACAGCAAATGAGATCTCTGAGGGGTCTGAAAGAAGCTCACTGACATATCCACTAAATATTCATTGAAATGAGCTTGGGGAACTTTGCTTCATTAAAGTCTGGCTGTGGGGGGAAAGCAGATCCCAGCTGAACTCAGAAGTGTTTTTCTGGACCTGGGAGGTCTAGGTCAAAAGAGACATAACTGGCCAAGGGATGCAATATATTACAATGACATTTTCCTGAAACAGTGTTTTGGAGCACTCCAGCTTAATGATGCTCATCTCTCATAGTTATACCAGTGATGCAGCTTAGTATCAGAGCTTTACCTGTAAATGCAGACTCCCACAGACAAAGGGGACTTTTGACCCTATTAGTCAGTGAATAACAATTAGGACAGTCTATGGTCTTAGTGACAGTAAATCTGGAATAAATCCATTTAATTCCTTGAAACTTCTGCAGATTTACAGTAGCATAAACTGTTTTCACATATTCAGTTGTGATACTGCAGGTTATATCGATATCATCATAAAGCCTGTGTCCATTTCATTTGGAAAGAGGAAGCTACAGACAACTGGAGTCAGCATTACTCACTACCTCCCTAGACATGCATAAAAGCTACAGAGCAAGCATGACTTTACCAGTGAAGGTGAAGCAAACAATGCCCTCTGCATTATCATTCTGAACAATGCTTCCCTCATGGTACAAAGCGATATTGATACAGTCAATTGCAATAACACCTTACAGTTCTGTAGCACCTTTTATCCCAAAGGAGCCAGGGATCCAGTTTAGAGGTTTTGGTGAAATGCTTTGAGTTGCCTTTGCTGCATATAAGCTTATTAATTAAAGATTTCTAAATCAGCACCTGCAGTCTTGCACTGCCTGTGGAGCCCTTTCCTGGAGTCTACACAGCTCAGTCTGAAGCTCTGAACAAGAACATCACCAAATGACCATCCAGAAAATACCTTCAATGGGAGCTCTGAATGCATGTCAAAGACTGTCAGAAGAGCCACGCTTTGTAGGTGGAAGTCATAATCCCAGACTAATCCCACTGCTGGAGCTGTACTGTGAAGTATAGGTGGGTGACAAATCTCCACACAATGAATAGATGGCCTGACCTATCAAATATAAAATTAGAAGAAGCACTTTCAGACACAGTCTGAGAGAGAATCTAGGTCAGACGGAGGCCAGGCAAACGTTGTGCATTTCTATGAGGCTGCATTCTCAGATTAAGCTGTGAATATCCAGTGTGGGAAGGAAAATCTTCCATGTAGGATATGACTCTCCTCTGCCTCCATTTTGGATAAACCATTCTCATGGCAGTGAAGGCAGAATATCGTTTAAGTAGATATGATACCAAACCCTGGAAATAAAGAAATTAGAGACATTCATAAATCTTCTCACCTCAGAACTTAAACAAACAGGATCAAATTGCTATCTGGTGTAATCTAATTGAATTTCATGGATTTACAACCAGAGACAAATTTAGCCAATAAAGAGAAGAATATAAATGTTTTATTCGACATTTGTGACATCATAAAGTTAATATAGCTGTGCAATGAAAGGAAGATTTTCTGAGCACATTTCTCTAATTTAGGTCTCATTTATAATAGAAAGTAATTAAATACATTCCATGAAATTGGAGAAAGCAGAAAAGAATGCTGAAGAATGTTGTTTCATTCCTGGGACAGAGATGTACTTTGTTGTTTCCTGCTGTTTATCTTTCTCTTTGCAAGCGGGAGTTCCCAATTATGTTCAGCTATCAGCTGCCAACCCAGAGCCCACTGGAAGATGCATGTCATTTCCTGAAGGATCTTAATAAACACCACCAGTAGAGACATTTGCACTTGGCAGTTTATATGTCAGAGCAAGAAATAACTTCAAATAATTTCCATGACCATTCTGCAAGTATTTGTGGAAGGATGCTAACACCGAGAAAATAATACTTATGGAAGATGCAAAGCTAGGAAGAACTCACTGGCTTGATTAGGAGAGAGCACGATTCAATGAGCTTAGGGGTGACACTCATCTCACCATTGATTTACTACACCAAATTCATCAGGACAGTGAATAAAATGGAAATAAATGCACTTCCTTGTAATGAACAGCATGGTGCTACCAACGGTATCCCACAGCTTTGGGGTGCCACTGCCAAATGTCCCTTAACAAGGAGCTGAACCTCATTGTGAAGGGCAGAGCATTTGTGGGAGGAGGTAGGACCCAGACAAGCGTTGGAAAGGTAAGAAATCATCCCTCAGCCCCCATAAGATCCTTCCTCCACAACAGTATCAGAAAGATAGACTTCTTCTCTTTCTCTCAGAAGCTCTGGAAGGTGCTGAAGATGCTACAGCTTAATTATAAGGCCATGCAGCAAGCATTCTCAGGAAAGGTGTGCGTATATGCAGTGTGTCTAAAGAAAAGCATGACCGAGAGGCTTTCTCCTGCAGCCATCTGGCAGAAGCTCCTGGCAGCATTCCCCATGGCACAGCACTCCTTCAGCAGCTTTCCCCGCAGCGTGGCTCTGCAACCTGCCCTGGGCTATGCTGCCTTAGCTTGGGGGTGTGCACCACAGTCCTAGCCAGCAGTTCTGAATTTTGGTTCCTGCTGTGCTGCTCAGGAGCAGGGATGAGAGCAGGGAGAGGAGCAGAGCACAGGCCCAGCTTGGGTTCTCTCCTGGACTGGCTTTATTCCTTGCACATCCTTGTATTTGGGCTTATGTGCACACGGAGCCCAGCATTGCTGAGCAGGGAGTCCGTGCATGTAAGGTTTTTGCTCTGGTTTTGACTAAACCTAGTAAGTGGGTCCTCTCTGACAAGGATTGACCTTTATTTAGGAGAAAGGGCTTGATATTGAGTATGCAGCCGCAGACTTTTGGTTTTGGAAGTAGGGTTGCTGGGAATTTTTTCAGCCTTTGTTCTTTGCTCACAACCCTTGCTAGTGCAACCGCTCCAAGCACAGCATGTCCATTCACACAGCTTTCTGCTCAGTGCCCCCACAGCACTGCAAAGCAGCACCAGTCCTTGTGAAATAGGAGCTCCATAATTCTGGGCACGTATCCCGGAGGGTTTATTCCTCCTCTGCTTATGCCCATGGACGTCATTACATCATTAAACTGCAAAAACCTCTTGCAGCTACTACTAGCTGGGAACTACCCAGCATGGGGTTAGAGGAGCAGGTGCTGGTGTTGCTGTCAGGGAAGCATGTATTGCTGTGGGAATGGTGCTGACAGTCCAAAGCAGGCAGCTGGGTGATGCACAGGTTTCTGACAGATTTGTGCAGCTAAGCTTTCTGATTGCAGCAGAGCTGCTGAGAAGACCCAGCTGATGAGTCTTCACACACACATACACAGATACTCACACAGAGCAGCTGTAAGAGTTCACCCAAAAGCATAAATCAAGAGCCTGGATCATCACTAGAGAAGGTCTGCCCATGTTTATATGGTGTGACCAGCAGGGACCTAGGATGCCAGGATCTACCAAAAGCTAGACCTGTTTCATCTAACGGAAAATGTAGCTCTTACTCCAACAGCTTTGACAGCAAGGGTCACGCGATTTTTTTCTGTTCTCAGAAAATGATCCCCCCATCAGCTTTCTCAGCTCATGGAACTTTTCCCTGGGCATTTCTATGAGACTGGCTCCATTCTACCAAGAGTTAATGTGGAATGAGTACAAAGTATATACTTGGAAGGCTGACAAGGATATGACAAAGCTGGATGCTACTGAGTGATATCTGCTCCTGTGAAATGTGAACCTCCTGAATTTTTTGCCCCATAGCTAATCCTAGCCCTGAAGACTCAATGACTGGTAGAAAGGAGAAGCCCAGGGTCTTGAATGTGTTAAGGTCAGCAAACTGCAGCAACTCATGGCTCAAAAGGGAAGGGGGTTTTGTGTTTCTTCTTTAAAGGTAGGTGCTAACCATGCTGAAATGCAATGTTATTATGCAGCCTGGCGAGATTTCAGTGATTTTATTGACAGGGCATTTTGTTATGTTTATTAGATTTGTCAAAAAGGCATTTTACAATGTTTATGAGCTAGCATATAAATTTATAAAACTTTAACACTTTTGTCAAAAATAGCCTTTACTGAAAATCAAATACTGCAAGTAGTGAAACCTCCTATCAGGCAAACCCAAGCAAAATTTTCCAAGAGCCAAGGCACGGACTCATCCACAGAAGAGTCTGTGAAGCACTGTTGGCAAAACCTGTACTGTAAAGCACTTGAATAGCTGCTGGGTGCTCCCTGCAAGGCTGCAAGGCTCCCAGGTGGGTGTTCTGGCACAGCTCTTAGATGTGGCACTTCTGTCTGATGGCCTTGCCTAAATACAAGCGTGGGAGTCACAGGGCATTTGCTAGTTTTGTTGCTGTAGCCTTGCAGGAGGAAGGAAAGAGCTTCTGGGTTGTGTTTTGGCGTGGGTACTGCTGTCCTCAATAACAGCTTGTCCCTGTGGACTCTAGAGCTCAACAGGACTGGGGCTGATGTACTGCACAGGAACAAGCCACAGGCACATCCTGCACCAGCTCTCTGCTTCTGTTTCCACTCTAGAAGCCCCTTCTGCAGGCTTTTTTTTTCATTACTGTTGTAGCTTTTAATTTTCTGCAGTTCAATTCTGTCTTCTGCCCCTTTCAAGGAAAAAAACAAAAACTTATCAGCAAGCTCCCCTCTTTTTGCTTTGTTCATCCTCTGCAATACCATCAAGAGGATGTGAAACACTGGTTCTCTTCCCTTCCCTTTCTTACTTAGGAGGTTTATCTAGCACTCTGCCAGTGATACTTTCCCCATTCTTGTGGGCTGTGATACGGCAGCAAGGAAGGCTGAAGAAATGAGTAAATCATTACTGTGTCAGCTGGGATCTCTGTAGCAGCCATGACAACACTTTCAAAGTGATAATTTTGGAATGCCATCATAAAGTCTCTTCTTCACGCAGGGGGAGGCTTATTGGCAATAAAATGTTCCCCATACTGCTTCCCTTTAGAAAAAGAGTCCTAAAAGGAAGGCAAGGTGGAGGGGGTGAGAGGTATTGGGAGGTTATCCATGGAAAAATCTGTGGAGTAAAGGACTGGAAGAAGAGTGAGAAGCAGGAGTCAATGAAGGCACTCTTGCATGGGTGTTGAAGCAGGCTGTCCTTATGCTGGAGGAGTTCACCATGGCATGAATGGGGTCCTAGAAAACAGAGAATCTTCATAACCCTGGCCAAGTTAGGACTAGTCTCCCCTTTGCCACCAGCACAGACCAAAGTCTGCACACCCCCTTCTGTACCAAGTATCAGACCCAAAGCCTTGGAAAAGAGAGAGGTACCCAGAGCATTGCCAGAGACTTTGTTTGTGGCCTTGGGGATTTCCCTCCATTTCTGCCAGAACTCTATTCCTTCATTGTTGCAATGAGCTATGTCCTAAGGGGATTCTTCTCCACTCGTTCATTTTGGTATATACTCATATAATTCCAGATCACAGGTATCAAGTTTAGGGCAAATCCAAGCAGCCTCCTCATCCCCCTGGGTGCAGGATGATATATGGCTTTTAGACGGTACCTCATGTATGCTGGGCAATGGCATTGCAAGGCGTGGCACTGTATGTGAGATTTTGAGAGTAAGATTTTTACAGCCTACTCTCGGGTGCACACACCATTAGCCAAATCACATTAGCTTCACCTTTGATCTGGTGAGACCCTACAGGTGAACAGTGAAACAGACTTAGTGTGAAGCAATATCACATGGGACATCAGCAAGATGCTCTACAGAAGGGTTCAAAGTATAAATGTGCCCACACAAACCTTTATAGGCTAGAGCTCATACAAAGATTTTCTCAAAAGACATTTTTGTATTGAATCCAATCAATGAAAAATGAACATTGACTTTCTGTAGTTCACTGTGAGAATTCAAAGTGTTTCAGATTTGTAAGAAGAGGGTAGTACAAAAGCATAAATAAGATAAACTGGCCATTAGGTAGCGTTTGTCATGTGGCTGTGAATAACTGAGAGCATGTGAGCAGCACATGCAAGATAGCCACATAACAAAGGATTTGGGAGAAAGGGTTGATCTTTGGGAGAAGATCAGAAAAAAATGTTAGAGCTTATTCGTCTTATGAATTTATTTAACCCTCTGACTGCTTGTTTTTTAAATCAAAATAAAAGATTACTGGTAGACCTCCATGATCCTTGGATGATGTACTCAGGACACCTCATTCAGCACTTTGGGATGGACCCTTTGGATTGAATATGTTCTTGGCACAATCCCAGTGACTTCCACAAAGATGTACCCTATTTCCACAGTGCTGATTTTGTCCACTCTTGTTGACCCCACATAACTGCACACTGCACTCTCACAGTAGGGAAGAAGCATACTGCGTGCCAAGACTGCAGATTTAAGGGGTAAATAGAATGAAAGGCATGACTGCAATTTCATTAATTTTACTCATGTCTGGACAAACTCAGAAAGCTTTCTAGGCATGGTTTTGAAATGAGGAAATATTAAACCACTTCCTTTATTTTATTATTATTTTTTTAATCTATCAACTCTGCCCCTGATTGAATATTTTCCACATCATTTCAGACTCCAGGATTCATAGTCAATCAGAAAGGACTTTCAGAGGAGGCTGTCCAAGTACCTGGAGGTCAAAGCATAAAGGTCTTAGAAATGAACTCTCCTTGATATCTTAATGTTGTTAGCAATTCAGAAATGTTTCTTGTCCACTGGCAACCACACTGTGCCTATGGTCTTCATGATTTCAACTACCTCAACAAAGAAATTTTGCTTCACATGTAGAGGTGGCTAATGCCATAACTGATGAAGGACTGAGATCCATTCATGTTTGGAGCAGTGTTTACTGTGGAAACAACTCTACTGCATTATCCTTTAGGGCTTATAGAAACAAGCCAACAGGGATGGAAGAAAATAAAAGCTGATCAGCCCTCCCCAGGGCAGCTTTCATGACTTGTGGTGGGATAGGAATGAGTCTGTGTAAGCTCAGTCCCACTTCCCTCTTCCTTCCCCGTGTGCTGTCCAAGATACTTGTGCATCTTTTCCCTGAGTTGTTGAATTCTCTGTCTGTATATGATGAAGTCCTTGATGCTCCTGTAAATTATGCAGAACGAGTATGTGAGAGACTGAAAGTACTCCTAACTACTCCCTGGGCTGGCAGCTTGAAGCAGAGCAGCTTGCAGGGGAACAGACGGTAGCGTTCAAAATATTTGGGCTCCCCAGAGCCAGAGGTTTGAGTCCCAGCAGGGCCAATTCAGCTACTTGTTCCCAGTTGCTTTACTGCAGTCCACAAATCTTCTTGTCCCTAATGCTCTAGACAAGACCTTCAAATCCTGAGACCGTGCCTGTTTTGTATGCCTGCAATACATTTTGTAGCACTCCTGGTGAAGGCTGGGGTTTCCCCAGTGTTTTGGGGTAATGTTTGCACCAGGAAAGATCCAAATATCTAATTGGCAGGAATCCTAGACCTTCTGGGGAATACATTTCCTGGGGAGGTATTCAATAGATAAAATGCTCTGCCATATATATATCAATATTTACAATTCCTAGGACCAAATCTGGAGTATCTTCTTGCATAATTAGAACTCACACATATTTTGACAGTGCTAAGTAAGCACGTTGGGCCTCAGCTACAATTTATAATGTGCTTTGGGATTAAAGGTGTCCTATAAATGTAAGATTATTATTAATAACAATATCATTGCAAATCCCAGAACAGTGAGCTAGGAGCAGATACACAGTATTTTGCATGCTTGTTAAACCAAATATAACCACTACAGGAGACTGAGTTATTCTCACCTTTTATTAGACTGAAGCAGAGAAGCAGTGTGAACAAATATGATTAAAAAGACCCTCTGGATTAAATGTACCCCTGATTGCTCTTGCAAGCCAGATATCAAATTTTGTGCTGTTTTCTAGACGTTGTTTTTTACTCTACAGTCTTCATCTGATTTTACAGTCAGCACTACTTCAAGCTTATTACATTTGTAACAGGATACAAATACAGCACCATTAATTTAATTTTATTTACATTTCAGAGTTATTCAGATAGAATAAATTGAATGGAATTTGATTGAAACTGTCCTGCAGGACTGACTTTAAGCACATTCAACAAGAGTGCTTGATAAATAATGGCAGCAGTTAGTACACAAAAGACACCCCCTTGGACTGGAGGATTTGCAGCAGTCATTAACAGATGAGAGAAAAGAAACACTGCCAAGAACAGAGCTAAGCTGAACACTTCCATTTGAAGTCCAGTTCTTACTGCAGCCATCTTCAGATGAGACCTCTGCTACAGAAGATGGTGACCTTCAACATACAGCTCTGCCTGCGACCTACAGAAAGCAGTCGCTATCCTGGGTGTTTCACTAGCACAGCACTCAGTATTCAAGTGAACATTTATATAAGAGGAAGGAAAAATATCAGTGCTAGTTTTGCAGTGACCCTTGGAAAACCTAGTTAATGATGGAGAAGCTGTTGTATAGACACTTTGCAGAACCAACACGCATTCCCAAATTCAAATCAAAAGGACAATGGATGTGTCTGGGCAGACAGGGAAGTGGAAAGGATGAATGGACTCGTGTTTGTCAGCGTGATGGGGAGTGGCCAAACCACTGTCAAGCTCTTCATAGGCAGCATGGTAAAGGTAGGGTTTTAGAAGAGGTTTTGCAAAAGGATAATGAGGGGGTTTCACACTTCTTTACCAAGATTCCTCCCAGTAGCACCAGGGAAGACAGCACAGAAGTGTTTCTATAAAAATGTTAGCAAGTGAGAAATAGAGACTGACAGAATGATGAGAAGGGAAACGACATTGTCATAGCAAAGGAGAGCTCTTTGGCAGGGTGGGAAGGGCCTGACAGGAAAGATAAATAGCTTGTGTTTGATGGGGTAAAGAGGAGGAATGTAGTAGGGGAGCAAAGAATGTGTAAAATCCTCAAGCTGATGGATTAGGAGGATGATCTTTACAGCAGTATTTTGCAGGGATGTGCACAGACTGAAATTACGCTTGGCAAGACCAAAGAGAAGGGTGTTTCAGTAATCAAGATGCAAGGCAGTTTAGTTTTAGCCAGGTTAGATGAGGCCTTCTGATGCTTTTAAACAGGGAGGCTAGGCTACTGCCATGATCTTTCCTATCTTGCTGGAAAGTGAAAGGCAGAGTTTTGAACTGTTTTTTTTTTTTTTTCCTATTAATTATTTTTGTTTCATTCTTAGCTGAATGTGTTTTGTTCCTGTCTGCCTGTAGCATTCGTAAGACAATCCCATTCACATGTGTGAGAGAAGGACATACCCTCAAAAGCTGTGGGCTGTAGAGTGTTTGGCATCCTGCCACCCCTCTAACGGATCTCATGTAAGCCCTGCAGGAGATTTGGAAGGTATCACAGTTAGGATAGACACATGAGATGTGTTAGTGACTATTTGGTGGTACCTAATAGGTGGCCCTCCAGATCAACCTTCTTACAGAGCTAGCAGAAGGACAAAGAGGTTCTGTTTCAGACCACTAGGATTTTTGTGATCTGTCACAGTGGGGCATCTGGTTATGAAGAACTGAAACTGCTTTGCAATACCAAACAAATTGTCCATATAGTTTAATAATCCCTCTGTGATAGTGCCTGGTGAAATGCTTCTGATTAAATACAGGAAATGAAGCAGAAGACAAGTAGGAATGACTTGCCAACAGGGGAAGTTTCTTTCTAATTCTTATCAGTTAACAACTGGCCTAAGTCCTGAAGCAAGAGGGTTTATATCCTTTCATAACAAAAGAAAATATGTATTCTATTTAATGAGAACATCCCCAATTACATTATCCGTATAAATGTCTAATCCTTTTTTTGAATCCTACTAATCTCTTCGGCTTAATGTTATCTTATGGGAATGAGCTAATTAGGCATTGTATAAAATGTATTTCCTTTTAACAGTTTTATATGTGGTGCTTTTTATTTCCATTGAAAGTCCCCTCATCCTGGTATTCTGGAAGGGTGAATAGGACTGTCTATTTTTCCTCTTTCTACCACCTCCATTTTCCACAACCCAAACAGGAACCAACTCCCTGATGTGTAACTTTTGGTGTTTTCCATCATTCCTCTGCCGAATAAAACATTCATTCACATCCTTTTACAATCTCTTCCACTTGCATCTGGGAGCCTTATTTGGTATCCTTACTGAAACAGGAAACCAGGGCAGGACAAGATCGTGCTGCTTTCTTCAGCAAGAGCATTACCATGATTGCAAGCCGACTTGCTCCATACTGTAGGTAGATTTACTTTATTTGCATATTTGCTCACCCCATTATGCCCTGAGCAAGTGAATCCCTTAAGCCGTCCCTCATACCACCTTAATTCCCTTCCTGTGATGTTACAGCTCAAGCAAAACTCATGGAGGTGTCTGGGTAGTTTCCATGACCCCTTCTGGAGCATCGCTATGTGCCTGCTGGCGTGGGAGCTGGCCCACCAACACTGCCTGCTGCCAGGGATTGCCTCTGCCATTGCTCCATCTCTGCCAGGTTTAAGGAGACTATGGCAGCATCAGATCCACCTCTTACACCTCACGTTTCCCTCCCCTTTCCAAACCAGTGAATCATTGTCAGCTCAAAAAATGATCGCTTGTTCCTATGTTTTGTTTCCAGCTCTTTTGCAGGTGTCTGATGGCTCCTCCTCTCACCTTTCACTTGCTTTTTTAACAGTGTCATGGTATGGGGTTTTGAAAAGCGTTTTTAAAGATCCAAATAAAATCTGACAACTTGTTCACATCCTATAACCCTGCAGTGGTGCTGGAGTCATGAGAGCAAAGCTTAGCTCTCACTAGAATATAAAGAGCCTGTATGGAGCAGAATATAGAAATTGTGAAGGATTTCTGTACTCTGGATTGAGTACAGCACTTCTGGCTCTCATCCAAGTATCCTCACATCGATTTTTTTTTTTTTCAGAGTTTGTACAGGAAGCCAAACAACCTTTCCATTGAACCTAGAAGTAAACTGATCACAAGCCAAAGATGAGTCCTCTCTCTGCAGCTATCTGAACCATTACAGCAACATTTGTTGAGTTTGCCTTTATTTTTCTGGTTTTAATCTGCAGTGTGCTGACAGCCCCAGAAAGATCCTTCTTAATGGATTTTAATAGCAATGCAGCACTAAACATATATAGCACCTGCCACACCAAGGCATCCCAGTAGACCTCCCAAATAATAGAGTTTAAAGCTTCTGCTTTCAGGAGCCAAAGGCAAGGCTCAAGAGAGCAAAATTAAGTCTGGGTTTTAAAATATTGACAAGCTCGCCGTTATTAATTTCAAGAGGAGAATTAATCACTGATGGACTGGATTGCAGAGGAGAAAGCAGGGCAGGATTGGCAGAGACAGCACTGATGAACTTGGAATGACACTGCTGGATGGGAACCTTTCAAACCCCAAGAACGAAAGCCTGTGTTCAACATTCAACAATTGCATGATTACAACTGCTTAGCACATTGTAATTAAAATTAGTCATGCAGAAAAGTGACAACAAGTCTGAAGTCGGCCTCACTGTCTGCCTTTTTGAGCTTTCATGGGGTGCCTTCTATGCAGTGGTCTCAAAGCATTCCACAACTACTCATAGGTTACACCACTCTGGTAGCAAAAGCATTAGAGCTATTGCAATCCAACACACGCAAAGATCAAATGATCTGTGCAAATGAATTCATAGCAGTACTAATAGTGAAAATCCAAGAGCTGTGATTCTGTTTCCTCATCTGCCCATTAGACAATGAAGCTTCCTGAAACTCCAAGAGGTTGAAGCATCACATGCACGACTTCTCTTTCACTTTGCTCCTAATCCTAGGAACGGTTATATGTGTGCTATTAAGGCTATTATAACATAAATTATGGTAGCCTTATCTGACATAAAGCAGGAACCATTTCCTTTCATCACTAGAATGTCACAGTTTTAAAGCCAAAGAAGCAGGAGAAGAATCAAAACTTGTTTTTCCTGAGCTGCCTGATCCTTCAGCAAAAAAAAAAATTAAAAAGTTAGAAACAGCTTGCAGGCCATCTGAAAAAAAAATACAGGGGGAAGCTGAAATGTTTAGAACATTTATGAACACAGCTTAACAGACCCTGGTAAGAGATTTTACCCTTTTCAATGGAATATGAAATCTATTTCTTAGCTATCTGCATGAGCTCATGAAAGCTGCTTCTGAACTACGGCTGCACAATTCTAGACAGGTCACCCATTCCAGTAGGAAATAGGGCACATGCACTCTGAATATTACAGACAATATATACTTTTTGCTTCCATATCTTTAAAACTTAAATGCATCTTCAAATGATTACAGCTATCTTCTTATTCTCAAGTTACTTATCACATCTAATAAATCTGTGAGCACCAATCTGTGCATCAAGCCACAAGTTCCCATTTGAAACTCTTAAAATATTTTTTTTTATAATGGCAATAAATGATTTTGATTCAGGCAGCATAAGTAACTGTAACTTATAGATATTATGCAGAACTGAGCTTGGAAAAAGGCATTTTTATTTCTCTACTGTAAGATTGCCCTCCTTGATTTTCAAACTATTCTCAGACATTTTGCTGCCAGGCAAAAGGTGACATGTAAAATAAGTTATTGGAAGAAAAGGGTATGACTGAGCAAAAAGTACACAGAGAAAAGACAAAAAGAGCTTTACTTTGACAAAGAAAGTTTATAACTAAACTCAAGCAGTGCAAAAAAACAATAACTAGTCTGGGGATTCAAACTAGTTTTGTCATCCAGTACATGAACTTCACCCGTCTTCAAGGTCATTCTCTCCTTCTGTCTCCTAAGAAGCCCACTTACAATCCTTTTTTTTTTTTTTTTCTTTTCAGCCTCTGTTGAAGGTGTGAGTAGGAACATAGCTCTGACTGAGCTCTTTTTGGCTAGGAACCAGTTAGTGCCCTAGAGCTTATCTACAAATCTGTAGCATGACTATGACTTTCACCTAGAGAGCATCTGACTCTGGAAACTAAAATGCTGAACTGGTGCTCTTGGGCTCTGCCACTGTTGTTTGGTGTCAGGAGAATCCAGCTGGGTAAATCAGGTACCAATTAGCAAAGATACACTTCTGTCATCTTCAGATCAAGAAATTATAGGACCAGTGTCAATGCTGCCTAGTGAAGAAGGCACAAATCAAAATAGGATGCATTAGAGTTAGTTCCTTCCAGCATTCAGATGAGAAAATGTAGATGCACGTGTTTTTCTAAGTTCCTAAGCACCACAGACGTGCGACATAAAACATGAGGCACACTGCATGTCAGAGCTCCCCCTGGTTCATGCACCATCCTGCACGAGCCACGAAACAAGCAGTAAAAAACCTGCATGCTGTCCTTTCTGTCACCACATCCAAAGCTGGTGCAGTCATCAAAAACAGCTGACACTGATACTGAGTAGAGGAAAAAAAGCAGTCTAGTATGGTTCACAAACATCCAAAGAGTCAAACAGATGAAGGGACAAAGAAAATTCATAAGTATTGCATCAGACTGACGTGTCTATTTGGCTGGCCCTTCCTGAGGATGCTGCCCTCTGGGCAGGTGGTTTAGCAAGGAACTGAGAAGCAGCTTTTGCACCTTGCAGCTTAAGGGAGGAGAAGGGATGCTCACTGATTCTCTGGGAAAGAGCTGAGCTTTTTGTTAGAGGTTATTCAGGGCTAGCATGGCATGAGAGGGGAAGAGAAGGGAGAGTGAGTTTAATAAGTGGGTGCTTTATCCTCTTTTCTTTGATGGTTTTATACATGAAGAGGGCTGTGTGTGTTTCATTCAGCAGCCCAGTACTGCTAAGCGTTGTCATAACATAAAACACCGAGGCAGTTCTGCCTTGATAAAGTTACCAGCCAGAAACAGCGAGCGCAGAACAGATCAATATATAATGTGGGAGTCATCGGCAAACCACCTGCTTAGCCAATGTCTAGCAGCCTGTCTCCAGAAATAGACTACATGAGGCAAACACGGGTGTAAGAGGTTCTGCAGTAAATAACTCTAGATGAAGCTCGAGCTAACTACTGGGAGTTTGTCTCTCACCCATTTTTCTACTGCCCCACCTGTGGCTGTAGTCCTTGTACATTTTGCTTCAAGGTCGATTTTCAGCCCCATGGAAAAAAAAAAAAAAGAAAAAGAAAAAGAAAAAGAAAAAAGAAAAAAAAAAAAAAAAGGAAAAAAAAAAAAAACTATACATATTTTAGGATTATAAAGTAGAGCCTAGGTTTCAGTGTAAGCTGAATCCAAACTGGACACAGCTGAAACCTAGAGAGCGGAGTTTAATTTTAGTAGCCCTTCAATGCCACTACACAGCCTCCTAAGGCTGTGCTTTCCTGTCCCTCTATTGGCCCTGCTTCTTCACCGGCACACTAGAAGCCACCTGCTAGTTTCTAGCAAAGCTTGAACCCAAAATATCACAACATGCTCTATTTCTTCGCTGCTCAGCTCTCTACAACAGCCTGAAATGACACAATCTGAATGGGTTGCTCGCTGGGCTGAGCACTCAGCCCTCGGTGCTTGCTGGTGAGAGAAGGAGAAAAAGTGCATGGCTGGGGACATGCATGAAAACAGCCATGGAGGCTGGCAAAGGAAAGCTTTGTGCAGGTGGATATCCTGCATGGGGGTAGGTTAAATACAGTACCACCACCCCACTGCCTGCTTTGCAACAGCAACCGTGGCCACGAGGTTTTCCCACAGCAAGGAGGTGCGTGGCCAGGTGCTGGTAGAGGGTCGAAGAAAAAGAGAGAGCAGACTACCTTGAGAGAGACCTTGGCAACAGGAGGACCAAAAAAAGCAGGAACAGACCTTGGGACAGATTGTGTGATCAAGTGGAGCTGGAGATAATTGTATTTTAAAGATCTCCTGGGGAATGGGCTTAGAATAGAAGTAGCAGCAGGGTTGGATCTGTAGCTATGTAAATAGCTAAAGCTGCATTTGTTAGCAGGGAGAGGGAAATGGAGAGCTGGGCCTAAATAGGTAAATTTCTTTGTAACAGGTCAGTGCGCTGTTAGACAGATGTGCCAATACTAGTGGTGTAACACTGTCCCACACAGGCTGTTATAAGTCCCAGGGCTATACTAAATGAAATTGTTGACAGAAATACCAGTCTCCAGGGCTTATTTGTTCACAGCCTGCTGTTTGGGAATAATGCAGGAAGCTGGAGAAGAGATAATTTTGTAACCATCTTCTGGTATCTCAGTTCAGCACCATCTGGATGTTCACCCCAGTTTTTCCTTATTCCTGACTGAACGCTTCAGATTTTTTTACAGAGGAGAGACTTGCTGCAAGCTGTGATATTCATAAGCAGGATAAATGTCCAACAGCTGCCAGTGAGCTCTCCCAATTCATTCATATGCTGATCACTCAATAGGTGCCGAAATCTCTCTTCAGAATAAGAAGGTGGTTTTCTGTCAAAAGCCCAAGAAGAGTCATGCCGTCTCTTCTTTAGGGCTCTGCAGGAAAATGGCATCCTGGAGGGTTTCTGTAGGCTAGAGAAGCATTAGAGCAGCAGTGGTAATGAGCCACACACCTGTTTTCAATCTGCCCTCTCCTTTTTTTCCTAAATTTGTTTAATTAAACCATTTGAAACCAACATAGTGGCATATATGTGGCTGGTGTTGGTAAGTAGGCTACTAATATCTTTTGAAAAGGTTAAGCAATTAAATGAAGGCAAAACCACAAACCAGTGGCCATTCCATGCTGTAGGAATTAAAACACAACTTTCATTCTTTCTCTGGACAAGTAATAATAAAAATAATGATTTTTAAAAAAAGTATGTTGTTGTGCATGTGCTGAGCTCTTCTCCATTTTTTTGGGGTATGCATACTGCTTACTGGCAGCTGTGAAAACCTGTGGTATCACATCTGTTATTTTAAAACTTTGTAATTTCTTCATAAATTGGTTAGATTGTACCATGGATCTGTACATACATGCTGCAGAAAGAAGGAAGAATAATGATGTTGCACCCAAAACTTGTAATGAAACATTTAACTCTTGTAATGATAGAAAGAAGGGTCACACCTTCCTCTGCACTTGACAGACAGCTCTACAGAGCATCACCTACCCCATCACAGCATGGCACAGCCTTCCTGTGATGGTGATTGTGAGGACACAGGTCCTCACTTTGTCATTTCAGTCCAGCCACAGCACAGACAAGTGCATTTGCTGGCTGCCCATGCACGCGTACAAACCAACAAGGTTTTGAACCCCTTGCTGGAGAGCCCTCCCCATCTTCTCACAGACGTTGCACAGATGCAGTGTGCTGCAGAAAACAGGAGCTGCATCCAGCAGGCCTTGCAGGCAGCACAGCCATGCCTTCAGTGCACCAGATGTGTGCTCCAGCGATGGCTCAGCACACATAAACTGTCTTCTCCCAGGTGCTTTGATTTCAGCATTTAACTTCTTGAACCAGAGCGGTGCATCTGGTTTTCTTTAAAAAGGGATGCTTGGCCTGACTGTGCTGATCCTGGATGCAAGAGCAGCTATCGCACTCTATGCAATAAGTCGGCGTGGCCAGAAAGCACTGGGGTAGAAGGGAGAGGGACACAGTGTGTGGCCTCCCCTCTGGGCCCAAAGGAGGGAGGTGATGGGCCCACCCCAGAGAGGCAGGAAACCACCACTGAGCATGATTAATGGCTATCAAGACCTACTCACAATCATGCTGTCTGGAGGATTTGTCTGACCTCTTGATCAGAGAGATGAATGAGTTCATGTTAAGAAGACCCTTCTACGAATTGCAGGTAATGATAGCACTTCACTAATTAGCGCAGGCAGCTCCCACCTCAGAGCTGTTGTCTATAAATTGCCTCCAAAAGCCAGTAGAAATTCCTGGATAAGGTTTTTTAAGCTTTTCTCTGAAACCAGGAAAGCAGAAGCCTTTCTTGCTTGCTAGAGAAATGATTAGAAATAGACCAATAGAATAGCAAAACAAAGCTGTTTGACCCAAATCCCATTTTGAGGTGTCAAAGAGAAACTGTTGTATCACTTCAGAAATATGCACTACTACAGACAAAGCCACTATTTCAGCTTTTCCCTCGGCCTCCTTGTGCCTCTCACATCCCCGTTAGCCACTGCTGTGGGGGTTAATAAAGGAACGAGTAAGCTCAGCAGCAGGCAGTGCAAGTGACGGTCCCAAACGTGCAGACCAGCATCAGGAGGCTAATTGCAACAGTATGAGCTTGAGGATCCCTGCTCAGAAGTCTCACAACTCTAGTATTGCTTACCAAGAGCTCACTGATACCTTCTCTTTTCCTATCCTCCTGTTACTCTTTTCTCCATTGCCATGGTTTCAGCCTGTGGTATTTCACTGAACTATTTCCAGCTTGTTAACCATTGACCTGTCCCTATGGTACACCTCCTCCTGTCTCCTGCCTTCAAAATCTACCCTGTAACCTGTCCCTCTGTTTAAAAGTTGTCTGTAAAATACAATAAACCTTCCCAAAAGCCATTTACCTGCTGAAATAGTGACTCATGCTCTCTCCCGTACAAGACAGACGGGTGGCTAGACATACATGATCATCCAGTCTCTCCTTCCTGTGTCAGCCATCAGCTCCAAACCTCCTCAGCGTGGGTATTTGCACTGGTCTTGGCCAAATGTAAGGCCAGACCCTTACTCCATTCACATTATCATTTATCCTGTGAATCCACACATTTGTAGCCTGAATAGGCCAGAGTCACTCCTGAATTCAAAGAAGGGTTTGGGAAGCTGCACGTTCAGCAGGTGAAGATAAGAAGATGTAAGGAATCCATCTCCCCTCACCACCCCAAGACCTTTACATCCTCCAACCACGCACAGACATGTAGAGTTACTTTCCCTCTTACCTGCTTATAAGCAATCCTCCCTCTTGCAGGAGCTGACTGTCTCGGGGACCATCTGTGTAACTGGAGTGTGTATTGTATGCCATGCAGTTTGGGACAGATAATCCAAGAGCCTTTGAGCCAAGGCTTGCCATGCCTGCTGCTGCGGAAAGAAACGGAGGGTGCTCCTTGTGCTATGGGGAGACATCAGCCCCCCCACAGCATCCCCACACCACCCATTCCTCTTTCTGCACTGGTGGCAGCTTCAGCAGAGCTGCACAGGACCAAAACGAGGGCCAGCAGCTGGAGTATTGCCTGCTGCTCACACAGGGTGCTTCGGTCATTCAGCTCAGCCACTGCAGCTCTTCCCTCTCCCAGCCTGCTCTCTGCTTTCCATCTCATCTATAACTACGATGTTGTTGGGCAACCCAACTTCTTTCTCATTTGTCATGGGTGAAAGCTCCTTCCCATCTCCATTCTCAGCCTGGAGACAGGAGAACAGAGCACACCACGAGTGCATTACTGCTGGAGGGGGAACAGGACTTAGCAGCAGCCCTCACCAATTTACCTCCTCTTCCTCCCTCTTCGGCCTCAGTCCAAATCCCACCTGCCAGTGCACCTAGAGTCTGCCAGCCATTTGCAGCCAGCAGCTGGCATGATGTTCCTCAGAGGTGACCCGAAAAGCAAGTGTACTGAGCACAAATCTGGCTGCCCGGTCATATAGCATAAAGGAAAGCTCTAGGCATGCACACAGCAAAGGAAATTTTGCCATGGGTACAACTGTTAACACTTTAAAGTTGTTTTATAACAGTGTCAGACAAATTTGAAACAGCTGCTCTGTATGCTATTCATTTCCAGCGGCAATGTCTGTTTTTTTTTTACTTGCTATAAAAGAAATTGGTGCTGCTGTTGTTTACAAAATTACCCGGGCTGCACTTATGACTTCTAACTACTGATCTTGCTGTGCTCACAGGGACACCAGAAATGGCAAGATCAGGATTTTCTCAGCTAATGTTGGGGCCGCATCCCTGGAAAAGCTAAATGTTGAGTGCACTGTGGAAGGGAGCAAGCAGGGGCAGAAGGGGAGAATCACAGGCTCTCAATTCACATTTTCCTCTGACCTTTTGTCATTGAACTACTGAGCACTTTCTCATGCCGCTAAGCAATTAAGCCTCCCTGACATCGTGGCACTTATGAGAGAATTGCTGCTCATCTCAGCTGTGCTCAGAAACACCAGGTCAGGAGTCAGAGAACTGATAAACCCACCGAGGGGCTTGGAAACGTGTTCTGATGCAGATTTCCCCATCCGACATCTTCAGAGATGCTGAGGAAAGAGCAGGAACAGCTTCTCTTCAAACAGATTGCTAGGGGCAGGCACCTTCCTGTTTAATGAAGACCTGACTGCTTTATATTTATACAAGGTCAAGGCTTTATTATGCTTGTTTATCTACCTTAGAGTAGGACCCAGAAGGCCTAGGTGCAGACAAGGACCCTTTGGTCTACTATTGTGAAAATACTGAAGAGAAGCCAGGAAGCAAAAGAAATATATAAATATCACGCATCTTCCACCTTTCCATTTCATTATATTCTTTTGCCTTAAGCTCCCTTTTCAAATGAAAGGAAGTTTCTAGTGCTTTATTTACTTTTAACTCTTTCATTTATAAACCAAGTAGTTGCATCAAAGATGATTTGGGATGCTGCTGTTAAGTGATGCTGAACCCAGGGCAAAGGAGGGAGGTCTTGAGGGTTGCAAAGGAAGCATCCATGGCACTAAGGCTGCTTTTCTCCTGGGTAAAACTGCTGTGATAATGCTTTTTTTTTTTTTTTTCCCCTTAAAAAAAAAAAAAGTGCTTGGCGAACATTTGCTAAAAAGAGTTCTCAAAGGCTAAGAATGGTTTTTGCTGAATCTGCTGTCTATGATTAGGAAATGTCTAGCATGATGTGACCATCATTGCACATTCATGAGTCTCACTGTTTATAACAATAATAAAAAAAAAAAAGTATCAGCTTATATAGAACATCTGCAGGTTTATTTTTCTGTGAATGATTTCATTCTTAGTCACTGTCACATCTGTGTGGGGTCACTATTATCCCCTCACCTTTCATTAAATCATGACAAAAGTTTTGCTGTTGTTGTTTTAATATTTGATTTGTCATTTTTTAGATTAGCCTAGAATGTTTTGTTTAATTGCACTATATATATATATATGTATTCTATATATACATATATATATGTATATATACATATACATATATATGTATATATACATAATATACATAATACATACACATATATATATATGTATTTTATTTATTTTTTGCATTTGTGCTTTTCTCAAAGTGTCCTGGATTACATAAAGGGCAGGAAGAGGAAGTAATACATGTGTGAAATAAATAAAAGTATTTTAATAATAATTGCCTCTGGGTTAGTCATATCCTTGCAAATTACATCTGGCTGTGTTAAGAGTTATTGCTTTCACCTTGGATTCTCCGTCCAGCCATTAATTGCAAAGAAATGTCACTCTTTTAGTTAGAGCAATAATAACAACAAATTCTCGTTTCTAAAAATGCCACCCAATAAAGATTCTGCTTCCAGACTGTTGATGAGATGTATAAGCATTTCCATTCAGAAAGCAAAACTGAGAGATTTAAAACAACAGAGATTTAAAACAACATGGAAAAAATGTCAAAGTTCTGACTCCAAATTCTGTGCTGTGACAATTTAAACCTTTCCTTTAGCGCTCAAACTTATGTTTTATGTTTTAAAAAAGACGTAGCTATGAAAACCTTCTAATCTACATGACTCATAAGTTGATAATTCACAGATGATTCTATTTCTTTTGCTTCGTCAACACAACCAATGTTGAGAGCCAAGATGAACTCAGCTTGCCTTCTTTAATCTGGAGGCCTCCTCTGAGTAGCAAAGAAGCCTGGAGTCAGATTCATCGAGGCCCAAGCCAGAGGCTAAGGTGCGGGCATTTCTGTCTTCAGATTGCTTGCACTGACACCTAACTCAGACTAAACGAATAAGCAAATCTTGAGGCATTCAGCTGGATCACACCCTGCTATGCCAGCTGCATACAAAGAACCAAGACATGTTTTTCTAATGTAGAAAATGAGATGAGCTAAGCATTGCAAAGCAGGCATTTGAAAGGCTGACAGCCCTGGTCCTGATTCAGCCAAAAGGATGTGTGCCAGTCTCAGGCAGGGTTCATTCGCCTTTTGCAGGGCCTCATCTGTGATGCTGACTTGCTGCAGGTTAATTTCTTCATGGGCGATAGCCTATGCCCCTGGGCTCCTGCGAATCATTGTAATTGTTCACCTTTATAGCTAGATATGACTACGGCTCAGACATGTTGTCTCCATCGCCCTTTTCCACATGCTCATTTTACTTTTCAACCTCAGTAGAGGGTTTAACAAGAATGATCTTCCAAAAGAAAAGATTTTGCTACGAAGCATATCAGCCTACTGGAGAGGAATAAAAAGTGGTGATTATTTCAATCAGCTCAAGAGTCTCTCTAACAGATTGGCACCACATGAGTCACTTTTATCATTTTATGGTAATTTAGATCTCAAGATGAGAAGGAAGATGTACAATACTTGTGACATTCTCCACCTGCTCTACTTCATGGTTGTGCACATGTATCTCAATCGGACAATCATGTTTATACCAAAATAAACATCCCAAAATGTTCTGACTGTACACAGGTACAACTCTTTCTAGTATATATGAAGAAAGGGAACACTTGAGAAACAACGATACTTAATTGTTGCTTCTAAATCTGGTAGCGTTCTGCCTCCTGATCCTGAGAAGCCTGTTACCTCATCTAATCCTGCATTGTGGCCCCACTGAGAATGAGCCCGAAGCACCTCAGCAAGAGGTAAAAAATCAGACTTCACTGTGAGAACATTTTCCTTATTTGACCTAAGTATTTTTTTCCTTGGAAACATATCTTTTACATCTTTTACTAAACTCTGTGTGTCCTGCTGGTAAATACCTTCCATGTTTGTTATTTTAAATATGAGTAAATGGCTATGACCTCTTTCCAAACGTAATCATTCCCTGGGCAAACAGTAAACATTACATTTTTTAAGCACTGCATTGTCTGCAAACTACATGTATTTTGGTCACTCTTCTCTGCATTCTGTGATTTTTCTGCAATAAGATGCCCAGAGAAAAGCTACAGGGGTGACTACAGTCTCATTAAGCATTGCTACCTTCCCCATCCATTTCATGCATTTGGATAAGCAGAACTAAAATTACATTAGCTGTTTCTGTTGGCGTAGAGTTAAATTGTTGCTCACTGCTCTTCTGACATAACCACTTTTCAAGTTACTTTCCTACTACTAAATAGTTGTTTTTTTTCCCCAACTAAATACATATTTCCTCATCAAGGTTGAAACATGCCTCCTTATAACTGGACCATATGATGACTTCCTGAGTATGAATGTCCCCACCCCTATCCAACTAATGCCTTGCATAAGCTTCCTAGGTGCTGCTTATCCATTTGTTTGCACATGCTTGTACATTAGTTCAGAAAGCATCCAGGGCTTGGACTCTCTGGATATAAAAAATAATAATAAAGAAAATGTCAGTAATGAAGCTCCTCAGGGAGCCAGAGGCCTGGCTCAATAGATGTGTTGGAAGAATGGCTTACACACTGTATGGAGGTTGTGATGCCCTGTTCATGACTGTATTAATTTTAGATCAGCTGAACCGGTTTTCTCACAGCCAGCTTCCAAAGAAGCATTGCACACCAGGACTTTCCCTTGCTGTGATGTTGCACTACAGAAACACTTTCTGGTGGTTGCAAATGGACTGATAAGACTAGAAGAAACATGGCACAAGCCAAAACATTTAATGGTTTAGAGAAGCAAGTTCAGATTAAAGTAATAATTTTTCCAGAAGCAATTCTGAATGATACATCGGTAATTTATACCTTCTGCTACTTAAATAAAATAGGAAATACCATGATTGCTGAAAAACAGTGTGGCAGAAGTTATTCTTTAAAAAATTACAAAATATTGTTTTAGACATAAGACATTACAGCACCAAGCACACATGCTCTCTCTGTTCTGTCCCAGAGTGTTGAAGAATATTAGAATCCTAACGATTTTTTCCCCTTCAGATTATTCCTCCATAGGGCATCAGTGTTGGGCAGAGCTAAATTGTTGTTGAGGTGTCCTCATTGTCATCACGTTAAATATATACATACTTCTTGTAATCCCATTATGTCTGAACTCATGCTTTTCTTGTGTTTAACTTGGAATGAATTACCAAACCACTATAGGATTTTTAAAAATCTGAATTGCTTCCCAAACCAGAACTTGGACATTAAACCCAACATAACTTTACAAAATCAAGTTTATTTGGAATGACACAAGCATACTGAGCAAGATGACCACAGAGAATGCTTCTCCAAGACATTTGTAATGACTGAAAGCTGATTCCATTTTAATTGCAAATCAGGACGCATGAACTAGCTATCAAATCATCTTTAAAAAAAGACAGAATGTACTGCTTAACCGAGGGGAGTTTACAGCCTCCGGTAGCACTATAGGTAGCCAGCACATAAGGCACAATTTTAATATTCAGTTGACTTACAGGTTTAAAGGGCTGAGTTAATGAAGCCGGGACTATTTTGTTCAAGTACTCACTTCTGCCAGTGCACTCGCAGTGCTGCCTCAGCAGCGAGGCTCCTCCAAGAGCTGTGCCAAGAGGAAGCTCTCACACCCCAGCGCACAGGGCGCTCGCTACGCAGCCACAGACTACTTCCAGAGGGCTGGCACCAGTTAATCCGTCAATGAAAACTCTCCACCGTACCACTTCGATCTTACACTCCGTGATGTTTTTGCCTTCAAAGTTTCTGCTGAGGACGAGCAAGGCCTGGCTGAGCTGCAGCCCGGCTGGTTCACCAACAGGGAGTCAGTCGGTCAGCCTGAGCCTCGATGGCTGTTGGATAAACCAACTGCTGCTAGCGAGCTCCATCACAAACCTCTTCAGAAGCAGTTTGTTTACATGAGTTTAATTAAATTTCAACACATAAACAAGTTTTAGGCTTGTCTCTGTGCATTCTGTAACGAGTTTTTTCCCTCTACTATGAATTAATTTGATACAAAATTCTTAAAGATGGTCAGTATTTAAGCCAAAAGGGTTTTGGCAGAATTAATTAGCTGTTCACCAAGACCTACACACTCCAGGGTTTGTTAACAACATTTATTACTTTTGATGTTAAACACCCTTGGGTTTAGGTTCAAAGTCGAACCCTAAGATAACACCACCTCAGGAATGTGTCACGGTTCCACCTGCAGAATCACCACACGCCATTTTTTCCCACAAAGAGCTCAAAAGTGCCATTTCTGGCAGGGGGCCGGCGTTATTTCCCCCTCTCAGGGGCACCCAAGGCACCGTACGGCTGCCGCTGAGGCCGCCTTCACCCCGGCCATTCCCCCCCAACCCGGGGCCAGCACTGCCCCCATTCCCACCGCTGAGGCCAGCCCTCAGCTCAGCCGCGCACAGAACACAGGACAGCAGCGTGCTTTAGGAACGGGGCCGTTTATTATTTGCTGTAATTATTATTTGCCCGCAGAGGGGCGGGCAGCAGCCGTGCGGCCGCGGGCTGACAGCGGCGCGGCCCCACCGGGCCCCGCTGGGCCACCGGCCCGCTTCCGCGTCGCGGGGCTACTGCGCATGCGCCGCCACGGCCGGCCCCTCTCCCTCCCTCCCTCCCCCGGCGTTCGCCGGCTGTACCACCATGGCGTAACGTGTGGGTGGGAGTGACCGCGGGGTAGAACAGCCAGCCGGCCCTGAGAGCGCGGGCAGCCCCTCACGGCCTCTTTATAGAGATACCCGTTCCCTGATAGAGTGTGCGGGTGTTTCCTCAGCTCGCTTTTCCCTTCATCCCCACTCCCTTTCAACGCCGTCTCCCCCCGGGGCACCACATTGGTACGGGCCGCTCCCAGCTGATCCGGCGGCTGGGCGCAACCATCGCGCTCAGGCCGGGGGGGAGGCGAGGTGCCGGGGCCGGACCCGTGCCTGCGGAGAGGAGAGGGGAGGGGCGGGGAGGGGGGCGCATTGTTGAGTCAGGGGCCGAGCGGCGCGGACGGGCGCACCTCTCCGCGGCGCCGGGGGGGGGACGTCACAGCGGGCGGGCGGCACCGCGGGCCTCGCCGCTAGGGCGCGGCCGGCCCCCCCCGGGAGGACACCCCTCCGCCGCCTCCCCGGTGGTGGCGCCCGGCTCCAGCTGACCGGCCTGGAATCCCGGCTCCCAGCCCCGCCGCCCCCCCCCCTCCTCCTCCTCCTCCTCCTCCTCCTCCCCCCCCACCGCCCGCCCGCCGCCGCCCCGGCCCCGGCCTCGGCCTCGGCCCCGGCCCCGGCCCCGTCATGGGAGACGCCGGCAGCGAGCGCAGCAAGGCGCCCAGCCTGCCGCCGCGCTGCCCCTGCGGCTTCTGGGGGTAAGCCAGGGCCCCGCGGGGCCGGGAGGGGCGGCGGTGGGGAGGGGGGGGGGCGTTGTGGCCCCCTCAGTGTGGGGTTGGGGCCGGGTTGGGGCTGGTTGTGGCCCTCAGGTGGGGGCAGGCCCGGCTGGGAGCCCCCCCCCGGGTCCCTCCGGGTCCCTCTGGGTCCCTCTGGGTCCCCCTGCCCAGCCCCACAGGGAGCCGGGGGGTGTAGGGGGGGTGTGGGGGGGTGTAGGGGGGTATGGGGGGGGCAGGTCGCGCTGCTCCCCTCAGGGCAAGGGGAAAATGCTGTGTGAAATGGTGGTCCCGGCCCCTCGGCAGCCCCACGGCCTGCCTGGCTGCTGGCCGGCCTCCTGCCAGGAAGGGAGAAGTAGGGCCGCTGCCACAGAGCCCAAAGTGGGGTGGAAATACAAAGCCAGGCCCTCGCTCACCCCTTACCCACCCCAGGGTGCTGGGCGCGCTCCCATCGCCGGTCATTTGTAGTTAATATCAGGGGTAGCGTGGCAGGTGGTGTGCTGCCAGGCACACGCCATCACAAACTGCCCCTAACACACATATCTATACCCATCTATATACCCCCTATTAGTCCCCAACGCTCCCGCTGACGAAATGCTCAAAACCCACAGGACTGCGCAGGCTTCTGGGGGCTCACCTGAGCTTTGGGCTTGCCCCTGGTTGTGCCTTCCTGGGATTTGTGGCGTGCAATGTAAGGTGCTGGGGGGAAGGAGGTGCGATGAGGGCGACTTAGCGGTGTCGCTGTACCTGGGGTGCGCCCACCGGAGTGGCAGGATTTCATGTGAAATCCATTTTCACGAGTTATGGCCAAAAACGTGGAGCGCAGCGTACGCCCTGGCCCTGCCGGGAGTGATTATGCAAGGCATGTTACAAATATGCAGTAAATTGTTTTTGTTAATTCCTGTTTTCTTAGGCTCCCATGTTTGGAGCTGATGCTTGCTTTCTGCAGCGTGGTGGGGAGCAAGTCGCTGCTGTCTCTAAGGCAGCGCACCACCCGCCTCCTGTAACCTGATCTTGGCGTGAAGGGAGAGTCACCGAAAGTTGAAAGTGAACTTTTCCTCTGGGCTGAACTTTGGGGCTAGTTCAGAGGGTTGTGATAACGAGACAAAAATCTGGTGCGTCGTGTTTGAGGATCTGGTTAATGGTGACAGGAGGCCCTCAAGAAAACCCATTGCCCTTTAAAGCCATTACTCTTTTCTTAAAGCCTACATTTCCCTTGAACAAACAATTACCAAAATGCTATTTGTTGCTCCCTTTCTACCAGGTGCCTTTCAATACTCTTTGGCAAGCTTTAGATCTATATTTTCACTGCAAAAAATGAATAAATTGCACCATCAGCTTCCAGTCTGATGGCTTGTTGTGCTTCTCTGTCTTGAAGAAACTTAAGTGATGTCCTCTCCCTATTCACCTGGGCCTTGGCAGTGCTTGAAAAGATCTGCTGGTAAATCTGCATGGACATGCCCTTGTAGCAGCGTTGCACTGGCAGGAGTACTCATGGTGTCACAGTTTTATGCCAGCATTCTGAAGAAAGTAAGTCATGCTGGGATAAGGAGCTGTATGCCTCTGAAGCTGGAGTTCTGCTGCTCTTGGTGTCAGTTAGGGTTGTGCCAGCAACGTGTCTTAAAGAGGATGGAGTCTTCCTGGTGACCTGTATGTCGATTTGACACATGGAATAACAGGGCCATGCTTGCCTTTCGCTGCAGGATTATAGCATTTAATCCTATGAAAAGTTCTAAAACTTGCAACTTGATGAAATAATTTCAATAAATTTTCTAAAGAAAGGCATGTAGAGGGATAGCTTTGCTTTGTTTCCTGGTCTGCATCAGTCCAGTGATGGAGAATCTTCGGATGCCCACTCTTGAGTGCTCCTGCACCATGCAGGCTGCAGAAGAGTTCATTGCCAGCAGATCAGACCGTGGGGTCTAGATGTTACATCTTGTGGCTGAGTGTAAAAGATAGCGTTGGGGCTTGGTGCTGGTGGTTTTGTTTGTTTTATTTTGGCTTGAATTTTATTTACTGCTAGCAATACCATTTATGGTGAGGTGAATACTTTTCTGCAGTAATCCACAAACAGCACTAAGGAAAATATTGAGAAAAGCATTAAGAAAACCATTGAAGTAAGCTGTGGATCTGTGGGCTGAACTTTGCCTATCGATGCATAGTCATAAAGTAGCTCCTGAAGTACACATTGGTCTTGCGATGGTATGTGAAGGGTTAGTGAGAGGGCTGTACATACTATCGCATTAAAGTTGGAGGGGTTCTTTTAAAATGCTGAGTTTTACATTAGAAATTCAGATCCTGTAGGTTGCAGGAATCTCTGGTGACTGGAAAACTACTAAACTCTTGATGTTTCAAGATCTAAGAGACTGAAAAATGAACAACTGAAAGAAGGGACTTGAGTGAGCCTGCTCAGAACTTCTGAAACATCTGCTTAAGGTCAACAACTAACGTTTTCTTACCTTTTGTGGAAGATCACAGAAGCCATCCTTAAATCTTCTGCAGACTTCCCCTTCTCTTTAGTATGTCCAGTCTGTCATTTTTGCTCCAGCGAGGTTCAGATGGAACACGGAGATCATCTTTATGTTTTTACAAAATCATCTCGCACAGATAGCCTCAATTGGGCAAGCCTCATCTGTATTGATTTATTTATGAAAAATTCACACAGCTTGCTGTTTGGAAATATTTTACCCCCTGCTCTTTCTATTTTTATATCTTAAACTTCAGTTAGTTGCAACTGTTTCGCTTTTTATTGGAATAGTTTTTGTGTATAAAGGTTGGAAAGGGTGCAGTGTGCAAGATGTTATTTTAGATTACTTCATTTAGGGTTTATGCTGTGCTTAGCTTCTCATTCTTATGATCTGGAAAAAATCTTCTTTTTCTGATTAACAGACCATGTAACATTTTTTTCTTAGATGAGTGGATTTCAGAAACCAGCCTTTCCTGACATATATAAAATCTTCAGCTCCGTGTTAATAAATACATGAAAATACTACTATATATATATATATATTCCAGTTAAGCCACTTTGCTTATTAGAGATGAGGCATAATCCTTTAATGAACTTCATGTTGGCAGTTCCCCATCGGCTTCTGAAGGGCTCCACAAAGGTTTCACTTGCGTATAGCTCATCAAAGGGCTGGGGCTTTTACTATTACACTGTTACATGCGTGGATGAGACTTGAGAGCTGAAATACTCCTTGGCTGGTAGAAGTGCACATTGTGAAGGAGCGAGTCAGAGGGCAACGCTGCTGGGATTCAGATTGTACCATAGTGAATGCTGCTTGGTTTTCTTACGGTCCAGATGATGCCAGACCATCGCGCTTCGTGCCTTCGAACCAGGAAAGAAGGGAATATGCTAATGGACATAAAAGAAATGAATTCCATTCTTGAAATGGTGGCGACCAGCAGGAAGTTGATTGAAAACACAGTATGATTAGTTTCATCTCATCTTATTTCTGGCACTATAAGGTACTGTAGTCAGCTGAAACTGATGGCGATGCTGTTTGAGAACACGCCAGCAGGGGTTTTGCAGGATGATACCATTTGTTCTGCCTTCTCTGACACTGCATGCATCATAGGCATGGTGAGGCATTGTGCCCCAAGCATGATGTGCAGACCCAATCCAGAGTTTATTTCAGAGTCTGGATTTTCCAGTTACTTGTGTATCACCAGGGCCCTGCCATGCCAAACTGGCTCTTCTCTCAATTTTGTTTCCTAAAATTAAAACACTTGATGAAATGGTGCATCATTTAACCTAAGCATGATTAGCTTGTGACTATATATCACCAAAGCTTTTTTTCGCTTATAAGCAACTAATGACATATATATATGTATGTATGTATATGCCGTTAACGAGCTGCCTCTTTGGCTAATCTTTTCCTTTTTTTTTTATGGGTGATTGCAGCTGTTCATTCCATAGGAGCTCTCAGTGACTGTCCATTTATACTTTCTAATCTCATAGGCTGTGTACGTCATCCTCAATGAATAATGCCTTCATAAACCTAATTTGAAGTACTGTTGAAACACTCCATAGATGTTCCAAAGTGAGGCTTGATGAAACTGTAGAAATAGGCCCGTTTTCCTCTGAGAATTAGTTTTTGCTGGCCTTGAATCATGCAGTTACTTAGGCTTTCGCTTACTCTATCTTTGGATCAGATGCTAGAAAAAGTAACGACGTTGGCAGCTTATGCAAGTCAGTGCATCCAGTACCAAACAAGTTAGCGTTTATTAGCCCTCGGTACTAACTGAGGTCTTTGAGTGCCCAGGGAGGACACAACAAGTGCCTGGGGTAGCCGTGTGTGGGTAGTGCTGTGCGAGGGGCAGGGTGTCTCTGCAGTGCTACTGCTGACAAGAAATGCCAATTCTTTCAGTTGTGATATGTTGATTTGAATGAATAAATACATTAACAATGCTTGTGTTTTAGGAAGGCTAATTCTTGCCGTGCTGTACAAGACCCAAAACGTGTTTTTCTAAGAATAAAAGCTTACTTGCTTTTATTGCTTTCAAGTGTGCTATAATACAAGTAAAATTAACTTCCATAGAATTACATGAACATTTATAGGCCATCTATTTCAGTGAGCTAGAGTTGGTTTGAATCAGGTAATTAATTTGCCTGAAGTGGTCCTTATATTTTGTTTTGGCTTTAGCTTATGGCTAAAATACTTGAATTTCTTTATATATACTATAAATGAACTTATTAAATACTATGTTAAATTCTTGGGTGAAAGTGAGTGGAGCAGTTTGTAGTTAAAGCCATCTTTAACTGCTGCGAGGTAGGTGTATTGCACAAACTGGAAGAAGAAATTATTTAACTAACAGAAACAAAAGGCCTAATGAGGAATTGGTCTAGTCACAGCTTTTCCAAGGAAATGCTGCAGAGGATGTTGAGAAACTTTGGGCAGACGATGATTTTTTTTGCTTGGATTTAAGTTGTAGAAGATACTGAGGATTACGAGACATGGAGAAGCTTCAATCCAAGGAGACAGCGGAGAGAAAAAATGGACTTTGTCACGTTCCCTGTTTGAATAACAATATACAGAATGAAGAACAAAAGCTTGTGAGGTTCTTGGGACTTCCCTCAGTCATAACACAACTAACAGAGCATCTCAACTAAAGTCAAAAGGTAGACTTTTTCTATCCAGCGAACAATTTCTTTTTGCAACCACAGTCACCAGGAAGATACTCCATTTTGGATCAAGGCTTAGCTTTCTTTTTGCTGCAGAAGCTGACCTTTGGGAGTAGGGGTTACTGGCACTTGAAGTAAAAGCAGATGAATTGGATTTGATATTTTAACTGTAATAAGCTCTCTTCTAGGAATGTGAAAACAATGCTTTCTTCTGCGGTGCTTAACAGAATAGACAAAACAGAAAGGAGATTTTGTTATTTAATAGAAAACAGCTGTTCTGGATCATGCCAGAGATGCATCCAGCCCCAACTCTGATTTTGGGTGATAAGTGATGCTGGGGAGTAAGTGTAAGAACAGAGCAGGCATGCAGCGATGCTTATCTTGGTATATTTCTCCTTTACTTCTGGCAGTCTGACATGGGGCTGTCCTCCGTTTTATAGGTGTATGGCTAAGCAGGTCTTAATTATTTTTATGAATTTGCATAATGACTTCTTGAATCCTTATGTACTCTTGACCCTCACAACATCCTGCAACAAGTAGCTCCATAATCTCTTTATGGGGGGAAAAAAAAAGTAGTTGATTTTCTTTCCTTTAATCTTGCTATGTGATAATTTTAAGGAGTGAATAAATTCAAGCAGCTGGTGTATGAGGGTGTTTTGTTTAAGAAGATCCAAAAATAGGCCTGCTTGATTAAAACTGTCTATTTACTTCTTCAGGGAAGCCAGAATTTGAGAAAACAAACACTTGCTTAAACTATGAGTTTATTCAAAATCTTTATATAAAATGTTGTAGAAATACTTCCTAATTATAGATCGATGTGCTGCTAATTATAGACAGCTGTATCCAGCACCTTTTAATCTAACCAAATTCCTCAGTGGTCAGAATGAAATTTGGTTTCATTCTGCTGCTTCTACTGGTGGAGCAAAGAGGGATGAAGCAGGTTTTGTGTGCTGCTTTTGGAAGCTTGGAGGAGTTGAGAGTAAGAAGTTGCTGTGTCTGCGTCACCGGCCAGGTGTCCATCTTTGTGTCAGTCAGTGTCGTCTTCGTTTTGTTTGTAAACTGTGATTAGCTGAAGGTATTGGCAATGATTATTCCTCGGGTAATGCTACGAAATATCTGTCACGCTAGTAAAACATTCAACTGTTGTGTGGCTGCATAGATGTATCGTGTTTTGTGTATTGCTTCACTTCACTGAGCGTGCTTCAGGTTGTCTGGCGTTCCTAATGGTAAGCCCGGGCTGTTTGAAGGTTAGAACACAGGTATCGGTTTTGAGGACATCCTGCTCTTGTTCTTAATTGCGTAAGCTTTAACCATTTCAACATCAAACTTCCACAGAAATGTTAATGTCCCTGCTGCGTGTCGGGCCCACAGGGCCCAACGTGTAATATTAAAGCCTCAAAATGATGGAAGCCTCACAAGCCAGCGTTTCCTTTAATGCTTTGCATCGCTGCGATTTCAACATCTTAACTTCAGAGAGTGATCCATGATGGATGCATGCATTGGAGATGTTTGGTTTGGACTGGAATATTTTCATTAACGTGCTATGCCAATTATTAATGGGTTTTAAAATTATTTTAAATTAGAAGTTTGTGTATGTAAATAAACACAGGCTTCTTAAGAGGCAGTTGGTGGAAATTACCGATGTGATATGTTTTCTCAGTGAAATGATGCTTATATTCTTTGAAGTTTTAAATGCTACAGTACTCCTCTATCTCCTCAAATATACGACCCTGCCTGGCTCACTTTGGGTCTTTAAAGTGTTGGCACAGTATCTCGTGGCAGTTTTTGGATGATATTTGACCTTGACTACAGTGAAACTCTTATCTGGATCTCAGAGAGAAGCTTCATATTCATTTCAGGCAGGTAAATCAGAATGATCTGTTCTCTCCCCCCTTTTGCTCAGATGGCACTACAGATGCCCTTGCTGTCTGTTCAGTGTCATCAGGGCTCACTAGCATGGAGTCTGTCCTTTATTTTTGGAAGAAGAATTAAAAATCAGGCATGTATACAGCATGGATTTACTTTCCTAGTTGACAGATTTGTGGAGGACCTTAGGTTTAAGTGGGGGTTTAAAATAATTTTTTAACGCTTTTTTAAATCATGTATCACAAGAGAAGTCAAACAGCTATGTATACATGTACATAGATCCATTTACAATAAATTATTCTTTACCTGTATTTAGGAAGATGTCTTAAATGAAGGATTTTAACATTCCAAGAATTGGAGACCCAAGACACTTGTAGACTGTTCAGTTTCTCTGTTAACAGTATCTGAACAGTAGCGTCGTGGAAAGTGCAGCAATACGTGTATGGAGAAGTTGTTGTGTTAGGAACTTGTGGATGGGTTTTTACATTGAATGGGTTCTCTGGGGTCTTCCAGTTATGAGCAGCAGGGGCCTGCCCTATTCCAGGCTCATTGGGATTTGGTTCACTTCCTGCCACTTAACCTGGCCACCATATGCCTGCTCTGAACTTGAATGATGTAGGTCAATGCGAGGAAGATAAATTTCAGTTTCTTAATGATGTAATATTTTCATTAGTGTGCTAGGGGAATTCATTTTTAAAGTGACTTTCATTGACATTGTCATTTAATCTATATACGTTGGCTAGTGTTAGATTGACAATGCTTATTTGGTGCAAATGAGAGTAATTGTAAGTAATGAACAAATTTGAATGGAGCTGAAAAGTGGCTTTCTATAATTTTAATAAGCAGTGAGACAAACTGTGAGAAAGAGAGGGTTGGTGATTACCACCTGTACTTTCTGACTCTACTGCTGTAGTGTGCTGCTGGGTGAGTTGTTTGAATTGGGGCCTGTTTTGCAATGTATGCACTTAACTTCTTGTTTGAATGAAGAAATTCTATTTAATTTCTAAGCACGGAAGATAGCCTCCTAATTGTGCAGGATCCGAAGCCATGTCCTCATGGACTTAATGTGACTTTCTGAGATCAGCCCTGTCGCCGTAACAGCTGTGTTTTGATCCCTAATGATATGTTGGAGGTGTCTCAGGGTACGTTGTGTGTACAAAGGAGGTAAAATGCTGCCTTTTGGAAAGGGTCCCTCGGTGCTGGAGGCTGCGTTGTCCTTCTAACCGTTGATCAGATTGATTTCTGGTCAAAGGTACTATCAATATTAGTCCAGACTGTTGATGAATCAGTTCTGGGTCTTCAAAACTTTTCTTCAGCAAATATCCAGCATTGCTCAATAAAATGCATTTTTAGCTAGACAAAGGTGAATCTTAGGTCAGGTATTGCTGACAAGAGTTTAATGTCAGCTGTAGTAATGCTTGCTCATTGTTAATGTCCTAGGGGGACTTTTTTAATCTCCTTCAGGGAACTAATGGACAGGAATGGTTTCTTAAACTGTCCAAGTGTTAACACATGCTGAAGATAGATTTCTAGTGTTGCCCTGAATCATTAACATATTAATCTATTCAAAATTTAATAATTCCTATTTTTAGAATCAATTTTTGACTGCATAGTTCTCTGAAGGAATGAAACACTGGATGTATTTTAACGTAGTGTGATTCTGTAATAAAAGTGCCTTCCAATTTTAATTTTATGTTTGTCTAATTCAGTTTTTAATGGCAAAACTCTTATGGAAAATATTAGGGTTTCTTTTTAAAAATGCTCACAGTGTTAGGAGATTGAAAATACGGCAGTTCTTTGGAGCAGCTGACATTTTGGGTTTTGGTTTTAGATAGGAGTGTGGAGCCGAGCTATAATTGATAAAGGGCTATTAGGAATAGTCCACATATACTCAATAATTTACCTCATTAACCTAGGTGCTCATTCTTCTTTGGAGCTTTTAAAAGAAAACAATTAAGAATAGTACCCGAACACTTAAGATTTCTTCACATTGGAGCTTTGTGATTAATACTTCATTACAAAGTCATTGAAATTAAACTTGCCTTGGAAATAATTAACTGCAGATGGAACAAACTGACTCCGCGTTAGATTTAAGGAAGTAGACTGACTGATGTTTGTAACTCCTGGTGTTGTCCAATGCACGGGGTGTTTGTGATGCTCTAAAATAGACATGCTAGAAGTGTTTCTTCTCTAGAACTAGTTATTCTAAGTCCATTATAACTGGAAGTGTTCAATGTCACTACATCCTCTTCTCTTCTTTTGCCTGTAGTTTCTTAGAAGAGTCATTGGTTTTATGTTGGGCACTAGGCATATTGCAGTTTCAACTTCATGCTTGGGTACGGTGATTCCAGATCTATAGATATTATTTCCCTAATGCTGAGTGCCATTCCCTTTAGTCTTCTCTGTATTTAATAGCTAGAAGTCCTTGACATTGAGGTTTGTTGGACCATGTTTTTTCACATGCATGTTTTCCTTCATTAATGAATCACGTATCACTCTTTATTTAATTCCACAGTGGTTTAGGAGCCCTGACTGGAAGTCCTGGTAGCGGGGAGTGTTTACAGCTTCCCAAGCCCTGTCCTCCATAGAGAGGTGTTTGTTTTAAATCAGCACTTGCTGTAAAACAACGCTGACCCATTGACATGTTGTTTCCAAGGATATCCGTGTTGAAGGAAGTGTTTGTGGTGGGTGGAGGAAGCTTCTTTCAATCAGGAGAGTTGCTATGCAATTAGGAGAGCAAGAACCGCCTGCATTACACATCTGCAAGGCTCAGGTGGTTTCGTAGCATGCTCCTGATGAAGATAGGGCCCCATTATTATCCATTATTCTTTGATGCAGTGTTTCCTTTTGCTATTAATGTTCTCATGTGACTAATTCAGGCATGACCAGAAATCTTTCTGGTGAATAATTAACGCTTCCTGTCCTGCTCAAGTGGCTTGTAAGGACGGATTCAGATAGTAAAGGAAAAAACACCGTGATGTATGTCATTAGGTAGTAAGTTAAGCAAATGCATTGCATCATTCTTTCAAAATAAAGTAAAATACTGGAAATTTCATCACTTACTGGCATAGCAGGAACTTTACTATTACAGGTTAGAATTCGGTTGCCTGAGCTGACATGTCCTCTGAAATGCATCTGAAATTCAGATAACTGCAATTACTGCTTGCTTTTGTAACCACTAATTGGGAAGCCAAACTAAACAGTGCTAGGCCAGGGCTCTCAGCAACTGAAATCTGCAGCTTTCAGACAATGTAGCAGAGCTTGCTGTAGTTGTTGGTTTCCTGTTCTGTGTGTGTCCTCAGATCAGTTTCCCAGCACATTGCTAGGTGTCTAGATGACAAAAAGTGATTGAGCCACTTTCCTATTGGTGTTCTTTCTGTCATTACTGTTTCTGTTGGCTGAATTACTAGTGGCTTGCTGACTTCTTTAGCAACATGTTTTGTTGCAAACTTTGGTACAGAAATGCTTTTAAGTAGTCTTTATGTTGCAACTTTATGTGCATATAATTCTTGGAAGTGTTTTATGTGTATACACAGAGAATTAATAATTTCTTTGCAGTTTTTGATATAAAAAAAAATAAAAACTGAAATGATTTGTCCTGAAGTAGTCATCATATAGTTAGTGTAGCTGATGACTTGACTGTAGCACAGAAGACTGCTCATACACATTTATGAGTTTTGAGGATTAAAGTCTCTCTAAGTATCTTTTCTTTGTTGGGCCAACTATTCTAGCAGTATTTTTCTTGATACAAATGTCATACAAAATAAAAGAGAAGGTTTGGGGGTTTTAGTTAGTTTTGAGGACTACTTAAGGCCATTCAGCCAGTAACTATTTCAGTGATTTTAGGGGCCATATATATTTGCACCACTAAGGTTTATGTGGTGAGACTGGTGCTCCAAAAACAGGGTTGCTCCTGAGGCTTGTATTCTCTGGGCATGGTGATGGCAGTTGGAGAAGAGGGTAGGGGGAATGGTGTAGATGATCCTTATCTTGGGTTTTATGGTTATTTGGTTAATCAGCAGTGCTTTCCTTTCTTCTGCTTAGCTTTCTTGTCCCTTATCATCTGTGAAAGACAAATTCTGAAAGTAGGTTTTACATTTTTGTTATATCAACTCAATACCCAGCATGCGAAACGTAGACTAACTGTTTGGACACGCCAGCTCCCTTCAGTATATGGGGAAACTGCTCTGCTTTTTCCCAGTGTATATCAAGGCATCACCTCTGTCTCCAAAATCAGTTCTGTCTGTATGCTTATGTTATCATGGCTGCAGCAGTGCTGCTGGTAGGAAATAGAAGATGTTTTCTACCAGCTAGCTGAATAGATGACCTTAGTTATTGCTTGCGTGGCTGCTGTCAGTTGGTATTTGTAGGTATGGTTCAGAAACTGTTGTTTCTGCTACAATCAGCTAGCAAGCACTGAACGTGGTATTACCTTTATCACAAAACATATTAGCTGATAGTTCAATTTGTCTGTCTAAAGACAGCTATGGACTTGCTTGATTCACTTTGATTCTGGTTGAATTAGTCAAATGTAAGTGTTTCCTGTGAAAGTATAGGTGGTGTTTTCCTTTTCCCATAATGGAAAGAAAACATCTCCTTATTTGAGTTGACTCAAGGCAAAGTAATGCTTAGATAGCAAGAAGGTCCAAATTATTTGTTTGCCAGGCTAATGTTTGAAGGGGCAGTGTGTTAGGTGAAAGTACTAGGAAGTAAGGGGGCAAGAAAATCATGTACATGAAGTTCATAGCACACATATTTGCTATTCATTAGTTTAATTGTTAGAGATCCCTTTATTTGTCCTGTACCAGTTTCTCAAACTACTGCGGTGGAAGTGGCGAGGGAGGACTGTGTGCTGTCCTTACAGAAGGGGCCCTCCATGAGAAAGGATGGAAAAGGTGCACGGATGTTTAATGAAAAACTTTTCCAGGATTCTGCTTGACTTTTTTTTTTTTTTTGACACTTTTTTTTCTCTTGGAGATTAGAGATGACTGAAGAGGTATGAGTTGCTGCTGCTGCTTGCTTACTTAAACTTTTTAAATCCCTTTTTAACTACTGCTTCTATTTAGGATTTAACATTCATTTGACGTGGATGATTGAGCAGTAGACTTGCAGTGTACAGCTCCAGCCTGGGACAGTGGTTAGGTGGTTAAAACTTGCTTGTTCTCCTTGTGTATGACGAGGTTACGCATACCTTGGATGAGTGCTCAGGATGAGGTAACGTTATGGGGCTCATTTTTTTTAACCTGCTGTTAATGATCACTCAGTGCTTGGTTACGGGGCCTTTCCCTGAGATTACCGTCAGAAATGCCTCAATAGCTGATCCACCGAAGGGGCCTTCGCTGTTTGCTCTGCGTGCGTGTGAACAAAATATTTAACTTGGCCCTGATTTGCCCCAGCCCGAATGAGATGCAGTAAGTGTGCTGATTGTGATTTATCCCTTCGGTCTCAATTAGCAAAGGGAAATTGTAAGGAGCTGAAGCATTTTCCCACGTCTTCTCTATGTTATTTCAAAACAGGAAAATGATGCGGATAACATAATGGTTTCTGTGAGTGCTGTGATACCCTTGGTTTTGTTCATGTAAATAAATGTAGGCTGTCTGCTCTAAACACTTACAAAGCAGTAAGAGCTACCTTGTGAAAATGACAACTGTGAAGATTGCAGTTTGCGTTTGCATTAATCTGGATCACCGAAGACGGCAAAGCCAAAATACCAGTCTGTGTAAAGGTTTCCTTCTCCTGTCACGGGATGAAGGATTGTTTTTTCACTAGATGTTTGAAACCCTTGAACTTTAAGCAGAACGTGCGTGCTGAATGCTTTCCGTACTGGTAATTGAAATGCGATTGCCTGGGAAGTGGGAGTGTGCTGCGGGAAACATGAGAAAGGACCGATGTGTTGCACAGAGGGTCTCACCCCAACAGGGCGCCTGGCACCCTTCTGGAAAGTGCTGCTCTCTGCTCTGTCACCCATCAAACAGCACACACAGCACCCGTTTCTCATGGCTAGCATGCTGGTATATGGTCCTTAAGGGCTGTGCATTTATACCCAATGACTAGAACTGTTGTGGGGGAAAGCGAGCTGCCTGCTCAGCAGGATCTCCCACCCCAGCAGTGCAATGGGGGCCCCCAAAATGGGCTTTTGAGGGACAGAGTGGGACAGGATGGTGAAGCACATTCCCATTCTGATTATTCGCTTAGTTTCCTTGCTACCTTTTTTCTTCCAAGTCCTCGCAAGCAGGAAAGAAATACCAGGTTGTTTTATTTTTGTCAAAGAATAAAATTTACTATTTTGGGGTGACCTTGTTCTCTGCCCTCCAGCCATTTCTCAGAACTGCTATACCTGCATAAAGGCTTTAGTTACAAATCTGTAAGGAAAATGTCAAGTGGCTGGGCACAAAGTCTGATCTATCTTATTAATTAGACACTGCAAGCTTCTCCACGTACTGTTTAAAATTATTAAAAAAAAATCCCACTGCTTATGTGCGACTTTATTATGACAAAACGATTGGACTTTGAGTGAACAAGTAACATATTGGGGGTGATGTTTAAGATTTTGAGATCCTGGTAATTTATTTTCTTAAGGAAGTTGCTAATTGGCTTTACGTTGTTGAGAAGGATAAGCTAATGCTTGTCTTGATTTAGTTGTACGAATCAGCATCTTTAATTCTCATGTTTAAAACACAAAAGTCAACTGATATAGGTAAAGCTGGTTGAATTTGGAGTTAGGATTTGTGGTCACCGAGTACCTCAACAGATTGGTTATGGCAGTGTTGTTTCCAAGCAGGACTCGGTGATCTTGGCACCATGTTCACCCATGAACACCCTGCTTTACAGAGCTGCCACAGGGACTGAAGTATAAGATAAATACACTTCTGCTGAAGACTTAGGTTGTACTATACCTGAACTTGGAACAGCAATATATCCATCTACATCATTACAACTACAATACGAAAATGTTCAAAACAGCAAGAGCTCGTCTTTCATAGGTAACAAGGCAAACAGTTCTTGTAACCAAGCGTCCTTCACTGAAAGTCCAAATATAAGAAAGGATTTCAAAGCATTTAAATGACTTGGGTCTCAAATCCCATTGACACTCAGGAGCATTTGAAAACGTTAGGTTGCAATCCATACGTGCGTAATATGATCAGATGGTGATTGTGAGCTTGTAGGACTGGAGCCAAAGCCAAAAATCTTGTGAGTAACTTAGTGGGGTGATTGCTTAGTAGTAGAGTCAGCATTCGATAGGCTTGTGCGCGTTCACTTCATTTAATTGCATTTTAAATGTAATTCTGTAGCTCTTTTCTCCTATATACATATACTCATGTACACTTCTAATAGTGTACCAGTTCTTAACAGCTTTGAAATGAGTTACACATTGGAATAAATAAGAATTTTACCTTCAGATATTTTCACCAACTGGGAGGACAGCAGAACAAAATGTGCTGTTGATATACCTGATAGGTAGCATTCGGCATTGCAGTAAAACTTGAGAACATCTGAATGAGGGGATGCCATAAACCAGGCTGAATTAGCAACCTTAGCTCTGTCTGCAGTTTGCACGTGTGAATGCGGGTCATAAACACATCGGGACTGATTACTGTTCTATATATCAATAGCAAGTGTTGTGTTTTTTTGTGTTTTTTTTTTTTTTTTTTGTGGCCGTGGACAGAAATGAAACTTTTTTCATTGTAGACATACAATGATTCCTTGGTGTTGTTGAGCAGTACTTTTTTGACTTGTTATTGGCAACTCTTTTATGTCTTCTTTAATTACCGGCAGAACTTATCTTTTATATTAAAAAATATTTTCCTCCCTAGTAAGAGGCATCACTCCACAGTAATTTATTATTGTTCCTGCACACAAACTGTCGTGGGGGAAGTATGGGCTCAGAATTACATTTGCACTGCATTTATGACTCTGACCGACCGTAGCATATAGCTAACTTTTGTGTGTCGTGACCTATTTCCAAATGGTTTTGAGTTGGGACCTTCAGGTATTTGTTGTGCTTCACAAACGTAGGGTCACTGTTATTTGTAAAAGAGGAGGACTCGGCACATAAGGATTTTTAGAGCCCACGCAGTGGTCTGCAAGCTTAAGGAAAAAAAAAATGGAAATACAAAGTTTTCTATGTCTGTAATCCAGATGTTCTCCTGTTTATGTACAGTCATGCTGTGCAATGTTTAACTGTCTCATGACAACTTTCTCCTGTCCTTAACCCCTTTTCAGGACATATGCTGTAACAGCATGTCGGGAGCCGTGGTGGCCATAGGATTTTCGCTAAATAGGGTTATTGAGTATATTGCTTTAAGGAGGGAACAGGATAGGATTACTGAACCCAGTGGTAAGGCTCTGGGGAGCAATTTAGATGGTGGTAATGGTGGTAAAAAATAAAAATAAAAAGTAGGGCTTAAAATACAAGTTAAGTTCAGGTGTCCTGAATCAGCAGGTTCTCAAATTCACATACTTTCCTGTTAAATTCAGTAGAGACTTGGCAGGGCTATAGCTGTCATTAGTATGGACTTATAACATTCAATGTTATGAACTTAAAAGTAGTTTGCAGTATTTGTACTTTTATCACCAGTCTTTGCCATGAGAAACAGTTGATCTATACACCCAAAAAAAGCTTTAGTTTCAGTGAAACCTGGGTGCATTCCCTCTTTAAGACAGAAAGCTGCCCCTAGTCCAGAACAAGCTGTAAGCTCTCACGTCCCAGGGTGTGATGCTTGGTGTAGGACAGCTGCAGAAGCCTCAGTAACTTGGAAGATGAGTCAGGGATGACCAAATCAGTTATTCCATCCACACAAACTCTGCCTTTATAAATACAAGCAAAGTCAGTAGAATGTAAAGCTTTCATACAACGTAGCTTTTATGGAGCAGACTAATGTTTTTAGAGGTGTTCTGCTGTCCCTTAACCAGCCTTTCAATTTTTTGAGACTTTTCTCTGAACTCATACAGCTTTGTTCATATTACATACTATAAATGCCAGAAATCCAGCTGCAGTCACTGACCTTACGTGCTGTAATGGCAAGACAAAAAAATTTCAAAACCTTTGGTTCTGTTGTGTAAAGGGTAATGCTTTGTACATCAGGAAACTTCACTTAAGACCAGAATATTTAGCTGGTTAGCCAGGCCAGTTCATAGGCTTTTTTTTAAAACACGTAATAATTTTGTTCCAACTAAAAAGTAATGACTCAAAATAAAAGGCTTACCTTAAAGGAACAGAAAATGGCACAAGGAAAGACAGATATGACTGACTCATTGGCATCTGAGAAGATGGTTTGTTCAGAAACTTTTTTTCTTTCCCTGGACTGTTCTGTTCCTATTACTGGGGAGGCTTCTGGACTTTCTTGTGTGCTGGGAGATGAAATGTTTGTGGTGTGTTACAGAAACAAACCCTGCCCTCATCTTATGAACAGTTTTACGATTGGTGTTACAGAAAAGAAAAAGGAAGGAAAAATGAATGCTACTGCAGTGTATTCACAAGTTTCTTACACTGTAGCAAAAAACGAAAATAATAATAATAATAATAAAATAATATAATCTTTTTTTCCTTTGAAACTGTTGACACAGCAGCAGTTGCATTGCTGTAGCTGATAGGTAAACTCTGCCAGGTGAGCTAGATAAATGAAAGTTAGTACTCTGTGTTGAAACCCTAAGGAAAGTGTTGGTTGCTGAAATGCAATGAATGAAAAAAATGTAGTTTTAGTTGCAGAAATAGTATGAGATTACTGGGGAGATGGGAGGATATGGGGTTTCCTCCTTTGTACTTTTTTTTTTCTCTCCCCCAAGGAAGTGTATTTTAAGGGGGGCTAACTTGTTTTATAAAGCTCAGGCATTTCATTTCAAATGCAAGGGCATAAATAGCCATGTGGTTCGTGAGTGTGTTCAGAAAGCTGACCCGAGCAATGCCTGGCCAAGCAGTGGGCCTTTCCTTCTGGACAGAACCGAGAGCTGACTGCGTGAGTGTGACAGATGCAGTGTGTTAGGTCTCTTGTACCACTTCTAATGAGATTAGGGCTTTCAGATGCCATAAATGGATGGTGATAACAGAATCTGTTATATTATCCTTATATCCTTATCGATATTCTTATAGTGAAGCAATGGACATTGTTGTTTTTTTATTAACTCAAACAATTAATTTGCCTAATGGACTTCCAAAAAAGCTAACGTGGCTTTTTTGCTAAACTTTAGGATACAAGGGAACAAGATTTAGTCATTTCTTGTGCGAGGCATAGAAAATGAGAAGCTTTAATCAGAGTTCAGCAGTTTGGATAATTCGTGTTCTCAGACGAAATTTACATTTTGAGGAAAGCTTAATTCTGAAGTCCAAAGTTTCTGCTCATTAAAAGTCTGAGGTCTTCGCTAGGCTTTCAAAAGGGGACTTCTGAAAGGAAAAGAATCTCTTTGCTTTTTTTCTGTTGCTGTTTTAACCTTTATAGAGAAACTTACAAGCTTTGAAATCTGTTTTATCAATTGAACTGTTGGGACTGTCAAGCCACTTCTTGGCTTCTGTTGAATTTAATAAAGTCTCAGGAGCAGAAGTGGGAGCTCTCTCCAACCTTTACTGAGGGATCAGGAAGTGAATTGAAATACCCAGCATTGTTCGCTTTAGCTTTGCTCAAGCATTTTGTGAATGCCTCTCTTATTCTGTTTAAATAGGTTAAATATTCATGTTGTATTTGATTTCCTGGGTATTTATTTTTTTAATAATAGTCCTTCCCAATGTGTTCATTCTCCTGCCTCCTGAATTACTAGCACTTGTGCTGAAAAGAGAAACAGCGCAAGACAGCCCAGAATTCTTGCAGTGCAAAAAGGAGGCAAACAAATACATTTCCCTATTATTACTCATACTTTCTTTTATTTTCTGTGGAAGCATTGTGGGTTATTTTGCACATGTCGTACTGAACCCCATAATAAGATAAGCTTTAAGATTTATCCTATTTCTGTTATCGCAGCAGTCAGCATTTGCCCTTGTGTGAATGATGTGCAAGACCACCCCATCAGTAGATGCTGTTGGTTGTAACATACCACTGCTGCGGTGTTAAGTGTCCATTCCCTATTTGGAGAGTAGTTGTTTGTAGATTTATGGATTTATATGGATATATAAATTGATATAATATAAATACAGATAAATATAGATATAATATAAACAGATTTATTTTCAGACATTGCAGGCTGGATTGTGATCTAGCAGTGCCCATTGCAGCTGAAATTGACTGCAGCCCTGCATTAAACGTAAGCAGGCTGTGATTTAAGTTAACTTTTGTAGAGTTGAGGGTCGGTCTTTTGAATACGGAGCAAGGCTTAGCGTGACTCATCTGCTGGTACTGATGTGCGGTAACCCGTTTCTGTAAACCATTTCCTTTATGCAGTAAATTCTCACCAGCACTGCTAGTAGTTCAGCTGATTCAGTGTTAACAGCAGCGGGAACCCTCTGTGCTGATCGTTTGAGTTATAAAATGCTTCGCGGATGTTAGAGTACCTGGAGAATTACAACTGCATGGTGGAAACTGGCAGAGACCCATGGAGAGCAGGGGTTGTAGTGCACCCAAAAGGCAGCGTGCTGCATGCTTTTGTCCTGTGGTGGTACTTTTCTGTAATGCCTCATCACCTCTGTCCTCTTGGGTAGAAGCTATTAGGTGCTTATATCTACGGTATATTTGAAGGTATGGGGTCATCGGAGTTTTTATTGAATAAAGCGTCAATTTGGTTTTATGGCTTTGGCTGTGTGTGAAGGCAGAGGGAGGTTAGCACCACCTGGTACACGAGGCAGGCAATCTCTTCCTAATTTCCTTTACCATTTTCCTGTTGCAATGTGTAATTTCTTTTCTTAAAGAGTTCTGCAGACAGTTTTTCAGCCAAGAGCTGAACCAAGATGTGGAGCACTCTTTCTCTGAGAACAGCGATTAGACATTGAACAACGTGCCAGTTCTTCATAGGATGCACTCAGGAAAAGACTAGGTGGGGTACTGGCTATTAAATGCCCTCCTGTATCAGCTCCAGGTTGTAGATAATTGATTTAAATATTCCCAGAGTGGATTAGAGTGGAACTAACTGGCAGCGTAAGGAATTATGTACAGGTTTTTGTTCCTTGCCAAGGATAATAGTAGCAGCACAGAAACTTTTACGGTGAGATAAAAAATTATTTTCAAACAGGGAGTCTTTTAGGCCTACGAGATAAGTACACACTAAAATGTCAGCTCTTCAGTCTTGCTTTTAATGTCCATGTTGTTTTAACTTTCACTTCATACGCTCTGTTTAGAAGACCACATGTGAAACTTGGATGGAAAAGTGCATATCCCAGTGTTAGTCATAATCTAATGCATGCTTCAGTTTGTATGATCTCATTTGTTAGTAAATAACCCGGGAGCTATGCTAACTGGCATAGTAGCAGATTGAGTATTCTTGCCATTGCTTATTTTTCCAGTCCCTTCCACTTCAGCTGATAGGATGGGGGTTTTTTTTCCAGTCCCTTCCACTTCAGCTGATAGGATGGGGGTTTGTCCTGCCTCAATTCACATCTTTCACCTCTACAAGCAGGTTGTATAGGGTGCCCATGTTCCATGCGTCCAACGAGTTGCACACTAAGAAGGGAGTGAAGTGTAGACTGAGGACAAAATCCTTCTGATAGTCATGATGGGGTGTTAAAAGCAAGGTAAGGGTGCTTCTCTATTCTGCTTTGTGTTTAATTTTAACTCTTAAGATTTGTGTCCTGCTCCCCTCACTCCATTCATCTGTTTTACTAATTGCCTAGAATTTGTGGAAGACAGGGTTAAACAGTGTTTGCTGACGTGTTTCTTTTGTATCCCGTTAAGTCTTCTGCCTTGTTTATCTTCTTTTCTGACAGTAAGACTTGTGAGTGAAAAACACCGGGGGAGAACTTTCCTGATTCTTATTGCCATCATGCAAAAAACAGGCTCTCTGGGGAGAGATATCTGAAAAGTTATCTGTAGAGTTGTTCATTTCCTCTGATCTTTTCTGTCTTCCCCGGGCACCCATACTCATACTGGAATGTAAGGAATTAGTTTTCAGGTATGCTGCACTTGGACATGCAGAAAAGAGAAGAGTTCTTGATCACAGAGGAAGGAAGAAAAAAAAATGAGGTCTTTAACAAGGTACAGCACTCTGGGCATTTAACTAAGAATGTTTTACAGGGATCACCAGATGTATTAACTACCCGATCTTGAATATGTTCGAATGAATTACTGTTGTTTCCTTTTGGAAGTTTGAGAAATAGTTTTAAATGTTTTGAGGAGATGTAAACAGCATAAAAGATGGAAAAATCAGAGAATATGGACACTTTAAGACACACAGATAAGTGTAAAAATGCCAGCACAGCTCTCTAAGGAACAAACTCTTATCTGTTGGATCTAATTCTGCACTGGTGTTGCTGGTCTGGGCTGGTTTTCATGTACCATGCTCGTTGTATTTCAGTGCCTGTGGAAGATAACTTCATACTCTGGACTTTTTGGTCAATGCAGTGGCAGAGCCTGTACAGGTGTCATAGCTGCAAAAGAGAAGGAGGCTCTCAAACAACTCAGGATGGGTGTCTACAGCTTCATGGCTCTTGGTCAGGTGTTTGACTGCAGTTAAGAAAACCAATATTAATAGCCATCATTGCCTCTTAATGTCAGTGAAACGTGCAAGGCAGGTGCCTGAAATTTGCACAAATGTGCTTTTCTCTATGACTTCGATCATTGCTAGGATTTGGTTGAGACAGGTACTCTACTAAAAGGCATTGAGAAGCTTGTAGAGAAGCCCAAAAAAGTTTGGAACATGGTAGAAAAAGCTGATTGCTGGGACTGAAGAAGGAACTGGAAGATTGACTTACTAGGCTATGAGGAAAACAGTTTGAAGCCCATTGAAATATGGTGTAATTCTTTTTAGTTAGTTTTAGTTGACATAAAAAATCTTTCCACTTTTACCTATTTTTTTTGCCTATTTAAAAGAAAGGAAAAGCATCTGGATTATTGTTAACATTCATGTGTTATGACTCAAAATGTTTTTGTTTAATTGTATCCTTTCATTTTAATTGTTTCATTATTTACCGTGTTAAAATATACAGACATCTGTGTTGTCAGCTTTCCTGTTACAGAAAGTTACTCTTTTATTAGGTGTTTTTTTTGTTTGTTTTTTTTTTTTTCCCCGAGAGCTTGTTTTCTCTATGGAAGAAATTCATAAGCACAGATGTGCTAATATGCCAGTTTTGTTCAGTGAATCAGATGTGTGATGTCCTTCATTAACTTGTGATAAAATACAATGCCTAAGACTGGAATGCTGCATTGTAAAAGAATGCACAGGATGCTCTTCATCTGGCTTTTGAAGCAGCTTTACTGATCCTTAGGTCTCCTGTATTTGAACCATGTTGTATTGTTACAAGGACAGAAAGACAAGTAGTTAGACCTATGGGCTAGCTGTAGCTAATGAGAAGATAACTCAGTATTTGCTCTCAGGTCAGAAATTGGCAGGTTTTAAATGCGTATTTTGAAAGTATTTTTTTTCTCTCTGGAATTGGGGCAGAACATTTAATGTACTTTTTCTTCCTGGAAATAGTTGAAGAGTACATCTTATATTTGCATGCTGGAGATCATGTATTTGCACTTAGAATGATTAAAAAAAAGAACGACTTTGACAGCATGACACATTACCTTATTTTAAAGGGGTTTCCTGTTTCAGATCACACAAATTCAGGACACTAAAGCTGAAGTGATCTGGGCTCAGGATGATCATTACAGAGGTCATACGCTTTTTTAATGTGTAGTTGGTTAGCCTAGTTAAATGTATGTGAAGTATTTTTCTATTCAGAGTAAAAATTATGGAATAACATATCTGGATAAGGTGTGAAGCTGAGGCAGCTGTCGCTCCTGGGCACAAGTCATAGGATTCGAGGGTCGCAGCCCGTTCACTCGCAGGCCTCTCTGGCATCATCGAGTCGTGAACTTTCCAGCATCCTTTACTCAGAAAGAGAATGGAGTTGCCCAGTGTGTCCCAGGTCAAGCTCAGATCTCAGAAATCATATTGAAAATGTAGGGGGCAGTTGGGGTTTTCAGACATAGAAAGAATATTTCAGTGCTTAATGTTTTAATTATGGCTTTTTATTAAAAAATAAAAAGGAAAAGGAGGGGGGGAAAAAGCACAGCCAACCACTAACAAAAAACCAGTACAAAAGTAGCTGTTAGCTATCATGAGGAATATGTTGTGTGTGGATCAAAAGTGACAGGGGAGGCAGTGAATCTTTACAGGGTTAGCAGGAAGAAAACAAGCTTAATGATGTAGTGATGTAGTGCATGCTCTTTTCTGTAAAGAATTCAAAACTTACATAGCTGCCGTGTTCCCTCTGCTGCTACTCCTTTCAGGCACTTCCATTTCATTTGTATTTCTTGACTTAACTGTGCAGATTTTTATTTTTTTTATTTTTAGCATTTGTCTTTAGTGGGGTGGTTTGGGAATGTTTTATAGATCCATATATTGTTCGCACAAGTGAAGGGTCTGAGAGGCTGCACGAGTTTTTATGACCAGCATCCACTGTCTTAGAAGAACCAGAGAAGGCAACATTACAGAGCAGACTTCTCTTAAAAGAAGATGCTACTTTTTTTTTTTATAAACTATTGATTGAGCTGTAGGTGACAACTTTCACTGAACTAATGATGTTTAGTGTGTGTGTATATATATTTTAAAAACTTGTCATTGTGCCTTGGTGCACATTCATGGAAAAAAATCCCAGCTTTTTCTAGGAGCAGATTAATATCTCGCTTCATATACAGCTTTGTTTGTCACTATCAGCCTAACTCTTGCTTATACTGTTTCTTTTATTATTATTATTTTTGTTTGCTTTTTAAAGTCATGTTGTCAAAGCTTTGTTTATAATGGTTTGTTCTTCAATACAAACATCTTGAGGGAAGTGTTGATAAACAGCTTTATGCTGTTTAGAAATGCCATGTTCCTTTGAATCACACTGAACTCTGGCTTTGCAGTTTAAAAAAAAAAAGTGTGTGTATATATATATATATATGTATATATTAAAAAGGCAAAAGTTACATATGAGAAAAGAACTTTTTGATCTCCTAGGTTAAAATATCCAAAGTGGTGTTCTGGGCCAAGACTTAGTATAAGGTGTTTATGTTTAGTTTACATTATTTTAGTTTAGCTTATATGTATAAACTTTATCTTTAAAAAAAATAAGTTTAATATAAGTATATTATAATTTTATTTTATACATTTATAAATATGTTTATTTTATAGCATTATAAAATTATTACAATATTTACTTTATACTATATACATTATACTTGCTGTAGTATAACCATCAAGTGGTAGAACTCTGTTTCTCTACTCTGGGATGGTTTTTGAGGCAAGGAGTTTCTAGTCTCTTCCTCAGAGATGAAAAATCTGATACAAATTTGTATCTGGGAGCTACTAGAAAGTTAACCAAAATTTCTGGGTGACTGGGAGAAGCATTCGGACCTGTTTGTGCTACCAGTAAGGTGGTTTTGGGTAGGTAAAGTGCAGCTGATGGAAGTGTGCTAGAAAAAACCTTGTGGGTTTGTTTGTTTTTGCAAAGGTTACGATGAGCTACCAGTGTTTTATTTCACTTCTGAAAGTGACTTTTCCCATAACTTTTTTTTTTTCCTTTTCTTTAAACGTACCAACAGGGCAGAGTAGCTTTCTGCCAGAATAGGTGGCTCTTAGGAATGTTTTGTTTAAATAACTACCTGGAAATTTGTTCCTAGTATAGACATATCCTTGATACAATTCACTGCAAATTCCTGCAGAAAGAAAGGAAGTACTCTTATTCTCTAGAATAGTATCATGAGACATGGCTGCAATGGTGTTTCCCAGGTGAGAACAGAAAATGAGTGCCTGTAATCAGGTACAGAGGCACTGGTCAAAGCAAGAACCGTGTCGCTTCATGACTGGGTGAGTGGGTCCAAGGCTCACTGGGATGGAAGAATGTGAATTTTGGTGATGAATGCGACGCGGCTCCTACCGGTCCAGGAGGAGGAATGTTTTCTTGCGTTATCCAAGGGGATATTATTTCCTGTTCTTTCTGTCTGCTTTATTTCTAACTCTAGCTTCATGTGGTTTCCTAACTTGTAGAAATGAATCTTAAGAATAATTCTTGGGGTTCTGACTCTTCCTGTCATATCTTCTGTGGATAGCACGCTTGTGTTTCTCCCTCTGTACTTGGAATGGTCAACACTTTAAACTTCTTTTTGCCAGTGTAATGTTTGACCTGTTAACAATCCCTCTGTGACAAAGGAGTTTAGGTTTATAATTTTGGTATTCTGGTAGCTTTTCAGACAATGCATGGCACAGTACTCAACAGAATGCGCTTAAAAAGTTGAATCCTGTGCAACAGTATTTATAATTGGTTTAAATAAGTTGTTGTAAACGTTACACAGTCATACAAACAGGCAAGGTCTTTGAAATACTTTGCAAGGCGGTTTTTGTCATTCCAAAGTTCTACCCATTCTAGGCAATTATCATACCAATTAGCATTATAATACCAATCAAGAGTTTTCTAGTAAGAAAAATAATTTTGATTTAAAAAATAAACACACAACCAAAAAACCTCTTGCAAATCCAGATTTGTTTCTTCTCATGCAGTTCTTTTCATCGGTTATCTTTCCCTGTTTTAATTCCACAGTTGGCTGCAGGCCGCTCTGGATTCCAGAAGAATTCTCAGGCTAAGTCCTGACGATGTGGGAATTGGTTGCCAGAGCAGAAATAGTAGTACAGCCTAGTAACAGAGGGGTGAGACTGAGCTAGTTTTATAGGTTGTTGGATATTTTTTTCCAGTTGTTTAGTCCTTTTTTTAAAAAACAAAACAAAAAAAAAAACGTGTGTGTATATATATATATATTTATATTTATTTGTCTTTTTTTCTCTTCTTCAGAAACTAATATTATAGACAGCTGTAATCTTGATTGCATAGGTATAGTCTTGATTTAGAAATCAGGAATACAGCTAGAGACATCCGTGTTAAGTTTTCTCTTATCCTCAGCTTTGTTAAAGCTGCAGTTATAGTCCAGGTCCAATTTGCCCACTGTAGTTAGACAAGGTATGGATGAATGGGAAGAAATAAAGAAAAGCTCAAGAATGATCATGGTGTTAGAAAAAGAGATCTCTTAGTTGCCATAACTTTGGTTGTTTTGTCCTTACATGAGTAGGGTGCCATGAATCTTCAAGGCTGTTAAAAGTTTTTTGCAATAACTACGAGCTTAAATTCAACAAGAAAGGAAAGGTTTTGTATTTTTTTCTAATCTAAATGCAGTTGTTTGGGTCCTAAAATGTTGGAATAGGATTCCTAAGGAAGTTTGATGTGAAGGTAGCCATGCCTTGAAGTTAGAGGGAAAAACAATGCTTTCTTGATGTCTCTCCCAACTTCTTTTTTCTTAGAAAGATTTTATATTTATTTTCTATTCCTGACCTTGTGATTTAGGTTTTTGAGTGCTACTTATCAGAGGAGCATTGGATTGCCTGATCTGAAGAAAAAGCTGAATTTGCTACTACTTAATATTGTAAAATCTGAAAGTGATTGTGTGGTCATAGGGCAAAGTTATTTATTACCTGCAACAGCAATGTCTTCAAGAATTGGTGGAAGGTGGCTGGATCAGAACTTTCAAATTTTATTCCTACTTTTCAACTGAAGACCTTTCAGAGTCTACTAATACTTAGTATTTCAACCTTCTTACTGTCCTTAAAACAATAGGCTACGCATTGTTGTGAAAAATATTCAGGTGATTTGCAGGGGAATGCTTGCTATAGAATTGTGCTACTGAGTTTCTTTTTTTAAGAAAGTTTAGACATGTATTTATGGAGCATGTAGCTTTGACTGGAGGCAACAACTTTGTACACTCAGCTAGAAACCTAAATGAATCTTATTTAAGTTGTTACAACCCTTCTTCTCTAGTTTAGATGCATTGGATTCTTTGTGGCTTATTGTATGAATTGTTTGGATAAGGCTTTACATTTGAACTCCATCAGTGCTTTTGTGTCAGAGCCCAAGATATGTCTTGTAAGGATAAGGAGCTACTTTGTTGCTGTATTTTCCTTGTTTTCCCCTCTTGTGTATTTGTTCTATTCTCTGGCCTTATTATAAATAAAGCATTTCAGTGTCTCTGTATATTTAAAAATATAAGAAGTTCTTCAGTTGAAGAGTTTTAAAAGAAGGCTTTAGTGTAGCTATTGGAAAAATAATAAATCAGAGTTCAGCGACTTCGTTGGGATGCATTGGCGTATCTTTTGACTGTGGAAAGTTGCCAAAAGGGCATTGCACTCGTACGCTGTGCTGGGCATGAAGTTTAGTCTCCATTTCATCTCAAATTGAAGTCAGGATGATGCGGTCAGTCCCTGCTGGCAAGTGACTGACTAACTGAAGCATCACTTAATGCCATGTTCCAAAAATCTTGCAATGGTAAGGGACACTAAATTGGTAATTGTCAAAATGAGGAGTCCAGAAATGAGCACCAGCAGATTAATGTGTTTTCCAAGCAAGGAAAACCTGTAGTAACAGTAATAAAATCTTCCTGATAAGTTTCCAATTGAATTAGAATTCCTGTAATTGGTAAATGCCCCAAGCATGTGGGTATACAACAGCTGATGAAGTAGAAGACATAGACCACATTTGTGGGATATTTAATTTCAGATTTTAGTTCACTGAGGAGTCTGAGTGTATGCGAATGTTTCTATTTGCCAGGTTCTCTGCAAGTCCACCTGCATTTGACACGCTCCACTTCTGCTCTTCTATGAATTACTGAGCCACCTCAGTCTAAAAATGTAAATAATTGTTTAAACTGTCCAAAATCCCCTCGACTGTATCCCATTAGTGAGATTACAAAGTCAGGTGGAACTGAAATATCAAATATATAACATAGGTGAAATCTATGAGGTGACATTGGATTTAGACCAGTAAAATGGCTTTCTTGAGAAGCTAGTGTACAGCTTATACAGAACTTCCAAAGGGATGATGGAGGGTCTTATTAATACAGTCTAATTAACCTCCTTTCTGTGCAAGGTGAAGTGTTATATGCTCAGAGCAATGATGAAAAGTGTAAGGGAAATACAGAATTGGATCAATTTTCTTTTAATGATGAATAATCCTCCAAGTCTGGTTGGATGAAAGTAAACATGTGTGGGCTATGGTTTTGCTTTTACTGTGTGCCAGGATTCGGCTCGGAGTGAATTCTTCAGCAGAATTATAAACCTTTGAAAATTGCTTTATAATGGAAATTGTGACAGACCATTAACTACAGTAGTATAAATGCATTGCTTTAACATATGTTATAGCTGTCCTGAAGTTGCCAAATACATGAAACAGTATGTGCAGAACATGTAGGGTGGAGCCTTCTGTGTCGTTTTAACTAATTAATAACATGACTCATTACATGTTAATGTTTCTCAGACATACAGCCCATGACATACTGGACGGGTATCATTCAGGAGCTAGGATATATTTGGCTGCAGCGACACGGAGATCCCACTCTAATTGCTGTACTGGAAGAGGCCCAAGAAGCATTTAACATGATGTGTTTAATCACCACTGCAATTATAGTGCCACTGAAGCAGATATGTTTTCCTACTACCAAGTCATAGAACTTCTAAATCATAAAGAATCATTACTAGATACGCTAAAAACTATTGTTCCCAATAACAAACAAAACCAAAAATGCAAACTCATTCTTAGTTTGCACCTGTGGAGTTAAATACATTTAAAAATAAGTATCTAATGTATATGTCCCATATGAAAGCTTTCTTTTTTCTTCAAATTCCATATTGTTCCATTCCCGAAAGACAACTGAAGAAAAATTATTTCCAGAAATTACTATTGCTCTGTGGATTTCTTAAGCCCTGAGAACACCTATGCTAGAATCTTTACTTATTTTTACTCGTGTGCAGCCGTACCAGGTGAGCATTTGCATTAATAATGCTATTTCACTATGGCCTTAAAATGTGTGGGAGTTATCAAAATATAGACCAAATTGAACACTTCATATTGCTCTTTGGCACTTTAGTGTGAAGTTTAGCTTGTATTAGTTTTTAGTGTTTCAGGTTAGCTTTTTCATCTTTCTTCTTAAAGGTGGGAATGGGGAAGCTAGGAAGTGCCTGACAGCCTGCTGGAAAATGTAAGATTTTGTTACAAAACCTTCGGTATTTATTAGGTATGCCTATCCAAGTTTCTTGGCTGAAAATTGTTTTCATTAGGAAGTCTGAAGATGCTGAGACGAAGTGGGTTTCTGTATAATTCCTTTAAACTCTCTCCCAGTGCTCAAAGTTTCTGCATGCAATTTATTCTTGAATCTTCAGACAGAGATTCTCTTTTAGATTCTGGCTATTTGAATGAATTGAGATACATCTAGCAACCTTTGGAGATTTACAGCAAGAATTCTAACTTCTTTCTCTAGCTGTGGTTTCGTATTGATAAAGTTATTTATTGGGAGAGTGCAAAGGAAGAGCAGGCTTCCAGTGAAGACAGAAGAGTAGAAGGCACATTGATTTGGATGGTATCTTGCAATGGTACGCTGCCAAATGGCAAGAAATAAAAGGAATAATTAGTACATTAGGGTATATATTTGAGAAAATAAATTTCACTGCTTTTAGTGGAGCAGATAAGGCCATACCTTCATATGCTTGTAATATATAAAAAGGGAATCAAGGAAGCAGAGTGGCTGAATAAGGGTTTGTTTTCAATTTTATTAATTAGTTACAGTATATCAATATGCAGGAGTCGAAGAATGGTATTTTTGGAATTCAATGCTTCTCACTTCCCATTATGCATGTTTAATCTGAGATGCAGATGTTAATCTCACTGGAGTTAAGACTCTGTGTGTGTTCTTCTATCTATAGGTTCAAATAGCTTCATTTGCTATAGAAATTTGCAGGCACAACCATCCAAGTAAGGGATGATGGTTTGAATATCGTGAAATGAGCTTTTTTATTTTTACCCTTACATATGATTTATTAAATGCTTGTAGCACAAATATGCTGTAGTTTCTGGGATGTCCTGTTTCTGTAAATTTCTTCCTTTTTCCAAATCCCCACATCATTGTTAGTACTTTCAAGGCTGTGTTTTCAAGGAAGTTTTTGTTTGTTCTTGGAAGTGGAAACACTTGATAACTAAACTTACTGTAGACCAAGTCCTGTGGAATAGTTACATGCAATTTATTTGGTAGCCTCTGGGATTTTTCCAGCTGGCTTGAAGATCCTCTGCCTCTCATTTGCTCTGCCACTTGACCTTCTGAGCATGCTTCACCTTGTGGTTTCCAAATCTACATAATAATTTTGTATCACCCTTTAGTTAAATGGTGTCTTTTTGACAGATGGAAGTACCTTCAAGTAGGGTTTAACTTTATATTCTGCCTCGAGATAATACCATTCAATTTGACTTGATTTATCCATAAATATGGATGTCTTTCTGAATACCAGCTTAAATTATGTACAAGTGGAGATTGTAAATTACTAATGCAAAACTGGCTTTGTAAGGATATTGTACAGATAAAATGGATGGTGTAGTAACTCTGGATTAGGTGCTGTTGAGCATGAAGCTGACTTTTATGAGGGAAATCTGGGAACTACTTTAGTATGTCCAGTTAAAACCAGCAATTTAGTAAGTGATTCATCAGCATGTTGAATACTCCAACCAAACTGGGAGAGAAAGGTGTGGAAGCGTTGGGGTTAGCCATAAAAAACTGCAGTCTAAAACATACAATTCTCTTTGCCAGGGTTGACTTGGACTTTGAGCTGCCTATGCCTTATTCACCTTTACACTCATTTTTGTGAGTGTTCCTAGAAATCTGCAGTGTACTGTTTTTCCTAGAAGTCTTCTCTCTAAGTAGAGTTGACCATGAAGTGGAAACAAAGAGGGTTTTCTCATGACCACGTGTCCTGACCGTTTGATGCCTTAGCGCTTTGAGCATTGCAAATAAAATTACCTGGAGAAAGAACAGATATTACAGCCATATATTTGAAAAGACTGTCAGGAACATAGGAAAACTTGTATTTTTGGTGTTCTTGGCTGGTGACATGCTTCTGGTGAATGCTGGAGTCACTAGGAAGTAATGTAAAATAGCAATGTGGCTAACACGACTTACATGAGGAAAAACAGCATATATGGGTGTGCTCGGTTTTAAAGGGGTGGTGAGAGGAAAGAGGAAATCCTAGTGATGAGGGGAGGAATTTGCAGTGTACCAAAGAGCTGTCAGACATACCTTTTACTTGACAGACATTGGCATGTCTTTCAGATGATACCTACTGACCTTGATATATGTAAACTGTGTGATATATTTTCTTTGTAAAAACTTTTGCTCTAATTAAATACTGCACTTTCCAAAAGGGGTGATGGTTAATCAGCACTGCTACTGTCTCTAGTGGTTTTTTTTTTATACATATAAAAAAAAACACATTATCTTAGTATTGGTTTAATGTCAGTGCCTCTGCAGTGACCTAAGTGTCTAAATCTAGATTCTCATCCAATGCTGCAGCCTCAGACAAACTGTGATGCCTTAAATGTGTATAAAAGGATCAGAAAGTGAAACTTGAAAGAGTAACAGTGAACTGAAGATATTTAGCTTGTGTAGTTGCTTGTCCGGTAGCACTGTCCTTTCTGAAATAAAATGTTTTTGTGTTATGAGTAAATGGCAGCATTTTTCTTTTTTCATGTGGCTGTATGTTGTGTGCGCTCATGTGTTTTTATTGTTGGTGTGTCAACAAGTAAATATTGTATGAGGATTCGGATTGATATTTAACAGCTGAGATGGTTGATGATACCAGTGAAAACATTTGTCGTTGCCCGTTCCGATGTCATCAATATGAACCATCTGAACTCTACCTTTCTTTTTCTTTGCTGCCCCTGGGGTTTAATGGCTTTGCAAAGAAGCTCCTGCCTGGCATATTGAGCTGCTCCAGAAGGTCTAACCCATAAGCAGTGAGTACTGAACTGCAGCACACTAATGCTGTAGGTGTTGACTCACCATGCTGTTCTTAATTGCAGTTCTTTTGAAGGTAGATAACCTGTGCAGACTGTCAACATAGATATTGAATCTTCTATACCGATATGATGATGTATTTGTATGGCTACAAATGCTGTTCTGCTTTTCTTTTCCTGGGAATTAACTTTTCTCCTGTGCACATACTGTTTGCATTTAAAAGTAGCTTTCATGTGTCTGTGGCTCCTGCTCTAGCTGGCAAACGCTTATGTCTCATATCTGCAGTGAACTGTGTTCTTCTAGAATCCTTGAGCCTGATGTAAACCAGCTTTCAAATGTGCATGAATTGAAAAGCATCTGTAATGTTTTGATGTGACTAATACTAAGATATGATTGATCAAGTCTGGATTTAGTTTCTAACTGGAAAGTCATTCAAAATATCCATTTGCAAACTTTTTGGGGAAAAAATGTATAATTCTAATACGTGTTGTTATTTGCGATCTAATTGCTTTGAAAAAAGTATTTTCAAAGTTTTTGTCTTGAGTCTTGATTTTTATAATTTATAATGGTAAGGTGCAGGCCTCGTCTCAAATTCCATCCATGTTTGTCTGGATTTAGAAACCAAATGGTTTGGTGTAGTCTCAATTGTTTTCAAGCGTGCATATTTCCAATGATAAAGATGCAATTGATGTGGCTAAATTAGATGTTGCACCTAAGAGGCTGCCTCAAGGAGGGGAAAAAGGTCTCCTGGGCACGGACAATTGTGGTATGATCTTGCCTATCAACATGTACTTTCAGGCCTCCTCAGGAGGATGCTAATGCTGATATAGAACAGCAGAGCTGATTCAGGAGCATTGACTGAACGAGCTATTGGGCAGTGTGCGCAGAAACTGGGTTGCTCGTACCTAAAGGCGTTTCAGTGCTTAGAGGCATTTCGAGAACAGTCTCTGGCTGACGTCCTGAAAGAGAAGTTGTGATATTAGAAGAGAACTTCTTGTGAGCTGGGAGAAGCTGGTGCTCCCGTAGTATATTGCTTTCAGTAGTTTCCTGGTAGCCCTGGAGAGGTCTGCAGCCTGAACTTTTGTTGTTGTTTGCCTGTGGGCTGTGGGCCTACCAACTTTCTCTGAGGGTGAGCACTTGTGGCCTAATTGCACTGACACTTCGGAGACATCTGGGAGGCTTAAGATATTGCTGTCATTCTCCAGCTGTTTTTCTCTCAGCTGAAGGTTACTGCCCTGAAAGTCGAGCCACGCTAATGGATCATGTGAACTGTCCTAGTCCATGTCAGTGCAAAGTCAGCCAGGTTATTTTAAATTACTGCTGGATGCAGCTGCGGGTAGTAATGAACAGCTTGAGGTAATAACTCCTTAAACCATTCCAGCTATACTTCCAAGAGCACATCTGTCTATGTCCTTATAAGTGCAATACTTTAATCTCTCTATTGCTATGCTGCATTCAGGATTTGTCAGGCCTGCAAAGCTGCTGCCAAAGGGAGCTTTAATATCCAAGTGGAATGTATTGGCTCTTCCTGTCTGTCATTATTATCAGATGGCAATAGAAAGATCTGATTGATGGGTGTGCAAAAATACCTTGAATGGTAAAGGAAGCTTATTCTCCACTATGAGGTTAAATAAGTGAAAGTTGTGTTTTAAAAGCTCTGTAAAGAGGTTATCAGATGAAGTCTCTTCCCCATCCCCGTTCCTAGTTCAGCTACTTCGAGCCTTTTGTTATCTTTGACTCCCAGCCATTTAAGTTCTTCCACTGTCTGTACCCTTGCTTCATTCCTGAAAAGCTTCCCTGTGTTGATTAGAATTATAATGAATTTTTTAGCTCTACTTTTTTTTTTTTTATTTTGCCCCAGGTCCAGCAAGACTATGAATCTCTGTTCCAAATGCTTTGCTGGTAAGTGCAGTAAAAGGTTTTGTGTTTTTTTTTTTTTTTTGTTAGATTATTGAAACCACATTGTTGGCATCTCCTTCAGGGTTTTTGCATGGGTTTCCCTTCCTTCAGTGTGTACGTGCAATCAGATTTTCCTCACTTTGTGCTTCATTTGTTTGCTAGTCAAGAATCTCCCGTGTAAATGCACCAATGAAGCCTTGCTCTTGAAGTTTATGGAAGTCAGGAATGCCCTTGAACTAAAGAGCTCCACTGTTAGCACAGCACTTGTATGGATACTGTAGCTTTCACAAATGCAAAACTCTGAATTTGGAATATTATAGGATTTATTTGGTAGCATTCTCTGAAATATGGTATGGATTAAAAAAAAAAAAAAAGAAAAACTGCTATAGAAAACCTCTAGTTTCATTTGTTTTTAATTTTCAGCCCGTGGAAATTAAATCATCAGTAGCTCATTAGTAGTCTACTTGTAATTGCTACATATTATTTTCTTATGCAAGGTCATCGCTACTGTGTAAGATGTTAGGAATTGCTACTGACCTTTTCCTGTTAGCATCTTCTGGCTTTGCCTTTTTGAAATTTTTGTGGTATTTTTTGGTGTTCTAACCTTATTTTTAATTGTAATTGAAGTGCTTTCATAGTTCATGATTTCAATTTCTCTTGGGGAACAGCTACAGTATTAAAATGATGGAAAAAAAGTTTTAGAAAATTTCAGTTATTGGCTTGTCTATAAAATATTCCTTTTTAGAACTGAAGTTGGCCATAACATTTGGCTTGCACTTTTTATTTTTATTTTTAAGGTCATTGGTTTCCAGTGCAAAAGTGATAGAATCTTTGAAATTTAAGGCAAAGTGTACACCCCCCTACCACCCAAAAAAATCTAATGCATTTACTGAGGTTTGCACACAAAGAAAAATATTTTGACTTGTAGATTTCAGATCTCGGGTTCAGCATCACTTCATTAAACAAACACAAGGAAAATAAAGATTGTCCAAGACTGTTCAGCAAAATGATGTGCATATTCCTCTGGCTATTTTCCAAATGCATGGATCACTGCAAGGGTATACTGAAGAAAGTGCAAGCGCTTACATATACTCTTTCCCTACAGACCATGATAAGAAGTATGCTACTAGGTCTTTGATTTGACTCAGTACTGTTGTGTTCTTATTAGCATTATAAAATAACTTTTGCTTGCATACTTCAGAAATGTGGATTTTCTAATTCTGAGATACCAAAATGGCCCATCCTTCATATTATGGGTTTACCAGAGTACCCAAAACTTTATAACCAGTGGGCCAGGCAATAAGTAAAAACATCTCTTTCATTTGGGCTTCATTTTTTTTGTTTGTTTGTTTTTGAAGACATTTTATGATCCCTTCTTGGCTTCTGTTCTGTAGTTCTCCTGAAAAGCTGTTCGTTCTGATCAAGTTAATTTTCTGCTGTAAAAATACAAGATAATAACTAAAATGTGTGGTTTAGGGGGAAAAATTCTCTCTTAAAATTTTCAAGATTTTCTATGCAATTGTTATAGCTTGTTTTTTTTATTGAAATAGTAATTCTCAAAAGTTTGAGAAACTTAAAAAGCTACTGCTAATTGGAAAAAAAAACCATAGTATTTTGTGTTTTTTTTTTTTTAGTAGTTTTAGTATTAGATCTTAACTATGGTTCCTTCATCAACTAATAATGAAATAATGAGAACTCCAGTCCTGTTTGGGTAATAAATCAACCCGAACTGAGTCTCACAAGTCTTTTTCTCAGATATACTAAAAATATTTCAATAACATTTTTACTGGATTTCCAGTCACAGTGTTGAAATAAAGAAACATACTTGTTTCTGTAAATTGAACCACCACAGACAGCAAGAAAGCTGTTGAAATGTTTTTTTAACTATTCCAGGCACTCCGAAGATATAATATGAAAAAAAAAATTGCTTTTTTTCTTTCAGTATGGCAGATTATTTATTCAAATGTATTGAAGCAGATTTGTATACAGGGGGAAATTGGGAATTATTATTTCTCTTGACCATCGTTTCCTTTCTCTTTTATTTTAGAAAAAAGAAATCCACACAACGAAAAAGGTTAGTAACTTCATTAAATGACTTTTTCTTTCCTTTTTCAGATGTTTAGAATACAGTCCTTTTTTTTCCTTTTAAAAAATAATTTTGCACATACACAGCAGCAAAGCCCCTTGCATCTGCATAAACCTTGTATTTCTATATAAGTTATAAGGGAAGGGCAACGATTCAGCAAAAGATAAAAACATTGTTGGGGTTAAGTTGAAATATAAGCTGTTATGTAGAACTTTACTATCTTTACAGGTTTCTCAGACTTTCTGAATTACATACCTGCTTGTACGTACATGATTGTGAGCTATTCTTTGCTTTTACCCTTCCTCTCCTCCCCATTCATGGGGAAAAGTGATCATAGATGTCTGTGATGGTGAAAGGAAGGAGGGTTTAATAAACACAGAAACAGAGAAAAGGGCAGTGGTCATGGGCTGTCCGTTTGCCTTCTTGTCTGACCAAATACCAGTGATTTCTTAGTTATTTAAGATTTATTCAAGATAAATTCACTAAAAGTAATAGGGAAACTGGAACTCATGGTTTTGGCTATCTTTGTAAGTTTTCTTACATGAAACAGGAAAATGTTTTTCATAGGTTATTTTAGAGATTGGGTTGTTCACTTTTCTCTGTGGCAAGGATGAGCTGGGTACTTCAGATACATACAACCCTTTGCCTGGAGTAGCCCAGTGTGTTGACCTAGATCTATAAGGTTCACTGAGCTCTTCCACGCAAGGACAAATCTGCTGTTCCTCATATGCTGCTTTGGCTTGTGCATAAAGGTTGATAAATAGTGGAGAGGAGTTTGAAGTTAGCTGTCCTTTTCAGTCCTCTGTGCCTCCTTCCACCCCATCTGCCTGTTCCAAGAAGGAATACCTGACTTGTTTTGCATAAACCTAGTAGAAGTAGCAGACCCTGAAACATTCAAAAGCCTCTGAAATCATCCAAAGTTAATTGTACTTCTGCAAAGTACTTTACAATGTTCTGTCTCCAATTCAGTGAGGACCATATGCTATTGATGCCTTGAAGTCTCCAGATACTGCACAAGTGTAATCCTGCATATTAAATTGCTTCACAGAAATTTGCTCTTGAGATAGTTAAGGCATAGTTGCTTTAGATGTCTTGAACATTCTGGATACGAATGCAATAAAGTGTAGGATTTCTTTAATCAGAATATAGGCTGGTAAGTGGAAAAAATGCAAATTATGGCTAGAGCATCTCCCTTAGTGACACCACATCTTTTGCTAATACCTCAACCTCTCTTTCAATACAGTAAACTGCTAGATCTGAATGACGGTGATGAGTGAAATATTCCAAAAGCATTCTCTATTAATCTACTTTTGCTCCCACTAGGTTTAGGGAAGTTTTAATATCAACTTCAGGTAGGGACATTGTTTGAGTGCTTTTGAAAAGCCACTTTTTTAAAGTAGACTCTTTCAAGTAGGAATTCTACAAACATTCACAAAAACAACACCTGGTACCTCAGGAACTCAATTTTAATTGGAGCCAGTGGGACCAGTCACCGAACAAACTACTACAGAGTAAGAATAAATATTTAAATACAGAAAACTGTAAAACTACACTTTCCATTTAAATAGCTCAAAAAACCCGCACTCTGCCTTTAGTCCATTTGGTTGGGAATCTGGAAAGTTTAATTTTTGTGATGGTGCAGTCAGCCTTGGCCGGAGGAATGCAGGAAGTGAACTTCAGGTTGTTCAATTATGTGTGAAGCTAAAGGTAAGTGCAGCACTGGAAGGTTTGGTGTGAAGATGTGCTTGGAAAGCTGGAAGAAGATGAAATAATAATTAGGGTATTCACGGATTTGTGAATCAATTTCGTACCATTTGTGTGATAGTGTAATTGAAACTTTCTAGAGGTGGATGTCCATATCCTTTCTTAATCCAGCTATCCAATGTTGATATTCTGTGAAGCACTTGTTGAGTATAAAAAAATTAAAGAATTTTCATCTCCATCCATCAAGTGGGAAGTCAGTATTGCTGGTAATCACATAGGCATTTTCAGTACGTGTGCTTGGCTTTGTGCCAGATGATAAAGTTTTGTAAATTCAACAGTATATTTTCCCTGGAGCTTCAGAGATCTGATAAGGCGAAAAAAGAATAAAAATGGACATTTATATCTTCTATATATCAACTGAATTCTAGAAGTATTGGATTATTTGCTATTCTTTCTATTTCCCAAACCCACTCAGATGTCTGACTGGAGTTATTGCATGTTTTTGTGTGTCTTAACCCTTCTGTTTTGTTGAGCAGACCTTTATTTTGTCTTGCACAAGTCATACACAATTTTCAGAGCATACAGAACTGTTTTTTTTTGTGACTCAGAGTCACTGAGTAACGCAGTTTCCTCTTTTTGCTGTCTCTGTAAATCCTGGGAACTATTTAGATTGCTGCCTTGCATGGTCATAACAACACCTACTTTAAGGATGATCTGGCAAAAACCAACATTCCTGTCTAAAGAGATTTTGCTGTTAATCAGCTGCTAACTTGACTGCCAGTCAGACTTTCAGGCTACCGAAAACATTTTCAAAAGTTGCATCTTGCATTTTGCTAGTTAATATTTTTTAATTCTTACTGTATCCTGTTGTGTGACGAATAATAATGCATAACTCAGCTCTTCATAAAATTTTCGTTGAACAATGACTCAGTCGTACTTACATTTTCCATATCCTTCTGATATGTGATGTGAGTCCCTGGTTTTTAGTACTTTATTACTGGAAAAGACAGAGCACTTTCAAAAGTGTTGTGTGGATTTTTGTTTTGTTTTTAAAAAGCACTGCGTACTAGTTTTCTTTATGTGCACACAAAATGCACCTTTTTCAGGAAGGCTGCAGTATGTTGTTACCTTTGTTGGTTCCTAATGGAAGCTAGTGCCTCAATTTGTTGCTTCATTAGGCTAGAATTGTTGCTGTAGTCGTGTCTGGCTTTGTATTTTGAAGTACACGGACTGCTTGCTGCAAAAAGCAGCACTCACTGACTAGCACTTGAGACTAGTAGAGTTTCATTTTCCACTTTTAGTGCACACTCAGGCTTGAAGCTAAACAATTCTTTGAAAAATTGTTGAGCTGTTTACAGTGGCAATAAAGATACTGCTAATTCTTAGAGCACCTGCTAATAACATACTGTAGCATTCCAGATATAAACAGAGAATTTATTTGACATGCATTTAATTTCTCTTAGTCTGTGCCCAAAGAATTTTTAAAAGGAGAAGACTGGTACGGAAAAGATGTCTTAACATAGTAGACTTAAAAAGTCAGATGTATTCTAAGCTTGAGTAAGATAGCAGTAATGAAATGGAATAAAAGAATTAGACAAATGACTTCATGTGGTTTTCACTTATAAATAAGCTTGATTTGCACTGCTGACCTTAACAATTGTTTTTACTCTGTTAGCTTGCATTATTCTGAAGTTTTAAAAAGTGTGAAGATCTGAGTAATAGCTCTGTTGTGGGTTGTTAGGGCGATATTTTGAGAAAGGAATGGGAAAGGAGTTTTATGTTTTTATTTTACTCCCTTTCCCCTAACCTGCCTTAAAGTTTCAGTGGAGAAATATAAATTAATGGGAAAAAATGAGTTAGGTCAAGTACAGTTGTACTACCTAAACTTAGGACTAATAGTTGTAGTTCTGTCAGAAATAGTCCCACCAGCCAAATCATCCAGCGTATTTATGCTACTTGTTCTTAGTTTGCTATGTATAAACTGGAAACGTGGGAGAAAAGGGTACCTGAAACCATCTAGACCTGCTGTGCTTCTAAGAGTTAAGTAGAGATTGCATTTTAAGTTACTAAATTTGTGTATTATTTTTATACATATGGCCTATAAATGGACAGGAGGGGCCATAATTTTTTTTTTCTTCAACTGTTTTTCTCTGTTTTCCTCCTCTTTCGTCTTCCCCCATATATAGTAGTGAGGAGGGTTAATGCGCTGATGGAGGACAGACCTGTGAATCATTTCTGTTTCTGTGTGGGCAGAAGAGTTAGTGGAAGAAAGGATTTCTTTCACAGCTGGCACTGAGATTTTGTTTCCTTTGTTCCTTCTTATGTTTCTAACTTCAAGTTTGCTTTTTTTTTTCAGTAATGTTTGAAAGTGTGTTTTCACCAACACAGTCTGGGAAAACTGAATGCCTTTTAATTAAAAACTTTTTTTTACAGACAGTCCTATCAGTAGACTACCCTGTAGGCCATTAGTGGCTGTTCCATCACATTGCATCTTGTTAAATTCACAGCCTAGTAATCTGGAGCTCATTTGTTAAAAAAAAAAAAAAAAAACAAAAAAACATAAATTACACTCAGCATCTGACAAAAACAATATGACGACATACTGGCTCCCTGAAAAGACTACCTAATATCTTTAATTTATATTTTTCTTCTAGCTTAACTAGATATTACTGATATTTTTTCATGTCTTTTCTTTTTCTTGTCTCAGGGGATTGCCATACCCATTATACAGGTTGTTGAGCTACAAGCAAATGAGAGTTCAGTCTCTTTTTGTCTTAGGCTTCCATTATTTGTAGTTGGCTTCATAGTTCTGTTACCTAGTAAATTTTCCTCCTCGTGTTAGTGCTGTTTTCTTTCTGTTTCTTTGGTGTCTTGTTCACCTTCCAAGTCATAACCTTTCCAAACGACTTGTTGAAACACCAGCTGTAATTTAGTCTCTGGTGTATAGGTTCCCTGATGATATTTAAAAAATTTAAAAAAAAGTTGAGATATGACTTAATTGCTACGATGCTTTCACATTGCCAGCATGAAATCAGAGTTACCTATTCAGAATGTGCAACCCACAGGTTTCATTTATTAAACTTCCGTGTAACACCATTCTCCTATAAATGCATGCATAAGATACGAGAAGGAATGTTTCTCTTTTTTTTTTTTTCCTACATTTAGCAATTTGCTTGAGTTATAGAAAAGCCTGTGCTCTGCTTTGTGTATTTGCTCGTTTGGAAACCTTCTGTAGTTTATAGAGACACTAGTGATTTGTTCCTTAGCCTCCCTGTGGAGTTTGTTCCATATTACAATCTAATTCCATGTCCGTGTCGTGCACTCCTGAGTTGTTAATTTGTACATTTCGATGCAGTTTGTTTCATCGTGTTTTTGTAATCCAAACTGAGTGTAACGAGCTATGTGCTTTGGGGACCCAGCCTTGCCTTGCCAATTAGAACAAGTGGTTACTGAGAGAGAGCATGTTTTAAATAAAACATGGCACCTCTGCGTGGGACCAGAAGCCTCTGGGGAATAAGGAAATCTGTTTAACTCTTTCTCTCTGAGAAGAAAGGTCAGTATCAGTGAGCACATTTGAGAAGCGTTCAACTCATTCCTTTGAGAAGTGTAATCCAGATTCATGTTTCATCTCACAAATAAAATTTAGTTTGTCACTGGAGACATGTTACGCAGTACTGCTCGCAGAGTATTTAGAAATGCACAAGGACAGCTGTCAAGTTTCTTGCCTGTTTTCTAGGATTCTAATCACTAATGCCACGAGCAAATTGGAGAGAACTACCAGCGAACCTTTCTGTTTCCCCTTGTACTGCTACCCAACAGGCTGCGGTAGGGCAGGAAGAGAGTCAGATGGTAGAAGAGCTAGTTTCAAAACGTATTATACAAGTGAAGGGATCTAGAAACAACACTTACACATAACCCTAGTACACTTATTTAGTGAGGTGACCATGAGGAAGGGCTCGCTGTTCTGCCATTCTGAGGTAGCTGGGAACGGGTACAGCTATGACCATCAATTCTAATCTTTGGGACTGTTGCAGAAGTTATCCAGCACTCTGCTGTTCTTTATACAAAGCTCCTGATGAACTCAAGCAAGACACAACAAAGATTTTAGAAATTAACTTTATTTTTTAATACTCTTTCATACTTTACACCCAAACACTTTTGTTGCTCTCTCTTCACTTGAACTTGCACATCCTATGCACTTGTGCACCTTGGAAGGGAAGAAGCTACTGTCCACCAACAACCTTCAGTTAAGGACACTGGAAAATAATTTAGGTGAGCAGTCATGGTGATGGACTAAGACAACATTTTAACAGCCATTGCATGCACGAGCAAGGCAAGACCAAGAAAAACATCCCTCGTGAAAACCTTCTAGCTCAGCAGCTAGGTGCAAAGGAAGTACAGCTGTTTGTTAAGGTGACTTAAGCTGTTAGGTAAGCAGATGTACAGAACAAATGTGATCTGGATAACAGAATAATATGTAACTGACTTTTCAATTGTCTATCTATTTTATATGAAAAGAACACGATCTAGCAGCTAGACAGCTAGATAGGAACTTGAGACCTGATTTCATTTTCCACAGTAAATAAGCGTTGCTTTGTGATAGACAAGTCTCTTTTTTGTCTTCCACTTCTGTGCCTCTGTTCCTCATTAGTTAGTGAGAGGTGACAATATTTCACTACTTCACTGGAATGTTTGTGAAGATCAAATATATGTGATATTCAGTACAGTAGCAGTGGTCAACTAAGGAGCTGAGATAAATCTAGAGCTCCATCTTGGGAAGCAAAAACTCATTTTGAGGAACAATATCTGTATTTTCCTCTTCCAAATCAGCTTGAAGTAAGCATACCATTAGCATATATTAGCTTAAATTGCAAAATGGATGTCTTCAAAGATAGCCAAGCCCCTCAGGCTGATGAAATTACACAAACTGGTAATAGAAGCTTTATCCTTTATCTATATAAAAGGCAGATCCATGCGCCATCCCCAACTCTGAGTGTTAGTGATAATGCAGGAAATTAGTGTAACATAACTCGGTATCAGATCTTATGGAGGAAGGCAATTTGTTTTCACAAAATCTGCAATTAAATTGATTTTGTCTATTTACGCTTTCATAGCCACATACAAGCCCTAGGACGCATGTCCAAGTACTCCGGGTGAGATGACCTGTGCACAACGTGGAGAGAAAGGAGCTCTAGCTATTGAGCCCTCGCTATAAGCTGATTTTTGACTTGCCTTTTATACTCTCAAGGTGTGGATGCTGTGTGGAACCATTTGCTTCATTATTTTGTTCTAACCCTTAGAAGTCTTAGGCAAAATTCCGGAATTTCAGTTCTCTTCTGTACCTTCTGTAGATGTTCTATGGTTGCTGCTCTGTTCTTCTTGACATTTTATCTTTAGTTCAGTACTTTTCTTTATTTGAATGCATTCACATTGCACTGTTGCAATTAATGCATACCATTTTTTTTTTTTTTTTAAACCCTTTTAAAGCTGTTTGTTCTAGAGCTTGCAAATGTTCCATTCATTCTTTATTCATACTGGTCTTCATATATCTGTTATAAACCTTGTATGTCCTCACAGAGTTAGTCACCAGAGGGCAAACTGCTCATGCAGTTATACATACAGAATACAGCTATAACCTTTAATTTCTCTGAAGTATTGTCTACGCATGAGTTGCCATCTAATTAATGCTATATGTAAAGTGAAAAGCATAATGACTGCCTTCTTCAGAGATACAGAAGTTAGTATTTTACATTGAAGAAGAATTTTTATGGTGGCATTCAAACTGCTGAACCTGAATTGAAAAGCTTGAGGAGAAAAAATCACTTTTTACGTTTAAAAAAAAAATAATTCACTGGTTACATAAATATCATCTAATTATTAGTCAAGAAGAATAATGTGCACATGCATTTTAAGGTGCACATAAATATAAAAATAAAACATCCTTCCTTTTTTAAAGATCTAACAATTTAAAGACAGCTGTGAGCTGTAGGATATATATGGCTGTTGAATGTTTGTTGTGATGCAGGAGTTCTCATCTTACAGCTTTGAATTTTGTGATCAGCAAGAGAAGTGGAGGATCCCTCAATTCTCCCATTTTTGTATTTGACTGCTGTCAACCCCTTTCAAAGTGCTGCTTAGGAAACTTGTGTGTTCTCAGCGGGAGATGGTGTATCCTGCCAGCTAACCTGACCCAGTGTGGCATTTGTAAATATGGAAATAGGAAAATACAGAAACAATGAGAGGAGTACTATTACTCTCTGCATATCATGATGACCACTCACCATACCAGCTATTTCATCAATTTCAAGTTTAGGAATAGTTTACAGGGCATGTTAAGCTTATTTAGCACTAGGCTCATTGCCCTCAAGATGTAATGGAACTTCTTAAAATTGTATTGATTGTCATCCTGTCTAGTGTTTTACTGATAACCTAAAAAAATATATTCTGCTCTTCACCAGTTGTTTCTGATAATTAATGTCTGGGGAAAACTGCATAGCCTTGTCTGACAATGCAGCTGATAGGTCATTTTGTATATGGCTACATGCTTATGCATTTGTATATATGACTAGCTGCAAATATATACACACAAACACATACCTATACACACAAATAATACATGCGCACAGGTGTTTGTGTACAAATACACATACTAGGTTTGAGCACTTAAGATTTAGGAAATAACAAGACAGGTTATGTTCCCCTAATTAATCCAATCTGTGTGCATGCATTGCAACTATTTTTAAATTATGCTAAAAGGATTGAAGAGTACAAGAAAGCATAAGATTACTGGCCTGATCTCCTCATTTAAATCACAGGTCATCCAGGTAAGATCTGTTTGCCGGAAATGTCTAAATATCTCCTTTAAACAAATATCCTGTCCTGCTGTGAAGATATTGGTAGGTCTGCATACACAATAGGCATTAATATTTCTAATGATGAACATTCCTCACTATTGAGTAAGAAATATGATGCACTTTGTAATTTTAACACTACTAGGAGGTTTCCACAGAGTTGTATGCTCATTATTTAGTATGATATACTGAATAGGAAGCAAAGTAAACTATTGTCTTACTCTTTTTCTTCTTAGTATGACATTTGTACATTGGCCTAAATGGTGAGCTATTAATTTCTTCAAAGAACTCATTAACCCTCTAGTGTTTCAGGAAGATAAGTTACTTACCACTTCTCTGAGTAATTTAACACTTCTCTGAGTCAAGGTGGTGATACTCTTGTTCAATATACATACATCAGAATCAAAAGCATGAATGTCCAACATCCAGAGATTCTGGATATCCCCTTTGAGAATCGTGGAGGTTGTAGCCTCTTTGTAGTCTCCCTCCTTTAAGGTGTATAATTTTATGGTGCTTTAAGCATTGAATGTACAGATATCACTTCCTGCCTCAAGGGAACTATAAGGGTACGGAATGGTTCTGCTAGTGAAGGCCCAAGAATGTCTGTTAGAACATCCTTTGAATAAGTATGGGTTGGAGGCATTAGAAAAGCCAAGTAGCAATTTTGTGGCAGAGGTGGTGGTTGGAATCTGATTCTCTGATCGCTCTTCAAAATTTTCTTTGGGGTTAAGACTATGTCCACAGTCTAGCAGAAAAAAACAAAACTTTGCTTTCTGTAAAGTTCTGATTTCATGTTTTGAACTGCCTTCGTTCTATCAAGAAATAGAGAGCTAAAAGTCTTGAGTGTACACAAGTCATTAGCTACGATACTTCCTGATTACTGTCTACTTGACTATTCAAACTTAGCAAAGAATATTGCCAGTCAAAAAAAACCTACCACCCTACAACCTTTTAGATGGTGTCTGTGGAGGTAAATTTCAGTTTCTGGTTCTTTTCCAGCCTGAAAATGAAATATACTTGTGCTTTCTACCATTGTGTTTTAGCTGGGCTTAGTAAAGTTTTATGGCTTTTAATAGAGAAGCTTTAGTTCACTTTTGTTGACATGTCCTGCCCAGCAATATGTGAAGAAATAGGAAGTTGATCTCAGTATGGGTGAGTGCACTGTTTCACGATGGCATTTTCTGTGTTTCAGCAGTCTGTGCATCACTTCAAGTCTTCAGTGGAGCTGCCTTCTGTTGAAGAGCTTTGAGCAGCGATTTATAAGCTACATTTTGACATTGTTGGCTCACTTTTATTTTTTTTGTCTGAGACTCACTAGTATCTAGAGAAAAATGTGATAGATATTAAATAATCCTATAAATGTAGAGGAATGGGTGTTTACATTTACCTTGTTGACAGAGGTAAGATAGCGTTTAGAAATACTCAAATATTAGTCATTATTCAGTATTTTTGTTAGTGAAGCTAATATTTTAAAATAGTTTTCAGTTATATGATAATGAAAGATGTAAGATAATAGTAGTTGTGGTTTTTTTTTTGGATAATCACCATTTGAAAATCACAGCTGATGCATGACTGCTAGTGAAAGGTAATGGAATGGGTTCCAGTATGGATAACTTTTTTTTTTAATTGGGCTCTTGAATCCATGAACAACTGAGCTGATGCAAAGGTTGTCTCTGAATCCAAAATCAAGATGGCTAATGGTACTTTCCAAATCAATATATCTGGTAGCTGTGGGTAGCAGTGGGTCACTGGTGCATTCTGGTCTTTCAGTCCTTTTTTTTTTTTTTTTTCCTTTACCCCTCCAAAAGGTTCTTGTTGGGTGCCAGGGCAAAATATGTAGGAGTATTCATCAAATAGATTTAGAAATTTAAAGCTGCTGGAAGCTTTTGTAACAGAACTGGTGGTTTGTTTTTTTTTTTTATTTTGGTGGTAACCAAAAGAGCTTTTTTCTATGTAAAGGTCAGATTTCATGTTCTTGTTCCCACTTGAGCTCTTTTTGACAGAATGAAAGCTATTTTGCTCTTGATTTATAAGATATTTACTGTGAGTTAGTACTGCATAAACATCTGATGTTGTGAGCAGCTCCGTGTTCTGCTGACCGTGCCCTAGTAAATAGCGAAAGGGATTTTAAGATATTTATTGGGGCCTCTTCTGTAGGTGGCATAGCAAAGTACAGAGTGTCCATTTACAGGAGAACAAAAATAATAGTTTTGTTCTTAATGTGAAACCGTTTTCTTTTCCAATAGCAAGTTGCAATGACTAACTCCCTGCAGAGAGAGAATGAATAGTCAGTTGTGATTCTCTCCATACACACACCTGAGCCTGGGAAATTAAATCATGCCTTAACCTACAGGGAAGGAAAATTTACAACACACTCCCTTTGACTTACGAAGAAGCTCTCAGCTGTACTTGAGACTTTATCTCTTTCTAGTGAACTTCAGGAAAAGACAAAGTATCGAGCCATATGTAATGTTATGGTGGCTTGTTCAGTAGTTACGCTTGCAAAGGCATTCAAATGAGTCTACGTGTTTAAAAGAGAAAAAGTAGACAACCTTACTGGTCTGAGGACACAGTTTGTATAAACTCCCATTGAAGAAGATTTCTGTGAAGAACAAGAACAGTTTCTAACCCTTTCTGCACCCCCAGTAAAATTGATTAGAAATCATTTAAGAATGTGTTTTGTAAAGGTTTGATTGCAAAGAAAACTTTGAAACCATCCTAGAGGTTTAAAGATTTCAGCATATTTACCTAAATAAATGTGTGCACGAGGGTGGCATTTCAAGGCTTGCTTTATCAAGCAGAAGTCTTGCATCTTTAGACTACACTTGATTAATACTAGGTTAAATGCTCTTCTTTATATTGCTTTAAAATACTGTTCTTCAGTGTGTAGAAAAATTTAGAAGTTCCTCACTCATTTCTCTTCCCTACAGTGTTGTTCAGTAAGGGTCAGGAATAAAAATCTGTTAATTTGGACCTTTTTTTTTTTTTGGTGTGTGTCTACCTATTTAGTGGGGGAAATAAACTAAAATCAGTATTTATTTAAAGATGTACTCTGTAATAACATCTATACAATAGATGTTCTCTATTTTTATATGCATATATTCTCTCTAGATGTGCCCTGCGTTATATCTAAGTGCTCTGAAGTGACTTTTTTCCCCTGAATCTTATGTTGATTCTCTCCTGTTACGAAATTACTTTACTTTTTAGAGTTTTATGTTGACTCATCACATTCCTAATCAAAATAGTACTTCAGAAATGGAAATACCTTAGTGATGAGCCTATCCCCACAAATGTTCTTTAGAAGCAACTGACTTCTACCTGTTAGGTGCTACAAAAGGAGCAAATGAGGCATGAAGTTACAGAAGTCACCAGCTAAGCTGTATGGAAATAGAAAACGATCTCGTCGTAGTAACCTCTTCTGGAGGTATAGAAAAAGTATTTTATTAGTTTTGGTTTGTGTCATTACTTTAATAGCAAACGTGAAATTCTGAAACAGTCAAAATGAAAAGAAAATTAGCTTTCTGGCTTCCTTGCTTTCGTGTGTGAATGGGGGTGTTGGGAAGCAATATCCTAGAGGATGTGGCACTCAGAGCTGTCATTTTTACTAACAGGCAGTACACACAAATAAGTACAAAACATGTCTTAACTCCAAAGCATTACAGGTAACTTCTTATCTAACCAAGTAATCAATTTTAATTTCCTCTATTTGTGAATTTTCCCTTGAGTTCCAGTTTGCATTCAGATGTATTCCCAAACTGTGAATAGACAAATAAGGTAGCAAACAAGAAATGTCCAACAAATCAGGACAAATACTAAGCCAAATGGTTATGTAAATCACGTAGATATCCTTAGTTTCTTAGTTAACAGAACCATTAAGCTTTATATAAAACCATTTTTTATTGCAAGTTGGTGTGTTTAAATGCAGACAGTGGCAAAGAATCAACCTTTAAACTCTGATCGTCGATTTTAAAAACGTTTTTGTCTAATTCAGTGTTTTGTGAAACAGGATTAGGCTAACACAAAGTTTAAAATCTCATAATTCTTGCTGGAGCTGCCAGGTTAGAAGCAAATTATTCCATTTCTCCTTTCCCAGTGAAATTCTAAGGGATTCAGGACGTGAAAATTGACAAAAAGCATAAGCTATTGTGAGGGTGTCTTACTGAGCAGGTGAGGAAATCCTCTGTTCTGTTCTCTGGCTTCTACAAAGCATTAGGCTGAATAGCCATACAATTTGTGTAAACATCAAACTGCAGGGATTGAGGTGTTTGCTATTTTCTGCCCAATCTTCCTGTTCGCTTAGCTGAAAGGAATTGAGTATTCTTCAGCTTTGAAACCTGAGGTGGTTTCCCTTCAGCATGCAGCTTTGTGCAGGCTGGGGCACCTCCTGGCCTTTCCTGCCCTGTTCTCTGATGTGGGAATCATTGGTCAGGGGAGAAGTTACAGTGGCATGGCTCTGTTGTGGCTCTCTACTTACAACTTTCTTTGCTAAAACCTTTCTATAGTACTGTGAAGTGACACTTATTAGTAACTTAACATGGAAATGAATTTTGTGGTTAACTACAACTCGTTTTCTGCCTTTTACTTAAAGCAAAGCAAGTATGAGGCTTGCTGCCTCGTTTCCCAGTTTTACTGCTTGATGGGGGGAACTGAGATGCTGCAATGTGAGCTGATACCAGTTTGTAGAGCAAGGCATTAACAGGCTTTCAGTTGTGCCCTAGTCACTTAGTAGAAGTACACAGTGATACGGGAACTAATTTATTATGAATTCTGTGCCTCCGTGACCTATTGTAGAACGTTATCCTGCTGCAGTGTTATTAAGTCATTTTTCATCTACTCTTAAATTAACGTTGACGTTCTATTACTGGATTTGTTCTTGTCTTCAGATTAGAAGATAAAGGAAAAAATCTTATTCCTGCAATATTAAAATTAATTGTTTGATAAGCAGTACCTTGCTTGAAGTAGAATCCTCCTAGAAAGATTGTAATGTGGACATCAATCTGCTTTCCTTTTGCTTTCGTGCATGAAAAAGTGCTTTCAGAGCACATCGTTCAGGGCATCAGGAGAATGTGGGAGGTAAGGATGAGTTAAAATCATGATGAGAAAGGGCAAGCAGCAGAAGATACCAGTGTCCTCCTGTGCTGGTTTTACAAGGGATCGTAACCATTCAGTGACTTCTGCCATTAATGAGCATTATAATGCTGTTTCAATAACTGCATTGTGAGAGTGTTTGCTATTTGATGGTGTAAATTTTATGTGACACATTAAGAGATGGGAAGGATGTCTGAAACTAAATGCCAGTTCTGTTTGCAGCTTTTTGTTTGTTTGTTTTGAAAGCAGCCCTCTTTTTTTTTTCTTTTTTTTTTTTTCCCAAAACTGAGTGCTCGTTTGACGCTGGTGTTTTTACAAGTGCTTTCATTACAGATTTTCACTCCAATTCAACCTAGGTCAGCCCTTACTGGAAGTTATCAATAAGGAATAGCACTTCTACCTGTGGAAGACAAATTAGCCTTATAATACATTTTATATTTAACATTTTTATCAGAGTTTCAGAATTCTCCATATGAAACATTTGCTTTTAACCTTGGGAAAGAGGTAGATCTACAGGAATAGAGTGATCAGCTGGGGGTGGGAAAGTAGGAAGAAATTCCTTGTTTCACTTTTAAGATAATTTCGACACCCTACATGGAGACTTCTGTCCTTCAGACCAAGCTGAGGCACAAATGTAGGTAACAGGGTATCTGACGGAAGTAGTGGAGCACAGATTTCTGCCAAGAGGGATGACTCAACAGTTTCACAAAAAAAAAAAAGGCTAAATAATACAGTAATTAGCAGACCTAGGCAGAAGCACTCAGTTCTCTAAGAGATGCTTCTTAGATTGATCATTTCAGGTGCTGTTATTAATTCGCTAGGCAAGTGATCATGTATTTTTACTGTTCTGTTTTATTTTTCTCTTGATGGGATGGCTAGTAGTGCATGATAGCTGAGGAAGAAGATTATCTTCAGCTTGTTCTGGGGGTGACAGTTGTGTTCTTCAAGATGTTTTTTTTTTTTTTCTTCTATTTTCTCGTCTTTTACCTGCTCTAATACAGAGTGGTAGCAGGATCACATAAGGTATGTTTTTTAACCTGTTAGGTTAATGTCTTCAAATTATGTTCATCTGATTTACATTGGCTTCATTTTTATCTGCAAAGCAGATTTCAGTCCTTTTGGGCCAATCTAAAACGTTTCAAGTTGGTGTGAACTGTCGGTTAAACTCGAGCCATGCAGCAGCAGAAGTGGGTTGATACCTGAGAGAGTTAACTTCTTTCAACCCAGGCTGCAGAGATTTAGCTAAAGGGATAAATTGGAAAGTTTTCTGCTGAAAGTATGAGTTGTGCATCTCATCTGGTAAGACTGACTCTTCTTGTAATGGTAGTTACGAAGAGGAATGCTTTGGTTTGTCAGAAGTCATAAACTGCTGAAGTACAAGTGGTTTGATCACCTAGTCCATCTGTAGATGATACAGCATTTCTAACGTGGGCGACAGAAACTGCTTTCAGCACAAAAGGCAAATAAGCTAATGGAATTGCTTTATCTTTACAAGGAACAAAGGAAAAATGCTCATTTTCCAGATGTCTACCAAATGAGATACCAAGGAGAACTGAAAGACATGTATTTAAAATCTGAGCATCATTCAGCAAGAAAATAGCATTTTCTCCTTTTATTTCTCAGTATGTCAAATGCCATGATATCTCTGCAGCTAGATTTGATCCTAGAGGCTTCCAGGGAGTTTGTAAAGTAAAAACATTGGGTTTACTTTGTGTTTGTGAATACGTTAGCTTACCAAAAAAAGTGCAAGAGAGGAGTGTGAGCTTCCTAGGGTTCATGTAAGGGTAGCACTGATTTCCTTTTATCTGCCTCCTTTCTTCTGAGAACTGAGACCATCACAGGATGTCAGGTGTAGTTTGGCTCCCACTAGAGGTGAGGACTCCCATAGGTTTTCCTTCAGAGCTGCCTTTTGTCATAAGTTCTGGTAGTGTAACTACAGCTACTGCCTTAAGCAGAGTGTAATCATGGTTGTCCCAGCTCAGAATGGATTAGTAGTAGTAGAAGAAAGCTGTTGATTGGTTTTATAATATTCGTGTAAAAGCTGAAAATAACATTTTGATCTGCAGAAAAGCAGAGAAGAATGAGGGATACTTTGGCTTTTAGCATCCTTCTCATGAATAGAAACTACATGCTTGCTTTGCTTGAAATCAGTCGTAGTAGTGCACGCCATCATCTTTAGTGTGATAACACTAGTTGGGGTGATCTGGACATATTTGAACTTGGCAAGTTTGGGGATTTGATGATACTCTTTGGATCTCTGTAATTCCTCTGAAATCAGGTTATAAATTGCCATACATCTTGCTTTTTAAGCAGCTGTTAAAAAATAAAAATAATTAAAAAAAATCTCTAGCATGGTAATGTTTTGTACTTCACAGTAAAAGCCAGGAACTGTACAAAATTAGACCTTGGCTTAAATCATGCTGCAAAATTCAGTATAAACATCCAGTTTTTGACTGGTTGCCAAGGGTATCTGCATAGTAGGAATCCTCTCCCACCTGTTTGAGCAGAAGAACTTCATTGAACGAGGGACTAAGTCGGGGATCTCTGCGGTCCAGCTGGCAGTGGTTCATGCTGCCACCTGCCAGCCCTACAGGTGTCCGCTGGAAATGGCTTCCTGATACTAGAGAGCACTTTGGCTTTTTTTCCTTTTTTTTTTCCCCCTCAGTTTGACTCAGAAGATGAGTGATAGATACGCATCTGTCTGTGTGGTAGTGCCTTCCAGAAAGCAGTACAAGCGTTAAAGGGAAGTGTCTGCATCTCTGATACCTTTTTGCGAAGCAGTTTTAATTCCTAGGGTGTGCCGTGACGCCTGTCTTGTATTATCAGTGATGAGCATTCTCTTCCAGTCAGGTGTTCTAGGGCAAACTCTTTTCATTCTTGAAATCAAACCCACAGCATTCAGGAATTGTAAAACCAATATTATGAAGCTTCTGTAAGAAGCAGATGTGTATTAAGACGTTAAGCGGCAGGCTCCCAGTGCCTTTCATGGAGGGAAAATAAGTGAAACATTAGCAGTTTTTATTCCTTGTTAACATAAGTCATTTGTGATGATGCTTTTCCCTTCCTTATGTCACCTCTTCTTCCATATAGGTATAAGCGGTAAATGTGAGCCACATTTTTGAAGCAGTTTTCTGCATCCGTGCCGTCTGCTGTTTAAATTGATTGGATCTTTTCTTTTAACTCTTATAATGAGTTTTCAGAGCTGTTTCAGTTTCTGATTAAGGCTTTCAAATATGTTCATGCTTGAAGTGTATTGGGTTATGAGTAAATATTTTTCCGTAGATATTCTTTTTACCTTTTCAAAGGAATGGAAAATACATCTTAACTCTAACCTGGCAGCATTGTATTCGTGTGATATTGGACTCCTCTATGATTAAAAATTCAGAGTAAGTTTAAGTTACTCCATACTGAAAGAGAAATTGTGGAAGGCATGGTACCTAACTGGAAGCGATTCCCTAGGGAAGCTATGCTCACTTCTAATTTTTCTTTTTGTTCAGTAGCAGCCATCTGGCTCCCCCATGCAGCTGAATGAAAGTGAATCCACTTCTTGTCTGGCAGTGGATATGCAGAGCTCCATCAGCGGGGCAGAGGAGATGATTAGTGTGTGTAAAATTAAAATAAGAGATTGGAGAATTCATATTAAATCTCCTCAGGATTCAGCCTAAACAACCTAACAAAAATCCGAATTGCTGTTCATTTACAATAGGTCAGTATGTCATGCTGCTCCTGTCAAATTTCTTAAAAGCACTAAACAATAATGCTGCGCTTACTCATGTAGAGTTGTCAGCTGTGTAGGAAAAATCACTACTTTTTTGGAGCCCATCAAAGCTATTCAGTAATTAGTACATTTTAAAGTAATTGAATCTGCATGATGGTTGTACCATGGGATACTACAAGTGATGAAAAGTTGTTAGCAAGCCTGAAAAAATTCATGGCTACTTTACTCCCTAATGCTTTAGTCACTATAATAAATCTTTTCGATGATCTTCAGTAAAAACAATGATAAAAGCTGCATGCTAATTGCAATTTAATTTCACTTTAATTTTACAATGGTAATAGTCTTCTTGGAATTTTGTTCTGGATTTATTTATTTGTTTAACTGTTTAGGCAATTGGCTTTGTAATTTCCATGTGCTTCAGGCAGCGTGCTTTCTTTCTCGATCGAAGGGCACCATGCATGTTGGATTCACTGAAGTAAGCTGCTTTAAAAAGATATGTTCTGATGCTTGCTTTCTGAACACTAGATCTTTTAGTAAGTGTGGGAATTCTCTTGCATTGACCAAAACAGGGAATTGTCAGAGAAGTGGAAGTGCTGGGCTCGGCGTAGGTGATGGTGGGAAAGGGTGCTCTGCCTGAGGCTGTAAAAGGCAGGCTTGTCCTGTGAAACCATGCTGGTCATAATAGCTTCTGAAAACACTAAAGAACACAAACCAGTCCAACTGTTGCCCTTTCTTTTTCAGAGGTCATAACATACTGCTTTTTAATTCTGTGAGAGCAGCTTCTTTCCAAAGGCTGTTCATTGGGACTGATTTGATGTAATAGTTTTCCTTCTAGTTTTCAAATGATATGGGGCTGACCTTGCTGACTTTGAAGAAATAAAGAAGAGTGCATACGCATTTATTGATACTTATGTCTGTAGCAATTGTGTAGAGACACTTCTTAGTCCTTTTTCCACATCTGTTCTGGCTATGCTTCCATAGAAATCAGTGCTACCTACCCTAGTTTCAGTAGAAAGACCAAGTAGTCCTGTTTCAAGTCTCATTCCTTGATTGAAGGTCTCCTTTCCAGGAATAAGTACTGGATGGTTTTCTTTTTGTTACCTATTTGTCACTGTGCTTTGCAGTAATGAGTATCTTAGCAGTAAAATATCTTTTTGTCTGCTTTCTAGCCTATTTCTAACAACACATATGAAACGCTTGACAGTATAAAATGTGTTTATAGTTCATCTCTTACTGGCATTCTGGATGGACTTTTTGCAAAAACACACTATTTAGTGTGTGTTTTTCCCATACATAAATATATATATGTACATTTATATCTTGTCCCTGGCAAAAGACTCCTCAAGCATGTTGGTGTGTCATACAGTTGTTTAAAAAGGGAGGGGAAAATGTGGTGGGCATGGCTTGAAATCTGTGTTCTCTACTATTCCAATGCTTCTAAGTGAAAAATCTCTCTTGCTGCTGTTCAAAAAGAACTGATCAGCTGTATTGAATGTGGCAGTGAATGAAAGGGAGAGTAAAAGGTGAAAACAGCAAAAGGAAGATGACAGTATCATAATGCTGGAGATACTTGTAAAAGAATATTTGGTCTATTGATGTTCTGTGCTGTGTCAGGGCCATGGAGGAAACTATTGACTCTTGCACAGATTCCATTAACCACATTTTGCTCAATTTAGGAAGTTTCTCAGTAGAAATTTAATTTGTTAACCTGGCACAGACCTTTCCCTTTGAATTGGTGTGAGGAAATTAATTTGTATCAAATGCTTTATTCAGACTTTTAGTTCAAGTTCTTGGAAATAAATTTCTATTTCAGTTTCATTAGGCAAATCAAGCTAAAAATTTCTGCAGTGAGTTCTATTTGGTGCTGTCTCTAGCATGTATTTGTTCTGTGTATGACTGTAGGTACTAGCTGCTAGCAGCTTTTCTCATTTGGAATTCATGATTCAGGTATGGAACACATTAAAAAATGTATCTATCAGAATTGCTTAGTCAGATAGTAAAGACAAGAAAAATACCATGTTATTTGTGTAATAACCTCAACATAAATACTAAGTCAGAATTTATGCTCTTTTACCAAGTCTGCAGACATAGAAATATGCATAATTTGAAGCTGTTTTTACATGGATGATGATGATATGGCTTAAAGTGTGCATTTGACTTTGTTTTTAGTGGCACATTTAAAAAGCAAACTTATACAACTTTTATAGCATTTAATATCATTGTGTTACCAAAATAGTCTCATCCATGCAGTATCCACTTGGTTTTGTATCCTTCTTTCACTGTGTGTATTTCTAGTTTAAATCACCTATTAGTTTATTTGGCACTTCACATATAGCACTTGTCATTGCATTGCTGGTTGGACAATACAAAAATGTTAACAGATCAAAACTGCTAAAAAGCCAAGACTTAACTAAAACTTCACTAATTTTAAAACGTCATTCCAAAAGTGAAGTTTTCATTAGCTGAAAGATGAGAGTAGTGGTGGGAGAAGATGGCATCAATCACTGTGACTGAAGATGCAGAAAATCCCAACGTAGGAAGGGAGCTCTGAAGGATAATGATGGTGTTGAGTCTTACTGTTAACCACGTGCTAAACAAAATGAATGTGTGGTTAATGTTAAGTGTATCTATGAAATAATTTTCTATGCTACGATGAAGAATAGAACAAAACAAATGCTCTTGCCTGTTTTTAAGGCCAGAGACTCTTAAATATCCTTTTGCTTTAATTCATCAATTGACAAACCCTAGTATTGAATGCAGAATATGGGATAGAACACTTTTTGTTATGAAGTATAAACATGCAGATCATTTGCTTTCGTGAAAGCCTTCCAATTTTTGCACTTACACTCCATATACTTTTAGTGCTTGTCAATATTACAAGACAAAAATTAGAGTTAATTTCCAGTGTAATAGGTATGGAACAACAACAACAAAAAATAATAATCCAATTTTAACTGAAGAGCATGAGCCAGAGGAGAACAAGTTAAGATTCATAATGAGAAAAATTAAACAACATCACATGGTGTCTTTGAGAATATTTCAGATAGATTTGTTCAGATGAACTCTGTTTCTCAGTAATAAAGTATTTGGATTCTGGGTTTTTTTTTGTACAGTACACTTACTATGGAGCATTCAAAGAATTAGAAATACTCTTGCCTGACTTGTTTAAAGTGTGTGTGTGTTTAAATATCTACAAAATAATGTTTCCAAGCTGTTGGCACCCATTCAAGCTAATTCTCTACCCAGCAAGACTACAGGTGCTGTCTTAATTTTCTGTGGCACTGCATGATCTTCTAGAGGATATTGTGTTCCCATGTAGCTACTTGTCTGCCTTAAACATTTTCATACTGCAGTTGTATTGGCTCAAACGTGGCATTTTATTATAGGTTTGACTCCTTGGTATGGGTTTTTTGTTTGTTTCATATAGAGTTGTCCTTATGCTTGCTTAATTTCAGGCATTACAATGTGATTAACGTTTCTTATGGGTGGTTCATTCTCCTTTTCTCCAAGGGCAAATCCTGTAGTGCTGTTATTAAATGCATTACTTTATTTTCTACTCTGTAGTTGCTAGTGACAGCCACATCACCGAAGTGTACCTAGCCTTTGGAGAAGATGATAATATTTGCAGGGGTTGTAGTTTTTGTAGGAATTTATTATGCAGATTTGAAATCACTGTGGGAAGAGTGCACTGTGCAGGTGAGGAGCCTCACCCTTGCTTTAGGCAGTTTGTGGTGTGTCAGTTCACTGCAGGCTTCTCTTCAGATGCCTTCTAGTACCACGTTGGCAGATAACTGTTTCATAAAGATCTTGCTCAAGCAGGGCCACCTAGGACCAGTTGTCCAGGACCGTGTCCAGACCACATCCAGAGGGCTTTTGGGTATCACCATGGATGGAGATGCTTGTGCCAGTGCTCAGTCACCCTCACAGCGAAAATGTTTCCTGAGATGTTCAGGTGGAGCTTGCTATGCTTCAGGTTATGCCCACTCGTGTGTGTTTGAAGATGTGTAGCTGTCAGGGAAGGAGGAGGATGGGCAAGCGGCCCAAATAAATATCCCTGCTATGCCAAACTAAGTATTTGCTAAGAAGGAGTAAAAGTATAATTACATTCTTAATTGTTCAGGACTGCTTCAAGGAATGTTTTCTGTTTCCTTGGGCTGTTGTATTTTGATGCCATTATGTAAAAAGAAGATAAATATCAAAATTCTGTTTGCTTTGATGTGGTCGTATATCTAAATGTATAGAGGTATGCCAGTCAAATATTGCTGAATCTTTCTATGGTCTATGATGATATTCCTTTTCTCTTGACTTGTTTTGTCTTAGAGGTCAGTCAAGCAAGAATAGAGCTCTTAGCTGATGAAAAGTTCAAGTAAATTCTTGAGATTTCAGGTGTTAAAGGCCGTTTGCTAAGAAACAGGAGAATTTGTATTCATAACTCCCAAACAGTCTTTCATTCCCCATACTTTGTGGGGATCTGAATATATCAAATTAAGTAATTATCAAATAATTGGTCTAGATGTGATGATGGATTTCAGAAGTCATTGTAATTTACATGCAATTATTGTGATATACATAGTTAATGCTGTAGCTTGCCATAAGGCAAGCAATTGCTATTGGTAAAATCCTTATTTGATCAAATTCTCAGTGTTATAATATTTCCAGGCAGAGGATTAAAAACAGTGGCACAGCATTGTGTGCTGTCATTTCCAGAAGCTATTGAAGCATATTTAGAAGAACAGGCGAAAGATGTCATGTGAATTGCATGCAACAGTTTATTATAGCAACAGTGTAAAACAGTACGTCTGGCTTTTTCTTGCTAGGATTTTCAATTCCCAGGTTCATGGGACTGTTTTATAATACTGTAATCTGTCACTCTGCTTTTTTCCCTTTTTTTTTTTTCCCTCCAGTGTCCATTAACTTCATGGTGATTGTAATAAAGAAACAATAAGGCGGATGACTGGCACTCAGCAGCTCACCTATTAAGGATGTAACTGTAAAATCTGACACTAGAAGAACAGCCAATATACAATTTTCGTTTTGTATTTGAATGGCTTTGAGCAGGAATGTATCATGCCCTAGAGAAAGGTCGAGTTAATCCTCTGCATTGTGGATACTATGTAATTTATATAGTGTTTCCAGTAGAAAAGCAGTTAAATGGATCTGCAGGTAATGTTTAATAACTGAGAATGTAAGTTAAATTGACCATCTGTTACATGTCTCTGCCTTGCCACAATGGCCTGTGAGATGGCGGAGAAATTTCACACTCATTTTGTTTCAGATTGTTCTAATTGTTTCTTTTCCATGAAAAGCTTGAAAAGGCTCTTGCAATTAAGAGAATACCCATTTATTCAAACTAATTGCCGAAGTACATTCACTCCTCTTCAGTGTGATATGCCTGGAAGGGACTATGTGTAACTTCCTAACTTCTCTGCAATTGGTGCCTCTGAGGTACCTGCTGAGCTGCTGATGCCTCATTTCTCAACCAATTTGCTCTGAATAGCAGACTACAGTTTGTCCTGGATTGTTTTACTTTGGATAGTTGCATAACTTGCAGGGTTTCTTAAAATCCTGGTAACTTGCCTTTATGTGGGATTTTTGGACCGGTGTTTTGAGGTCACAGGGATAACTAGAGGCTCTGTGGAAGGAGTCAGCAGGAAATGAAATCCTGAAGAATTTTGCCCATATACAAAATATGATGATGAAAGTGTTAATTTTGGAGACTTTAAATAATTAGATGGTATCACCCCTTGGTAATTCATGCATTTCTCAATGGGCAGTAGGGAGGGTGCTCCCAGTGCTAGCAGAATAAATAGCACTTCCTCATTATGAGAAGCTGTAGCATCTCAATGTCAGCTAACTCGAAAAATGTCCGGAATGAAGTCATGCACCATAAATAAGAGTGTTCTTGAGGTAATTGCCAACTGCAATAAAAGAACAGTTTTTAAAATCAAAGTTACTTCAGGGATCAACACGGGAGTTGAAAAGTGCCCTCAAATGGACATATATTGGAGGGGAAATCAAACCAAGTTAACAGAGTTACTTTGGAAGTGTTAGTACCAAAAATCGTGTTCGTTTCTTCAGTATACCTAGAGTTAAATGGAAACTTGTCTTATATATATATAATATATATTATATATATATAAAAACATGCTGTGAGCATAGTTTATCTTTTCCACTGTTAAACCTGAGCTTTTAGTAGTTCAAACAAACAAAAGTAAGCTATATATTCTGTACATATATATATATGTACAGAAGTTAGGATTGACATAAGTGTGAACTGACTTTTGAGTAAAGTTTCATGTGTGTTTTTTTTTTTTTAAACTACCTACATGGTTATAAGTGATTTGTAACTGAGAAAATATTTTATTAGGAGCTGAGAATGCAGTTTTTCAGTAACATGAAGTCAGGGTTGGGGAGAGACAACCAAAGTCCACATTCTTGGCTGAAGTATTAAATAATTCTTATAAACTATTTTGACCTAGTGCTCAGTTGGTCAGATAGTGATTAAACTGGCTTTATGATGTAGAAAAATACAGCAAAACCAGTTAAAAGTCATCAGATTTGGTTCAGAAACACCAACACTGGAAGAGGAAAATACTTTTAAAGGGTGCTCCTCTTTTTTTTGGGGGGGGTGAGCAAAATACAAGTATTCTTCATTTCAGTTACTACATGTATTTATATAAACCTTTTTTGTCCTCACCGCTCCCCCGGCCCCCACCACAACAGCCTGTCCACCTGATGAGCAGCAGAAATCATCATCTCTTGCTACCTTGATGCAAAACCTCAGAACATTAAATCCTGGCTGCTGCGCATTACGTACCAGAATGTACTTCAAGCAGTGCAGGGTAGCTGTGCCACCAAACAACTGCTGATCGTGGGTGGTGTGAAGCACTGGTCTTGTTCCTCTCTAATGGAAAGCTGACGTGATGTTGGCTGTTTTCCAGAGAAGCTGATGATTGTATTAGCCAGACCTAATGCGGTCGGCTCCTTCCTGATGGAGGAATAGGAAGTGTTTCTGTGCCAAGTACTGCAAGAGGGGGAGTCCATGCTGCCTTTCCTAAGTTGTACTCTGATGATGTATTTGTTCAGTTACCTACCTTGTCTTCTGACTGAGCAGAATTGCAGTACAAAAGCATCTTAAATTTACTAGACTCAGTATATTTGAAGAACAGAAACACTTTACTTATCAAGAAGCTGGTGTAATAGCTGTCAGTCCTTTAATTTGAATTCCCCTTTTGTGCAAAGTGGTAGGAACAAGTTCTCAGGTGCTTCTGCTTTTTTATTTTTTTTGGCCTTGCAGAAGGCAGTTAAGTGCTGCAAGGGCTGCCTTCTCAGAATTTTTGCAAGAATGAAACATGACTTAATCTGCTCGGTTTTCTAGCATAGAAATATCATCCCTTTAAGGTAATTTACTGTTGATTCTTTCAAACTTGTTACCCAAAGTTTACTTGTTACTGTGCATAATGTCAGAATACCAGAAATAAGTGGAAGCTGCTGCATCTGTACATTGGAAGTCAGAATAGCCAGTCAACCATCATCGGTATGAGAATTCTTACTGTTTATTTGAGCGTCTTTAGTATTATGCCACGGGGAAAATATTTGCCTCTGCCCAGTTCGCAAATGATGGAAGCGGTGTCTTGTATAATCTATCCTGCACGCACGAGTATTTGTTAGTTACAGATGAGATTTCGTAATCCATTTCTGTGGAGCTACTGCTTTCCAAAACACAGCCGTGCATCTGTTGAGAACAGTGTGTGTCTCCCAGCTCACCAAATGCAACTCAAGTGCACTGCGAATTGTAATAACAGGTGAAACAATACAATACTTATAAATCTCTATTTTACATCTGTTGGTTTTGCAGCAGCCTGCCAAAACAGGTTTCTATGCTTTGAGACTTCTGTTGCAGTCATTAATGGTCCCGTAAGCTCGTCATTCCGTTTAGGAAACCCCAGCTTTCTCATCTGTCATCATGCTTTGTACTACTAATGCAATAAATATTTGAACGGTTAACAAAATCTTGTAACTCACACTGCTTTCCTTACTTGAAATTTTAATTTTACTTTATGCTGAGTGCCAATACATTTCACCAACTATGAATAATGAATCCTTGAATTCCTGCTGCTGTAAAGATCACATACACTTTTGAACCCAAAATTTTCTCCCAGAAAACTGTTTATAACTCAAGTGACCGACAGTGCTGCACTTTATAGTATGGTAATTAATATTAATAATGTTGAAGAGATGATCCTGCTTTCACTGCTAGTTGCTAATTCTCTTGCTTTTCATGTGTCTTCTCTTGGCTGTCCCAGGCTCTAAGACGTTATGTGTTTTTTGAGAGCAGGGAATGACTTTCCAGTTAAGGAGCTGAGATGTGTGTTTGGGGTTCTGCTGTAATCTACGCAGTTATACATCTCTTCATTCCCACTGCTCTGCTATATCTGTTTAAAAATACTTTTGCTGACCATACTGACACAGACTGATACATGCGAAGCAGCGTTTGACTCTTTCCCTTCCAACTTTCATCATGTAATGCTGTCGGGATTGTGTGGTCAGCTCAGCTCAGGAACTAACTGTGATAGCAGACTCACTGCAGCATGCCTAGCGAGAGCATGCCGCAACGCAGGTATCCCAGCTTGTTCTTTAGACAATTAAATTAAGACTCCAGCAGCGGTTTATGACTCATGTGAACATGGAAGCACCGGGGACAGGTCATTTTGACCTTTATGGATACAGAGAAAAGAAAAATAAATTTTTTACTATAGTGCTCCTAACTTTAAAGAAATGTTTTATCCAGATTTAGAAGAGTTCAATAAATGTGACTTTGTTTTAGAACAGTGGTCAACGCTTTCTGAATTAGCCAAAACAATAGAGTACCGGGATACTTTTTGAGAAGCGTAACCCGGGTCATTAGCTTGTGCACTAAATAATTCTGAAGTCTTCCACTTAGAGAAGTTTGTGTATATCAGTTTTCGATATGATAAATTAGATGGAGGGCAAATAGTAGAGACTCTATTGTGGCATTTGTAGACAAGCAAGTAGGAGTAATGGAAAAATAAGCTGTTTTTCCTGCTTGACATTCATTTAGTTAGGCTGTCTTTCCATTATAGAGCTACTTCAGTTGGTATTTGAAGTTGGTTATTAGTGTGCCCAGCCAGCCATGTATTCAGTGCTTTTAAAATACAGTCTGAAAGCTTGATCTGCTTAGTTCCACTATATCAATGTTCCTGTTTCTGAAAACACTTAACTGCCTCTTCTCGCTTTGTGCATACAGGGATTCGAGATAAATTCTGAAATGTATATTTATTTTTAAAGCTTTTTCTGTTGTCTCTCGTGATGCAGAAGCAATAGGAGCAAAATGAAATTCCACATCTTTGTAGCTATAGCCTAACCTGCAGGGAAGAACTGGAAATCGCATAATCTGCAAAGCTGTGGAGCTCACTGCTTAGGTTTCTCCTACCATTGTCCTTTGAGTTGGACAGACAACAACATACAAATTTTTCTGCTGACAGCAAGGTGACACTGATATGTTCTTTTTTTTTATATCTTAAAGATAACACCATCTCCTAGAGTCATAATGTTATGTTTTGTGTCACTACTTTTCCTAAAAATCACTTTCAGAAGGCCTAAGCTGTCTCCTGATTTAACAGCTGCATTTACCTCATATCTTTCCACTACAAACTGTTTTTTTCTGATTTTGTTTTAATTTTGGACATCACTTTTTTCATGCAGAACTAGACAAACAGTGGTACAGATTGTTTTACTAGATTTTATGTCTTTTGTTTCATTGCTCTTTACCGTTTTTACCTGCCAACCAGTAACTGTGCCTCAAAGAAGTGCTTAAGCTCTCAGGTTCTCAAGTTTTTATTTTGTGAAGTTTCTCAATATTTGGACCAATCTTGGCCCCTAGGCTCCTGGTCAGAAGTTCCAAGCTCAGGGTTGGGAAGTTTGATCTGAAGCTTGATTAAACTGATGAATGATGAACGAATGAAAATAGATGACTGAAGTCAGGCTAGCTCAAATTGAAAGTTTCACTTTGGAGTTCCACCAGCAATAGGAAGGGGTATAGGTAAGCCAAAATAGAAAGCCTCACTTGCTTTTTCCCTCTGCTGGCATGGCTGTTTTGGCCAAACAGAAGACTGATCTTGTGGAATAGTAGCCCATCAAAAAATACCAGTTCCTGGATGAGTTCTCTATGTCAGTATATTGTGCTTGCAAAGCTCTGTGAGGTGGTACAAGGGAGGGAACAGTTACACGTTAGCCATACTGAACAGACAGTGGAAATAAACTAATAAAATAATAAAAATAAACTAATAAAAATAATGATGTTGTCAAGTTGTCTGAAAGTCAATTCAGGAGTAAGTAGAGATGTCTTGGTTTTGGGATCTCTTCATTCTAGAAAAAAGGAATCCATGCCAATGACATGCTAAAATGTTGTTTTGGACAGGGAAATGCTTACAGATGCCTTCTAACCAAAGCGTGCAGCACTGAAAGCACGAAGATAAAAATAAATTCATGCATTCCCTTCATTATTGCTGAGAAAAATTCAGGAATATCATCAAAATTACTGCACTGAATCCAATAGCATTCAGGACCTTCTCTGGAGCAGGAGATGTCCAGAAATTCTGCTAGGAGAAGGAGCAAAGAAGCACAAAATGGACAACTAGCTAATAACTGGTAGGAAAGGGAGGCTTCTTTTTGCCCTCACTGTCAACTAATATCCCTCCAGAGCAGACGGGTTTCATTTGTAATTTATGTATTCTCTTAGAAGCAATGCCAATGTTGCCTCTTTTAAATCTATCTAAATTTTTGGCTCCCTTGATACTTCTGGCAAAGGCATGCATGGTTACAAAGGAAGGAATTTTGTCCTTTAGTTTAAAAAAAAAAAAAAAAAAAAGGATATTTGTGGAAGATGTGGGGATTGTTTTAGAATGTTTGTTACAAATGCTTAACTCTCTTAGAGAGGGAGAGCTTGTGCTTTCTACAGTTCCTTCTAAATGAGAAGTGCACTGAAACATGTTCCAGACATGTCAAAGGGAAAATGCATTCTGAAGTTTGGGTTTTAGAAAGCTGATTGAGCTGTATGGAGAAGGAGATAAAAGGTATTGATGCATCATCTGCAAGTATAGCACGTTCATGGATATTAAAATACATATGCCTCTACAGGAAGAAGGTTTCATTTAAGAAAACTTTCCTGTAAAGCTACTAAAGCAATGACAACTAGGCTACTGGATTTTTGTAAATGGCTTTAAATGTTCAGGACATGACCTCTGAAAACCGGAGCAGTGTTCACTCTTTGGATACCTGAAACTAAAGCCAGGATTTCAGGACGCCCTTGTTTGCTCCCTCATCAGCATCACCCCTCTGGTGCTGCTATGCAACTGGCTGGCAACTACGTCCTGCTCGCTGGTGTCCAAAAAGTTTGACAGCAAAACTGGGTTTGTTCTGGTGTATGAGGCTCTTTGGGATGAGGGGGCGTGTTTGTATTTCTTCCAAATTCAGCTTGGTTTTCTGGTGTGGTTCATCATGCAGTCGCGCTGGCACAGCTGAAAGCATGGTGTGGGACGGTCAGCTGAGGAACAGGCAGTGAAAGCTGCTTAAACTGCCACAGCTGTTAGAAGAAATGTTACCCCAACTGTGGTGTGTTCCTGTCTGCAGTAGGAGATTTTTAAACGATGCAGTCATCTTGTTTTGGATACATTTTGGTTGGAAAGTGCTGAGGTTATTTTTGCGTTGGACAATATTTCAGACTTTTGGCTCATGTAAGTAATTGAGTGGGATAGGTCGAGGGTTCTCTTTTTCCAGTTTTTGGAATAAAATCGTCATCAACTAGAGATCAGAAGAACTGTGTTTGAAAACTGATTTTTGAAAAAAGTAAAGCGAGGTTTATTTTTGCTGAGGTTTAAACTTTTTTCATTACTGCAGCCTGTAAAAGATTTTTTCCCATTTAATGACACGTAAGATGGGTGCGTAATTCTAAAAGTTTATTGCTGGTTCTTTATGCCATTATAATATTTGGGGGTTTACAGACTTTTTTTAAGCTCTTGGTACACAGATATTTCAAAGAAGTGATCTGGAGGAGGAGAGGATGTAGTGGATTTACAGGTCACCAGGTGTTTGTGTTTGGTGGTGGGAAATGTCAGGTTCCAGAAAACAGACAGCTTGACATTTTCCTCATTTCGATTATTGCAAAGGATTCGTGGGCTTGAAATTTTATTAGTCTGCAATAAGAAGCATGCTCGCAGTGCCACAGAAAATTGCTCAGGAATATTCTAATTGACAGAATGATTGCCCCTTGTGCTGAATCATAAAAGAGGGCAATCTGATCTTCTTAGTCACCAAAAGGTGAATCGCACAAATTCAGTGGAGGACCTTGGACTTTGGTGATTTTATTACATATTTGAAGGGCACTGTAGCATTCCAAATAATACTTTTTTTAGCCTGGTCTCTGCATGTTCTCTTCTGTGTACACCACACCTTGCACAACAGCCCTGTTTCTGCTGTAGTTGCTACTGCAGAACGAATAGATAAATAATTCTGCTTTTTTTTGCGTGCTTAAAAATGAAGTAAGGATTTTTCTTAATTACTATTTATAGGTCTTTCTCTTTATTTCCCACTGCCAATAAGTTGGTTTCAGTCAATATACTGGTTAACTCTTCTGTCAGTAGTTGCACACAGTAGGGCTGTCAGTGGATGAAATTCGGATTTTGAAATGGGCATAATGTGAGCCAGACCATCATTTATATTACAACCACGTTCTGAAGTGTCTGAAGAAAACGTGGTATGGTGGCAGTGTTATTAACATGAAAATCTCCTTTAAACTCGAGCAAGTCTGTGACATGCTCTATCCAGGGAGCTTACAGATCTGTACAAAAGCATTTGCTTTGCAAAGCAGAGGCAACAGTTTGTGCACTGAAGCAACAAGGCTAAATAAAATGACTTGTGAAATTAAAGACTGCCATCTCCGTGAAGAAATGCATCTTCTTGTTTTCCCTCTCCCAACCTTTACACAGTCTTATATTGTCCAGATTGCTGTGGGTCTCTTTGTTAAATGAGCTTTGTATCTCTCAGTTAATTTTCTGCCACTATCACTCTGGGTTGATGACTGGAGGTGTTTGTGTATCCATTAAGTGCACTGCCAGGACACGTCCACCACTTTCCACCTCTCCCATTAAACAGCTGTCAGCAGGTTTGCAGAGCAGCTTTCTTGCTTTGCATTAATTGCTGCAGCTCACTGGGTGCAGTGAAGAGCACCTATAAAGAGAGAAGACAGCTTGCGGTGAAATTTCTAAAGGTAAATAGAAATGCCATGAGCACTTAAGTCAGGTTTCATATGCAGTCATATCAATATGATTAGCAGGAAGGAAGTGTCACTTCTTTTAAATGTTCTTTTTTTTTTTTTTTTCCAACTAACCTTTCTCCTTGAGCTCTCACCCCCATATGGAAAATACTGCAACTCTAAACAAGTGCCCGTCAGCAGATTCTTGGATGAGACCGTCTCCTTGGAGTTGTATACAATCCCATGCTGAGAGTTACAATTGGTTCTGAAATGGAAATCTGTTACAATCAGATCAAACATCATCCTAGCTGAGATGAGCATTGTGGGGAAGATGAATGATTTGGACACCAAAGTCAGAATGTAGTGGGTTCACTGGTGTAAGGCTTTCCGAGACAAGTACTCTGTATGGAGGAAGAGCGCTAGGTTAATGTATTGGTCTTCAGCTAGTCCTTTAATTTGCTAGTCCTTTAATTAAATATTAATATTGTATGTTTGTGCAGAATAGGAAATACTAATTCTTTGGACAAGCTTTTTGGAATAAAAAATTTCTTTAGTACTACGTGACGCAGTAAAAACAACAATTAATAAATAATTAATAAAGCAGTGGGTTTTTTTATATCCAGACTTGTTTTAAAGCACTGTTTGGAGATCTGCTGGCAAATAGAAGGCCAACATAAGATATGGGAAAAGTTAAGTGTATTGACTGGTGGCTTGAAGTTTAATCTAAAGATTCGGTATGTCTGCTTGAGAAATCTGTGATGCTTTACTGTACTTAGCCTTATGCTCATTGACTTAAGACTTTTCAATTTGCTGGTCTTGTCAAACTGAGAAGTGGAAAGAAATTCTGTTCAACTGACTTGTGCACCATCATCCAGAAAGCGTGTTGAGAAGCAGAACAGGTCCCAAGTGCTCTGACACAAATGCGTATCCTGCGCGCTGGATGGTACGGTCTTGTGAAAGAAAATGACTGTAATATAAATTCTCCTGTTCATTCTTCTACTTACTCTGTTTTCTCTGTCTTCTCACGCCATGAATTTTTTAGCTGGTAATGTTCTTGCCAGAATCGGTGTTGTTTGTACTCCTTGCCGAGTATCGCCAAATTGGTCTTTTGAGGGCTCTTGCGTGTTGCCTTTTGAGCAGCTGACCAAGAACACTATCAAGTGATCAGATTCTTACCTCTCCTGCCAAAGCTGCTGGGGGTAAGCTTTCTATGTCCAGTGGTCACAGCATATTAGTGTAACAAGCAGTTTTTAAAGATGATTAAGATCTTTTCCTGCTCGCGTTTGTGTTCCGTGTTTTATCCCAATGCTGCATTTTTCTCAACCCAATATCTCTGTGCAATGTACAACTGGCTATATAAATGTAATCCCAGTGCAGGCATAAAATCAGCTTTGTCACTAGGCATGTTCTGTTCTCAACAGTTTCTAGGCTTCTTGCATGTACCTGTATAAAATGTTCTTCATCTGACTTGCACATTTGGAGTTCCTTTCTGTTCCTTAGAAATCATTGCATTGTTGCTCATGTGAAGTTCTGATGAAAATTAACACAATTGCTTTCACTGCTGAATTGTAAGATGTTTTTAAGGTGATTGGGTTTTTTAAGGTCATTGTCATTTTCACAGAGAAAAAGAAAAAACCCTGCCTTTTAAATATACCATTAAAAAAAAATAAAAATGTAGTCTCTCTTCCTTACTTTGGCTCTCCATCCCATCTATTCTCCTCATCATCCTAGTAGGACTTGCTCTTGTAACAGAAAATAAATATTATCTCTTGGGAATTCTGTAATTTTTCATAGTTATTCTTGGTGGTTTTATCCATTTAACATAGTTGGTGATTTGTTTCTGCCCTCTGAGGAAGCCAATAGTTTAATGGATGAAACATGATAGGTAATGAAGAAAAATGCTTTTGCAGCATGCACCGATTTGAGAAATGTATCTTGTGAATGTTATGTGCTCAGATTTTGATATAACAAAAAAGGGCCACTCAAGTTCCTAAATGTTATTGGACGTGCTTAAACATTGTGTTGCACTCTACTCCCATACAATTAAAGGATTGTTTTGTTATTTTAAATAATTGATATTGTGTAAACTTTCTTGTGATTTATGTAGCCTCTCAGTCTTTGGTGTGCCTCCTCCATCTTGTCCAGCTCCAGTTAGAATTAAATCAGTGAACTGGTAGTGGTTCGTGGTTTCTAAGGGAGTTTGTTGCAGATTTTGGCCAATAACTTTCCCCCTACGTTTCACATATCTGATTTTTATTACTAGTATATATATGTGATCCAGTGCATAGAAGACAAACAGATAATGAAAACCAGGGCAGTTTTCCACTGCGATGGGACAAATTCTGCTAGTCATTAGAAAATGATAGAAATAATAACTGTTTCTTCCTATTGAGGTCCCTTGGAGATGAGAGGAGGAAAGCAGAGCTCTTCTTAGTGCAATCAAATTGTCAGTTTGGAGTAGAAAAGTCACATTTTCTTAAATTTCTTAAAGATAGTGGGCCACATGTTTGTAGTTATTTAGGGCTTTAAACTTATTTTCTATTTTTTACTTTTAATGTGGAAATTTGTATGTACATACTCAATAATTAGGATATTATCAAAGCACCTAAGTCTTTAAAGTGATGCTGAACCCAATGTGGTAGAAGAAAGAAATACAAGTGGGAAAGGAAAAAGATCTGAAGATGTGGGATTAGTTCGGAATTTCCCACAAAAGGACTTTAACCTGTCAAAATTAATTTTCTACTTCTCATTTTTTAAGTGTGCAATAGAAGAAATCAGTAGTATTTAAATATCTGAGAGAGAAACTCGGGTCCCTGTAGCGTTGAGTGCCATGTAAACAGAGAAGTGGACCTTGTGCTAAATGTTAGACCATCTCAACACCCAGGAAAAACCATCTTTAACACTTGCTTTTATTCCAAACTTGTGACCCTGGTGTTTTATGCCGAAGGTTGATATATATATATATTCAGCTACATGGAGATTAAATCATTTGTTCAAATGTCATTTGAGAACTTTGGGAATTGTAAGCAAGAGGAGTGAGTTAAGGCTTTCTAACTTTTGTGTATAAATAGCAAGCCATCAAATTACAATATGTTAATCAAAGATCCTTGAGACTGCAGCGCAAGGAAGCAAGATACTTCACAAGTACAATGACTTGTTGTGAAGGTGTAAGGTACTAATTCACACTAAGCCTGTCTCTGGTTAGACACTCGAACTGGAAGTTCTGTATGTGTGACTGATGGCTTGTGCAGCTCCATCAAGCTACTGATGGGAACGTGGAAGTTGCTGGTCAGATCTCAAAGCAAGGTATTGACTCTAAATGGGTCAGACACATCGTGTAATTTGTCAGTTCTGAGGATTTTGTCAGTATAATCACAGTATTTACGTGTTTTCCGAATTGTTTTTTCTTCTTTTTCTCCTTCAGCAGATCATAACTCACTTAGTGCTATGAACGTGTAGTGGCTATGCTGAATGTAAATGTCAGAAGATGTTCTGAATGGTTAAATTATTCTCAAATTTCAAAAATCTGCAAGTGAACGGTGTAAGTCAGAAAACAGTGAGTGACAACCAAGAGGTTACTTTGCTCTTTTTAGAGTCTGGTGAAATGAGGAGCAAAGAAAATTAACTTGAAGGCATGCTTCTCCTCAGTGTCTGGAAGTGTCATTGCAGAGCTCTTTGCCAAACAGTATCTCCTAAAGCATTTTTAATACACAAACACTTAAAATGCATACAGCCTTTTATCCTCAGTATTAAGTATTTAAAATATAAATGAACATAAAGATGAAAATCCAAGTGGAATCTTGGGGCTAACCCAATTTATGTGAGATTGGGTGGAGCCACAGAAAATCAAAACAAAGATTTTTGAAGAAAAACTGTTCTTCACGGCTGGCTGCCTTTGTAGATATAAAACATTAATATTTATAAAAATGACTGCTGTTTTCAGTAGAGACTATACAACTGTGTGGATATCTGAGGGAAAAGGTTCTTAATCAGTAAAAGGAAGATTTCATGAAGTCAGCAAAACCAGCTCAAGTAGTGGAGCTTTTTGAAGCCAGTAAGTTGCTGCTCTTCTGTGCATTTTGTTGTTGTTGCTCTGGCTTCTAACCACTTTGGTGGAAAAGTTTAAGATTTGCATTTGAGTATGGTTGTGGATCTTAAAAAGGGCAGGGTAGCATCTCTTGTATTGTACTTCATGTAGTTACTGAGAGCATGGCCTGACAGCATGCTGTGTGTCCCAGTCTGACAGTGACTGCCTGTCATGGTACTGGATTAAAATAACTCTGATCGTTTTGGTTTGTTTTCTCTTTTTTGCCAACATGTTGATTAGAAGAAGCAACGTTACACTGGCTGGAGAGCCCAGGAATTGTTGCCTTCTTACTCAGTAAGGCCCTAATTAGGGTGAACAATCTTGGAAAACAGATAATGAAATACAGGATTTAAAGGTAATACTGTGCCACAAGAGTAAAGCTTTCATCATTGTGACTAAATTCTGGCACATGAAAAAATACTGAGAGGATTAAATGGGAGAATGGCATGGTCAAGTGATAGTTCTGTTCTCAAGGCACCATTTCCATTTGAAAAGAAGAGCTACGGGTAGGGTGTAGATGAGGAGGGATGTCTCAGCCTGCTCAAAACCTCTACAGGGAAAGCAGAGGAGAGAAAGGACCCAGTGGATGTCCTCACAAAAATTTTGCTTGCCAAATCGTTCTTAGGAGAGCAGCAGCTATTCATAAACTTCATTAAGTTTAAGGTGTATTTATCAGTGTATTTTGCTATAAATTGAACTAACCAAACCAAATGACTTGTTGAGTTAGTTCAGTGGGAACCTGGCATGTATACTACTCTCATAATTTTGAATCATAACTGATCTAAGGTTATATAATGCATTATTAAAAATGACAAATGAATATTTTAAAAATAAAAGCAGTATGTAAATCGCATGCTGTTATTACATCTCATTTTGAGGCCCATTCTGATTTTTATTTTCTGATAAAAATTACTTTCACGTGCATGTTATCTTGGGAGCATCCTTTCCCTCCCTGTGTAGCGATTTATTTTCTATTCACTCTACTCTCGTTATATTTACTTGTTGAACGGAATTTTAAATATCATTTTTAGTCTGCAATTGCAGGTTTAGCTGGAAAAAGCACTTGAAGTTGCTATCATACGCTTGCTTTTCCGTTTGCATCCACAGATGTGTTCTAGATGAATAATTGAATTACGGAGCAATCTGAGTGGTGGTTTTTAAAGAAATTGCATAAGGTATTGTTACCTCCACTGGACACTTTCAAGAAATAGCAACTGTTCTTAAGTAGATAAATATATATTCTAGTGTTCTGTATTTTTCTGATGTGATTTCTAATGCTGTAGTTGAAACAGGATTTACAAAAATCTCTTGTGCAGATGGTTTTGTTTGCATCTGTTTTTTGCAGTTGCGTACAGAACAGATGTTATCTTTTGCCTAATCAAGGCATGTAACCTCGGTTTAAAAATTTCAGAAGTTCCCAGCTGTGGATTTCCTCCTTCCTGTTCATTGTTCCCACTCATTCGGGAAAACTGAGCAAGTGCAGGCACCGAGCACAGGAGCGTGGAGAAACTCCTGGCACTAGTGATAGGTCTGTGGCATCACCTGCTGTAGATGGTGGTTCTCCTCTTGTGAAAAATTGCAATGTAAAAATAACTTGTAGCTTGTCAGTAAGACAGAAATCTACACAGTAGTTTTAGCTTGGCAGTTTTGGATCAGTTTCATTTGAACTTCAGTTAGGCAGGCATTTTGTGTTAGAGAGCTACGCTTCCAACACTTTTTCCAAGCAATTTTTAACAGCTGATGTTTTTGCAGATATTTTAGTACTAATCAGGCATCCAGGTGGAAAGCTAAAGCCTTCTGTTCTTCACCACATGAGATTTGATGAAAGCCTTTCAGTCAGCTGTCATTGAACAGGTAATGAAGATAATAGAAACTCCGCTTGCTCAGCATCAGAAGAGCAGGCTGTGATTTGTTTCCGTGTTTTGTTTTGAAAGAAACCATGAAGATGTATTCAGAACTGCAGAGGGATAGCTCTGTACCTTACTGAACTTCCAGATCTTCCTAAACATGTTACTGTCAGCGTTCTCTGCCTTTGACAGGATTCAGGTGCATTGGGACAGCTTTCCATTTATACAGCACTAGCATCTTTTGCTAATGCAGTGTATTAAGGATAAAGTTACTCTTACTTGCTTTTAGCTATGTGGTTTATTTTTTTCTTTTTTTTTTTTTTTCTGTCCTCGTTGGCAGAAGAGAATGACTAAAGGAAATGAAAGAAGAATGATGTTTAGGTGAGAAGACAGTACAAATATAGCTAGCAATAGTATACCTTGCAGAGTACTAAAAGAAGAGGTCTGGCACGTAGGTAATGCAGAAAATCATAAACACAAGTCTGCAGCCTGGAAGTTGGTGACACATCATTCATGGCATGTACAACTGCTGCTCCCCACTGACCTGTGTCTGCCTCAGTCTGTGGCATGAATTAGGCAATGAATCGCAATGAATCTGACAGATGAGCATGTTCTTAGCAGTCTTTGTGACTATAGTGCATTTTTAAAATGATTACTTTTCTGCTACGTAATTTTGATGTAAAAACAGTCTGAAAATCTTTCAGAGTAGTGTCATGCCTTAGACATGAAGGGCTGCTGCTGACTTCGGACTAACACAGTTATTCTCGTGGCATTGCAGATCGATATTTTGCAGTTTTATTGCAAAGCAGATTTGATGAGAAATATATATTATGTGGATTAAGCCATCTTTAAATTGACCTAAGAACACAAGTTTCATGTTTCTAAAACAGCTTTTTTTTTGAGAGTACAGAGAAAGGAAGAGACTTCAGATTTGATAAGCATGGATAAGAGAAAGAAGCTCTAGAACCAGAAAGTGGTAACTTTACACACCTCATGATGTGCTACCTCAGGGTCTTCTGGAAAAGGAGAGCAAAAGTCAAGGGCTGAAAAGCTCCTGATGTCAGTCGTCGTGTTATTTTGCTTGAACTTAAACTAGCCATACCCGCACAATAGCAGGCTATGTAAATATTCTGTAAGTGCAGTTTCTTTTCAGCAGGATTGGATGAGCTCTTTTTCAGAGATGGTCATAAAAAAAACAGGTTTTGCTCATCTAGGAGGGTCAGTGTGATTAAGCAAGATATAAATGTCAAACTTTACAATCTGTGAGCAAAATGACCAGTATTTGGAATATTGATTTTTAACTGATTTGTGGTGTTAGAACATTCCTGTACATAGAATAGTCCAAACTATTTTCTTTACGTAAAATATTCCTAACTATATTCTTTCTTTGCTGATTTTTTTCTCTGCTTTCTTCAGTTCCGTTCTCTGTACAGTGTTGCCACTCTTGCTATCTTCAAGCTGTTTCCTTTGCTCAAGTGAATAATTCCTAAGTGCTTCATGGACCTGGGTAAAAGAATGTCTGTGCAGAGCCAGCCAAAGCTCTGGCTAGGCAGCACCCTGTCACCAATAATGGCCAAGAGTGCAAGACTAAGAAAACAGGGCAAACTGTTCTCACAGCTTCTAAAAATACTCGTGGAGAGAAAAAAAAAAAAAAAAAAGAAAGCTTTCCAAATTTGAGATGAATGTAGGCTTCCTGACTTTGTCATGCATCTCTCCAGCATGAAATTGAAGAAGTGGCTTAATTTTCTTGATGCACAGCTTTTCCCTATCTCTAAAGGCAGTTGGATACCTTTACAAAATGGCTAGGGAAATGTAACTAACAGCATTCAAAGTCCATTTGCAAATACCAAAAGGATGATTCAACTGTAAGCACAAACTTTACCTTCAAGCGTATTACATGGGACATTTCTCACTCTAAATGGTGTATATTTCAGTATAAAGCAGATTGAAATATTCCAGTTGAACATACTACAGAAGCTTGGATATCATCTGTCACCTCTGCAACTGTGGTCTCTTTGGGTCACTGATTTGTCTTTGTTTTTCAGAACTTCTTGTAAATGTGTAAATTGAAATCTGCTCTCTTGAGCAGCATCACAAACAGTACTAGGTTTGGTGGTGATTTAATAATGCAGAATTTGACTCAGGACAGACCAGGCAAAATAGAATTACGACAGCTGTTAGTGTAAATGTCTGCAAAATAGAAAAAGGAGTGCCCTTCGTAATATTAAATATGAAATAGTACAATCTTGTAATTGAAAGTTGAGCTTCTGTAGCCATATTGTTTATCCCAGATGCAGCTGACAAGTTTCAATATAGCCTGGGGAACTTGGAAATGAAGGAATAAGCAGGAAGTCAGGCCAGAGTTGCAGTCCAGATTGAATTATGTTCTGAGCTGGGAACTAGAGGAGACTGCAGATAGACGTCCCACTGTGTGTTGCAGAGGTCACAAATTAATTAGCAAGGGAGTATGTTGGTGGAATTGAATGCATGGGTTTGATATCAGCGTCTTTGTAGAGCTAATGTGTTCTTAGTCTTTGCTGAATTTGGCAGGAAGGAGATAGGATGTAACTAGGGACACTCTTGGGTCTTTGTGAAATTGGGTGTAGGAGACTTGCCTTTATAAACAAGAATTAAGATTCAAATGTATTTAACTAGATATGAGATCCCGTGGAATATCAGTGCGGTTAGCATGGAAGTCCGTGAATTAATTTCTTAGTTAAAATCTTGGAGAAAACATGTATCAGCTTGGAATCTATTTCTAGGGGGAGAAACAAACAAACAAAAAATAAATGAACAAAAAAGCAATAGGTTATGGATAGATGTAATAACCTGAAATACCCTTATTTTACTCCTCTTTTCAGTTGAGCTGCTACTATTATTTGCTGAGAATCTATATATGTTAGTATTTACTTAAACATTAGGCAAATAAGAGAAACGTTTCTTAAAACTGACTTTAAATTAGTGATGCACGTTTTTTATTTAAATAAAAACTTTTTGTTTGTGCAAGTAGTGGGTCTAGAGATCATCCAAGCCATGGCATGAATAAAACTGATGTTTCTGGTGTTCCTTTCTCATGAGGAAAAAAAAAAGCCTTTTTCTTCCATTTTGACCTGTGCTAAATATATGTATTTTCATGAAGGTAATTTCATATATGGGCATAAAAAATGTAGTACATACATTTTCATTTCAGTACATACATTCAGTACATACCTGAAATTCTGATGTTGAAGAACTTAGACTTTACTTTAGGTAGAAATAGCCAATGCAGTGGATAGCACAGGTTTGTTGGTTGGTTTGTCTCCTGAAGGCAGGAATTAGTGTACCCTGTATTTGAAATGATACACACCGAAAACCCTAATGCTCTCTTTTTCATAAAGATTTTTATTTTTTTGTTGTTTAGTCTTGCAGATAGCAGCTGTTCAGCTCTTCAGTGTAGGAAGCCTACAGCTCTCTTCTGGAACACAAGGGGCTTGCTTTTATTCCTTACTTCTGCAGAATAAGTGAAACAGTTGTAAAGAGAGATGGCTGGTTTGTGGGATATTTTTTCCCTATGCGTAACTGAGTTGCCAAGCGTAGTCAGCAGAGACAAGTAGGTATTTCAAGAGAGTAAGTTAGACACTTAATATTGCAGTAGTTTTTCTCCTGATGTTGATATTCTGAATCTTTTTCCAGAGGTGTCTGCCCACTCACAGTCATGCACAAATTAAATGCCTGCAGTTGGGCTTTGTCAGCACCACTCCTTTGTCTTTCAGGAAACCATAATATTGGTTATTCCCACATTATTTTGCAGCAGAATTTACAAAGATGAAATAACATTGGTCTTCCTACTGTAAATCTCCCTCTCCCCTTTTTAATTTGTGTGTCTTTCAAGCTGGATGGTTTGCTGAAGTGATTCAGCCAACAGAGCAAGGTGATGCCACTTCATTTTTCTCTCCCCACTGAAGAAAGCTGGAATAGTTTGTTTTGTAAAAAAAAATAAATCTCAAATCCTTCCTGGTCAGGTGGGAAAATGAGAATTTCTATTGTCATCACATTATGGGTCAGAAAGAGAGGATAAAGGGCAGGGTTTTCTGCTGGCAGTTTTGAGTTGGAAATGTTGGATTAGTTACTGAGTTGCTTCTGTTAAGTAGAAAATCAAATTTACCAGAGCAGTAATTAGTCTAAAGTGGATGTGCATAACAAGAGACTCTTCAAAGTGCCTTTAAAGAAAGAAGGAAGCTTGTTCCCCACTGGTGATGATTAAATAACGTTGAAATCAATGTGCAGGGAAGGAAGTCTTCAGAAAATGCAATCTAATAGAACACCTCCCTCTGCTGGTAGACATCACATAATTTAATGTGCTGCATCATGCACTCAACTAGAAATTTCCTGGTGGGGCATGCCTCTTAGCTCCTGAAGGCTAAGGAGAACTTTTCAAAAGAGAATTGGGTTGCACAGGGAGGTTCCTGCCATTCTTATTCTTTGTGAACGGTGGCGGAGAGGTTGGGCTGCTTGTCCCAAGTTTGCTCTGAGTTTCTGAGCTAATGCGACTTTTTGGCTACCTGCCCTCTTGCTGTTGGAGTTGGTTGTGTTTTGCTGTCCTACTAAGGATAGGCTCTGGATGCTCATGCTTTAATCAGGTAATCAGAACAGAGTGCACGAAACAGCTATTAGCTTCTAGTAATCACTCAGCTCTTCCTGAAAAATTATGTATCCTTTAGTTTATTCATATTTAGTTATTTGAGCTGAGGTTTACGTGCCAATCCTCACTTAGTTTCCAAAGTAATGCCTGGAGTTACGTGCTGTTGAAACAGAATTAGACACCATAACTTGAGGATAAAGCTTATCTGTTAACCATTTATCTTCTAGCTTACTAACACCAAAAAGCAGATAATTTCTAATATTTTCCCTACAATCTTTTCAGGGGTGGGCTCAATGATAAGCTGTTTCTGTACAGTGCAAGCTCTTGAAGAAGCAATACTATGTTATTTCCAGCTCTGTTTAAGCATAACAAAAACACTTGAAAGAATGCTTTCAAACACTTCTGGAAAGTACATTTTTGTTCCTTGCATTTCCTGGATATTGCACTTCAGATGCGAGCAAACTAGCTGAATGCATGAGAATAGCATTTTTCATCCTTGCTTTCCTTTTTGTTGATAAGCATTTGGGGATGATTTGTCCTGTTCTTTCTGGTAAATGCATTGAAAATTGCGCTTTCTGCACCCTTACCCCTACTTGAACACTCAAAATAGTTTTTCCCTGTTTTGTGTTGTTAATAGAAGAACTTGTGTAATCCTGTAAATTTTCTCTGAGCCTCTAGATGGAAAGCAAAACAAGTGGAGCCTTTAGGTGAGGAGGAGTCCCAATCGTGTGGCCATGAAGCTGTTGATCTCCTTGGAACAAAGCTTGGAACATGGAGAACTGGTCACAGAATCTGTTTTCGCATGCAGGATTCCACCTTACCAGTATTTAATTAATATATTGTTACAGGTCTACACATCACTGCTGTGATACAGAGATTTTGTTATTATTATTTACTCATGAAGACTCGTGTCTAAGTGATTGTAAATCTCCCATGCCTAATAACCTTATGCAACCCAGAGCTCTGGAAACAGCACTGGCAAAAGACTAACTTCCTTATCTCCAGTAATTTGCAAGTGGTGGCACAAGAAGTCAGAAGTCACAAATCATGGATTTATGAAGCAAAAGGATTATATTCATTTTTTGTTTGTTTATTGCACTTTTTTTCAATTAGGACATAGACAAGATTCTTTTATCAGGTTTCAGCAGTGATCTTCCAGCAATGAGATGCAGAAGGATCACTTCATTGTGGCAGGAGATGCTTTAAGTTCACACGTATTTGCTGTATACAAATAAGTGGAGTCTATTTATCCATTGATCCCACTGGAGGGAGAGAAACGTATCATTCTGAAGAGAGTAGTTTCTCTATTCCTCTCCAGTTTCTGCACTTCTTTCAATGTAAAGAAAGCAGAGAAGTGTGGAAATTTTGAAATAGTCAGCATTTGTAAGGGGAAAAAAAAAATCCCTAAGGTTTAGAAATGAGCATAACTAGATGACTTAACTTTGCAGCCATTTCACAATAAATCCATATTTTAGGTTGGGTTCCAGCTATGTTGTTTGGGATTAACTGGCTACTAATGCAAATGCCTGTTGTCATTGACTTGAATTCAACATTCCTGCTATCTGCAAGAAGACAATTTGAATAAGTAGAAATAAAATATTTGTTTTCATTAACTCAAGATTTTGTTGTTTTGTTGCTCACAAAAGTGTAAGCAATGCTTATTTTATGTAAGCAGTTCTCGGATATCTGCATATTCATGTACTTTTCCCTAAAAGACTGCAAAGGGAAATACATATATACCTCAAGTATGTTGAAAGTAAGCAAAGAGGGCTGAAATTGGTTTTGTGTCCATGAGCCACGCTGTTCCATGCTCAGAGTTCAGTGATCATGCAGCAGCTTGCGGCAACTGCATCCAGTGACAGTTTGCTGTGTTTGACCTTTTGGATTCATAAATCTAGATCATCTTTCCTTTCCTTGCGCCTTGAATAGTCTCACTTTGGCACTTTTTTCCTTGGCAGATTGACCACTGTGCTCTTCTGCATTTCTGTATGATTGCAGAGTAAGGAGGAAGGGATGATAAGTGGGGAGACTACAGCTACTCCTCCAAGTTCCCGGACTCCTTTAGGAAGTTACTAAACTGCAGAGCTTGAAGCTAAGGCACAACTATGTGAGTTGTTTCCTGCGAGCTTTCTCATTCGTGTGATTTAAAACATGACCTGCTGTTGGCTATTACTGTGGACTACCACAGCCACAAGTTTCCCATGTGGGCTCCAACCATAGCGAAGTTTAGCCTCCACACCTGAGGCCTGTTGCACTTGGTGTTCCCTCTCTCCACACTTCTCTCCAGGTGCTGTATATGAAAGGCAGGTATTTATGGCAACAAGAAGCATCAGATTCCAGTGACATTTTGAAGAGTGGAAAGAAACTCCTAACATTTCACCTTGCAATTCATTGATTTGGTGATTAAACCTAAGTAGCGATAAAATATGAAATCTTCTCCTCAGACAGGTATTTCCTCCCCCTCCTTTCCTTTAGAAAGGAAAATATGGGATGAGATCTGCCTGCTTTTCCATTGTGTGGTGACTGTGTGGTGGCTTTTGAAGCCTGTGCTCTCAGCAGATGGGTTAGTGGCATGGAAATGAAATGGGACTAAGAGGCCCTGCTCTCCTTCCTCTTCTAGAAAGAGCCTTAGGTCTGCCTCGTGGTTGTACAGCAAGAACTGGGGAAAAGTGGCCAAGAAATGAGTAACTCTGAGTGATGTTTTAGAGCTTGGATAAAGGCAGTTTTTCAGGTGCCTGAACTTGGAGATGAGGGAGACGGAAACGATGAGGAGTTCGTGGGTTAGTGCTAGAAAGATTTAATTTGCTGCAGGGGCCTTTTATCCCAAGTGAAAATCCTGGCAGTTTATAGAATAGGCAACTTTATGAGAATGCTTCAACATGTGACTATTATTGACAGAAAATGAGCCGTGTGTTCAGTTTAATTGCAACCACATAATTTGGATTGGAGGAATTAATTAAAAAAAAAAATAGACATATGTTTTGAAATTGGAAGATTCTCTCTAGGTATTGGAAAGGGCATGATAAGGTGAGTGGCAAAGATAGCTCCAGTACAAGAGAAGCTAATTGAAGCATTTCCTTTATTAAAACAATATTAGTTCCTACGTGTCTTGTGAATGAAGTGTCCAAAATAAATATGAATGGTAATTAAAATCTATTTCTATCAGTTAACAGTCATGTTTTCAAGATCTCTCATTTATTACAAAAGTGCCTCTAGAAGTTCACTTCATTAGTTTACTTCATATAACTCACTGCTGTTGCAAAGTGCTTGTTTTATGGGTTTACTTATGAGATTCTAATCAAAATGAACATTTCTTCCCCTTGGTGAGCATAGATTTTGATGTATCATCAATCTGAATTTAATTTGAAATGGGACTTTTCTTAATAATTTATTCAATTTCATAAAGTACTACTAGTACTAAGTATTCAAGTGATGAAGATACAGAAGTTTAGGAGAATGGCAGAGCTGCAAGACCTGCAGCTTTTTGTCAGTTTTCTTCTTTTCTTAGTCAATACAAAACTTTTGTGTATTTTTTAAAATTTGTCTTGCCTATTTTTAAATGTTCATGTTACAGATTTTCCAATTCTGCTTTGAGAATAAGTTCTGTAGATCACAGCTGCTTAGATGTTTTCCCCAGGAATTTTTTTTTCTCCATACTCTCCTGTATTTAGTTCTTTTATATCCCCAGTGTTGCGCTGCACTCGGATCACGTTAAATGATTATTTCTCCTAAGTGGCATGTGGATCTTTAAAGAAGTGCAGTCACTTAGTTTTACAGACTAATTTCTTAACCTTTTATCAGTTTATTTTTCCGGACTGTCGGGTACCAGGATTTGCTCTTGATGTTCCTCTCTAGAATTGGTCAAACCATCATTACTGTCAATTTTTGTAGTGGCAGCACTTAAGACTCCATGGCAAGCTGCCTGATGGACTGAGTGTTTTCTTAGCAGTCGATTTTGGTAGGTGTTCTTCCTGATAAATTCACACTCTCTACCTATCAGTGAAAAATAAGACATTTCTCACAGTCATGATCAAGAAGTGGTTGCTTTATGTTTTCCAGAGTTTCTTTAAAGTTCACGGTTTTGCTGTGGGTTGGGTTATTACAGATATTCTCTGACAGACACTGAAGAACCTATACAGTCCCAAGTAGTTCAGTGATAAATTGTTTTAATTTCCTAGCTCTGCTGTCAGGTGCAGGTGCTATAGAGCTAGACCTTCACTGGGTGGGGTTTTCGTGATGCGATGATACCTTTATATAGTACCTCCTCGCTGTCTGTTCTCAGTACTGGATTAAAGCTCAGATGCTAACCATGGATGTGAGGGATTCTGTGACAGGAAAGGTAGAGTGGCTGTTCAAATAGTAGGTTACTCATCGTAGCTTCAGTACTTTGGATACCGTGGCGATGGGCAGTAATGTTTATACTTCTATGTTGGTGAGTTTTTACAGAATAATAACGAAATTTCATATGAGATAAGCATGCTACTGAAAGTAACAACAGGAAATGTGACGCAAGGGTTTTTAGAATGTTTCTCCCAAGGCTTTCGGTGACCTTGTTGCCGGTCAGCACTGAAGCAGCTCCAGTAAGCAAATTGCTGTGGTCAGACAGCAAGGAGTGTGTTCGGTGGGGAAGCTTCTCTCAGAGGCTGCTTCTCTAGGTGATAATGAAATTCCTCTTTCATCATTTCAGTATTTCACAGCTACTTTGGGGATGGTGGGATCATGTGCTGTGGAAATGGCAGGTTTTTTCATGGCAGAATTGGGAGGTGTTATAAGCCTGCTTAATAGAGTTGCTGCAGATTCTTCTGCTCGCTCCCATACAAAGCTGCATTTCTCTTCCTTAACCATGCAATATGCATATGTGTTTGTTAACAACTTGGATCTTAAAATGAAGGTTATTTGTAATAATGCTATGCTTGTTGGCTTGCTAGTCTTTGTTTAGTCGTCATTTTTGAATTTTCCTGATAAACAGTAAGCAAAATGGTAGTCACATCTGAAACTTCCCACATAAGCATGGGGGAGAGTCATTGCATGCAGCCAGGGCCTGTTTGGGGATGTTACCCTTAAGCAAGGGTGTCGCTTTTAGGAGCTATGGTAGGACTTTACTCAACAAATGATGTCACCAGATTTAATGAAATTAAATAAAATACTTATGTTAAATGTCCCTGTAGCTTTACAAATATGGGGATCATATATAACTTGATCCTGGTTCCTGAATGACAAATACGTGTAACTGCAGCAGTGTTTTAACCAATTGCCACCTTTGCAGACACTTTTTTTTTTCATATTTATTTTACCCTCTTTCTAGTGTTTCTGCTTATTGGAAAAGAAAACCAAATCTATATGAAAAGCTTGGTGTCTGTAACATCCAAATCACGTTATCTGAAACTCCTATTAATGTGTTGATGTTTTTAAAACATGCTCACAATTTTAAAGTTCAGTTGTACAGAAAATCATTTTTCTAATATTTTTCATGGTGTTAGTTCTCCCTGTACTTTGTGCTCAGCTGTGAAAGTGATGAGCTGAGCTGATAGTTCGTGTAAAAATGTTCCTACTCCCCAGTCTATTATTCAATTCCTCCACGTATTTTTGCTATTACTTTTACTGTGTACTTATTAGGAAACACCTTTCTAAAACGTGTGTACATGTTGTATTTATAAATGTAATTTTTTACAGTACTTACCTTTGATGCCATTTTATGACTTTGGCTGTCTTCTTCAATACTTGTTCCGTGGTGCATTCCCCTTACTAATTACATTCACGTTAATTTATTATGCAAAATATAGGTATAAATGAATGCCACTTCAAATGCCTTCAGTAGGCTATGAACCAGAAAAACGCAGTGAAGAGTTCTCAATAAAAAAGTAAATAAAATCTTTAGTTCTTGTAGTGAATATATCATGGTCATCATATATGACCAGGCATATGAAGAAGAAAAAATGAAATGATAGGGAAACATTTGTTTTAAGTTATTCCACAGCAGTTTCAGTGTCAAATATTTGTGTTACTTCCCAAAGTACTTTTAAAATGCACTTTCTTTGAAGTGTGAAACTGTTTTCTGATTAGAGGAAGGTAAAAGTCTTTTGTGTGCAGTGTTGTGATGCTAATGGACATTTGATGTAACACTAACATGTTAATTTATGCTCTGTAAAAGAACAAGATGCTCTGGTAACAAGCAATGTGCAGCCTGCACATTTAATGCAGTGCAAGAAGCAAACACTCTCCAAATAACTTCTTTTTTGCTAGTTCACACTGCAAAGTTATGGGAGCTGTAGGACTGGAGAGTAAGGAAGTGGTGTGCTATCGCCTGTCAACTGAAATTATTCTAAAGGCTCTAATTTTCTCATCTTAGCATGCTGTTTACTCTGACACTTCTTGCAACATACATCATTTATTTGAATGAGCCCGTTCTTTATTAATGACAACATCTCTTGTAGAACAGAGAATAGGAGGTGTTGGTAACCTTGATCCCTAAACTAGGCTGAAAGGAGAGCGTATTAAATTTAAGACCATTTGTGAGTGTCATAAATGTGCAAATGAGGGAAAAAATGGCTTAGTATTAAGTCATTGTATATAATATTCTGACATACATATATTTTTCAGAATTAAATGCTTAATGGTATATTGGTATGGCTCAGATTTGACTGTACCTCAAGTTTCCACAGTCCCTAATCACAGAAATTAGCAGAAGTTAAAGGGTTCTTCTTCCCTGTTCAACTACAGACCCCTTACAGTTAAACAAAAGTCTAGGACTCACAATTATCTTATGCGTTTTGTCAGATATTGATGGCTGTAATATCAGAAGCTATAAACGTGCTGGTTTTCATTATCAATGTTACTTTAGAAATATGAAAGGGCGTAAGATTGTCTTACAAAAGAACTTGTCTTCTGATGTCTGGGAACAAATCTGGCTTCTTGCTTTCATTTGAATCTTATCTATTTGGACTTATTGTATATAGAAATTATGAATTTTTTGTATCATGTCTGTATATGCACAGAGTCCTTGTGTTGTTTACACATAAATCCTAATCAACAAAACAAAATTAACTCTCTTATTATTAACATCAGTGCATCAGAGCCCTGTCTGAGATTATCTGCTTTCACTCGGCTAGTTGGGATGCGGGGTGCAACCCTTAGACACAACACAGCAAAAGGATTTTGGAGCTCAAAAACTGGCAGTCTTGCTGCTTGCTACTAGCAGCTTCTCTACCATACAGCACATTTTTTTTCAGATTGGTTTTGCGCATTTTACTGAGATCTTTTCTCAAGTTGTCTTTTAGTGCTGGCTCCCCCGATAACAAAAAAAAATAATCTGAAACCTGAAGACAATGGAGGAAGGGGGACAGCTGAGCAGGAAAAGAAAACATTCTGTCAAATGGAGAAAGTTTTAACTAAACCTGTGTACCAGTTGAAGGTTCTGTAAAAAGTTATAAAATTGCATTTTATTAACAGGGAAAGGGAAACATTAGGAGATTTGATGGATTTGGGGTCGTAACATTGTGCGTTTTGGCACTGCTTTTGCTAGCATAGTGAAAGCCTCAGTAAAAACGGAGGAGACAAGTTAATGAAGGTGTTTTTGCATGCTTCTGTGGTTAAACAGAAACTTCTGGGAATGATAAATTCCTTGCCAGCTCTTGTTCTGGTTTGTTTTTTCCCCCCACATTGAGTCTGTTAGGGAGGTCATTGTTCTGTCAATAGTTATGTTCTGATTTTAATCAGAGTAAAGCCTCCCCTTCAAAACTTGCCAGGATCTTGCCTGGATTGTGCATGTATTTCTGTTTTGTTTTATTTGTTAAGCAGTTAAGGCTTAACTGGATCCATTCAGACACAATTGCTCCGGTAATTGTTGCCAGCTTTTATTGTGTTTGAGGGAGATCAAGGTGGTCTGCAAGTTATTTGTGTTAACAGGTGTCCTGGTTAAAAAAAAAAAAAAAAAAAAAGGCTGAATGGAGTCCACCAAAGCAGAGAAAAAGTATAATACAGCTCATCCAATATATTGTTAGATACATATTTGCAAAAATAAAATATTGGGCCACAAATCAGAAAGTGGTATTTCAGAAATCTGTTGATAACTTAGGCCAAATTTATAATATAGATTATATTCCTGAATGGGTCTTGTATTGCTGTTGACGTTACTGCAAGTTGCCTCAGTAATGCGATTTGAAGTAAGATGGCAATATTTAGTAATAAACCAGTGTGTGTAAGTAATACAGGTTGAGTTACAGTTAGTGTGTCTCAGGGTACACCAGTTTCAGTCTTTTCCTCAAGTACTCTCTTCTGCAATGAAAAAGTAAAAGGATGGACAGGAGATGTTCCCAGGTTCCAGCCAACTGAGCAGGGTAAGACTTTTTTGAAAGGTAATTGATCTGCAGACTGAATAAAAACTTGTTCTGGATACAGCATAAAGGCAGAAAGGATGCAGATGCTGTGGTGGATTTTGCTGCTGTGTGGCAACTCAGACAATGTCATTTGGAAGCTTGTTGTGAAACACAAACACTGAGCGAGGATTTTTCACAGCCTTTTGTGCTCTCTTTTAAGTTGAAGAATTTATCAATAGGTTGCAAATATGAATAGTTCTTCAGAAAAAAATCAGCTTGGTTTATGCACATCTTAAATGTACAGCTTTGGGAGGTACTGCATAGCATTAGCATCTACCATTCTGTCACTGAGCAACTGTCAGGACTTTTGTTATTTAGACCATTTCCTTAAAAAATGTTTTACATTCATCTGAAAATGCCCTTTGTGGATGACACTGAGCTAGTCCAACCGAAGTATTTGCATGTTATCTAGGGAAAAAAAAAAATACAGTGGCTGAGAATTTTTAACTTGCTGAATTTTAATAAACTCCATGGTATCTATTGTTGTTCTGCAACTCTGCACTCGTTTTTTTAATGGATTTTGTAGATAGCTCACAGTGTATAATATTGAGTGGAACCATTTGCTTGTTCAGCTCATTGGAAATGGAAGTGCTCCCATTTCTGATACACGTACATAATACGGCTTCACTTTTGTGCCCTGCCTTGGGTGCAGTCTCACATAAAACACTCCCTGTGGCCACCTTTGCAGGCAACATGCACTTTTCATTTATTTTCTAGACAGGTTATTTGTAGCCCAGTGATTCCCAGGATGTCTCCGGCTATGAGCTCCCCCTTGCCCACACTGTGGCCTCAGTATAGGTGTGAAGAGTTGGGGATCTCCTAAACTCGTAGTTCCAGGTCTCATTGCTGTAGTTGTCAGCTCGTGTCTGGTGCAGAATCCCATGTGCTTGAATCTTTCTTGATTGCAAGAACACTACTGATATTCAGGAGCCCGGCTTGCATGAAACTGTGGTAATAAGTGAGGCCCGAGTAGGGCATCTTCCCAGCTCCGTAATCACAGAATCACAGAATTTCTAGGTTGGAAGAGACCTCAAGATCGTCGAGTCCAACCTCTGACCTAACGCTAACAGTCCCCACTAAACCATATCCCTAAGCTCTACATCTAAACGTCTTTTGAAGACTTCCAGGGATGGTGACTCCACCACTTCCCTGGGCAACCTGTTCCAGTGCCTAACAACCCTTTCAGTAAAGAAGTTCTTCCTAACATCCAACCTAAAACTCCCCTGGCGCAACTTAAGCCCATGACCCCAACAAACTGCATCCCACCAGTTGTTGAGATTTTGTTGTTGAGGCAGATGAATTCCTGTCTGCCTCCTCCCCCCTCCTCCCTGGCTTTGAGCTCTTTCCTATCCAAGCTTGGCTTCTGGCTGAGTCTTCCACAGCAGAAGTTACAGCTTCATTTCTCTGGCAAATTACTTTTAAATCCTAAGTCAGCAATTAAGGACTGTTGGACTGCAGTGCTTCCCAGTCCCAGTGAGTCATGTTGGCAACCAGCATTTCATCATCTGCAAATATTTGTGGACTGCTCCGTTTTTTTCTGTCATGACATAACGAGCAACCTTTATTGATGTATGTGTATTTGCATGATAAATAAATTCTGCCTTTTTATTTCTTCTTTAAAAAAAAAATGTGTTAGGAATGCCAGGAGATGATGCAGTCATCTTCAGCAATCTTTACGAGGAAGAGATGTCTCGTGTTGTGGGAATAACTGGATGTCAAGCACACCAAAATCCGCTTGGCTGGGAGGGGTGTTCTTGGAGGGTGTCCGAGGGCAGAGCTGTGTCAGACTGAAATCAGTGGTGTAGCGGGTAGGATCTGAGACCAACGCTATTGCTAATCAAGTATCAGGACTGTGGGTTTTGGAAAGCCCTCAAGAGAAGCTTAGCACTTGGAAAGACTTCACCTCAAACACTAATCTGGTTTGGAGCCAGGGTAGGCCTGAGGATGGGATCTATCCAACGTGTGGAGGTCGGACTGTGGGGGCAGTTCTGAGACTTGGCACTTGCTGACGAGAAGAAAAGGAAAACTTTGAAGCCAAATCAGCCATATGTAGTTTCAATGTCCTGGAGGGATTTACCTCCTGAACCTAGCTCCATGGACGTAGGTCAATCTAACGCCAGCATTGGAGTTGACAGTGGTGTTCAACTGGTGGATCCATAGTGCCTTCATGTAGGTGTGTTGGCTGGCTTTTGTTGCTGCTGTCTTCTGAGGTGGTTTTATTTCCTCATCTGGTTCAATGCTGTCCCCTCCACAGCTCGGTTCTCCACTCGGTTGGGCACTGCAGGAGGAGGGAGTTGGGAAGGGGAGAGAGGCAGCTGCCTCAGCCAACTCGAGGCATACTAACCACTACTGATGGTGGCTTTGTTAATCTTGCCTGTTGGGGTAAAATAAATGTCTTGGCACCCCTGTGGCAGGACTCCTAGAAAACCTACCCTCTGATTTGACTAGCAGAGGGAGCTTTATTGTCTGGTGCATTTGAAGTGTGTTTTAAACTATTGAAATTATTGTCAGAAAACTGGTGAAATGTATTAGTTTGCCAATCACATATGCAAATAGTTAAGGTCTGCTGCAAAACATGCATTGGCTTAAGTGTTGCAAAATAGTTGTCTTTTTTCTGCTTTTTATTTATTATCCCTCTCCCCCCCCCCCACCCCCCAATCAACTGGGTTATATCTTGGTAGGTACAGAAAGGCAAGAGAGGATCCCCAAGGGGGATGAGATTGCTTAAATATTCCCAGATTCATTTCAGTCAGACCATGGAAAAAGAACTTAAGGCAGTGTAGGCACAAAAGGAAGAAGATACCACAGGTAGACTGAAGCATACAGAGGTAAGAGATGGGCAAGTCAGGTGAAAATAGAAGTTAATGTGGCCTGAATGGGAACCTGGGAAAGAGCTTTGTCCTCTGGTTGGTATACATATACTTTTTTTTTTTTCCTAAACTTGCTGCTACAATAGTTTAAGATTTCATTGTGTGCTCATAGGACTCTGTTCTTTTTTTTTTTTCATTGTCATAATGTTGTGATAACAGTGTATTTTATTACTTAACTGGAGTGTGAAGCATTATTATTTCATTTTTGGTTCTAGTTTGAAGTTAAGTATGTAGGAGAGAATTGCTTTGCATAAATAACTTTGCGTTTAATATTAAAAGCAAATATGACAAAGTGGAAGGTTAAAAATTACAACGTTTCCTACACGCTAAGAAATTTTACTTTTCTGTTGTTTTAATGGAAACTGTAAACATAAAGGATTTTCTCTTTCAGACAGCTTACTGCACAATTTAACAAAAAGCCAACATCACAATGCCTTAACTTCTCAATTTTTTTGTGGACTATGTAGAATAATGTTTTTCTAAGTGTTTTTAAATTATTGAAAGCCACAGTTTGAAAGGAAAAAAAGTAGGTATGCTATTCATTATGATGATGCATGGTCTTTGAGTGAACATCTAAGAGTATGGTTTAGGTGTTTTCAGAAATGTCAAATGGCAGGCTGGTTAAATATTAAAGGGAATATTGTAAAGAGAAACCATTTTCCTTTCAGAGGACTGCCTTTATTGGTACCTAAGCTTCTAAAGCGGCCCTGGGTGGTCACTGCTAGCTCAGGGATGGGCATAATGGGATAGGCACAGTGTAAATACAGCTCTAAGGTGCCCCTTGCAGACTTCATACCTGCCTTCTTAAGCAAGGCTGGAGCATGTGGTGTCTGCAGCCATGCTGTGGTGAGCTGATCCTGGCTGGCAGTGAAGACCCACACAGTCAATTGCTCGCTCCCAGGGGACAGGGCAGAGACAGGAAAAATCAACAGCAAGAAAACTTGTGGGCCAAGATAAAGATAGTTTGGTAAGTGAAGAAAAGATTAAGAAAATAACATAACCACTAAACAAGTGATGCAAAACCCAGCTCCCACATGCTAATCTGGAACCACAGTTGTCTACATGAGCTTTTCCAGAGCTGCTACACTGGCAGGGTTTTAGGTAATGGCAGTGAGAAGTAGAGAAGTATTGTTTTTAGAGAAGTCTAACGTTTCCTTGTATTGCATACATTAGTTCTTCCTCAGTCAGATGTTTGCTCCTTTATGCTGTTATAAGTGCTTTGTGCAAGCAGTTATTAACATGATACCACCGTGTGGTATATTCTGATACATGCAGTATTAAGCATTGGATGCTCTTGAACAGATGTAAAAACAAGAACTTTGTATAGTTCTGAAATTGGTGGTGGTTCTTTAGCATTAAATAAGTCTTAAGATACTTTGAAATAATGAAAAGCTACTCTAACTTTGTGTTATGATATTTAAAAACTGTCAGGATGATGATGCCTCTGACAGTCTTTGGGGGTTGTTTTCATTATGATAACTTTTTGTACAAAATTGATTAGGTTGAGCAATTGAGATGACGTATGGATCTTGGTTTTGATAGATTTCCAGAAGAAGCAGCCAGATGATGACTCTACTCCCAGCACAAGCAACGGCCAGACAGATTTGTTCTCTGGAGAAACGAACAGTGACAACAGCAATACCTCTCTAACCACGCAGGCCGCTAACTCCAACCAGCAACTTTTGACAGAACTGAATGTAACTTCACCGAGCAAAGAGGAATGTAAGTGCACAAGTCCTCAGTGAGAGCAAGGGAGGCATAAATGTTTTGCTTTGTTCTCCATTTTAGGTTTCACAGACTTCTTTCTGAAAGTAAAGAAGGACCCTTTGAGACCCTTTGCTTCTTTGAGAGCAAAGGGAGAGGTTAGAAGTGATTCACGAAATGCAAAACTGTTGGTTTTAATAGAAGAGCAAATTAAAAGGGGTCACAGGAGTTTCTAACTTCTACAGCTGTCTGAACTGCAGCATGCAATTTAATTATGATTTTGAGGTACTCTTATTTTGAGAAATTATTTCTCACATTGGTAGTAAATTAATATACATGTTCTGGGATAAACAGCAGTATCTTGTAAATTTTGGCTTTAAAACATTTTTAGTGGTTTTTGATCCTTGCAATTGCAAATAGCACTGACTGTAATGCATGTTTGTCTAGATTCCTGTTAGGTCACTTAGATAACTAAGCTTCATGTGGTAATCTGTCTCTTATTTTATGGTCTTTATTGTGCTGTTTCAGGCTAAATTAGCCTTAAGCTAAACTAAGATGTTAAAAATTAACCAACACACAGTGTGATAAAATCATCCTTATTCTAAACTTATGAGTTCAACCTGTATATAATATATTGAGTTTTAAAATCTGCATTCTAACAACTTAAGCTTAAATGTGTCATTTGTAGTTTAATCTTGCTCAAACTGTAGCTTCATTTTAAAATGATTTTTTATGGAGGGAGGGAATCCTTCTTGAGCTGAGTTTGTTTGTACATTGTGGCCAATAGATAGATGAGTGCATTGCAAGAAAAACATACTCACTCATTTAGTATGCTAGACTAAACTAGAGATGCTGTTATTTCTCTGCTGGAAATAAGAACGCTGACAAAGCAGTAGGACTGAGAGATCTTTGATATGGCACATTTGCTTTCAGTTGTCTTCACTGTTTGTATAGGATGGTTTTAACCGAATTCCCCAAATATTTATTCTGTTTACAGGTAGGTAGACTTCACATTTATGTTGTTTTTACTTGTGCAGCATGGCTGTGGACAAAGCAGGAAGTGTTATTTTGGGATTGTAGTTGTCTATTAGACTTAAAATAAAATGTTTAATTTTAAATTATGGTTTTCAACCTGTATATGGGAATATTTTCAGAAATAGAGCCCAAAGTAATAGGCATTTTGTGTTGTTTAAGCTGACCTTTCTGATGTAAGTTATTTGTAATAAGAGTAATTTGCCATGTAACTCTTGTCTCTCCTTCACATGTACAGTTGCTGCTGACCACCCATCTCTTCCTACTGTCCAGAGCTTCTTCAGGGGAAACTTGCAGTATGCTATAAAAACAAAGCCTTATTTTGTCCTTTCAGTAAAATGTTGTGCTTCAGCAACACATTTGAATTTTCACAGGGCAGTGGGGCTCAGCACCTTTGCTGGCTTAATAGCCAAGATCTACTATTTGGCAGTAAAGGTTGCTTCTCCAGTGCTTACTGGGTCAGGTTTTATGAAAATGTGTTCAGTGATGAATTAGATTGTGTTCAGGTGATTCTGTTGTGGCTGAGAAGGACTTGGGGGTAAGTGGGAAGGTGATTACAGGGATGGGAAAGAGGGAGGGAAATAAAATAATGTCCTTCATCCTGGATTGCGCTGTGCTTGTGAACATACACTCAAGGTGATGGATATTAGGCAGCACAGCCTGCAGAGCATTTGAAAATATTACCTATAAAAAAATTCTTTATGACTTCCTGCTGGGGTGATTTTAAGTGAAATACAGTGGAGAGATTTATGTACAGCTTGAGCTCTCTCTGTCTTCTCTCACATCCTCACTACCTCTTTAATGAAGCTTAATATCATTTATCAGAAATAATTATACACTGATGGAGCTCTTCTGATAGATAATGGCCTCAGGGTGGAAGATTCTTTCCTGTAATGAAGAATGCCCAAACTTTAAATGTCTTTTTGATTTTAATTTAAGGGTGTATTTTTTCTGTGCAATATTTATTTATTTTGCAACAAGTTCTATAAAGCATGCACTGCTCTCATTACAGCCGTGTTCTTCAGAGATTGATACTTTGCAGTGCTGTGTGGTTATGTACAGCTACGTGCTGTTCTGCATAGAATTGCACTAATTCACCAGAAATCAATGCACGGGATCATTAAGGTAATTCCTATCAAAGAATGGAAAGATTGGAGTGCTCAGGAAGGATTCTGTGGTGCACTCAATTTCTCTTTCTTCCCTTTCAAGCTTTTAAGAGTCTCACATCAAGGCATTTCCATAGCAGTTGAGTCCATAGGGTAAACAGATTGAACAGATAAGACAAAGTGAAGGTGTTTTTTTTTTTTGATTGTTTTGTTTCAAGTAGCCATTTCCTTTTTAAACACTCAATGGGTGATGAAGGAGAAAAGCTCCTTGGACTGGATTTTACAGGAGTTCAGTCTGACAATGTGCAAGTATGATCTCTGCCGTTTTGTGTTTTGATGTTCCGTGAGGGTTGCGCTAAATTCCTGGTAGTGACCTTCCTCCTCCTGCCACCATCGCTTCTGAACAATCACCTACCCAAATGGCTGCTTTCCTGATTAATCTTTCTCTTGTAGATGGAAGGTAGTTCTCAGTATTACAATTGCAGTCAACAAAAACGTGTTAAAAGTTCACACCTGGTGACAGTGGCACAAGCTTCAGGACTTTTTTTGTTTGTTTTTTTTCCCCTCTCCTCTCAAGTTTTGGTTTTGTTGTTGATTTCAAAAAATACCATTACAGTTTAGGGAAGGAAACCATACTAAGATCATTCTGTTTGTTTTATTTTCCCTATACACTACTCTAGTTGCCTTTTTCCATCTCAAATCATCTTGCCTATCGTATTGTCAGTTGCAATAAGTTTTCTGAAATAAGCTTTTGCAGATAAGGAACATATTGGTATTGCTTTAGTAAGTCTAGATCTGAATGGATTTTAATGATCTGTTTCCTAACAGATAGGAACAAAAATTAGACTGATTTAACTGTGCTTCTTTATATGCAGATACATTTCTCTGTGCTCAAGTTCTGTCTAATTTTTATCTATTCTTATTTTTCTCTTTGGCCTCCTTTCTTCCTTTAGGATGTCCAGGCAGAAGTTACTTCAGTGTTAGTCACCATATCAGCTGTTTGCACTGGCAGTGATTTCCTTTTTTTTTTTTTTATGGGAGGGAGACTTGTTTGTGTTCAATAGGGAGGAAAAGGGGGATTTGTCAATGACCTTGTGTTTCTTTCTCTGCCCCCCGCCTCCATCCACTAGCACTCTTTAAAAGAAAAAAAAAATAAATCAGCTTGTTAAGGAAGGTTCTATGTATTTTGGTAAAGAAAAGGTCACACTGAATATGGAATAATTTTTGCTTGGTTTCAGGCCTTCATTGCTTTCTTTGGGGATGTCACATTATATTTCTGTCACTGTGTGAGTAGACCCAAAGTTGATGCTGTGCTGGTTTAAAACTAACTGTGTTGTTATGTGACAGGAGAAATGTCAGTTTGAACAACTCCAGCTCTGGCAGCTGGATCAGATTTTAAATTTCAGTAGTTCTTTGCTTCAGCTGACATGATTTTATTTTAATTATCTGCTTAACTCTCCCTGGCCTCCTTGAATTAGCAAGAACCACAAATGAAAAAGGACAAAAAGAATAACTGATGTTTCTAGAACAGTTAAATGCTCTATATTTCTACATTGAAGACTTCATAAGAAGATACACAAAGATGTGAGGTATTGCTGTAACTGTCAAAAAAATACATTGGAGATTTCAGCCCAGAAAGAAGGTGGTAATTACTGTCCACACCTTACCTCTGTGTGCTGAATTTTAGAAGCCTAAATGTGATTTTCAGGACTGAATGTCTGTAAATTTTCTCTAGTTATTGTATAGCCTCCAAGATTTAAACTGTTGCATGTCAAGCAAAGCATTTACAACACCATTAATTTATCTCAAATGTTTAAATGCACAATTTGCAAGTCGAATTGAAAGAATGCTTTGAAACATTGTTGATCTTATTAAGCATTTCTGTGTGCTGCAAACACTGAGTTACACTCAATTATGAAGTTATTTTGCCAGATTTACTTTGTGTACATAAAGGGTACTACATTTGAGATGTAGATGCACCAGGCTTCCATAAAAGATCTTTGGCTGAAAGGTGAGAGATTGTTTTTTCTACTGTACCTATTGGATGTTTATCCTCTGAATTTCATGGCTTGTTGAAGCATGACTGTGTAAAAAGCAATACAGGCTACAGTACTAGAAAAGTAATGATATTTTTGTCTTATGAGTAATAATAATAATATAAAAAATCCTGTGTCAGTTTTTTCAACATAACCTCATGAAAATCGGATAAACAAGCACATCCTTTTTTTCCCCTCTGTTGAATAGCCTGTTCTCTGACACCATGCAAAAGGTTTCTACCAACTTAAAACTACTGTACAGCTTTTGTATTTTTGTTTGTGCTTGTCAGGGGAGTCAACGATGTCAACTTTCACATGTACGTTCTCAAAATACGAAGTATTATACGAAATAGTTTGAGTTCTTATTGTGATATGCTTAATTGTCTTTTGTGCCTTTTAGATGAGAACAGTGATTTTTTGAAATGACAATTGCTCATAGATTCCATGCATTGTATGCATTTAAAATAGCCTGGCTTTGAGAATTCACTTGTTCATTGCGATACAATTCATTTCTGTATATTTTTTTTGCCTTTTTTTTTTAATTCTGGCTGCAGGGAAATTCTTCTGGCTCATATTTGAAAGTTATGTGTGTGCCCGCTTTTATAATGCATTGAATGTATAAACAAACCAAGCTAGCAGTCTCTTTTTCTCTTGGTTGTTATAGATGGTTGTTGAAATTAATTTGTTTTGCTGCTAACCTGATTTATTCAGATACCAATTTGTAGGGATTTTTTTTCTGATACAAAAGAATGCAGTAACTGCTGACATTATGCTGGGCTACAAAACTAACATGCCTGACCCACATTATTTAATGCTGCAATTAAACTTGTAACCTCACATAACAAACAAAGCTACTGCTAGATGATGGTGATGATGAGTAATTCTGATTTTCCTTATTAATTCACAAGATCATCACATGTTCCTTGTTCTTGTACTCAATTTTGTGTCTTTTATCAGAGCAAAAGAAAACTCACATCTCTAGTATAGAATATGTGTCTGGCTGTTGTTTGATACCACAGTCATTTTGCATCTGTATACAACAAGAACTAGCTGTTTTCTCGTTTTTTTTTGTTTGTTTTGTTTTTTTTAAATTTATTCTAAAATCACAATGGTAGATGTTCTTCATCTTAAGAGTTTTTAAACATACTGTGTATGAAGAGCCTTTTGGTGCTGTTTAATGTTAATTTAACAGAACTTCAATTTTTCATTTGATTTATCATCAAACCTGGATTTTTTTTTTGAGTATTTATCACAAAGTACACTTTTTTAAAAGTATTTATTCAAACCAACTTTCTACAAGAATGCTTTGAAATATATAGAACCATTCTGAGCTTGATGCTATTGGAGTTTTGCTTTGAGAAATGCAGCTGGTATTAGGTACCCATGCAGAACATACAGGCAGCTAGAAATCTGAAAGAAAAAAAAAAATGTCTGGTAGAAGTGTTGCCGTTATCATTAATTCATGATTGAGGATCTTTGTCTAAGTTTTAATCTAATCTTTACAGTCCCAGTTTCATCTAAAGAACATTTCTGGTTGCTCTTATGGCTTAAGCATATAAACTGGAGAGGTCTGGCATGTGGATTTATGAAATGAACACTTCTTTCCACGTCTGTGGCATGATAATTTTGAAACATAATGAAGACCAGCAGAGTAGTACCACTGTTAATTGTTCAGTCTGATTTATAGTCACTTCACACTGCAGAGCAGACAGTGTATCCTAGGGTCCCATTTATTAAAGTGAAAGGACCTCATGGAATGTGAAACAGAAACACAGTCGTATAATAAAAATGTGGGCTAGAGCAGCACAGCTATCAAGGTTATATAAAAATTATTTCTAATAATATAACTTAACTGCCAGTTTCAAAAGCCCGTTTTTGCACTTCAAATTACAGCTATAAAGTGGGAAAGTATCATGTCTACTTTACAAACAGGGAAACTGAGGAAAAGCAGGTAATGGAATCAGACAATGTTAGGGAATAAAGTGGAATCTGAATCCTGCCAGTTTACTTCATTACAGTTGTTAAATGTAACTGGACTGCTTTGCTACTACTGGTTTTGTTTCTTTCTCAAAAAGCCATTTGTATATAAAAATCCATGAAAGTAAATAATGGCAGATTTGTACAACTAGATTTGTAGAAGCTTATATTTGTATGTGATTAGATATGTAATCTTCTTATCTGTTTAGTAATGATGTGACATAAATTACCATGCGGTTTACATGTTCTACAGCAGATAAGTAGTTAAATGTTGTAAAATTCTCTTGCTTTTATTTCCTTAAAGGCTATTCTGTCTGTGCAGACTGAATTTCGAGATTTACATTCCCGTTTATGTATTTGTGTTTGTAATCAATGTCTGTTTTCAAACTCAATTGTGTAGATTAATTAGATTATGTCTCTACCGATTCAGCAAATGCAAATGCACAGCTAATTTACTGGTTTGGACGGGTTTCCAAAGTTGTGTTCTTTCCCATGATGTGTATAGCCATAACATTTCTCTCTGTCATGGCTACAACGCTGCTGTCCAAGGATATTCAGCCCTTATATGATTACCCTTTTCCTGGCTGTTACATACACAGAGCTGGTCTACTATTTCTGAGGAGGAAGAACCATCACAGTACTGAAGGCTCAAAGCAGTATTTTTGCCACTGCGAACAAATCTGACTAAGCTTCAGGCTCTGTAACTTATTTTTCACTTTCATTCATTATCTGGCTTACAGATTTTGTGTTATCTATAATTGTTTCAATGTGTTATTGTACTCTTAGGCTTTGTACTCTTGTATAAGCACGGCTTCACTCCATTCTGCATCTCTTCCTCTGGTTAATAGGTACTGTTCCGAGTGCTGTACTTTGCAGTGCTATTCTAATACACCTGGCTCAAATATTCTGGGTTCAAAGAGAGGTTACCCTAGGACTTTGCTCTTTCCTGCACAGGAAAGTCTGACTCAATGAAGTCACTCTGCTTTACAGAAACTCCAGAAATGGGGAAATAACAAGTTACCGTGACTCAGGCCATGTCCTGCAAGATTGGTGCTACTTGGCAGTCATTAGTCTTTCAGGAGGAGAGATGGTCAATACAGAAAGGCATTCAGAAAGTCAATTTAAACATAAATAAAAAATTATACTAGTTAATAGTATTAACACATATATAGAAATACAAGTAATAAAGAATAAAATTTTACTACTTAAGAGATGTTCCAGAGAAAATGGCTTTGAAACATTTACTTATTTATTGAGCTGCACAGTTCTTAGTAATTTGATAACCTGTTTTTCCCAACTGATGTATAAAGTTTGTCATAAGAATCTAGTGGTATCAGAAATCAAAAACATAGCAGCTACATTAACAAGACCTTTTATATGTATTACAGTGTTCAAAGTAAAGGATCTTGTATTGTCTGTTCCTAACTCTGCTTTTCAACTTGCAGACTTGGTGATGCTTACAATTATTTCTTTAGTATTTTTGCATTTTTAATGTTCTGTTCTTGGAATTAGATTATGGCTGGGCAGCAGCTGCTTTTGTTTGGAAAGGGAGTTGCAAATGTCAGAAGGCACACACTGGAAAAAAAATAGGAACAGAAGCTATTGTTTAATCTGTTAGTTGGATATAGAATAGCAAGATATCTTTATTCTTCCATTTTAATCTCTTGCTTGTACTGAGAAAAAACAGTAGCCTGTACAGCCCTGTGGGTTATGTTAGAAGCTAGACGTGTGGCCTTTTGCTGTGCACTGAAGTGTTTTGTGTATCACAGTCAAATTCCCTGGAAACAATTATTTTCGGGAACAATGGTATAGATATATCCTGAAACATGCTAAGTAATAAGCCTACCTTTATGTATAGCAAAGAAGGACTGGTGCTCTACTGTATCTGACTTTGCTTTGCTCTCATGCAGAATTTTTATCAAAACTATGGAAAATGTGCTGCTGTTTCCAATAATATGTCTGTATTGGATGTTATGTATACCAAAAAATTCAATATAATGACTTCCATGAAGAATTACACAGTCAGGCCCGTGCTACATAGTATTGAATTATGCATGACATTTTTAATGATGGAACAAAAACAATAGCAGAAGGGAGGACAGGAAGCCTTCACTGGTTATTAGGCAGTGTGCGTGCCTACTGTCATTAGGCATGTATGTGCATGCAAATCCCCAAATATTCTTTGTTGAAACCTTAATGTTGTGCTATACAAATCAAAGCTCTATGAAGGTAATACCTAATGAGAGAAGATTAAATAAAACAAAAACTCTAACGCAGAAAAGTGCAGAATAGATACAAACTCATTGTACTTTAGGGACTGAAAAGTACAAAGATCTTATATTTAGTCAGATGCTGAAAATATAAACTAATGGAAATAATTATTGTACAGTAATTGCAAAGATTAGTCTTAACAGAGGGTCGATGGTGATGGTGCCTGCCAATGCCTATTCAGTGAAACTGGAGGAATGTAACTAAGTAATTAAAGAAGAGCTGTTGCATCTTAAGAGGTAGCTGTGGTCAAAGCTCAGTTCATTGAAATCCCATATCCTGTTGTATATTTTGTGTGTATGCAACCACTGTATACTTGATCTTTAGAACTTGAGACTGACTTAACAAATGGGCAGTGCATTTTTCAGCATAAATATCCAAAAGGTTCCAATAGATAATATGGTAAATAATTTTTTCCAATAGAAAATTTGGCACTGTTGCACTCACTATTGATACAGGAAGCAGAACCACATCTTTGCTTCCCAGATGCACATAATCCTAGAGTAGGCCTTTTTTTGAGCCTTCTGCAGTAGTATTGCTAGCATAGATCGATCTGATATTTCCATTTTTTTACATTCTAGAAGAATTCTGGAAGAAGATATGTTACAAACACTGGTTTGAGCTTATTTGACTGCTTCTAATGGTTACAAAGCTTGGCAATGCTGTCAGGCCTGGAATGGGCACCAGCATGGTGATACCAGGGTGCTTGCTCCATCTGTCCTGGATGTTTTCCTGTTGGCCGGGGAAGGCATTTAAGCCCATGCCTCCCAGTCCTCTGGACAGCAACAGCAGTTTGGCTCTTCTTGTATGCTAAGACAACAGGTTTGGTTTATTATATCATTTCTCACAAAACGATCTTTCGAAACCTGAAAAATCCAGGCACCCCTTACAACGCTGGCTGTAACTTCTCTCGGCTGCTTATGTAGGTGTCTGTCACATGCAGCATATTTCTTTTGTCGCCTTCTGTAGTTCTCTGTGTCCTGTTTGGTTAGCAGAACCCCAGGCCAGGCCCTAATCCATGGCCTAGTGTCTGCCTGCAGGCTGAACCCTCACCAGGTTGCCTTTGTAACCATCACTTTAAAGATTACCTCTTGTGTGATTACAAGGTGCTGTATGTTGCCAGAGGGATTCTTTTTTTTTGTTTTGGAAGAACAAAAAAACTCAGGAAGCTTATCAGTCTTTCTCTGAAAAACTGCAATTGTAAAACTAGTGAGATCTTTGCTCCCAAATGCATTTAACTTAAATCAAATGCATCAAATTAATTTCCTCACCTCTTTCCCTCCCTATTGGTTAAGTTTCTTTTCTTTTTTATAGTGTTATGATGCTACAAGTATTATAGTGCAGATAAAGTTACCTAAGAGCTGGTACTGAGAGAAATAGAAATAAAAGAAAAAAATGAAGGGGAGGGAGGAGGGAGGGAGGGAGGGACAGGACATCTCTGAGAGAGTCAAAAATAAATGGTTTACTACCAGGTCAAATTTCAAAAATATTTAAAAAGACAAAAAGATTGCCAAAGCCCAGCCTTCTTTCTGGATGCTCATAAACTGGAGGGGGGCGAAAAGAGGAAAAAGTGTTTCTTAGTGGGTAAAGACTTATGTTAAAGCTTACCCTGTCACAATACTCAGCTCTTGTATTGTCAGCATGGTACTACTATATTACCAGCAGTCCAGTGCAAACTTGATTATTGGTATTTTGCTAGCCAAACCTCTACTAGATCTAACTTAATTTCAGGCTCTCTAGCATCATCCAATTTATAATATCCAATTATCAAAGCTATGATGTATCATTACCACTGGCAATGCTACTCTCAGGTTGTCTTGGCTTCACTGTGTAGGTTTTATTTTTATTTATTTATTACTGCTGCAAGTTGCTGAATACACTGAATTGGTTGCTATTTTAACAAGATCTCTGGAGAACTCTCCAATGATGATGCATGTTGAGAAGAAAGCCAGAAAGCAATTTACTACCAAGTAGATACCAGATGAGTGGGCAAGAGTCCAGAGTTCAACAAAAAACTTCAGCATGGAAAGAGGTCATTAGCATATGCTTGTGCCACACTTTGAAAACATAATGAGAACAAGATAAGAGGCAAAGTCATTATCTGACTGGAGACAGTGACAGGATTTCTGTTGACATAAGGGAAGTGATCAGTTCCTCCAGTGTGTTAGTTGTGGGTTGGTTAGATAAGTTTTTAGCTTTGTTCCAACATAAACAGCACCTTTTGTCAATGCTGGAAAAATTGCAATTACGATGTATATTTTCCTAAAACTGTCTCTTAAAATAGTTGTGAAGTAATAACATAAATTGTCTCTTCTCCCCTACTTCTCATCTGTGTTTTTTTTTTTCAGCTGAAGATGTATTCAGACTTGGGTGGGAAGGAGATACGGACAGTAGTAAAATACTTCTTTATGTGCATTCCAAAGACAAGTCCTCCTAAGATTTTTTACGTTCCTTAAGTATAATTCTGATGTGGTTTTAAGTGTTAAATATAGGTGGTATTTAAGAGACTTACAATCCTCTCTGTTTTCAGGTGGGCCATGCACAGGTACAGCTCATGCCTCATTAACCACACCAACCAAAAGATCTTGCGACTCAGGTACGTGTTTTGTGGGGGTTGACAAGTTGGGTTTCGCGTAACGTGTGGCTGTACATATATAGTTTAATGATCAAGGGTAGCAACTGTACCTGGAGAATGTCAAATAAAAATAAACGTTTTCGATTTGCTGTCAGAAAAATGTGTATAAACATAAAAGGATGTGTATGGCAGATGGCCCATGAGAGAGTCTGGTCAAAAGTAATTCCCTAAGTGCACTATGTTTCCAGTTAACCTTTGTAAACCTAAGAAACACATAAGTAATTAGTTTGATTTAAGTGTAATGATTTTTGTAATATTCTGGAAATCCTTGCATTAAATGTGAAGTATCAAAGGAGAAAACTTCTTTGAGTTTTCTAATTGAAGATGCAGTAGAGACAGGTGATGTTTACTTTAAGCAATACTAAATTTTACCTGCTTTGGGTCTTTTTGGTGATTTTTATTTCTACATGGAGGCTATAGACTAGATGATCTCTCTCAGAGCTAGTGATATGTTAGATCATTGCAAGGCTGAAGGTGCTGCTTCTGCAGCAGATTTGTCATAAAGAATCATACCAGCACTTTCAGGCAGGCAACCAAACTATCTGTGTTGTTTCAGACATTTTTCAGGGTTTGGTTTTGCAGTGGGTTAAGGAGAACTCCTACGATCCTTTCCACAAACACTGTTTTGGAAAGCCATAATCTCCTGTGGAGAGGCACTGACAGGCATCTAGGTAGTGTTAATGTTCTAGCAGTCTGTGTTTCCAAAATGGTTTTTGCCTATATTTGCATTAAAATACTAATTTAGCTGGATTAAATGCAGAAAGGAAATGTCTTCCCGTTTGATTAAGGACTCTTGCTCTTTCAGGAGTTTAAGGTAAATTTCCTCTAAGGTCATTCTATCAAAAATTGTTTCAAGCTACTATACATTTGGCTGAACTGTGATTATTCTGTGTGTGCATGGTATTAGCTTGCTTGGTCTGCAGTGAAGGAAGTTTAAGAGAAGCTACAGTAACGTGTTTGCTGAAGGTACAGAGCTCTCAAATGACGCAGGATAATCTGTGACAATGTTGTAAATACTGTTTGTCAAATAACTTCGTTCGTTTGGCCCTGGAAGGTGCGTGATTCAGCTTCTCCAGAATATGAAGACTGTGGATTCTTTTTCATGTAGATATGGAAGCATACCTAAACAACAAGGCGTGTTTGCCACTGTTTCCCTTGCAAATGAATCTGCATCACAATGGTGTTACTAAATTGTGTATTCTTTGTGTTAGTGGTTGTAGCATTTAACTCTGATTTTCATTGCAGGGTATTTTAAAAGCTTTTGGTGATGTTACACATATTGAAAACTAAGAGCACTATGTGAATATTAAAAATAAAAAATGTGATTAGCAAAAAGAAAAAATCCACAGGATGGTAAAAGCTCCTGAGAGTAAAGCCATTGAAACTACTAGACATGTTGAAAAGTAGCCATTAAATGGTTGGCTAACTTCACTTAGTAGCTCTCTTATTTTTAGTTTATGCTAATATTTGCTATCCTACATGCCTGTATGTTAATCATATGATGTGTTTAACAAGAAAATAAGGAGATCTTTAATTTGATGCCACAAGTTTAATCTTCAGTCTATTAATTCTAGTGGCTTCATATTGTATCATTTTTCCCCATTTTTTTCACTATATGCTCGGTGACTTGCATACTTTGTTTGTAGTCCCCTACACTAATAAACCTGTTAACAGGAGGGCCACTTTTCTTCAGAGCTTGCGTTTTCAGCAAAGTTTTCAGTGCCGTTTGGAAAAGAAATATCTTTGCAAAGTCTGCATTTGAGAATCAAGATAAATATGGGAATTGACAGGAAAACATTGGCTATAACATATTTGCCAGAAACGTTATGATATCTTCAGGCTTAGGAAGCAGACTATGTAGGTCAGTATTTCACACTACATTCACTTCAGTGTAGTCTCCTTTCCTAGGATATTATTTAGGTGAGTATGAGCAATGTTTTTCAACACCACACATTGCATATAAACCTCTCTTCAGTAAGAATTCAACATTTCTTCTGCTCTAGAGTGCTTTGAAGAAAGAATGTTTTGGTGGAATTCATCTGTGTAATTTTTTCCCTTCAAGCATAGTTTTTCCCTAAAGTCTGCCATATATCAGCATTTGAGACAGAAAATTAGAAATTTGACCTACATATGTTGCATGCAGGTTCCCATCAGGAGGATATTAAGGAAGGCATAAACCTTTCATATTTTATTAGCATTAATATAACCATTGAAGAAAGATCAAAACAATAAATCTGTCAAGACTCAGGAAAAGTTCTTTTACGAAAAACAGTTTTTACCTCATGCACTTGTCAGCTTGCATGCTGGAGGAGCTGTTCAGATAAAAAATTGTATTATGACACCAAATAGTGGTGGGAGTTTTTTCCCTCCTCTTTGCCAGAGTCACTGCTGTGGTAAAAAGTATTTATATTCTGAAGTGTGCCCATAGGACAAGGATTATAATGAAAAGAATGAGTAAGGACTCGCAATCATTAGTTTGGATGATGCCTTGAAGGTTTCGGAGAACCAATGGTCTGAAGGTTTTGTAGGGAAAAAGATGGGACTGTGGCACGGTGTATAGCTTTTTATGTATTTTGATTTGTTTCTTAATAGTTAAGTAATGTTCTGATTGATGGCAGATACTCTGAGGCTTGCTCTAGTCAGTAGGGCATCCAGATCCCATCTATATTGGGTGCCTGTGTTGTGAAAGTGCAGTACTAAGTAGCATATTACTCTTCTTTTTCTGCTGTGGAACCTAAAGATGATTGAATATGTAATTCAGAAGAGCCAGATTTTAAAACATTTTCATGCAGCTTAAAGAAACCTGGAAAAAGTCACTGAAACTGTTTGAGTGCGCTCAGTTAATTTTTAATTGTGTGGTAGAGAGAGTAATAGAAGCAGACTGTTAAAATGCAGTAATGAAACAGTCAATCCATAGATTATATCCATAAAGTTGGTGAGTTTTTAAATACTTTATTTCTCAGTGGTGGTTCTTGAGAAACATGTATCTGTAATACTCTGCGTAGATATATGTGCAGAGAGCTTACATTTTATGAGGATATCTGTCCTAGATGGGTATGGTGGTACTTACTTTGTGTAGGATCTGCCATATGCTCTGTGTCTTCTCTAGTTTAAAGTTTGAGTCTAGAAGATGCAAAGGGTTCTTCAGCAAAGCGGTTAAGCAGATGCACGGTCCTTTTCTTGAAGTTTCAGGTTTATTGATGTTCGCATACTGACACTCTGAGGCTGAACCTTGACTATCAAGACGACAGCCTTTTAGGAGTTACAGAAAGGGCAGGCTCCGGAAATACAAATCCACAAATTTTTAGCCACAGCGGACTCCAAGAAAACATTTTGTGTGATCATTTTCTTAATCCACATGTGTTGAGTAAAGACAAAAAGACCTGGTCTACCACTAACTAGATTGTTTTTATTCTTCTGATGTGCGTAAGTGCCTTTGCAAAGACTGTACGAAAGATTAGTGAACAGAGTTTATAACGTTAAAGCAACTTAGAGTTATTGTGTTATTGTTGCTTGTAGGGACTTCTAAGGTATTCTTCAGCGTTTGACTTTTGGAGGACACAGTGTTAGAAATCCAACCTTCTTAGAGCTCTCACACCAAGAGGAAAGTGATGATAGAACAGCCTTCAAAAACCATTATAAATCACCCAGCCCTGGCAATAATAGTGCCCATTAGAGATGCTCTTTTTTTTTCCCCTGCTCAGTTTCCAGCTGTACTAATAGAACACCGCATCAAGCAAGGCTGTAAATAAAAGTTATAACCTAATAGGTGGGCACTGAAGTGGAACGGACAGGAGCTGAGGCATGGAGGCCTTATTACTGCTCATCAGCAATTATAAACAGGATAAAGTGTCTGGGACTTGCACTGATGCAGCAAGAGCTAATAGAGGCTGGGAAATGACACTATACAATGATCAGATGATGTATGTTGATGGGTTTTTACTATCTCATCTTATTACCTATTTCTGTGATGTGTTGTATTATCTGTTCTGCGCTTCCATATGCATCTGGATAGACACGTTGGTTTCCCCTGCTGCTCAGACGAGTTTGGTGTTTTTTGCACACACGCTTTGCATCGGTTTCCAGTAGTGGCTATCCGAGAGCCTTCTCAAACTGATGATTATGATTATTGTAGATTAAAATGTGCCTAATGGTAAGGATCATTGTAGTCACATCTGTAAACAGCTTTAAAGACTCGCTGCAGTTGTAGGATTTATTCTCAGTATCACAGTGTTCAATTTTACAAAATCACCCTCATTCATTATGATACGGTCGTCTTTCCTTTCATTATGGATATGGTTGTCTTTTGCACTGAAAACCTCCTGTGCATTTTTAGACTAAATTTATCATAACCAAGTGTCTCTCATTGGAGAGTCTGAAGAGATGGGTTTGGGGTCAACATATCAAAAAGTTTGTTATGAGTCAGCTGTAGGTGTGATGATCCTTGCCTATGAGTTATAAAAACTTCAGCAGTTCCTGGGAAGGTTTTTAAGAGCTTGTTAGCACACAGTAATTGGTAATATTCACAGAAAAGTCTTTCATGATCTTTTATCCATCACAGTGTCTAGCACATTTCTGTGCTAGACATCTAAATCATCTCTTTACAAAGCCACAGAGAAAAAAAATGCCTTGAAATTTAGCCTGTACTTGCTTTAATCTAAAGAGAAGTTTTGCAAGCATCTTCATAGTTCATACATTAATCACTCATGCCGTTTACTTCTGAACAGAATTTTTGTCTATAGTAGTGGGAAAAATACAACATTCAGAAATGAAAAGGTGTGCAGCAGTATGATGGCAGCGTGTGAAAACACTGGTTTCTATCCTTGTCTATTCAATAAACCCAGGATAAAATAAATAGATTATTTTTCTGTCACGTTAAGAATTTAGGACAGGAATACTTACATCTGCCTATGTCAAAATACACTAAGCTAAGACAAATAGAAACCCATTCTGATCATGGTTGGTATTTATTTGAAATTAACTTTCACACATACTGGCTCCTAGGTGCACCTTTCCTCCTATGCATGGTGCATAAAGTGAGGATGCCAGGCAGTTGAAGTGGCCAACTCGACAACAAATGTAATGTGGCTGTGGAAGCACTATTTCATATGCTATATAGAAGGGATTAGAAATACCCACAGGCAACGTTTTGAGGATGTTTATAAATCTGCTAGTAATTCCTACTTTGGGAATAATCCCCTTTTTCTAATCATTCTGTTAAAGCCATTTATGACAGGCTAACACAGGTCTTAAAAAGAAAATAAAACTGCTGTTATAGAACAGGATAAGTAGGTGAATATGATAATGTATATACTTAATAACATTTGCCATTTTGTTCTATTGTATTGCCCAGAATTGTACCAAAACAGATGAATGTTCTTATGAGCACATAGGGCAGTCAAATGTGATATCCATGTCAGTGGTGCATCCTTTATGAAGACCAAAAAAAAAAAAAAAAAAAAAAAAACAACTCAGAAACAAAGGATTGCTACTTTGCCATTGGGTGGTCTGTCAGCATAGCTTTATGTTCAGGGGCCTTGTGCAGAAGGTGAGATTTGGTGCATACTGGTTTAAGTGGCAGAAAAGTGTACTGATTTAAGTAGGTTTGGATTATACAGGTGTGTATAGGTGATGAGAAACTAGCTTTTTCTCCCCTGTGAGGAGTGGAAGAAAAGCACTTCAATACTGTAAAATTAAAAAATAATAATTCAAACCTTTATTAGGAAAAGAACAAAAGGTCTCCTGGCCTGTATAACATCTCAGCAGGTGGTGAGGTACATCCTTCTGTGCAATTTGATAGCTGTCCCATGCTGTCAGTTCATTCAGAGTCAGACTGAAATTTTTCAGATCCAGCATCCTAATGGAGAAGGTCTTCCAGATACTTTGCTGCCCTTATTTATTCTCTTAAATCACCCAAATTTATCCTCTTATATTCTTCGTGCTCTTTAGGTATGTACTCGAACCTTCCTTTTTCACTTCTACTTCACAAAATAACCTGTGTTCAGCTTTTTGATTACTTCGAAGTCCATTCCTCATCTTTCACTTGTCTTAATCTCTTTTTGCTGCTCTGACTCAAATTTTTCATCTGTTTTCGTAATGGAATTTGGGGTATGAAAATAGAAGGCTGCATTGGAAGTCGAACAACTTTGAGGATAATGTGCATAAGTCGAGAGGACAGGCTGATCTCCTGGAAGGAGTTCACATTAATTTGTAAGCCAATAGGAAAATGATTTCAAATGCCAAATTAAGGGCAGTACCAGAAGATAGGAGAATAAGATCAGCTATGTTAGGAAGAGCATAGCTGACAGATGAAGGAAAGAGGGTTTTGCCCTCTCATTAGCCCTGGAACAGGCACCCATGAAGGCTGTGAAATGTGTATCTTTCAAGTTTGTTAAGCAGGGACTGTGCAAGCCTCTCAGCAACCTGACCTGGGTTTTAGGGTTACCCTGCTTTAAGCAGGAGGCTGGGCTGGTGGTTTTCAGTCTGGTGGGCGAAATGCTTGCCAAGTACCAAGTTGTAGGTTTTCAAGATTTTTACCTTTTAAAATCCAGATATGAGTACGTGTTTGTATTAAAGTCTTGCAGAGTTGTGACAAAGGATTTGTCCTAGGATCTGTTGAAACAGTAGGTAACTTTATTCTTTATATATATATTGAATAAAATGAAACAAACTTTTATATCCGTTTTTGGTAGTTTCAGGCCATGATTAGTTTTCTAAACTATCATGACCTCTCTGTGATCAGTTTAACTGACCTTTGACAGCTGGTTAATATTTATTATTAGAGAATATACAAATAAGCTTATTTGGCTTTATGATCCCAGCAGGTCTTAATTCTTTTTTGCATTGCCAGCATCCGCCCACAGACTGTTAGAAAGCCATCATCCCTGAATAACAAAATCACAGCTGAAAACTTCAAATAACCTGCATTTGCATTAATTTTAGGGACAAAGGAATTGGGGTCCCACGTCCTGCATTTCCCACCTATAACCCCATCTTAAAACCTGGTAAGAATATCTGTTGGAACAGGACTGTAGGAGATGGGGTTTGCTTTATTCCCCTTTGGGTTTGCCCAGTGACCAGACAATAGGGAGAATGCTGCAGAGAACTATGGCAATCACTGACTTCAGAACCTGCAAGGGCCTCTACTCCTGCCAACCTGAAGAACCAAGCTGTTTCTACCCCAGTGTGTTGCAGTTAGTAAGCAGCACCTCGATCTAATCTGTTCAGATCCAGAAGACGACTTTCTTATTGGTGGGCTTGAGCAAATGAGACAGACAGCTTTTATAATTTTTCTTTTGATATTTTATTGCACTCGAGGCTTGTTCAACCAGTTCAGCATTAACTAACTAGCCTGACACATACTTAAAAGCACATGGCCGCTTAAAGTTGCTAACTACTGATTTCAGTGAGCATCAGAGAGCTTCAAGTACAAGGTTTCACTATTTTCTGTTTAGAAATTACTTTTCATGATGACCTTAAAATTATATGGAAGTAGTTTTAGTCTCTTGGAATTATGCTAAGCATGAACAGGGGAAATGAGAACACAAAATGAGAATTTTCTTTCATTCTTTTTATGTTCACTGGTTGTTCTGCAAACAAGTTGCTTCATTTTCCTATTCCAGTTCCAAATTATTATCCATAACAGAAACTTCAGGGAGTAACTGAGGAGACCAGCATCCTGGGGCAAAAGAAGGTTGAAAATGAGTTAGGTGTAAGACACAAGACAGGATACCAGGGCATGCAGTGTTGCATCTTCTTGTGGTTGTTGATCTGTTCTACATCCCCCTTTGTGGAGGTCTGGTCTTCAGGTTAGTGTAGATGCTCCCAGATATCCCCTTTCTAAACAGTAAGAGTTTCCCCTAAAAGCCTGACTTCTGATGTATCGGAGACAGCAATAAGGTGTGCAGAAACTGTATTCTGTGCCAGGACAGGTTGTGTTTTCCCCATGGAATTGCTAGAAAAAATAACAATCCAAATATAAACTGCTTTTTATGTTTTGTTTAAAATACCTGAATTGAAAACAAACTTGCAGGTAGATAAACTGTACTTTTCAGAATTCACACTTAATGCATTCGGTAAAGTACTTATCAAAATACAAGAGCTTTCAGGTATTTTTCTTAACATTAGTCAGACAAAGTCCTTGGAATGATAGTCTCTCATTGCAAAATTTCTGTTGCTATTGGCATCACCCAGGTTCTGCAGTTAATGACAAATAAGGTTTTTTTGAAAGATAAATATTGAAAATACATATTTTTTCACTGCTAGCAGGCAAGAGTTCTTTACAATTCCTCTTCTGAATCGGTGTCTTAGCCTTGGAAAACCCTCATTATGCCAATGGGGGAAGGGTGCACTCAGAAAAACTTGGTGTATGAGTGAAAAATAACAGAGCAAGTAGTTTCTATATAGAACGGGGTTTAGGCTATTAGTTTGAAGAATTACTTTCCTGAATACTGTGTACCGCTTGATTGATGAGGACATAGCTGGAGTATACTACTAGTATTTTGAAGCAGAGCAGCACTGCTTATTTATGCGCTCTTGAATTGACTAGCAAATCTGCAATATTTATAGCATTACCTATTCATGTTAATCCAATTTTAGAGAACTTCACAAAGCATAAGAGGGCTCTCAATTAAGTCAGCAAAAACAAAACAGCTTTTGAATTTCCCATTTTACCAGAGCCAGTGTAAGCTTATTTGTACATTTGCACAAATGTATTCATATATGTAAATATGCATATTTGAATACTAGAAAGTAGGCTTCAGGTGCTCTGGAATGCCTGGCATGTTTGATTTGCTTTCATAACTTTTTCGTTGCATGTTGTAGCTTTTTTCTTCCTTTTTTTGTGGTTCTGTTTTTCCACTTAGCCCTCTATACTTGTTCATTATTCCTTCATTTTATAATCCCGTTCTTATGATTCAGAGTTCAACGTCACCAGAATCTGTCATTGTCCCTCTCCCAGCCCTAACCCTAAATTGCTAAAATACGTTATCTAAAATGCATGAAATATAAACATTTTCTTCACATGTTTACGCTCCCAGCAGGAAAAGTGGGCAGCAAGCAGGCTGAGTGCTCAGCAGGACAGGCCAGCCTCTTCAGCCTGCACAAACTGCTCTGATGTTGTGGGCTCCAGAAGTTTACAGACCTCGCTCTTTGACGTGACTCAGGGAATGACCCCCGTTGGCCTAGGTCTTTAAATGAGCAAGATCCTTCCTCTGCTCAGCCGCAATATGGGTGGCCAGTGCCTTACAACCTGTTCCAATGACTTGAAATACGCACTATGCTAATCCATCAAAGGAGCTGGACAGTGCGGGTGCCCGAGTCTGTTCAAATATTGCACTTGCTTGAATTAATGGGTGTATAAGTAAAAACGCTTAAGAAATAAATTAGCATTTTCCATTAACTGAAGCCATGCTGACATCTGAGAGTGTATAGGGAATGGAGTAAGGCAAGAATTTAACCATGAGGCAGATATAGTACAGGAGCCTAAATACGAGATGAAAACTAATTCACTTCTTGCTTAATTTAGCAATTATGAAATTTCTTGACAAGAAAGAATAATATGCATTTTCTCACTCTAATTATAACTTGCATAAAATGCATGCAGTATCCTATGTAGTTCACTGTCTGTCATGCTATTTTCAACTTGCGTTTTGTTCATCTAAGTTACCAGATTAGTCTCTTCCGTTTCATTAGAGATGGCAGTTAATAGCCTCATTAAGTTACCCTGCAGTTACAGCATGCTTCCTTTTGACTGATGGTAGTACCAACAACACAGGCTTGGAGGAAAAAATATAAGAGAGCTGAGAAGGAATTAGTGCATATATTTATATATTAGTGCAATATATACATATTGCACTAATATATATTAGTGCAATATATACATATATACATATATATATATGTACATATTGCAATATATATATATATATATATATATATATATATATATATATATATTCATCTTTCCATCCAGAAATTACGTAATTACAGGATAACTGAGGGTGGAAGGGGCCTATGGAGATGATGTAGTCCTCACTGAGAGCAGGGTCACCTAGAGCAAGCTAGGTACCATGTCTAGTCAGACTTTGATCACCTCTGAGGATGGAGCATCCACAACCCCTCTGGGCAACCTGTCCCAGTGCTGGATCCTACCCTACATTTTAAAAAGTAAAATAAAATGCTTTATGTGTAAATGGATAGTTACTAAAATTAATGTTTTGGCAGAGGGAGGCGGGAAGGCGAGTTTTGCTAGCAGAGTCTGAAGAACATCAGTGATATTTCAGATGTGGAATGTGTTACAGGAGCTCTTTCCATTGTGTATCTCAAAGAGCAAGGGTTAAAGCCGTTGGTTTCCGGTTTCCTTGCTGTAGGGTAGTTGGTTGGCTTTGCTCATTAGGGCTGTAGGAAACAACTGGTGTTGATTGGTTTTGTTAATTGGCATGGAAATCGTAATTTCTGTAAAGCAGCTTTTGGGGGTTACTTAAAGTCTTCAGTGTGATTTCACTGGGAGCCTCCTGAGGCACAGAAGGTGTTGATAGGACTTGACTTCCATAGGGGGTATCCTATAGCCTCTTGATTCCACCTCGTGATGAGACAAATGAGCTTTACAGCATCATAACTGCTTTTAAACTCTATGTGGGGGGGAAAAAATGAGTGAAATGGGGATGCTAAAGGTACTGCAGTGATGGTAGAAAAGAGGTTGTGTGGTTAAACGTTCCTGAAGGGCCTATGTGAGTATTTGAGACATCTGTCTGCAGTGTTTTAAGAAAAGCTGAGGTGAATTCACACAACAGATTCCTTGTGAGTGCTTCCAGAGAGGTGTACGCTTCGGTTTGTGACACAGCTCTGACGTGCAGCCTTGATTGCACAAGGGAACAAGATGCTCATCTCGATGTAAATACCAGAGTTTCAAAATAAGTGTCTTCACAGCATGAAACAGCAACGGGGAGGAATTGTTGGGGACATCGCTGGTAAACTGCTCGGAAGATGTTAATCTCGAATTTCTCTCTCTTCATTAATAGTCAACAAGCAAATGTGTTTTGGAGTAACTGTGTTAATTTTAGGTTCATTTGAAGTAGAGGAGATGATTTTAAATAATGATTCTGGTAAATGTAATAGGAAAGGTTTGTAAAGATGCAGTTTCCTCTAGATGAAAGTTCTAATGCATAGTCAACATGCCGGGGAATTAAATAATCCCTCATCTAAAACTGGAATAATGAAGAAGAAAAGAGGGAGGGGGGGCAAGAAACTGGAGACAAGACATTGCTCAAACTCAAGTTAATCCCTGTTACGTGGTTATTGGCTGTGACTGTGTGAGGTTCTTCATGGACAGAGGTTTTAACAGCTCAAGCTCCTTTTAAAACGGTTTCAGAGTAGATGGCAGTGATGTTGGAGGGTTCATTAATTATTGCTGTTACTGGTGTTTGGACAGGCAGTCGAGATCATAAATGTCAGTCTGTCAGTGTGACGGGTTCTTTATGAAAAGAAGAAAACGTGATTGAGTGCCTCAAAAGCTGTCATCAAACCAGAGATGAAACAGATTCATTTCATTCTTGAAGCAAGCAGCAACAGAGGAGGGCTTCTTTTTCCCTTACTAGTCTCCCATCTCTTTCTTCCTGCCTGTTACCTTTTCTGTGCACACGTCTCTGCTGGGCTTACAGCTCCCCACCTCTCCCCAAAATGCCATGAAAGAGCCACCGTGATTGTTAGCGAAGCCAGGGGCATGCAGCCCGCGCGCTCCACCTTGACAGGAGATTGAAAGTGACTGGGATTTGGCTCTGACAGTTGTAACACAATTTATTTGGAAGATTTTGAGGGGGAACATGAATAATGAAGACAAGAACAGTGACAGTGAGGAGCAAATGTGAGCTGCTGTCCAAGGCACAACACAATTTCTAAGAACGGTACTCATTGTTTCTAGTCAAGCCTCCAGTTTAAATCTTGCTCAGATGAATTCATTCTCATATTTCAAATGGGAGCTCGATAAAAAACACCATAATGAGACAGACCTGCATCCTCAGACATAGATTAGAATAATAATCCTTATTTCTTGACTCCAAAATTAAAGTTGCAATAGGGAAGTGACGATGGCAGAGTTCCTTTAGCTGAGAAATTTCTTTGTGAAATTTCTTATGTCTGTTGTTGTTTTTCTTCATTTTCCAAAAAAAAAAAAGTTACAATTTTGACAACTGGAGGTAAAAGGAAAGCGTCCCTTTTTTATCTCAGAGGATTTGTTGGTTTAGGTGTAAGCCTAAAATGCAAGTTGAACATGGAAAATGTTTCTTAAAAGCAGAGGAAGAGGTAATTCTTGTTTCTCAAATCAGCCTTCTAAGGAAAACCGTCACTGACTGAAAGAATCCTCTCCTTAGCCATTTTTGATTGCTTAATAGTTTATACTGAGAGTCTACTCTGAACTCTAGTTGCAGCACTTTATCCTGTTCCTATTTTTTTCTGCAATCCAGGTAGTAAAGCTGGGAATGATAATTGCCATTATCCATCAGCTCTCTGAAATCTCGTGTTGCAAGATTGCAGGTGCTGGAAGCTGTATTTTGCATCCAGTATTCGCGTCAGTATTGTGAAAGGCAACGTGATGTGCAAGGAAAAACATGCTAAAAGTTCTGATTTCTGCTCCGTGCTTTCTCTTTGCTCCTTGTACCTACCCATAAGAAGATGTACGCGCATGTGTTGGTCCATTTTGCAGTGAGTATTAGCTTGTGCGTTGAGGGCGTTGTGCAGTCGGTAGCGGGACTGCTGGAGCTGTCCCTGAGAGTTAGGCTAAGTTAGCTCAGTGTTAGCTCAGATGCACATTTAAAAATTAGATATGTAATCTTTCATTTCTATCATATTAGTCAACTTCTGTTAATATTCAATTAGTCATTACCAATTAACAGGAAATGTATAATTGAATATTGTAATTAAAGGGCTACTAGCCTGACTTGAGGTAGCTATTTTTCTCATTAAGGCACATGACTTCATTAACTGATTAGGCACTGGTTGGCTCACATACATGAATTCCATATTTGGCCTTATAATAGGCACAGCACCGTGTTTTCCACGGGCTCAATGCAGAATGCAAAATTCACTTTTGAGAAGTACCAGATTGGCGTGTGCTTCCAAAAGGAAAGCAGTGTGGGAGGCACCTATTTCAAAATAGCATCGTATCTGTTTCTCTGAGTGATGAATAAACTACAAACTGTGTAGCTCCCCACCTTTGGCAAGGGGGTGGGCTGTGGCAGAGTTTTCCTGAACCCTGCCTCTCAGCTCAGTGACAGCGTACGAGTTGTGTATTGAAAGGTGCACCCTGCTACATTCAAGGCTAGCCCACTTCCCTAGGCACTTGGAAAATAGTTTATATACGATAGGATGGCTGCCTCAGAGTGTGAGTCGGGATCTCTGCAGTCTATTCAGAGGAACTCTCTCTTAAATCATCTTCTGCAGAGATTTAATTAAAGCCAGGACCAGTTGTTCCATAAATGTGTTAATTCATTAGGCACTACTTTTCATTGTCAGCGTTCCTGCACAGCCAGGCATGCAGAGGTGGAATAAGTTACGTACTGAGTGTTAGTTTAGCCCACATAAATGTATTTTGTAAGGTGTAAGCTGTAATCTATGACAGTGATCAAAAAGAAGGCTATATTGAGACATACATCAGATAGAATTATTGCAGCTTAATAAAAACTTATCACCTGTATACAGTGCAGAAAGCTGCTCACTTTTCTGTGAAATGTGAGATGTGAGGAGTTTGTATGTATTGAAAAACCAGGCACATTTTCAGCATGTCTTAGCAGTATGACAGAAAGAAAGAAGACCCGAGTGAGGCAAGTTGCATATTTATAATAATGGCTGTAACATTGGGTTCCAACAGCTGTAAAAATGCTTGAGATCTGAAACACGGGTAAGAAACGTGAGTTAGTTTCTATTGCATGTGAGGAACCAGGGAAAGTTAAATGAGCGTACCCTGGAGAGGGAGAGGCTAGCAGGTGTTCCTGGTCCAGCTGCAGTAGATACTTGGTTTGGTAGAAGTGCGTAAGCAGCGGACCAGATAAAATCATTGAAATAACAAGGATATGGGCGGTGTTTTAGCCACAGCAGTTATTTCTGCAGAGTGGTACCTGGAAAATTACTGTCTTTCTCAGCTCCTGCATTGGAACGTACTTTACAAGAGGTATTCAAGTTAGCCTTAAGGAAAGCACTTTAAATTCTGAAAATGTTCGTGGATAAGCCAGGACAGCTAACACAAAGTAGACATCTCTTCCATAAGCACAGGACACCATGCAACAGAAATTTGAAATAAAGGCAAAAGCAAGTTTGATAGGGTAGAGCCCTGACAGAAAGACAAAGTTACTGTGTTACTTGTAGATTACTTTCCTTTAAAAACAGGTTTAAATGAACTACTGCTTTTTTTTTCCTTGATCACCATCTTGCGCTGGAATGCTGACCCATTGCAGCAATGTCTTTCAGCAATTGGTCTCCTTGCAACACTACTACAGACAATGTAACTTTTAGTACAGTTGGGATTAAAATTATTCTCAGTTTCTATTAAAAAGAAATAACAGACTTGAGTCAGCTCTGCACAGCCTTGGGAGGGGAAATGCCTGTCCGACCTGACCTGACTCAGACTGCAGAGCAGCAGATCTGCTGAAATCCACTGCCTCCAATATGCCACAAAAATAAGGTCTGGGCATTGCAGGTTCCAGCCAGTACTGCACTTTTCCTTCAGGACTCTAGAGCCCCAGCCAAAACACTGTACATTGTTTGGAAAATAATAATAATAATAATAATAATATATTATTATATTATAATATATTATTATATTATATATATAATATTATATATTATTATATTATATATTATATTATATTTTATATATATATATAAAAGAAAAAAGCAGCCCCGTGTTGCCTGGAGTAATCACATTCCTGAACTTTAACTTCTTAAAGAAACATGCTTTAAAAGGGCCTTTCTTAGGTTAAAGGCTAAATTTGAGAGTGGTAGCAGCATACCTTGAACTCTTTGTTAGCACCTGTGTGGCAACTCTGACCCACAACAAAATACCAACACGGATCACTGATTTGCTTGTTTTTAATTAAAGCAGCACCTCCTGATTTGTATCTTCGCAGAGAAGGATGTTTTCCATAACTATTTTCTTACAAGCAGAATATATAGATCAAGTTATTAATGCAAATGGTATTCTGACTAATTCTTTCAAAATGGCTGGCACTTTGGATTTAGAGCGTGCATGTACAGGTTGGTCTTCATTTGTATTGTTGGTGTATACTAATTTACATTTAAATTGTTATCCATGTGGAAAGAGGGGGAAGCATGGTATGGTGCTTTCATGTAATGCCTTCAGTCATAAGAGAGACAGTTTACACGCTGTGCCTTAAAAATCTTCCTTCTGCCCAGGGAGGAAATAGGTCGAATCTGCTTTTGATTGTTTTTCATCAGAAGCCTAGTTCAGTTTGTTTGTGGAGGGAGAACGAAGGCACATAGGAGAAACTAAATGAGATGACAAATGAAGCCTGCAATTGTTTAGGATGGTTGGTACTCTACATGCATCTGTATGCAACCTAGTCATGGCTGGAAGGAAGTTAATCAGTTCACTTTCTATTCGGTATTGTCGACAAGGAGAGGTTCTTACAGGGAACAAAAATAATTTGTCCCTTACTTGATGCTGATGGTGATTGTTCAGAAAATGTATGCATGCGATAGAATGGGAAGTATCAAGCTGCTTGGTGGTGACCCCAGCTGAAAGCAATATACCTTCAATCTGCCCGAAGGGATGCCTCAGCGAGGAAGTTCTAATGTTTTTCCTAAAATATTTGTGAATACAACAGATTCACAGTCGGAGAGTGAGGCTTCTCCTGTGAAACGGCCACGGCTACTGGATGACAGTAATGACAGGCCTGAAGAAACCAGTCGATCCAAACAGAAGAGTAGACGCCGATGCTTCCAGTGCCAAACAAAACTGGAGCTAGTACAGCAGGAACTGGGATCATGTCGCTGTGGTGAGTACTGTCTGTCAGTAACCTCTGGCTTTCTACCACAGCGGTGCTCAAATCCATATTAGAGGTGGAAATACAGGGAATCCTTCTATTTTACATCTTTCAAAGGTATCTTAAATAGAAGCTATAACTTCCACTGGTGGCAAAAAGTTATAATTAGTTCCTGTCTGTCTAATTTCCCCTTTAAAATTTTAGCCCTGCTGTACTGTCTTGTCTCAAGAGATCTTAGATATTAATGAATTAAGCTTCAGAAGTCCCTGTAAGGCAGAGGAGTGCCATGCTCACTTGACAGAAGAAACACAAAGCGCATCAGTGGATATGCAGAGATGACAGGTTTCTTACAGAGCTTAAAGAAACATAGGTCAGCACCTACATTATGCATTTTATAATTACATTAGTATTAAAAAGTTGAAACAAAAAAAAAAACTTCTAATTGAAAATGTTTTTCTTCTTATGATCAGCTAAAGAGATGGGGGGGAGAAGAATTGTTGTTCACGATACACTTAATATCTTTCAGCCTGACTTCCGTAGTTGATGACATTGTTCAGCTAATTGAACTGAGGGTGATAATCTCATGCTGGTAGCTAATGTGGGGTTTCATATTAGATACAAAGAATTTTTCTGGAACAGTAAATGTGACTGGATTCCAGAGGAGATGCTCTCTCCTTTATGCAACAGTTGTGCCCATAACTGGTTTATAATGTGCTCATCGGAGCTAGTGATAATGCACATGGTAGTTTTACCTGCCAATTATTTTTTTTTTCATATAGTCATGTATTGAAAGCTCACACTTGCACTTTCTGACCATGTTTGCATTGATACATTTGGAGAATTTTCAGTTGCTTTATCATGTCTCAGCAGGGGGATAATTGCCAAAGGATTTGCATAGGCAGGTGCAATTCACATTGTGTCTGTGCAATGTAGAATATTGTACGAAAATGTTTTCTGAGTAGAAGGCAAGTCCATCTGAGCAAAGTGGGAAAAGAAAGGATTGGCTAAGCTGGTTACAAAGACTGAGATAATGAACTCTCTATTGAATAAGTAACATCAAGTGGAATGATAGAAAGCTGAAAAAAATCTATGTCATCTTTTGTTCTTTTCTTCAATGTCTGTCTGTCTGTAACCATTAGAGATAACTGCTGTATGCTCTTTTGGACATAAGACAGGCTTCATTTCAAACACTGGAGCACCACCATAGAACTAACACACATTCTCTCTGAAGCCACCAAACATGAAACTAATGACTGTAATACTGAAATTCTTATTACGGAAATCATGTCTGGATACTTTGAAGTATCCAGTGAGAAATATATATATATATATATATATATGTATATATGTATGTATGTATGTATGTATGTATTTTAATCAAACTGTAGAAATTCAGTACTATCAATGACAGTTTGGTTTGGCTCTTTCTACTTAGACTTATGGCAGCTGTTTCTGCTCTTCATCTGCTTATGTCACGTATCAAATGAATGGGGTGCCTGCAAGTACCTTACTGACATAGACAGAAGAATCTTCCCTAATATTGGGAGTAAGAGAGCAGTACAAGTTTGGGGAGAACTGGAGAGAAAATGACTTATGTTATTGTATATGTTACATCATTAATCTTTCCTTCACTCTAAAAAATGGGAGCTATGCAAGAGCAATGAAGTTGAAAGCAACTTTTAGAAGTCCTTCCATTGATTAATAATGTTTTTAAACTTTATTAAATAAGACCCTTTTGTCTTGTCAAACAGGGCACAACCTGCTTAAAACAGAGCAGAGAGGGGGCTCATTCTTTAAACCTAAGACTTCATGCCTGATCCTGAGTTATTTGGGAAACTGCAGTGTTGGGTCTACTGTTTCTTGTAAGACCTGTCCAAAGAAAGGTGGTGCTGTTGAACCCGTTCCCTTGATGCTATGGGGAATTTTATGCAGATTTGACAATGCCTCAGGGCCTTGCCTTGAAGAAAAACAATTTACTACTGAGTAGGGAGTTCCAGTAAAGTTTCTTTAATATCAAACTCAACATTTTTCAGCTGTAGAAAGGATTGTTTATTTTTGTGCACGCATACACACATACTTGCAAGAACTCTTTTCATTCTGCTTCCACTCTGTACAAGTTATTAACTGCTGACAAGAAATTCACATCTCATAAATAATGCTTAAGAACCATTGCTATATAAATTGAATGTGTTATGAATTGTGATGGGCCTTTTTGTAGCGTTCTGTGCCTAGAGCAGGAAGAACAGAGGATGTCATTTTCATTAATTTCTAATGAGGTGCCAATTAAAGGCAAGGAAGGAACTCAGAAGGGAAGAGTCACAGAGCTCCCCTGAATCCTGTGCCCTGGGGCTGTCAAATGAGCGTGCTGCCAAGCCTTCTCTGAAAGTTCCAGTAAATTACAAACTCATCTAGAGCGCACACAGACAAATTCAGCTTCCTTTTGATCTTCAAAAGAGCAATTTGTAAGACGAGTTCTGAGCCTTTTCACACAGCGAACTGGGAGAAGTGATAGGAATTGTTAATTGCTGATGCACTTTGCAAGCTTCAGTGAGAAAAAGAAATTTTAAAATGCGTTCTCATTTTGTGCCTCTCTGACTGGGTAACCTTTAAATCAACACTACTAGAACAAAACCAGTTTCATCTGAAACGTTTCTAGATGACAATTACACCAGGCATGTTTTCCAGACAGCAAGATTCTCTAGTTTGGGTTGGACCTTTCAGTAGTTTTGTGTCTTACGATTTATAATGCCTATATTGAAATAATGTATTTATTTAATACTAGCTGTAGCAGGCAATTGGCTTTCATCAAGGAATTACAAGGGTCATATTCTTAAAGTTGCATTCTATTATAGCATTTCCATTGGAAGTGTAAGTCATTTGAAATCGATCAGCTAACCCTTGATCTCAAAATTAAGTCATCAGTTCAGCGATGTGATAAGCAGGCAGACATCACAAACTCGGTTTAAAACTAGGAGCAGTGAATTTGGCAATAAAAGTAGCTATATAACACGTTCCTGGAAATGTAATTTGGACAAGGCAGGTTTTTACACTATATATTTATGGGCCTTATCTTAATTATCTGACTAGATAAATATCGCTACTAAATAAAGTTGTATACATTTTTTAAAGATTCCAAGCTGTAAATTTCTAAGCCATGGAAGCTATTTGCACAGATAACACTGCTTAATTTTATGGCAGAGGCTTAGCATTGTACAGCAAAAAATAGTTCTGGTATCACTTGCTTTTTAAGGGCAAAACACAGAAGTCCTTAGTGGTCTTTAGTAGTGTTGGAATTATGTTAGGCATACAAGGATGTTCTAGGAGCTCATTAAAGGACTTTCACATCTGTCGTGTTAGATCCAGTCGAAGTCAGCAATTAAAGAGAGATGAATACCGTGTGCTGGCTCTTCGGCGGTTTGGTATAGAATGATTTGCTATTTATAGGCCACATCCTAATAGGCATGTCTGTAGCTCAGGCTCCACCTATGCAGAGCTGGGTTTAGTTGTATCTTGCAGTCAATGGAGTGGCCAAGGTAATGTGCCCTGGAAACTAAGTGTATCTATATTCTGGTAGCAGTGCCTTGGAGAGATGTTGCTGATCTGGTCGTGTGCTCCTCTGATAGGTATCTATTTTTCTGTGTTTTTTTTTTTTTTTCTGCCTGTTTTAGGCTTTGCAGTATACAACGTGCTGGGCTTGTCAGAGATGGCATTGAATGTGACTTTAATGCAAACTGGATAAATTCCTTATTAAAGTTTTATTAGAAGTTGGTGAAATGCTTCATCAAGACGTGATCAAAGTGGATAAGATTGCCTTGCTAAAATGGTTTCTAGTTCTAACATGTTTAATAGCAAGGTGATTGCCGCAGCCACAGCTTAGCAGCACAGAAAATCAAAAGATTGCTTGAATAGTTTATAACTCAATTTGTATCAGACTAATTTGTGGTTTGTTTCCCATAAAGTCGTTGCATACAAACACTGACAATTGTGCATCCTTTTCTGAGAGGGAACAGAAAGAAAGGAAAATACAGAAAAAAGGCCATAGTAGTACAGGGTGCACATGCTGCATAGTGCAGATGGCTAGAATGACAAATTCATTTATACAGAAAAAATGAAAGAGAGAAAAGAGAAGCTAACAATTCATGCCAGGTCGTCGCATTAATGTCTACACAGGTATCAATGCACCATGTCCCTTTGTATGTGAACACTGATCATGAGGGAAGCTACTCATAGGAACAAAATTGCAAACCTGATAAGTCATTTGAAGAAAGCAGTTCAAAGGAAAGCTGACCTTAAGGTGATGAGGGACTAAACCTGTTGGAAACACATTTATCTTGCACAAGAGAAAAACTAAAACCAAACTAACATTGTATCTGTTACAAAACATCTTGTATCCTAAGCCATCTCATGACTTAAGTCTGATGGGGTTCTACAGATAATTTGCCACTTGCTGACATTTGAAAAATATATGTATATTTTGTTAGCAATGCAAAGAATTTAGGTGGCATTTACTCATTAATATTTTCAAAGGAGATCGACCATCACAAGAAAACATTATAAATGTAAAAATCTGTAACCATAGAAGGGAAAAAAACAATGCTTTGTTTTTGTTTGTTCATTGCAAATATTTGGCAAACATTTTCTTACCTATTTCAAAAGCTTGTCTCATACATATATACCTATACATCTACACATACATGTACACCCAAAAAGCATAGTCAACATGTATAAAAAAGAGAGTGATGGTTTGTTAGTATGCTTATTTTTACACATCCTTATTTGTATTTCTTATCCGTATAAATATACGGCACCTTGGTAGGCTTCTTTTTCTTGTCACTGTTTAAAAGTGTTACTTCACTTTTGTTCACTCAGCGGAGAGGTAAGAGGGAGATAGGAACAGACAGGCTCCTATCAAGCACTAAGCATTTCTGTTATCCATCAGAAACAAAACGCATTCACGCAGAAGAGATTTTACCATTTTAACAGATACCGTGGCAGCGAGTCTCACTTAGATTCAGTAACAAAACAGGTGGAAGAAAAACAGCTGCAGATTCTTAACTTGTGTAACAGAGCTGCTTGTTCATAAACACAGGAGATGAGGCACTTGTTTGGATTGTGCCAGAATAAATTTGGAATGATTTGATTTACTCAGTTAATTTAGAAATTATCTTCAAAAGGACAGGAAGAAAGAAACAAACTTGAATAGATAAGCAAAAAGAAAAAAATGCTCTGACAATTGCTTGATCTCTGTACAAAATAGTCCAACATGTATTGAAAATAATGCTTCTCTTAAAACTTACTAAAACACTAAATTATGGTTCCATTACTCTGGAACCTTTTTGTATGCAGAAGAATTTGCAATGGTACTGGTAAATTCACTTTCCAGATGGGTAAGGTTTATCTGGTACAAGCCAAAATGTCTTCAGGACATGATTATGTATTGCTATAACAGATGTATAGTACTTCCATGGATTAAAATTAAATACACGCATTGCTTCTGGAGGTTGAGTCAACCCGCTCATTAATAAGTACTAAAGGAAAAATAAATCTTATTAGTAACTGGCGACATGCTATAATTCTGCCTTTGCTGACAAGCCTTGCTGCTGTGACTTGAGATGTGCCATATTCAGCTGACTGATGTTGGCTGGGCACCTCAGCGGTTTGCTCCCAGAATAGTACTTCTGCTTCAGCCACTCCAGGAATGCCTAGCATCTGAGCTTACATTGCTGCAAGCATTTTAAGAGTTTGAATTCAACCTCAAAGGGATTTTTTCTTTTGCTTTATTTTATGAAGATAAATACTGAAATGATGGGGACTAGGAGCTGTTAACTCGTATTGGTCTCTCGCAGTAACACGTGTTCTGAAATGGAACAGTGAAAAGCAGTTAATTTGCTGGCGTGTCGTGGGTCCCAAAGATGGGACTCAGAAAAATGCTGTAGTGTCTTTGTTTCAGAAAAGCTGTCTGCAGATTTAGAAGTGCAAAGGGACTTCATGGTCTGCTTGTAGTTAGGAATCAAAAGATCCCATTTGAAAAGGTCCTGGTATATTCCCCCTGCTTGTTCAGCAAGTGGGGGTTGTGTTGCAGCAGGTACTGATCTTGATTTCTTCCACTGCGCTACCTAAAGATCTGCAACAGGCAACTCCTTTGATTTAGTAATGCACATTGAACCTGCTGGTTACCTTCCTACAGTCTCGATCAATAAATGTAATTGAAATGGGTCAGTTGATCTCTTAAGTCTTCCTTATATAAAACAAGTTAGCAGGTTCCTTGTTTTAAAAAAAAAAAAAAAGTTTTATTTTGCTACTGTTGTAGTAAGTCCTTCAGCATATAACCTTTAGGGAGTTTTTGCAGAGATGGTACAAACGTGAGGTAAAAATAAGAGTTTTGTTAATGTTAGGTCTCTTCTGTCAGTACCCATACTGCGGTAAGAAAAGAAAGAAGCTATGCATAAAGTAAAAGATGATACATTTTTTTTAATTGTCTTTTATACCCAAGAGATACGTGGCCTAGTGAACCTGAACATAAAAATCTAGCTGAGACTACCTTATTTCTAATTCAATCTTTTTCAGTAGCTTTAGGGAAGTAATTGGCTCAGTCTCTAGTTGTTTTTTTCTTATCAGAAAAAAAATGAAGATAAAAGCCACTTACCTGCCAGATGTTAAGGGAATCGGTTTTTGAAGGTTAAAATGCTCTACCTTTTCTAAACAAAGCTCTTCCTTTACACTGATGTTATTTATCCAGCATCTCACAGGCAGGTGTAGCTGCACCAGGACCGTGCACTTAGAAAGCTGCTGGTGGTTGGCAGGAGTCCGCAGCAGCCTCTTCTCAGAAGGAAGGATATGGCCTAGAAAGCATCTCCCTGAAAGTGAATCAAACATGCTCTGTCTGTGTGCTAACAATAGCTACACGCTTAACATGAAATGAAAAGGTTCACCTACGGAGCTGCTCGCAGCCATTAAGTGTTCCTGACTTTTTGAAGTCCTGCCCAAATATGTGAATAAATGGGGCACGGGGCATCCTGCCATATTCTGAACAAGCAGGAGGGCAGGGATTGTTGTGTAAGCCTTTTCAAAAAAAAAAAAAAAAAAGGAGAGAGAGAGGCAGGGGGAAGGAAATGTGCATCATTAAGTCTTTGTATTCCTTTATGGTATAAATACATCTTCTGAATGGAGCCCTGTTTTTCTCTGAGAGGAATTACTCGTGATACAGATTGCAAGAGGGTACAGGAATAAAGACTTAGATGGAGCAGAAGGGGTAATCTAAGAGACACTGGAAGTAAGGTGTAAGTAGGGGATAAAGACCTAAAATAAATTTAATCTAGGTTTAAAAAAAATAAAATAAAATAGAACTGCTCCTCTCCTTCTCTCTAGTGATTTGGCCAACAAGTGGAGCTGTCAGCCTGTGGATCAATATGGTGCAACCTCTAGAAAGCTATTACAACCCAAGGCATAAATAATATAAGTCAGGAAGTATACTGAAAGTCAAACCCAGTACTGTATTCAGCACATAATGGTTTGAAGTCAAAATGTGTGAAGGATCGGGGAGAAGTGTTAGAATTAATACAACACGTACAGTGTGTTACTATAGAGCCTTTCATTATTTAATCCAGTTCTTTATTAGAAGCTGTATCTTTCTTGCAGTTTCATTGGTCCAAACAAAATGATACACATACATTATTAAATCACTCAGTATTGTTTGCTATTTTAATTAAATTACTGGATACACTTTGGCTCTTAATTAAATCCTTAGCTTCTGGGATGAGCATATTAGCTCCAGTGGGCTTGGTGTACAGAGACTTCTAGAATTATTAATACCAATCTGTCTCTTGAAAAAGTCCAACCCTATACACAAGGCCCTTTTACAATGTCAGGGCAGCATCCACCTGCCCTTTTTCAAGAGACACTAGAGGCACTTTTTTAGGATTTCACATTACTCTAAAATGTAAATATTCTGCCTAGGAAACAGATACTTGCATATATGCTCGTATAGGCTATGGAAATAATATATGAGTACTACCATTTGCAATAGTGTTACCTCTTTATATCTCAGTTTTATTGGGTGTCTAGTCTTGGACACCAAGATGCCTTTTTGGCACAACTCTGCTTTCCTACTGTGTATCTCCCAACCTCCCTTCTGTTCTTTGGGTTCATTCTCCCACATCCCACAGGATATAACCTTACGAACCTGGGAACGATAGGCAAGGTGGGGTGTTGCTTCAGTTTGTTCCTGGGCACACAAACTTAGCAGTCAATGTTCCTTTTATGAATATAGTGGTAATATTAAGTCCTCCAGAATGTATTACTTTCAAGATCATGTGATTATTCAAAAAAGGAAATTCTTTACACCTACATAACATGTAACTTTTAATTTTGTACAAAACTCTCCCCCACTCCCCTAAGTTATTTGTACAGTGGTGTTACCTGTCGGGTACTGCTGTTGGGGGCAAAGGGTTTGATTTAAAAATTGTCTTGTTAAATTAAACCAGTTTTTAGCTTCAGTGCTTTAACAACTGCATAAGTCTCTTGAAAAATAATAATTTATATCAAGTTGAAAAAGAAGGATAGATTTCCCTCCCACCCTTTTTAAAATAGCTTTTTTGCTGGTATCGCTTCCAACAAATTAAGCTAACCTTCCAGTTGGAAGGGACGGGGGAGATGCATAAACATTGTTTCGGGGATAATTACACTCTTTGGGGAAATGATGTCCAATTACCGTGAGCAGTGCTGCAGCAGCATGTGTCACTGCGTGAACTAATCTTCTCTGTTGGTTAATCTGTGTGATTTTGCTGTTTTGCCTAATATCCCATAGATATGTTTACCTTTTAAAGATACGTTAAAATCTATTCTTGCACTTTGTGTGGTACACAGACTTTATGTAGAAACCTGCATATAGGCTCACATGTACCATATTAGATGATACATCTTCAGCAGAGAATTTTTGCAGTGCCTTCATCTCTTAAGGCTACAAGGTGCTTTTAAGTTATGTTTGAAACTCTGTTGATTGGAATTTCAAATCAGCAAGAAAGGTAAAATTTCTTAGGAAGTACATGAAGAAGCCAAAGCATACAGTGTACAATTCTGTACAGGAATGTCTATGCCATTATTGAGGCTACTTTGGAAGAATCTCTGTATAGATCTACACAAATTGTTTATTAAATAAAATTTGGAAATGGCCTAAGCTGCAAATTCTGGTGGTTTTGAGAGTTTGACCGGGGAATTAAATTTATAAATGCTGCCAGCATGCAGGTAAGATGGTTTTAAAGTTTTAGTAACTCTGGTGTTGTGTGGTAGTATTGACCTTCTTTTCCTTTACCTGCCATTGGTAGCTTCTTCAAACAAATTGGAAAGGGATTGGTATGGTATGTAAGAGAGTCTTCAAATGCAATGAGAGTAAATGTCTAGCTTGAACAAGTAAGAAGATTGATAGTTGGTGGTAATCAGAGATTTCATCTTTTCATGCCAGCAGTTATATTTTTGTATCTGAATGGCTTGGATCTTTCTAGAAATGCAGAAATGTACCTGTACATAAGTGGGGTTCAGTTTTCGTCAGTAGATGGATCTGCCATATTAAGTATATGACACGTACTGTATGGAAAAGTCTAAATATGTTCTTCATTCTTACAACAGTAAGAATGTGAGGCAGTTATTAAAGGGTAATTGTGGGAGCACGCAACTACTTCTTAGGTAATATACAGCAAGATCTTTCAAATAGGGACACTGCTGAATGTGTTTAAGCCACTTTGTAAATATGTAAGCTTCGTAAATATTTAATAATCTTACTTGGCATTTCCACCACTTCTCAAAACATGCTCACAAATAAGAAATCAGTTTTCCTTTAGCATGTTGCTGAATGTTTCATCAGTTAAGATCAAGACCAGAATCTTGGTGGGGGTGGGAAGAGTTTCCTTTCTATTATGTTGCTATTCGAGTAACGGGGATCATTAGATTTAACTGTATGTTCTGTAACAGTATGGTGTTCTGCAGCAGTGTGTTAGAAGAGACTAGGACATCACACCTGGCCAAGTATCTCCACTAGAGTACTCCCACCATGTGCTGTGCCTCTCTGGTGGTTTGCGGTAGTCTGCTTAATGGGCATTTGTGCCATGGTCCAGAGAGTCTGACCACATTTTGTTGAGGTTACAAAGAGAAAAAATTAAATATATATTAAAAAAAAAAAAGGGACCCTCCAGAATTACAATTTGGTTTTGTGTTGTGAATTATCATGCCATTTTGTTTAATTGTTTCTGATGCTTCATGTATTTTGCTGATATTTTAACAGTTTCCTACTTTCAGAATTTGAAGACAAAGTTATGAATTGAATTCAGGTTTCAGTTTAAATATTTTTCTTACCATCAATCCATATTCTAGTCTTGTCAGTGCTCTTGAAAGTAAGAGCGAGGAAAATGCAGTCTGGTTTTGGTATCACCCCTACCCAACAAATTAGGTTTGTTGTTCTCTGGCAGTCTTAGACTTCCTTTGACTGATGTTTTTTTGCACGTCCTATGCAAAAGATTCACCTACAGGGTTACATGTAAGGCAGAGCTGATGCGCTCGTGGCTTTAGCCGTTGATGCTCTGGTGATGAAATGGAAGTGAATTTTTGATGATCAATCATGAAGTAGTTTCCGAGGTACCTAAAGGAACTTAAAGGATTTGGTGCACTAAATAATGTTTTCCCAAGATGTTTGCATTAGTGGCCTGAGGTGTAGATGATTCATAGTCTACTTCTAACATCAGAAAACAATTGCAATTCTGTGAGATGTATTATTGCATTTACTAGATTGACATCTTCTGTGGTTGAAGTGTGAGTCTAGCATATTTTGGTTGATGACTACGGTAAACTAACTTTAGTTGGAAGATGGATTCCCTTTTCCAGTGCTCTTTTCCCTAGCTGAAAGTTATTTATTTTGCCTTTTAGCTATGGTGTGGTGAAAGAAGCATTTCTGCAATAAAATCCTTTAGGAGAAACAGCCCATATTTGATATCTTCCAATAATGAACTTAACAGTAAATATACCGCAAGAGCTCATTAATCTAACTCTCCTTTATAACAATAAAAAGCAGACTTCTCAGGACACAAAGTTTCATCTCTAAATCTGGGTTGATTTTAAGGATCAAAACAGAAGCAAATATATTGACCGCCTGTCCCAGTGCACATGAGTTAATAATTTAACTGTTGTAAAAGCTGATGGACCTGAGACTAGACAAGGCATTAGTGCACATGCAGACTGCAGAACGTCCACCCTAATGTCTAGACGAGAGAAGAAGCCAGGAATGAATAGAGCAGTTATAACTTAATTGAAGAAATCCGCTCTAAACTAATGAAAAAATGTTCCAAACTACTGTTATTCAACTAGCTACCATGTAGCACTATTCAAATCCTCTAAATTCTAAATAAAACTTAATAAATAAATAAATAAATAAAAGTTCCAGTCTTCAAAGTCACTTAGGCATTTGGTATAATGGGACTAAAGATCTGAGTTCTGGTTTAGAAATGAGGCTTTAGAAGATCCCTATTGCTATTTTGAAAAGAATAAACTCCTTCATTAAGAACAGCTAATATATGCAAACCTGTCCTTAGTGATGTTGAAAATGCTTGGGTACTCTTTCATTTATTAGGTATTATCAGTTCTAGTTAGCTATTCATATTTAAATAGATACGTGAATAGCAGGTTTAGATCATTTAGTTGCTGCAATTAGAAATATTTTTCCCTCAGACTGTAAATTAGCAGGATCAAAAATGAAAATCGCCTGTCATTCTTTGGGCAGTTATTGAAATTCTGTTCAGGAATAAGGAAATATTTGATGAACAGAAGAAATAAATAGCATGTTTCATCTGGAATGAATGTAGTATACGGTACGGCTTTTCCTGTATGAGAACAGGTACTCTAAGAAGAACTGAAAGGTGTTTGATAAAGATATGACAAAGTAGAGAATAGATAATATTTTCTTGTGGGAAGCAAAGTAGAAAGGAACATCTTGAAGCTACTGTGGTCTAAAAAGGGCTAGGAGGCTTTGTAGAAGGTGAGGAGATGGTGCAGCTGAAAGGCTGTGTTCAAAATTGATAAATCGTCTTCTAAATGTATTTCCTTAATAGATTTGTTGAACTTGTCAAAGGGGTCTTACTGAAGCTGTGCAGGGGATTGTGTATATATTCGGTATCTCCTTTAAATCACACTAAATAGCATTTCTACATGTGCTTGTTAACCAAGTGGAGAGGATCTGTAAAATAAATAAATAAATAATCAGGATTTGAAACCAGCCTTTACCTATTGGGGACTGAAATGACTTCAGCCCGATCCTTATCTGCAGGATTTCTTGCATCTGCTTCTGTCACATCCACTGCAGATAAGGTGATGGACTTAATCGATTTTTGAGCTGATCCAGTCAGGTGTTGATGTGTTCTTGTACCTACAGTGGACACTGGTTCAGTAATTTGAAATCTTATTTCAAAAATAATGAAGGGAAGCCTTCGGTCCTTGCTTTCTGTAAGAGAGAATCGAGTGAAAATGCCTATTCAGCATTGAAACCAGAGTCTGAAGACATTTTCATTTTGACAATCAAACCTTGAATTTCTGGCACCTCACGGAAGATATTCATCACGTTTCAGTGTGGTATGACCAGATTGAGATTGAAGTAGAGGCAATGATGACAAGGAGAGAGTGTTATCTCAATTCAGTCTGCATCACATCTGTATTCCTGAACTTGCACGTACCGATACAGAAAACTTGTCTTTTTTGCTTTGTTTCTAGAACTGGGTTTCAAAATCAGATAATAGACATGTATTTTTGTAGCTGGTACTATTGAAACAAAGAGCAAAGATGAAACAATTTTTCTTCAGTTGTGTATTTTTTTTAACATAATTCTGTATGTGATACTTTGTCCTTTTCCATTTTCATAACAATGGTATTAACATAAAGGTAACCTGTTGTTCTCTCATACAATTGATGTTTTGTAGTTCAGGATCTTGAAATATTTTGCATACACAACAAACACGTACAGCTATATGCATAGACTCTGTCATTCACTCATTTTTATTCTTTTCCATCTCTCAAATGTCATCCCTTTGTGGCTTTAATGTCTTTTGAGCATTCAAGGAGAGGCAGTAATGTAAAACATTCAGTGGGAGGCAGTGTGATGTTCTTTGCACCCATTATTTAAGAAAACTATTGCGGCATATGCAATAGCATACCTCATTAGTGTGACTTGGGCTTTGAATTGTGTTGATAAATATGCAAGAAAATGCAGTAAATAATTAGATATTTATTAATGGCATGTCAGGAAAGTAAGTAAAAACTTGATTTTTGAGAACCGAGTGATGCCTCGGTAGGCAGTACCTCCCTTCTGAGTCAGGTAAGATCCTGCCACTTTCTTCAAGTCCTTAACTTTGTTTTTTGTTTTTTTTTTCCCCTTTCCATGGTAGGTTATGTGTTCTGTATGTTACATCGCCTGCCTGAACAACATGACTGCACATTTGACCACATGGGACGTGGGCGTGAGGAAGCCATTATGAAAATGGTGAAACTGGATCGGAAAGTAGGAAGATCTTGCCAACGCATCGGCGAAGGATGTTCCTGAGTGCAAGACTGCAACCAAATGCTGTTCTCTTAGTTCACTAATGTTAGCCTTATTTAGGACAAAGTCAGCCAGACACCTTGTACTAGGCAAGTTTCAGACTACAGCCAATCAGTTTCCTTTCTTTAGCCAACCGTCCTGGTACTGTAGTTTAGGGGATGATGGTGGTTGAAATTGATTTCTGGCTGGTTACTAAGGTGCCTGCTAGCCACCGTATAAAATTAAAACATGAAGAAATATTATTTTTTGAGCATGGCTAGTGGATTTAAACAAAACAAGAAAAATCCAAAGGCTTCTGTTATTGCTGGAGTCACTGTAAAAGCCTTACGCTGGAAACATTCCAGCTGCAGAGTTAAAACAAATAGTTGTGTAGAAGCTGGTGTAAAAGTTTGCTATGCACATGGCTTTCAGACAAACTGTTTAATGTGCAGCCTTTCACCTCTTCACTTCTAGTTAATCCTGAGGAGGTGAAATACTACTAAGAGCAGCAGCTGCTGCTGCTTAAGCCCAGAAGACCTGACTGGTCACTCGTGCCTTCATCGCGTGTGGCTTTTGAGTTAGGCAGTGTCACCAGCATCAGGGATTCTGTTGGGGTAGGAACATCTTTCTGGTTCTTCCCAGGAAGCCAAAAAGAAAGGGGGACAGAGATTCTTATGAAAAATTTTTATATCTATCTTACTATAAGGAACCTATCAGGGTTTTTTTGTTTTATGTTTTTTTTTCTTCTCGGTTAAATTATGATCTCACTTTAAAGCCAACTCCATCCCAGAGCAGTAAATGGTGCATACATTTTACATGGCATCCACAGAGATTCTGAGTCGTGTGAAGATTGCACATACATTGAGCAGTGCAGCCGTTCCCACCGGCCGAAACCTGATTGGCTCTCGTTTGCCTTTTGCTAAGTGCAGGTATCTGATAATTGATCAAATAAGGCTAATTCACAGCACAGTAGCCATGGCTGGATTCTACAGACTGACTTTCTGTAGCTAGACTTATATATTGGGGAAAAAAAAAAAAAGGACATTTTGTAGCAAACGGAATTCAGTAACAGTATTGGGGAACAACCGGTGAAACACCCTGTCAGATTGAGTTTGTATTCCTCGCTTCCAGAGTGTCAATGAGATAATCAAATGGGCTTCGTCAGCCCTGTTTCTATGCAGCTGAACGCTCTCATGAAAATCTCTGCCCGCATCTATTGCAAAGCAAGTATAGCAAGTGAACGTGAGAAGCATTACGTGGAGTAGGATGTTTTGGCTCTGTTTAGACCTATGGTTCCGTATTACGGTATGTCGCATTGAGCTGAGCTGAGCTGAACTGAATTGCACCGGTCTCGTCAGTTCGTGAACAAAAAAAAAGCAAAAATAATATTCAGCATGTCTCCTGCTGCACACAGGGTTACGCAAGTAAAAAGGATTTGTACTCACGTGGCCCAGCTAAATCCCGAGTGAATTTCCCAGTCCATTGGTAAGGTATTAACAATCAGGTAAATGTGTAAGAAAACCTGAGGGAGGAAAAGATTTTGTCTCATCTTGAATACTGGGCAGACAGAAAACATCAGAGAGGTGCAGTAACAAGTCACTTGAAAAACCCCAGTGTTTTGGGAGAAGGTTTGTATGAGTCATCCTCCATTCTACTTGTCGCAGGTAACTAACTCCTTATCGGCCAAATCATATTATTACACTGGTAGAAGCATTTAACAAGGAGAACTAATTGCAAAACCAACAACGAACAACAACAACAAACCACATCTCCACACACATTCAGCATCTGACTGTATTAGCATAAATTAACCACGAATCAGAAGTGTCCCATCAGTAGAAAACACAAGCTATCCAAAAGGCAAGAGTTTTTTTTAATTATTATTATTATTGTTATTATTCAAGAATATGAAACCAGCAGCAAAATCATCTGTAATGTGTTGCATTTTCAGGAAATGGTCCTGTTGAAAGGGACTGTCCAAGGATATTATTTACATTTGCCGTGAAGAATTTATAAAAGCATGGATTTCAGCTGCTGCTGTGAAACGCACTTTCTTTTCCTACAAAACCCTACTCATAACATTTGATGGGCATTCTGATTGATACACGAGACTTTTCTGCATTAATACTGAAGATGCTATTTTGTTCCTCCTTAATATTCTCTTTAAGCTTGTTACAAGTGCACAGATGGTTTCAAGGTGGCTCTTGTGAGAACACTACTTAAAAGTTCATGTGAATTATGGACAATGTTCACTTTAAACAAACAAGTTGGGGACGGGGTTGTTCCTTTGCAGTATCTGTTCTGTGAAGTTTGTTAAACGTAAAGAAAGCTTAAGTTCTTGTATCTTAAAAGAAGATCTTATTTAACCCTTTTGTGTTCTAGATTTACTTACACATGTAGCCTAGAGCTCAGTTTTAGTTTAACATTGTGAAAATATTAAAAGAATCTTGTAACTTTATTCTTTTTCCTCCTGCTAAAAAATTAAACCAATCAGATTAAAGTTTGAATTCCTTTCTGCCTATTCCAACAGGTCTTGCTATTTTGCACCATTTCTGCTGCAAGCTCATGTAATAAATACGAATGGGGAAAATGCCAATGTTAGACCAGTGACTTAGAGCTGAATTTACAGTTGGTTGAAGATGAACAGGATTTTCTGCTGGATTAAAAGGGGAGGACGGCGTTTTTGCTGTGTTCAAGTTTATTGATTTATTTTGTAAGCAAATCTGGCTAAATCTACTGTAGCCTGAGTATTGGTCAGCTTAATCATGAGGTTGGATACAGCAATCAAATGAACAAGTTGTTCTTGCTCTTATCGAGTCAAATCTATACAGTGCACTGTGTGATTGGCATGGAAGTTTTAAAACATCCTACATGTTCTTTCATACATTTTGGCAACTTCTGCACCTACAGTAGCTGTATTCCAAATCATAGTGGGCTGTATTCACAATGGGCAACTAGAGGAGTAGCAATAGTTTCTTAATCATTTAGAAGCTAGATGCTCAAAGGTAATAACAACAGAATGTATTAAAGAAGAAAGAACAGCAAGGTGATTATTTACAGCAACTTTTAAAATTGTTTGGAACTGAAATTCTTCCTCATTTATGAAACATGTACCCCCCCTTATTTCCTCTCAAATTAATATGGTACTTTTAGTTATAAATTTGTGTGTGATTCTTGAATATGGCTGGGAGATAGAAAAGGTAAGTTAAGACAGCTCTACATGTTTTGTCAAGTTCCCGACCTGTAGCTGGCTGCAAGCCAAGGCTTTGAGGAAAAGTAAGAATTGTCCATTGAGTTTGCTACACTGGAGTCTGTCCTTGGTTGCACCTGGTTTCTGTTTTGAAGCAGTTCAGCATCTTGAGTGAGAGGTGATGTAACTGAAATGCGAGAACAGGAGCTCCTCTGCAGTAATGCACAGGCAACACCCTGACGGAGCCCTGGTGCTATTGTAGCAGTCCCAAAGTAACTTTAACTGCTTTTTATCTACTTCATGGAACGTGATTAGTAGGTTCAAACCTTGAATTTTGCATGACTGCCTTCTTTTGGAACATCTGTAATCCACTGGCCTCTCGAATACACCATTCTGTTTATATTTAATTTTGTGCTCATTGTGTTCATGCTGCAGTCAATGCAGTTTCTTCTGCAACTACGCTACAGCTTGTGTATAAGTCTCTGAAGGGTAAAGGCATGTTTTTTAATCTTATGCTGACTCTTTCAGTGCAGAGACTCACCAAGGAAGAAAACTGATATTAATGGTGTCACTAAAAATACAGGTTTTACAACATCCTTAAAAAATACATCAGTGGAATAATCAGCAGCACCCATGCTCGTGGTGATGCGTACACAGTTAAGTGCCCAGACAAATGAATTGACATTTTCTTTGTCGTATTGTAGTTACTGCAATTGTCAGTCATCAGTGGAACAGCAAAGAGAAAGTCTAATTGAAGTAATTCCTTAATGTCACAGTGAGATTGCAGCCAATTTGTGCTGGAAATAATTTTGTATGCTCCTGGGTACTTTAAAATCTAGAAAACAAATGGAACTGTTTTAGGCAATGCTACTTAAAAAGATCTGTATTTATTGGCACCAGATGTTTATTTCATCACTCAAATACCTGGTTCTAATTCTGCTCACGAAATAAAAAGTAATGTAAGCATTGAGCAGTGGTTCAACGTGAAAGCTGACGTGGCAGGAGCTGCTGTATAAAGATACAGTTTTAGTGCAACCAGGTCACAAACTTACAGGTGAGTGAGAGTATGCGTCTGTTTGCATTTTATTGCAAAGGAGCACACTGGGAAAAAAAAACAGTGTTTAGATTAAAATACTCAAAAATATTCACAAGGCATGTTTTACATGCTGAACTTGTGCAACAATGGGTTTTATAGCTCACTCTATTAGCAGCTTTTCCAGGAAAGCAATCATCAATGATGCTGGAAAGAGCCACTCCTAAATAACAGGTCTCAAAGACAGCAGTTACGAGGACATTTTTCTGTCTCTCCTACTCTTTATTCACTTTTCACTGAGGCGTTCAGCATGTGCAGCTGGTCATTTGGAAGTAGTCGTGCTTGAACGTTGCTCTTCCTGGATTCTCAGCACTCACCACAGAAAAGAAAGCATCGGCTTTGGTCCTTTTGCAAGCCCCTGTGCAGTACTTCAAGCAGATTGAGATCTGGATGATGGGTTGTAAAAGTAGTGAAGTACACGAGGAGGTTTTCACAGTGACAGGCGATTTTGTCTCTATTAAGTTTCAGTTAATTGATGTGACTGACTTGTTAGGATGTCAGGTTTCTTCAAACCATCCTTTGAAGGGGGCAGGACACAACCACAGCTCACGCACTACTTCTGTTTTATGGCTCGCATCCACTTTCCTGTAAACTCTGCGTGCCTCACCTTCCAGTCTGAAGCTGAGTCAGGAGGAAAGAAGGCACAAAAGAAGGAGGCAGAGGCTGCTAAGCGACTGGTGCTTACTGATCACGTCCACCTGCCTCTTCAAGTCAGCTCAGATCACAAAATGGTGAAGAGACAAATAATTACTTGCCAAACCATACTAACTGTCTTGAGTTGGTACTGCAGTACACTGTTTTGCTTTCTCTTTGTGAATATACCACATTAGAGTTCAATTCCACAACATATGTTATATGCAAAGAAATGAAACAGGACTGTCATAATTAGAAAACATTTTTTGATGGATTATTTAGTTAAACTATGTATTTTGCTACAGGACCTTCCTATTTTGCAATATGCTGCTATTTTCTGAGAAAGAAAACAAGCAGAGCTTTTTTGTAAGACTAACAGTAAACAATTTCAATACATACTGCTGAAGCATTCAGAAAAGATTACTGAAATTACAAATAGTTTTCAAAGATGACTGCATCCTCTAGCAAGGGTTTTGTTCTTCAGCTAGTAGCATGTGTTAATGGCAAGCAAGGGTTTTAACCAAAAGCAGACGGTTCCTTCTGCTAGGGTTGTGCAAAGCTAGCAACATGCAATAGGATGCTTTGCGTTAATAGCTTGTGGCACAGTGCAGTGACTGTAAGTAATGAGAATAAAATTATAGAGACCTACTCCAGTCTGTTGGCTCTCCCTTTAAGCAAGAGGACAGAAGCTGGTGCCCACAGTTTCCTGCTTGCTCAGTCCATTTTATTCTCTTCTGAGTTGCAGACGCCTCCTTCCTTCTCTCTTCCAGCTCTGCTCAGGGAGGATGGGAGACCACAGTCTAACTAGAGTACTAAGTACTTCAACGATTAAAAAGAAAAGAATTGACATCTCTGAAACTGAAGTGTTGAAGAGAAGCCATCCTCTGTATCTGAGATGCAGCACCAGAAGGACATCTCTTCTGGGTGCTCAGAACACTTGACAGTGTTCTTTTTTCATTTCTCTCAACGTGTTCAGGGTCTGTTTGAAGTAAAGTAGCAATCCTTAAAAAAAAAAAAAAAAAAAAAAGGCATGGCATTGTATCATCTTTTGAAAGGAAGTTCTGCATGATCAGCACTTCTGCATTAAGAAAACCAACTGAGAGATTCATTGTTAACTCCTGAAGTGCTTGGTCTCAGCTCTACTTTTCAAAGAAGCAAAGACAAGTTCATTCTTAACTCCAGCAATAGCTTGGCTTTTAGTTATATATATTTTTTTTTCTTATGTAGCATTTAAATTATATGACACTTACTTTACATTCCTAGAAGCTGTCAGTAGATCTGTTTCTGGAGACCTGCTAGGACATACTGCAGTCAGCAGCATAAGCTGAAGGCTATGAGCTCCAGGAACAAGCTAAATTTTAAGTTAGCCTCTGTTGGCTGGCACCACTGGTCTTGTCTACATTAATGTTTTAAAATGATGGGTAGCTAAAAATGTTTAAATAAGTCATGCTTGAGTCACGCTCCTTTGGATAGTCTGCCCCGTGCTCAACCGCCTGAGGTTCCCCCTTCATTACCCTCCACCCTAAATAGATTTAGGTATTCATCGGTGAAGCAGCAATTAGTTACAGAAGTCTATAGCTGTCTTTAAGTCACACTGCTCACCCATTGTTTTCTCTTTCTGACTGTTTGGCCTCAGGTCTTGCCAGAAGTCGTAGTTCCAAGCAGGTATTTCCATACACCAGCACACGCGCACACAAATCTGCTGGCAAGTCAAATTATGTTTCTGGGCTAAGACACCCACGCACGTATAATCAGTCCTTCTGGGCCAACGTAGCAGGTCCCAGTGTCTGAATTTGCCTGCGTAGTAGTAGCTGGCGTTCCAGCATTATCACTTACTGTAGCCTCAGCCTTGGAAGCACCGTTACGCTCATTTGCAGTGCCATTAAAAATCCACCAGCCCCAAACAGCTGAGAAGGCTGAGGGGATGCCAAGAGCTGCAGAAGTGGGCACACTGCTGGGTTACAGGCATTACTCAGGGGTTTGTCTGGTGCTGTTCCTGGCACTAGGGGCACAGACCACTGTGACAGGAGGGTGTGTAGGGGGGCTGAGAGTGTGCACATGTAGGTATAGGATGAGACCGGTGCTGCTGACCTTATTCCAGCTGCTACATCAATAGCCACGCTTCGCCTCTGTTTGAGGCAGCCACTCCTGCAAAATTCAGCCCTTAGTGGGAGCAGGGAAATACCTGCTCTTTGACACTTTGTTCCAGGTACTCCATCAGCCTCTGTTCTGGCACCCACCCAGGTCCTCATTTCTCTGCTCCCTGGCTTCTGTGTTCACCGTGATTTCCACAGACGTGCTGCAGCCTCCCTTTGCAGACTCTCCCTCATCAACTGCAACGCTCAGCTGTGTCCCCCAAACTGCTATATTCAAAGAGTCCACGTGAAGACAACGTAACAGCGGAGATGATCACTTCTGGAGGTATCGAGGCATGTATTGCTGGGAGCTGTTGCTGGCTGTAATGAAAGTGTTATAAGCATTAAGTGAGTGCTGCTGTTTACTATACAAAATTCCTAGAGCTGTCTCTTAACACTGTAAAGCTGAGGTGTATTTCCAATTCCTCAGTGCTCTTAACTTTCTCTGTGGACTTTGTCAATACAAGGACCCTGGAGGCTAGCTTGGTGCTACAGCCACAGCAGACACGCAAGTGGTGTTTCAGAGTTACCTCCGCAGGTTCTGACAGCCCATCCACCGAGCCTCCAAGCATTTTTTTTGTCATTTTGTTCTGCCTGTTGTTATCCCAGTGTTGTTATTCTGCAGCCAAAACATAAAGCTTGCACTCATTTTCCAAGCAATACTCCAGGTCTATCATGTGAATATAGAATTACAGCCACGTGGTTGATACCGTGGGTTTGTTTGGTTTCTTTACATCAAGCTTCCCAAAAACAATTCCTGGCTGCCACAGCTACTGGAACAGGCTGATTTGATTGATGTAGAAACCACGGGGCACGCGGACCAAGTCCAAAGCATTATGTAAGTCAGAACCAGCTCCTTGCCCATGCCCGTCTCAGCCTGGTGATGAAGGTAAAGACAATCACACTGCCTCAGCTGCGTCCATGCACAAACCGCCCTAGCCCCACGGCTGCAGCGGAGCTCTGCGCTCTCACCCCAGGCTCTGCAAGACCTCAGGACTCACCAAACTGAGCAGCCACACGTCCCTGAAGTGATCAAGTTGTGTATCGTACCTGCTCTTTCTAACCACATTTGTCATGCGAAACAATAAAATTGCTTATAAAGAGACACGATGTATTAAAGCCAGTGCTGGTCTGTGCTTGGATGGCTTGTTCCGAGCAGCCTTTGCCCCTAGCAGGAAGGCAGGGAGGAGAGGAGCAGCCCGTGGAACCCACACCACTCGCGGGGATGGAAACACCTGCGTGCAGCCCACAGGGCAGGGAGGTTAAGGCAGCACCGGCAGCCCGACCCTTGTTGTCCTTATTTTTATGGCTTTCTTGCTGTAATTCTAATTAAATAAAAAGAAAAAAAAAGTTTGAGAGGGCTTAACTGTGAGCTACTGTTTGTGGGTACTGCCTAACACCATCACCAGATAACTGCTGCTCCAGAGCCTATGAGAAGATGGAAGAATTAGCCCTAGAATGGCTAATTTTTACCCTCTGTTTTTAAAGCACATAAGAGTTTGGGACTTGGACACTCCCAGGACAGGCTCACTCACATACCCAAGCATTACTTAGCTCAGAGATGACAGGCTGTGCAACCTTCACCTGCAGACAGCTCAGCAATTTGTTCCTGTAACTCAGCAAGGATAGAGAAGTGGTACTCGGCTCTGAAGTATCCATTTATCCCCAGCTCATTTAAGTGTGGAAGCCACCTCTGATAAGGAGGCAGAGTCCAAGCTCCCCACACACAAGAACCATGCTCCACTAGTGCATTTGTGCACACTGAATGTGGCAAACCAGAAAAGAGCTGGCATCCCCAGTGGGATCAGCACACAGGTTGTACCCCCTTACAACATCATCCCCCCAGGCAAGTGGCAGCTCAGCACCACCAAAGGGGATGCATGGCTTGGAGGGGAATATCCTCTTGGTATGTAATGAGGGCTACAGTTGGCTGCTTTTTAGGGTTAGCACTCACCAGCCTCCCTTGGAAACCAGGCTGTGGGCAGAACTTGATTCTGGGAGCTGACGGTGCTCACCTCATCTGAGCTTGCAGAATCAGCAGATCTTTCTACCATTTTGCATTCTGTGTGCTCAGGACAAGCCCTGGGCCCCGTTATTTCACAGGTCACACCTGGCCAGCCCAAGCACAGGATGGTGCTGTGCAGTGCCTGATGTAGGGCCCGACACAGGACACAATTTAACTGCTCCAGGCTGAGCTAAGGCTTTGGCTCAGTACCCAGTTTTCACAAGACATGGAAAACAGATGTGTAAGATTAGTAAAAGGACGCAACGCTAGCAAGGGTGATTGTGCACTACACCAACTTCTTACAATTTAAGTTTCCCAAGCCTAGCTGAAGTTCCATTCTCTTTCTCGCACTAAGATGCTGTTCCATTTTGTTTGGGATGTTGCAGATGCAGCTGTTTCCTCCTGAGGCATTTGCCCTTTGGGAAAGGGATCAGAGCATGCAATCCTATTTGTAAAGCTCCAAAATACACGTAAAAAGTGTTAAATACAGACTATTGAGAGGTCATCTGTCAGTGTTAACTTCAGAATTTCATAAAGAACCTTTTCTGTCAGAAATAAGCTGCCCGCATGTAGGAGAAAGGGTCACACATTTATTTTACCCAGTATAAGTAAAGCCAGTATGTGGCTCCTGGAAGGGAACATGAACAAAGTAAACCCAGGAGCTGAAGGTCAGGGTTTAAAGGAATTTCCTTTCATTTAAGTTTTAGCAGCCTTGAAAGCAGAAATTCTCCTCCAGCTCCCATGGCTACCTCCTCCCCAGGCCAGGTCCTTGGCAGCAGCCCAGTTTCACGTCTATATTTATCTAGTGATTGATGGATGTTTATCGAGCTGCAGCAGTTAGGGCTGAGAAGTGAAGCTGAGAAGCAAGGGATGTATCAAAGGAGTATGAAGACCTAGGTATCTGGCTGAAATGCAACTTGCTTCCAGATAAATCAGCAGCTCCTACTTTCTGACCATTAAGATTCCTTCCCTTTCCATTGGTATTTTAAAAAACCTCTCTGGAAATGCTGCAACATCAGGGAAACTGCACAAAGGCTTGTAAATTTCTGGGCTGCTAGCGAAAGCTTCAAGAAAAACGCCCCACCACTGCTTTCAAATGAGCACAACAGGTACACCAAGAAGCTCCCAAACTCTGAACCAAAACACGTTCTAGTTTGTCAGGCTCTAAAATACGCCTAAAGAGAGAAAAAACAGAGCAGTCAATATCAAAGCCACCCAAAGCTGAGGTTTTCCACTCATCACTTTGTCCTTGTGGAAAAAGAGAGGATCTCTGACTCTTGTGCTGGAGACTCCCCGCCCGTGTCTCTTCTCTCTCTTCCCTCCACAAGGTTTTCCTAACTGCTATTTTATTTTATTTTTTCCTCTGAGGGAAGTACAGGGTTCTCCTCCTTCCCCAGGGCTTCACCTGAGTGCAGCTATGGCAGGATAAGCAGGCAGCTCTCCCTCACTGCTCCTCTGCTACAGCACACAGCGCTTAAAACAAACCGGACAGAGCAAGCAGCTATTCCCTGGCTTACACAGGGCCATCCAGCTGGTGCTGTTTGCATGTAACAAAGAAACAAAACCAAGAATTGTCCTAGCACAGCTCAGCTGGCAGGCCCCAATTCTGCAGTACTACAGCACACCCAAGACGATGAATTTCCTTCATCCAAGGGTAAGCAAAAAGCAAACTGAACAGAAGACCTGGGAATGAGGGCCAGCTAAGTCTAATTCAAAGGGTGTTAAACTTTCATTTTTGTTGCAGATTTGATGCGCCCACAACAGCTCTGTGAGATGCCTCCGTGGTGTGTCTGTGCACCCACAACGGCTTCTCCTGCTATGGGATGTAAGCGGGACATGGCCAGGCAGGGATCAGAGGGAGATGGTTTGTGCCACAGCTCCAGGGGGGTTGTTTCATTTTAAAATGAGACGTGTGAACCTGTAATCAAAATGTTTTTGATTTACTCCCTTTGTAGTGCTTCTCTTCCCAGCTGCCAGCTCGCTTCATACCTGTAAGCTTTGAGGATGCTCACGAGTGCTGGATGAAATGGCTGCACCAGCAGCTGTGGGGCCGCTCGCTGCTCACGGACACATCCAATTAGTTAGCACAGGGCTGGCCTCAGCGCCTGATTTGTTTCATCTCTGTCTCCTCCAATACGTGGCTGCAGAGATCAGAATGCCAGCAACAGGCTCTCCAAGCCAATCAATGATGCCAGGCACTGAACCCTGCAGGTGAAGCTGTAAGAAATGCCTTTTGAACTGCAAAAATAGATTTTTTGGGGGTAATTACAGCTGTGCTGCACCCCTCTACCTCCACCTCTCCACCAACCAAAGATTGGGCGAGGCTGCTTTTCTCTCATTTGGGATCATTTCACTGACTTTACCAAACAGGCCCCCAGCCTCCTGCATTATCTTTGTGATCACTGTGTATTTTGAGAGGAAAGTAACGCAGGTCCTTTGGTCCAGCACATCTGTAGAAATGCAGACTCAGACCGCATATCAGTGGGAAAATAACAAAGCCATTTGGCAGGGGACCTAAATTCCACATTTAGGTGCCATGAGAGTCTCAAGATCCCCATTCAAATACCAGGAGTCTACTTGCAAGTGCAGAAACCTCCCTTTGTAATGCATGGACAGCCTTGCTTGGACCAGAGATCGCACCAAGTGTGAAGGCGCTTCATAATCAGCCGTTGCAGAGAAATTAATGCAGCTAGCACATATTTCTCAGTGGTAGCTGAGCTGTCCTACACTGTTTATGCCATTTTTCCCTCCCTGTTCCAAGTGCATAACAGTATTTTACCCTCAGTAATACAAAGGGAAAGTCAAATTAATTAATAGTGAAAGAAAAAGAAAAAAAAAAAAAAAAAGGTGGTTTATCTTGTATAGGAGGAGAGCAAGGACTGCACAGATTAGGCAGCCCATTATGTTCTTTTTTTTCTTAGCTTTTAAGAGGCAGAAAAACACTGAAATGTCATCAGAAGCATTGGGTGTGAGTCTGTACAGACACACCAAGTCGAAATGCAACCAAGAAGCATAAAAACCCCATACAAAACTTTGGTACCCAACAACACCAGGCATCAGTACATCTCATTATCAAAACGCTACAAAAATCAACATGTTCACCCCACTGCCGAAAATTTACATAGCCTGCCCACGAAGAATTTGCTGTTACAGAAAGAAAAATGTGACCACAGAATCACAGAATCACAGAATTTCTAGGTTGGAAGAGACCTCAAGATCATCGAGTCCAACCTCTGACCTAACACTAGCAGTCCCCACTAAACCATATCCCTAAGCTCTACATCTAAACGTCTTTTGAAGACTTCCAAGGATGGTGACTCCACCACCTCCCTGGGCAGCCCGTTCCAGTGATACCACAAGGATCCCTTTCCTCCTGCTGAGTTTCCTACACTTAGGTAAACAAAGTCCAACCATCTTCACCCAGAAAACCCCTCGATGTGTGGATTAAAGACAGATTAATCGCTACCCTCCCTCCATCCAGACCACGAGTGTGAGTGATTGAGCTACCAGGGCGCACAGCAGATCACAGCTCATCAGTTGAGCACAGTAGCCAAGGCCATGTGTGCTTTTAGCCCATCACAAGTGCAAAGTAAAACCATTTTCATGTTGGTTTAAGCAAAAACCTTGTGCTCTAAGTTACCATTTATCACCAGCGCCTCAGTAACACTTCAGATGCATTCCCCTCGTCTTGCAAATATAGCCCTTCACACGCTGCGCCTCAAACACTTGTTACCATATGAACATAGATTTAGGGAGGCAGCGCTGAAGTTGTTTACATGGAAATCTGAAGAGTTTGAGCAGAATAAGAATCCCAGTGCCTTGGGACATTTAAACTGCAGCACAGACTGGATGCAGTGTTCACGCCACGCGTGAGTGATGGCAATTCCAGCAGGACAACATCCCCTGCTATCACACCAAGGTAATGAGTCAGTCCTTGAAGAGAGAGGAATGCCACCTCCTCTGCCAGCAACAAAAAAAAAAAAAAAAAAAAAAACAAAAAAAAACACCTCGCAGCACCTAGATTTTCTTGAGCATTCTCCCACCTAAGAACTGACCGAGCCTGAACCTGTGTTCCCTCACAGAAGTTAGGAGAATCGCAGCCCGCAGCAGCCTGCCAGCAGGCCAGTAAAGTGCTGCTCTGTGTCTGTTTGTTTGTTTTTCCCCAACCTGTCTGATTGCCTTTGGGCTGGATGCTCAGCTCCAGTGACACCTTCAGGGAGAGCAGCAGCTACAAGGTATTGCACGGATTACTGCAACAGGCGAGGACCAAACCTGCATCAAAGCTACAGGGGTGTTACAGAGGTGTGGGCTGGGATAGATAAACAAGACATGCAAAAGAAACACACCGAAGGAAGAGCATACAGTCTAGGCCTGCACAAAGATCTCTGCGGGTTTGTTCTGCTAGGTGGATGGCGGCAGAAGCAGCTTGACACATACCTCAGAAGCATCCATGATCCAGGAGTCCTGACCTGCTTACGGGCAGAGGCTGTCGTGAGGGTTTTGTTCCGGACACAGATGCTTGTAGTCTGCAGACAGCTGCACTTCCAACATTACAGGCTTCTGCTCATCTGTGCTGTCACATCAGGGATGACCTGGGCCTGTCCATGCTGCCAAAGGGAGCCAGGCATTAGAGGCACTCTACTCTAAAGGCAGACCACTGTCTAGACATGGACAATGAAGCAAATTCTGCCTCTGCTTTACTAAGAACAGCCAGGAGACTGGAGGAAAAATGAGAAAAACAGGTGAGATCACGAGCTGAAACGAGATAACGGGGGTCTACTCCAACATAAGCTGCATAGGGGTGTCACCCACACTCAGCTCTTGCAGGTGTGCTCATCAGCTGGGGGCAATCAGAGGTGCAATTGCTGCCCTTTATGAGGTTAGAGCATGACATGCACATGTGCATCTCAGGAGTGGAGCTGGTTTCAGAATAAAGCAACAGTTTTGCTGTAGAGCTCCTCAGCTTTTGCATTAGTACAAAGAATGATAAGGGTAAACCTGAACAAGAAGGCTTATACATCACTGCACAGCCTAAATTTGCCAGACACTGCTTCCTAAAACTGCCTCTTCAGTTGCTGAATCACCAGAGCTGCTCTCTCCACACCTGCTGCAATTTAGTGTCTGACCAGAGGTGACTGGGCTGTATGCAATATTCTGTATGTGTCAATGTAGTCTCAGTGCTTCCCTTCTTCTGCTGAAAAATCCTTTATGTCTGGGGAAAAAAGGACACCACAAAGCAGCTTTAAACAGGAATACAACGTTGAGATCATCCCACTGCCCAGATACTGCAAGCTGCCCTAATACCCGCTATCCACGTTCAGTTTGTTGGCCATTCTCTTAGGGCAAGGAGCTGGCTACTCTGTGCTCCTCTTTTCCTCAACCCACTGCTTCCATTTTCATTGCTACCACACGGAAAGCAATGGCCTTCATTCCTTCACAGCTCAGTTACCTCCACCCTACAATTTCTTCCTCCTAATATTGAGGCAAACCTTATCACTCCTCAAGCCAAGCGTGCCTTAGGCAGACATTTCCTCAGATCTTGCCTTCACTGCACTGCCCAGAGGACGCAGGACAACAGCCAGACAGACCATGCTGTTCCAACACTGGGCAATTTCCTTTTTTTTTTTTTTTAATTTTCTTTTCCTTCTCCTGTTCTTGTGTTCCTCCAGTCTCTTGCATCCCACTCCTATTTTTCTCTCTTTATAATTGTTCAAAGGTCTTTGGGATGGGGCTTAGCTTTTCATTATGTACACAGTAAAGTCTTCAATCTGATGCGATGATACAAATTAATAACAATAGCTACAGAACGGTGGTAATACCCTGCAGTTGTGATGGGCATGCTGGAAAGATTACTTGATGTTTATAAAGCTCTTTGAGACTCTTGGATGAAAGTCAAGCTAGTGATGCACAGGATTTATTATTCTATTCAGCACTTCAGTATCCAAGGCTAGCATCTATTCTAGTTGAAAAAGATTTTTACTGTATTGTAAAATGGAAACAAAATGAAATATATACAGCGCCTGGTGCTTTATATATAAGGCACAGGCAGCACGGAAACAGAATCTCATTATTGAAATGGATGTAGCTGAAGCTGTTACGCACAGTAGGTAAAAGACCAGATTCAATGACCTCTTATTCCATTTAATCAAAATTGTTAGTATATGGTTTTCCAATGGCCAACACAAAAAAGTGGTGTGTTTTTTTTTTTTTTTTCCCCTCTTCATCAGGTATTTCAACAGTTTGTAATAAGCCTTTGTAGCTGCTTATGATGTGAATCTTAGGCAGACTTGACCAGCGGTGAAATGAAAATAAAGTGGATGTGTGTCTAACAAACAAAACCACAGCTCCTCTGTAACACCCCGTGCACTTAACCACCACATCTTAACCATTCAGCGAGGCTGCTCTCCCTCTTTCCCTTCCCCACCACAAGCTTTTGTTCACTTCACAGCCTCCCCCACTGCTCTATTTAGATGCGGGTCCCCAGAAAGTTCCCCCCTCCAGTTCTGCACTCACAGAGCACAGAGGGGAGACGATGCTGTTTTAATGGTGCTAGTTATGCTATATGTGGTCTTGCTGTTTCTAGGAATAGACATGTTCAGACATCAATTAACATCTAATTGCTGGAATTAATCTTGTTCCTCCGCTACAGATGCCACAGAGATCAAACCAAGCCCATTTGCAGCTCTATTTTTAATTTAGTGGAATGACAGATTTTCCATCCAGTGAAAAATAATTAAGTGACATGCTGTCCAGAGAGTACACAGTTCAGGGAGCAGGATGTTTATTAAGAAATGAAACAAGCAGGAAGAGATCATAATTGTTTGTGTCAAAGCAAAAGCATCTTTGTTACTGCAAGTCTTTCCTCTTCTTCAAACCTTCTCACCAGTATTTCTCCTCACTCCTTCCTGCTTGAGTGATCCCCACAGAGACAGCAAGGCTCACGAGAGTAGCTTGGGAAGGAACTGAACTTGTCACCCTGGCAGACATCCCCTAATTCTCAGGGCCAGCTTGTGCATAAGATGAAAAAAAAAAAAAAAAAAAAAAGGCCTGGAGAGTAGATAAAACAAGGAACTGGAGAGAAGGGATGAAAAAACAATATATCAAGATATCAAGCAAAATATTTTTCCAGCACTCCCTTGAAGCAGCATGACACATCCCATCCTCTTTATTACCTGCTGAAGAGAGAAGTTGCAGGCCCCAGATAAGGCTTTGTACTGTATTTTGCAAGCCTTTGTGCTGAATGAAGCCAAGCAGCCTTCAGCAGATGGCTCCCAGTCTTAAGCTACTGCTCCAGTTCCGTATGTACATGGCAAGGAAGACTTGAGCCTGGCTGGTGAAGTCAGTGCGGAAACAGGCTGGAGCATTCAGCAGGAGAAAGCTGAATCCTTTACAGTACGAGCGAGCCTGCAGCAGGTCCAGGTCAGAAAGCTGTCTGAGCATGAGCCTCTTACAGGGCTGTGTGAGATAGCCTAAGAAAGCCGAAGCAGGCATTCTGCCCACTTACAACACCAACTAGTAAACCGCATTTCTTACTGTATCAAAAGGCACTGTGACACTTCCTCCAGTTTTCAGAAAGATCTGAACCCCTGCTTCCCTCTTCCTGTCCCAGTTGTAGCAACATCTTGCTGGTAAGCAGGTCCTGAAACAGAGGAGAGATCTGCCCCCTGCCAGGAGGAGTATCAGCTGTCAGAGCTGGACACGGTGGAAGAGGCTGAGGACATATCAGTGAAGCACCAACAGCAGACAGCAGGGTTTCCCAAGAAGCATGGAAGAACAGTAGGGTGTGGGGAGGGAAGGGGATCTAAAAGAGTCCCTGATTTGCACTGGTTTAGGGCATCCTTTGTGGGGGAAGGTCAACTGGCATGACATACAGCTTCACTCATTTCCAGTTTGTGTCAATCCAATTGCTCTCTTGGTTCTTCAGCACCAGTGACTAGATCAGAGTTGATCTCACCCAAGTCCACCAGCCCCTTGCTTCTGTTTTTGTCATTTTTGAAATACAGCATACCCTGTAACAAAAAACACCAAACCCCACCTTTTGCTCCCTCCTTCTTTCTGTGTAGAACATTGCCCCTTCAACGCCTTCATAACAGCTCAAACTCCTTCCAGATATGCAGCTCAAGGAAAAGGTGCATGTGTGAACCTTTCCGATACCTTTACAGTAGGTTACTCCCTTTGTGAGGAGCCCATTTGGAGTGAATGAGCACCAGCCAGCTCTGCACCCAAAGAAATTGCAAAAATTTCCAAGAAATGAAGAGTGGTGGAAGAGCACTGCCATTCCATCTGCTCTCACAGGCTTTCAAATCCCACTCTCTTGCTTTAAAAGGGGAGTGGTGCCCAGAGCTTTGGCAACCAGACCCATCCTTCCCACACTCTGTGGCTGTCCTAAGGGTGATAAGTGTTGGTGGAGACTTGACACACTTGATTCAAGAAACTCCTGGTTGCTGTAGAAAGGGAAGATGCTCAAAATGAGACTCAGTTTGATAAGACTTTCCTAGGAATAGTTCACAGTTATACATAGTTATATGTGGGTGAAAGAGAGAGGCAGGCTGTTTGTAGCAATCTGCAGTAAGAAGTAAGACAACAAAACCAAACCCATTTCTTCAATGCGCATCATTAGTTACTTAATTTACATTCCTGCCAAGCAGCAATAAATATCCTTCTGCTGCTTCCCATTCCCCCCCCCTGCAACCTTTCCATTAGGAGCTCAGCTGGAGGCAGGGAGGGAGAGGAGAGGAACAGAGAACCTATGGCATAAACCAAGTCTTAGTTCTCAAAATACTGATACATAATTCTGCCAACACATGTCAATCCTGACTTATAACCTCTGTGCCCCCTGTGGTCCTTAATCATCTATGACAGTGCAGCTCCAAACCACAAACACAAGCTCACAACCAATTTGACTTGTTTGCCACTACTTCTGCTTACCTTATTCCCGGAGTTTTCTGCTGTCCCTCCCAATAGTAGCCTGCCAAATTCCTCAAACCATGATTCTGGCTGCTAGCATCAATACCATGATGATACAGGACTTTTCTGAAGCAAAATAAAATTGTATGACCATTGGGAGAGCAGAACAAGTCTATTCCATACTGTTTCAGTCTACTCTACGGTGAATATGCTTTCTTTAAGAGACTGACACTGCAATATGACAAGAATGTAAAGAAAATTGAACCCTTCCCAGCAAAGAGGTCTTAACACCCCGTCCAGCTGAAAGCCCCACAGAACACAGCAAGCAAAGACTTTCCAACTGGATGGCAATTACATCATTTGCAAATTATTTTCTGGTAAGGAAAAGCATTTGCCATCACACCTTGGAAATATATCCTATGGTGTGGAAGAAAAGAAAATGCAGAATTGAAACTTGCAAATAAGGAAATTAGCTTTAATGTAATTCCTCTGCATAGAAACAGTACTTAGAAAAGTAAGACATGCTCAAACACACTCACATTCAGAGATCTCCTTTCTTCACACATCTCAAAGGCAGAGACAGAGATACTGAGACCCAGGAGCAATCAGCTTCCTTCTGCAGGGTAACAGCTACAGACCCCAGCTCAACAGTAACAAACAGCTACAATTAGGGCAGTTCAAACATGAGGAAAGAATTCAGATTGCAAAGCACAACAGAGGTTTGGGGAGCAAACCACAAGTACAGAAGTAATGCCAAAAGACACCAGCAGACCCTGCATTAGATTCTGAAGTCACTTTACACATCATTTGTAAATAACAACCATGATTTTACTAAGTAGAAGAAAGGGTACATAGACGAAAGAATGCAGTATCCAGTTTCTGCCTTTTATATTGCTGCAAAGCAAACTGAAACGTGACTTACGTTGCTGCCTCAGTTTACCATCTATATTAATGATGATACTAACATTCAGACACTTAAAAAAAAATATTTACTATCTTGGTTTGACAAATGCAACACTAATTGTGTTTATCCATGCTAGTCACTTCTATCATACTCATTAGCTCTACTTGAGGACATCACAGCTTTATTAGAGACACCAAAACTGCTTCATAAATTTCAATTACCTAGTACAAATCATTACTACTATTTTATTAACTCTTGTGTAATTGCCTGTTGTGTATGCAATTACAAAGTTAATATATGTAAATCCCACTTTAGAAGCTCTTTCTGTACCTTTTATCTTCATACCTAGCATGTTCATGCTTACATTTTTTTTTTTTCATTAGCTTCTTCATCATCCAGAAATTTTCTCAGTACTTAAGCATACTGGTGTGATTTTAGACATTGAACTATATTTTTGTTGGTGATATTGCTTACTTCCAAAGCAGCCATTTGAGTTTCTGAAGTACAGATATATATTCATCTTGCCGTTTAGATGTATATAGAAACATTTACCAAAAAAAAAAAATTGAAAAAGAGGATCTTCTTTTTTTTTTTTCAAGAGGGGGAGAAAAAGAAGTCACCAAGCTGACTCTTGGGCATAACTAAGGTATTGAGATCTCAAGTACAAAAAGCCTTGACTCAGCTGGTGTGTGTTGATACAAGGGTCTCCTCTCACAGTACACGTGAGGACTTAAAACGTGCACCTAGGGAAGGCAGCATTTGGTACTGAGCACTACTCCAAGGACCATTAGTAATTGGAAAAATGCCTCTGCAGTTCCTGAGGCAGCGATCAGAACTCTGGACTCCCAAGCTGTCTGAGTACTTCATGCAGGAGCCAAATTTCCTTTTCCCATGTGTTATTTTCTGCATGAAGACACAGGTAGCAAGTACTGAAGTTCTTTCCCAGTAAGCTACAGGCTTACTTCTGGGAACAGCAACAGATCTGACTTTGGGAGTCATGAGCTTGCAAATAATCTCTCACTTACTGCAGACTTTCTCTAACAAGGTGTTACATACCACAGTGACACCTCCATCTCCTCTCCCCAGTGATGATACATAAAGGAAAAACTAAGAGCTCTCTTCTCTTTGCAGGCACCTCTGCTCAGTAAAGAGCTCCAGACCACATCCCAAGTGTGTGAAGGCGCCTTTCTGTGCTAAACACCCAAACTCCAGAGAGAGCCGGGATGGCTGCCATACCTTTCTGCTCAGTGTTTTCTCCTGGGCAGGCCCGTCCTGTGCCCAACGCAACATCCTGGCATTCGCTGTGCCACAGCTAGCTCTAAGGTCTTTTCTAACCTTAATGTTTCTGTGATTCTGTGATTCCTACGCCTCACTCAAGGAGAGCAAGCAGGAGCTGATCCAGGCTCCAGACTGGCTCCAAGAGCAGGTGATTAAAATTAAAGCTTTCTGACATTTGAAGTGCCGCACTTCATTGTGATGAATTGTTTTCGGTATCTAACTCTTCGAAACTGACATAATGAAGCTGCACTTGCCTTCCTCAAAAATTAACAAGCACCTGAAGGCAAACACAGCAAGTTAATTAAAAAAAAAAAAGTTTGGCGGGGGGGGGGGAGTGCAAAACTAAACTGATGAAAAGCAGAAAACATCTGTAGGAGCTATGAAGGCATTTCAGACCACAACAAGAGGGGAAAGGGTGGGCAGGTCCCGTAGAGACCCCAGCCTTTCCTAGAGCGTGGTGCAAGGAGGAGAGCAGCACTTTGGGGCCGGGACACCTGGCAGCGCCCAGAAGCTGCCCCACGCGTTAGGGTCGCCGAATGGCAGAGTGGTTTGGGTTGGAAGGGACCTTAAAGACCACCTGGTTCCAGCCCCCTGCTATAGGCAGGGACCCCCTACCACTAGAGCAGGCTGCCCCCAGCCCCCTCCAGCCTCGCAGCCCCGCAGTGACGGCAGCCCGGCGGTCTCCGGCTCCCCCTGCCGGGGCCGCGCCGCCGCCATCCCGCTGCCTTCCCTCAGGCCCCGCGGCCGCCGCCGCCATGACGGGCGCGGCCCCAGCCCCGGGCAGCTCCTGGCTCCTTCAGCGGAGGGGACCCGGGGCAGCGTCCAGGGGCTCGCTGTTGGCGGAGGGAGGAAGAGGAGAGGCGGCAGGCGAAGCTCATGGGGCCGGAGGGAGCCCTTCGAAGGGACGGGGAGGCCGGCATGAGGATGGGCGTGCAGGCTGCTGTTGGCTTGGGGTGCCCCGAGGCAGAGGGGTCGGAGCCCCGGCTGGGTGCGGAGTTGCCCCCGGGTCGCTCGACATGGTGCCGGGGGATTTTCAGGCATTTCTCGGCCGGGCCACGGAGTTGGTGGAGCTCCAAGGAGCTCTGAAGGTCGGGAGATGGCCGCTGCAGGGAATTGTCTTTGGTTCGCCAGCAGCCGCCTTGCGAGGCTCTCCTAGGAGAGGCTGCTTTGTTGGCTCTGTAAGGTGGTATCTGATGAGGGCGAGACACCGCTCCCTAGGAGAGATAAGCCACCTTTCTTGTAAAGACTAATCTCGTTTTAAATTTGAATGGTCTCCTTTAATAGAATAAGTTGTTTTTATCGTTTTTTTCCGTCTGTACAAAACACGCCAGATTTGTTGCTAGAGATAAAGCTATAGCAAAGGACAGTGTTTAACAAAAGTATCAAAGGATTTCGCACAAAGCAATACTCAATATACGCTTCACGTTACTAATACCAAGGAAAGAAATAGATGGCCATTGTAGATCATCCATCTCCAGAGGAAAAAGGACTTTCCACAGCAGGTTTTGTGTAAAACTTGTGGCACTCAGAAGGTCCTGGTGTGTTATTTCAACTGTGTTTCACTGAGGATCATACAACAAAATAGTGAACAAACTAGTGAATAGATGTGCTTGCCTTAAGCTCACAATGTCAACCATTACCCACCTGGATGGCTGTCTGGAAATCAGAAAGCATTAAAAAATTTTTAGGTTGCTTTCCCTTCACTCTTTGCTCACCCAGCAGCTTGGCAACACTTGCTTGGGATTCTCTGCAACAAATTATGTGGAAGAAGCAAAACTAAATATTGCCTCAGCTTCCATAGCAGCGTGAAACTCATACTGTAGCTCAGATAAATCTTCCTTTGAGGTCTTGGCCAGAGAAAACATTATTTAACTCACCTCGTTTTATTTTTTTTTTAATAAAATTGTTTTTAAAATCTATGAGGCACATCAGAGGGGATAAGGCGTGCAAGGACAGCAAATCTGCTGTCAGCCAAATAAGCAGCTAAATGCAATAAGTAACCAGAGGAAGCAGAAGGTCCTGAAAACAAGCCTGTAAAGGTGTTGAAAGGCCCAAGATAGCCGTCTAGTAGATGAGTGAACGGTGTAGATGAGTGCTCTCAGCCACCCAGCACGGAGGATGAGGATGAGGAAGCTGCCACTTCTCAGGGCATGTGCAGTAGGGCTCCAAACATAGGCACAGCCACTTCCAGGGCTAGAAATACACAGTATTTCTATATGTCTGACTACTGACACAGTAGTCAGACAGAAGCTAGCTGAAGGTCACAAGTGAAAGGAGAATCCAGTCCTACTTACAATGTGACTGTCGTACAGGGCTTAGATAGCCTGCCATTTCAGTTCACTGAAAGTACTTGGCATCATTCAGTAATGACTGAGGCCAATTCAAGCAAATCTGGAATTGACCCCTCATCTTCCTTTCCCTTCCCCAGGATGAGACAGGCAACACTCACCTTTCTCTGATGCCATGTGTCCAGTAAATCTGAGGCACGTGGCAGCATTTCTAAACCTTTACAGAAGGGACAGTAAGTAACGTGCCCAGGCTGCTTGCCTGCTCATAATAAAAATTAAAGTGCAAATGGAGATTAGGGAAGGAACATGACCGTGATCTTCCATAACTAGTACATACAGAAATGCACAAGGAAAAATCCCAACATCCATTTGCTGGAAAGCGACACTGTTGTAAAACTGTTAAATCCGAGTTGATGCCATTATTCCCAAATGTTTCATTGATTTCTTACATTGCCAAAAACATTATTAACTGCCCAGAAGACTGTGTGCCCTTGCTTTCGCATTTCTCCATTTAAATAGACGGAGACTGTGGGAGATACTTTCAAATAGAGAAGCTGTAAATTTAAGCACTATTTGATTTTCAGAAGTGCTGAGGTTTCTTAACTGCCAGTGAAATGAATTGGAGGGGCATTTGCTCAGTACTGCTAAAAATTAGGGTGGTTTTGCTCAGGTAGTGCATTAACATTAAATAAATAAATAAATAAAAGCCTTGCACGCACACCCAGGTTGAAGATTTTGACCATGATTTTTATCAAATGTCAGCTAAGGCCAGGTGCAAGATCCTTGTGGCAGTGGCACATGAAGAAAATCCTCATTGAATTCTTCACATGTTAAGAGCAGCAATTTCGACTCAGCTTTTCTTTCTCAGTAGCACACTGTTCTGCTCTTTTAGTATTTAGATGCTCATTAAATTGTCCCTGTTGGGCAGAGGTGGGGTGTGGCAGGGGATTGATGCCTAAAATTTCTGACCCTGGCAGTGGAAAGCCCTTTTTTTTTTTTGTTCTTTAGGAGGGGAAAACCTATAAATATATTTGTTTACCATGAAAATGCAAAAGGGCCTGTGGTCCATTAATTTTTCATATGGAAAAAGATATAAACAGGTTGCAAGTTTAAATAATTTACTTAGAAGAGGTAACAGCCTCCCTTTTATCTGACTCATTCATTTTTCAAATACAGATGTTGCTGTGAAACAGACTGCTGCTGGCTCCTGAGCGTTTTGCAGTGGTGTGGTTTTACTGGCTCAGTGGAAACCCCAAGTGATCAGTCCCTAATGCCCACATCATTAGGATCAGCCCCGAGGATCAGCCCCTTCTTGCCACAGCCGGATCAGGTGAACAACAGGGTGTGAGGGAAGAAAGGCCCTGCTGGTCAAGACGTCTGTAGTACGACGCACAGGTGAAAAGCAAAGAACTGTCACTAAAGCAGACTAAAGCTCTGTGGTGATGCCCTTATGAATTTATTCTCAAACCTTTTGGGAATACTGTTTCCCACTGCAGTTATTAGATGGACAGCAAGTTTTGCAGGGCTTTAGTCATCCTGTTCTCTGGTGTAAGCTCTATATCAGGAAGAGGAATGGCACCCAAACCTTTTCTGGCTACATATTACGGTATTGTTGAATTTGATAATTATGATTAATACTGTGCGGAGGGTTATAAACACAACAGTGCTAAATACAGATCAAGAATAGAAAATGTTTGCAATGCACCCAAAGCATTCAAAATACTTCACAATATCAGAAAAAATGAAAAACTGTTTACAAGCAGTACACATTTTCAGAAATCTCCATCCAAATATCAATGTTGGAAACATTTCTTTGCCAAGTATTAACTCTAGTTAGAGACTGAATCAGAAAACAAAATCTTCTGCCGCTTTCAGCACCTTTCCCAACAAGAAAGAGCATCAAAAGTGTAACGATAAAGAGTTGTTTTTTTTTTTATAAGGTATTGCTTTCACACCAGGGAAAGAAGTTTGGGAAACACTACCACCTCCAGCCTCTACCCCGTCAGGAATGGTATTAGCAACAAAACTGGCAGAAGAAGAGAGTCTTAATCTCTGCTGAGCAGCATTGGGGTGTAACCACTCACAAAACTATCTACAGTGCAAGGTCTACTAATAAGAAACTAGATCAGTGTCTCTTGTCTTTCACTACAGAACGTCCCTTTTAAAAGGAAGTGCGTAGTGAAATAATTGTCTTCAAAATTCCACGTTACAAAGCCATCAGACAGATGGCACCTGATGGGGAATGTGGCTGTTTTGACCTAACTTACGCGTCTGAGAGGCAGAGCATTCTGCATTTAGGGTGGATGGTTAAACCATGCTTATACTATTTGCTAATGATTAGTTTACGAGAGCTGATTATTTAAGATACTAGCTGTTTTCCAACAGCTATATGACTTCACAGGACAGGCCCATATCAGCCTGATTTCAGATTGCAAACAATATAGTGTCAACCAGTGATGAGTGTGAGTGCAGTCCCTCTGCTAAAATTTATTCTCACAAAATACTCAGTGAGTGAGCTCCACTTACAGAAGCTGTTCTCTGTTCAGAAACAAAATTCCAACTCAGTGGGTAAATAATTTGCTGCAGACAGCTTGTGTAGATTGACTGTGGCAGGCTGGGCATGCTGTCACTGTTCTCTTGTACCCACAAAAAGCACTTGTAAGGGTACGTGCTGCAGATCAACATAACGGAGAAGCAGAACATCAAATATTTTCTGTATGGAAAAAGTGAATGTGATGCTTTTGTCAGCTGCTTCCAGTAGACGACATGAAGCTGTGGGCAGGAAATGGGAAGCTCTAATATTACAAAGCTTTTCTAAAGGGCAAGTCAGCCAAGCACTCTCTGAAATTTCCAAAAGAACAAACACACATATTCCAGGTAAATCTGCTGTCTGGATGGATCTGTTTACAACATGCCTTATCTCGGAGGCACAGCTGAAATAATAACAAGGATTTTGATGCTGGTGAGTTACTTTACATATGCCTTATTAAAACTCAGGGTGACTTGGGAATGTGAAATATTTGCTGTAAGACACAGTCGTGTCAGTACCAGGGACCGACACGTAACAATGCCCCCATTGCTGGCCAGCTTATGGCTGCGTGCTCAAGGGGGGTAAAATATAATTTGTTTAATGGAGGAGGGGGCTTGAGGAGGGTGTGGGAAAAGGGAGAATATGTTTAAATCACAGAAGTTGTGGGTGGACAACCTAGTCTACAGTCTACATCTGTATCAGTGTCACTGTCACTTGAGATGGTAGCAAAGATATGATTTATTCCTTCAGAGGTTTTACAAGGAGCTGAAGCCTCCAAGCAGGTTGGAGAAGGAACTGCAGGGGGGACCTGGTACAACGTAGTGCTTTTCTTATTAAAGGCGCATGATTAGGCTGTTGTTTACTGCGCTTTCTAACCTTGGAGGTTTGAAGCCTTTTCGTGCTGACCATGCCAGGCTACAATCCCAGTGCACAGATCCTTGCTGCGAAGGCAGTCAGCTACCCAGTGGGGATAGTTTGCGGCTCCCTCCACCTCCCTCACCCAGGAGAGGAAAGTAGCTTCATCTACACTCTGCAGAACACCTGAAAGTTCCAGCAGACTTCACAGCAAAAGAAACCAGATACTGAAACAGCAGGAACCTTGCCCCAGGCATCTCTGGTCCACTCCTGCCTGCCATCAGAGCACAGTTGGCTCTTGCACCCTCCAAGGAAGACCTGCATGTTTCCACCAGCTCCTGAATGATCTGTGTCATCACAAACATAACAGTGCAAATGATTATTCACTGAAGCTGGGGGCTTTTCACCAGGACTTGTCTATTAACATTCACTCTCAATCCATATCCACAAAGGTGAAATGTCAAGGGGAGAGAGGGCTCATGTTCTTTACAGCTTCACATTAAGTAGAACAATTGATTCTTCGTGGAACAGCAATACTGGCACAGAGGTATCAATCAAAATCCTGCTCTCTAGCCCACAAGTGTGTTAGCATGTGGGTATCAGAAGAACATGCCAAAAGAAGCAACGTGACTTTACTTTTCAATATATAGTAACAAAGAATTTCTGATCCTCCATCTGACTCCATCTTCTGCTTTTTGTCTCTGAAGCAGGGCAACAGAACATCCATGCTCTGAATTACTCACATCCAGTGTTTGAGAACGTAGAAAACTGATTACAGTACTATACTCTGCCAGTTCTCCAGACATCTTACAACACTTTGTAAATGCTAATTCAGCCTCAGAAATTCCACTAAGATAGGCTGGAGTCAGGATGTTCATTTTTAAATATGGGAAGACCGAGGCACAGCGGAAGGCTATGATTTATACAGTATTGCATCAGGAAGAGATCTCAGAAATACGAAATTGCTGCCGCAGAGCAGACTGGTTGGTGAAGGCTGGGTCCCTATTCTCACTGAACTCCTATGCAATTTACGTGCTTGTCCTATAGGTTTTGGTCACACATTGGCAGTTGCCACCACCAGATAAATAAGAGAAAGGCATAAAATCCCAGGACTCATCATTCTGAGGCCATACATTCCCAGGTCTGTTGTGTCTGGTTCCTGTTGTATCACTGAGGGCATTATAATTCTGGATAATCTTTGAAGGGTAAAATGAAGACTTCCTGTGAATTTTTGTGTCCCCACAAATGGACAGGCATTGGAAAAGGAGGCTGGTTTTGCTTTTGCTTTCTACTGCTGTAACTGAAGTGCCTGAAGTTGGACACCTAAAATCCTTCTTTTGCAGTACCACATCTTGAGTCAAAGGGAGGAAAGAAAAGTGTCCTCTACCTTCAAACTCCATGAAAATAAATTAGTCCTTTATTAGGAAAAACAAACAAACAAACATACTTTCAACTTCCATTCATATATTTTTCCAGGAACACATAGATATTGAAATCCATAATGTTTTGGGTTGTTTGCTTTGTCTGAGAGCCATTTTTAACTTATTACTTCCTAAAATCTTCTTTTATTCCAGTCTGTAGGATAGATGCAAGTTAAGTAATTCTTGGCAGAGGGTTGCTGGTGTTCAATTTTCCTTTAGTCATTAGAGAATCAGGATGGTCTATTAGTGTAGTTGTAGTGAAAATACAGTTCTCCTTCATAGTCTTTGGAATGACAAAGCAGCTGATTTTAGCAGTTGGTTACATATTCATTTTAATTGATTTTTCCTTCCTCCCCCATTAACCAAGAAGAGGAACATTTCAGATTACTGCTGTCCCCTGCAGTTTTCCACGTTCTCTCAGGAGGTGAATGGATCCAGAAGGCGAGTGAAACCTGCTTGGTTCTCTCAAAATATTTGAGTACACGGGATTTCCTTCAATAATTTTTCATTTAGCTGCCTTTTCTTCAGCATATGCTGAAGGAAATCACAGAGCCATTTTGTGTGGCATGGAGCCCCAACTGCAAACCTTGGCACACTGAAACCTCTCAGCGCCTGAGCCACACTGGCAGGCCCAGGTGGGCAGGCAGGACAGCATGCAGGGACAATTTCCAGAGCCACGGGGAGTAAGCCAGAGCACAGCTGTGCACGGTAGCTCCCCTCTGCTGGATTTAAGCTAACACCATGCAGAACTGCTGCCTCACACCTGCGGCTCCGTGCTCCTGCTTCCAGGGCCCGCTGCTTCCAGCCACGATATAGCTGTGGACCTAGAGCAGGGCCAGCACTGCACTGGATCAATGAATCCTCTCTCTGGAGGTCTGGGGAACACCTGAGTGACTCTGCAAGAGCCAACCTAGCTCTGGTATGGCCAGAAACAATACGCTTGGCTTTACTCAGACCTGCACTGGACACGGACATTGGGTTTGTTACATTGTGCTCTCAGGTGCCCCCAGCAGCACCTGTATGATCTAGGTTTCTCATCTCACAGGTTTCCCCTTTGCCTTTGCTAATGGAGGTTTTACTACAGGATCTTATCTCCCATCTCCTATCCAATAGGATTTTTGTGTGCACAAAGAAGGATAAGTATGGCAGATGAGATCTGCAATTTGCTAAACAGTGTAACTGCAGCAACTCAGCACGCACTTCCCCGCTCCTACTTGCATGCATTTTGCATGAGATTCTAAAGATGAAAAACCTTACAGATATGACTTTATCAAACACAGCCTTGTTCTTGGCTCGTTTGGTGTCCCAGATGCTTTATTTACTTGCACAGAGACAAGACAGACAGACTGAACCTGGAGCAGCACCTGCCTTCCATTTCCAGGAGGCTTGGGAGTGACCAGGCGGAGTGCCAAGGCCGAGGAAGCTACTGAAGTGGCCACCTGACACCAAGAAAAATGGACTGGTTTCTCCAGCAGGGGTGTTAAATTAATTAACTGTAGTTTCCAGTATATTTAGTAGACTTTGGGCCTTTCATGTTCAGAAGAAGCAGCACTTTGGAGGGAAATAACAGTAAATAATTTTGAACTAGCTGATTATGACTACTGTTTCTCCTCTTCTAGCTATTCTCCCAAGACCTTGGCTGTCTTTTTCAGTTCAGTTGTGTGCATGATTTCCTTCAAACTGATTTAATAGGAAGTGTATTTGCATGCACATTTCGTTTCACTTCAGCGTCTCCAAAACTAAACTTCTCTGGAAATTTTGGCTTCCTGAATCTCTGCTTTTTTTTTTTTTTCCTCTACCACAGTTTCTCAATTTTCTCTTTGCTTATTTTTTTTGCTTTGGCTGAGATACAAATTCTGAGGTTCGAGCAACTTTGCTTATTAAAGTTTCACTTTTTGAAAGAACCAGAAAATAACTTCTGCACTGCCTTTTTTATTTATCTTAGTTCCCACCTCTTTTTTTTTTTTTTTTTTTGTTCTCTTATTCTTCATCACTTACACCTCTCTAATCTTTCTTTTTCTTTCCAGCTTCTCTCCACTGTGGAGTAGAAACTCCTGTTCTTCTCTGTGGTCTGGCAAGTTTTTCCTCTTAGCCGTGCTGGGTGGATGTTTAAAATGAAAACTATGTCTTGGCAATTAAACATACCTCAATAAAATGTGAGCCTTTCTTTCCTTTCCATTTGCAGTCAAGTTACAGTCATCAATTATACAAGATCCTCCACCTGACTGCAGGGACAGTCTGGCAGTCAGAAATGCAAGTTCACTCAGAGTTTCACTTTTTAACCTATCTGCTGAGGTCTAACTCTGCCTCTTCTGAGCTTCTATCCTACAGAGAGCTTAAACTGTCCTCCATCTCTAGACTGTAAATACTTGACCTGGCATTGTGTTGAAGGATACTGGTTTGCTATTTTGCTGCTACAACCCTCAGAAAGGGCTTTCTCTTGATCAGAGTCCACAAAATTAATTCCTACAGGTCTCAGCCTAGCTGGTGGGTTAGTAAGCCGTCTTGCTTCCTGACATCAGAAGAAGGATATGACATGAATACAAAGTGGCCATGAACATGGAGAGCACTGCAGTTATTTCCAGTTCATATCTTTACCAGCTGTTAATCATGCCAGCAGTTTCCTCCCACTCTGCTTCACGTGGTGAGCCTCCTCATTTCCTTTAATCACAAATTAGTGCACTTGTCAAGCAAAAGGATTCTCACAAAGTCCAAGGCTGCTCTGAATTCAGTGATTGTCAGCCCCGACAGCCTTTCAGCTAAATTTATTGGGTATGTTTTAGCAACTCCATTCACGGAAAAACACTTTGTCACCAAGCTGAGATACCATATTGATCCCTGCTGGTTATATTGTAGAGTAGCCACTTTCCTGACACATGCTAGTGCCAAAGGGATGCTTGCAGCAAATGCACGCCGTTAAATGATTGCCCAAAAGAGCAGGAGCAAGGCCCAGGAAAGAGGAGACAATAATGTGCAGAGCTTTGAATTTATTCATCTAAGATGCCCTGCTTCGCTTGTTGGTTTCTCCACCCTGTCTCAGCACATTTTTCCCCTTAACATGGATGTTCCTCCCTACCTTCATAAATTGTAAATCTTATTTCCCAGACTGAATATAGCCGTGCTGTTTAGTGGAAGCACACCAAGCTGAGCATCAGTACAAGTACACAGACTTCTATAAATGTCTTGATTTTTTCCCTTAGGGAAGCCATAAGTCTTGTCTGGTAATCCAAACCCTGTTAAAGGGATATTTAGACAAAACATTTTTTATATTTTGAAACACAGATGTACTATTAGAAAGACACCTGTTTTAATCTCTTTTGCCTCTTTGTATGAATGAAAAAATCAACGCCCCAAGTTAAATTTCTTATGTTGGCAGATAGCTGGAGCAAACCTCTATTAAAGGCCATAGCAGGACTGAATACACTGGCTGCCTTCTGTAGTTTTAAAAATGTAATTAATATATCATACTATGTTTTCTACTGATAGAGACCACTGCTCTGTGGATTCAATTTTCATGTAATAGACATTTGGGCAAGTCGTTTTAAATCCATGATACAGTGTCTGGTATACAAAAATCTCTCTCTGTATATTTTTTCACTATAATTGCCCTACCTTACCTATTATGCTGTTTTTGGAATTAAGAGCTCAAGTTCCCTAATGCAGGGATCCCATAAACTTTTTGCATTGTATAGGTGTTTAGAATTAGAGTGACTTAAATATATATATATATAAAAGAAGAGAACAACATGGCACTGATTCCAACTTTGAGAGGCCCTCATGCATGTCTCTACCAGCTTTTACTTCCCATACAATGGATTCTGGATTAGACTTGGAATTAAAGACTGCAGGTGGGTCAACTGTGAGTGAGGACTATATGCTCAATATTTTTACAATATTTTATTTATATGGCTCTTCGGGTAGGCTGCTGCCCATATAAAGCAAGTTTAAAGCACCCATCTAACTGATCAGAAAACAGTGTTTTTACCATAGACACTTAAGCACTGAAGTTGTTAGCTCAGCAGGCTTTTCACAGAATCATCTAGGTTGGAAGAGACCTCCAAGATCACTGAGTCCAACCTCTGACGTAACACTAACAAGTCCTCCACTAAACCGTTTCACTAAGCTCTGAATCTAAATGTCTTTTAAAGACCTCCAGGGATGGTGACTCCACCACCTCCCTGGGCAGCCCGTTCCAATGTAACAACCCTTCCAGTAAAGTTCTTCCTAAGATCCAACCTAAAACTCCCCTGGCACAACTTTAGCCCATTCCCCCTCATCCTGTCACCAGGCACGTGGGAGAACAGGCCAACCCCCACCTCACTACAGCCTCCTTTAAGGTATCTGTAGAGAGTGATAAGGTCCCCCCTGAGCCTCCTCTTCTCCAGGCTGAACAAAGCCAGCTCCCTCAGCCACTCCTCATAAGACTTGTTCTCCAGACCCCTCACCAGCTTCGTTGCCTTTCTCTGGACTCGCTCAAGCATCTCGATGTCCTTCTTGTAGCGAGGGGCCCAAAACCGAACACAGTACTCGAGGTGCGGCCTCACCAGAGCCGAGTACAGGGGGACAATCACTTCCCTAGCCCTGCTGGCCACACTGCTTCGTATGCAAGCCACGATGCTGTTGGCCTTTTTGGCCACCTGAGCACACTGCTGGCTCATATTCAGCTGACTATCAACCATCACTCCCAGGTCCTTCTCCGCCAGGCAGCTTTCCAACCACTCATCTTCCAGCCTGTAGCTCTGCTTGGGGTTGTTGCACCCCAGGTGTAGGACCCAGCACTTGACCTTGTTGAACTTCATGCAGTTGACCTCAGCCCATCGGTGCAGCCTATCCAGATCCTCCTGCAGAGCCTTCCTACCCTCGAGCAGATCGACACACGCACCTAACTTGGTGTCATCTGCACACTTACTGAGGGTGCACTCAATGCCCTCGTCCAGATCATCGATGAAGATATTAAAGAGGACTGGCCCCAGTACCGAGCCCTGGGGAACGCCACTAGTGACTGGCCTCCAGCTGGATCTGACTCCATTCACCACAACTCTTTGGGCCCGGCTATCCAGCCAGTTTCTAACCCAACGAAGCGTGCGCCAGTCCAAGCCACGAGCAGCCAGTTTCTTGAGGAGAATGCTGTGGGAAATGGTGTCAAAAACCTTGCTGAAGTCAAGGTAGACCACATCCACAGCCTTTCCCTCATCCACCCAGCGCGTCACTTTGTCATAGAAGGAGATCAGGTTCGTCAAGCAGGACCTGCCTTTCATAAACCCATGCTGACTGCGCCTGATCACCTGCTTGCCCTGTAAGTGCTGCGTGATGACACTCAAGATAATCTGCTCCATGAGCTTCCCTGGCACTGAGGTCAAACTGAGAGGCCTATAGTTCCTCGGGTCTGCCTTCCGACCCTTCTTGTAGATGGGCATCACGTTTGCTAGCTGCCAGTCAGCTGGGACCTCACCCGATAGCCAGGACTGCCGATAAATGATGGATAGGGGCTTGGCCAGCTCCTCTGCCAGTTCTCTCAGTACCCTCGGGTGGATCCCATCCGGCCCCATCGACTTGTGCACATCCAAGTGCCGTACCAGGTCACCAACCATTTCTTCGTGGATAGTGAGGGCCTCATCCTGCTCCCCATCCCCTTCCACCAGCTCAGGGTACTGGGTATCCAGAGAACAACCAGTATTGCGGCTAAAGACTGAGGCAAAGAAGGCATTAAGCACCTCCGCCTTTTCCTCATCTTTTGTAACTAGGTTTCCCCCCACATCCAGTAAAGGATGGAGATTCTCCTTAGTCCTCCATTTTGCATTGATGTATTTGTAAAAAGATTTTTTGTTATCTTTAATGGCAGTAGCCAGATTGAGCTCCAGATGAGCTTTGGCCTTTCTAATTTGGTCCCTGCACAGCCTCGCAACATCCTTATAGTCCTCCCTAGTGGCCCCCTCTCTTTTCCAAAGATTAAAAACCCTCTTTTTTCTCCTAAGCTCAAGTCACAACTCTCTGTTCAGCCAGGCTGGTCTTCTTCCCCGCTGGCTCGTCTTTGGGCACGTGGGGACAGACCGCTCCTGTACCATTAAGATTTCCCTCTTGAAGAGCGCCCAGCCTTCCTGGACTCCTCTGCCCTTCAGAACCACCTCCCAAGGGACTCTACCAACCAGTGTCCTGAGCAGCTCAAAGTCAGCCTTCTGGAAGTCCAATACAGCGGTTTTACTGGTCCCCTTCCTGGCCTCGCCAAGAACAGAGAACTCCACCATTTCATGGTCACTCTGCCCAAGACAGCTTCCAACCACCGCATCTCCCACCAGTCCTTCTCTGTCTGTGAAGAGAAGGTCCAGCGGGGTGCCACCCCTGGTAGGCTCACTAACCAGCTGCGTCAGGAAGCTATCTTCCACACTCTCCAGAAACCTCCTAGACTGCTTTCTCTGAGCTGTGTTGTGCTTCCAGGATATGTCAGGGAAGTTGAAGTCCCCCATGAAAACAAGCACCGACGATTTTGCAGCTTGTGTCAGCTGCCTGTAGAACTCCTCATCCATCTCCTCATCCTGGTTCGGCGGTCTATAACAGACCCCGACCAGGATGCTAGCCTTGTTGGCGTTCCCGCCGATCCTAACCCAACGGGACTCAACCTTGTCATTCCCAGCCTCAAGTTCCATGACATCAAAACTCTCTCTGATACAGAGAGCCACACCACCACCCTTTCTGTGCTGCCTCTCCCTTCTGAAGAGCTTATAGCCAGGCATTGCAGCACTCCAGTCATGAGAGTGGTCCCACCACGTCTCCGTGATGGCAACCAAGTCGTAGCCTGCCTGCTGCATGATGGTTTCCAGCTCCTCCTGTTTGTTACCCATGCTGTGTGCATTGGTGTAGATGCACTCCAGCTGGGCCATTGCCTTATCCCCCGGCCTTGCCATTGTTCCCCCTGGCACAGCTCCAACAAGCCTTGAGCGAATGAATGGCTGTGTGAACGGCTGTGTGGTACTTAGCTGCCGGCTGGGGGAAACCACGATGACAGCAATGTAGTCATGTAACCAAATTAAAGCCAAAACTTTCAGCCCGGTCCTTGACCTGAATAGGGAGTAAGGATCCGGATCCTGGCATTTATACGTGAGAGTTTATATGCAGCCAAAGTAAATACTGTAGTCGGAGGTCATGGCGCTAGATTTTGAAAAGTCCAGCATAAAGAAGAGATCTCAGAAAAGCAAATTTAAGCAACATTAATGTCAAGTAAAGTCATTCTGATTGCTATGTTCCTTATCTGTCGTGACTAGACAGATGAAAATCCAGGACGGCAATTTTGCCTTTTAGGTCATTTTCTTTTTTTCTTTTATTTATTTCTTCTCTTTATGTTGATTTATCTTATTTTAACAGGCTCTGTACTAATTTTCCTCGCAGAAAGTCTAGCAGAAATATCACCCTTACATGCCTTTTGTAGTTAATTAATTAGGTCAACTCTAACCACTGAGCCCCTTGTCAGGTTCTTTCTGTTAGCAATAAGGAGCAATTGAACCTTAAACATTGAAACGAGCTTGTTGAGCCTATTCCACAAGGTCTCATGACTCCACACATGTGAAGTGAAATCTGCCAGGTGGGGATCATTTGACCTTTGCTATATAGGAAGCATGAGGAGTCATGGGAAGACTTGCCACTCTAGAGGAGTTTGAGGTTCAGGTTACTTAGGGTGCTTTTCTACTTTCTGGGTGGAATGGACTCAGTGTTCCAAGATAGACTGCTTTTTCTTCGTGTTTTCTGCCATCTCTGAAAAATAGTTTTGCAGAATCTATGAGCTAGTAACACTGGAGGTGACTATTCATAAGAGGAAAACACTGGAGGTGCTACTTCCCTGTGAAGTTGTTTCTCAGTGAGTCAAATTCAGAAGTTGGCAGGTAAGTGCTTTAGGGTTAGAAATTTGATTTGGGTTGGGTTGGGAAGCAGGAGGACTTCTTTCACCTTGTCTAGTCCCCTGCGCCTCAGAGTTCTGTTCTGCGCCTCAGAGTTCTGTTCTGCGCCTCAGAGTTCTGTTCTGCGCCTCAGAGTTCTGTTCTGCGCCTCAGAGTTCTGTTCTGCGCCTCAGAGTTCTGTTCTGCGCCTCAACAGGCCTATAGTTTCCACAGTCTATTTTTTTACCCTTCTTGAAAATTGGTATATTTGCCAGCTTCCAGTCCACTGGGACCTCTCCAGATTCACAAGATCATTGAAAAATAATTGCGAGAGGTCCTGTGATGGCGTCAGCCAGCTCCTTAAGCACCCTGGGATGAATCCCACCCGGTCCCATGGACTTGTATAGATCCAGGTGGAGCAGCAAATCCCGCACACATTCAGGGTCGGTTGGGAGTTGATCATTCCCACCATTGTGGTCCTCCAGCTCAGGGCACCCGGGGTGTATTTACTTCGGCTGCGTAGAAGCTATCACGCATAAATGCCAGGCTCCGGATCCTCACTCACTATTCAGTTCAAGGACTGGGCTGCAAGTTTTGGCTTTAATTTGGTTACGTGCCTACATTGCTGTTTCTTGGCAGGTCATGGGAAGCAGGTTGGCTGGCTTGCGGCAGCTTACGTGCACGTGGCTTTTAGGCTGCAGCCAAAGCGTTCCTCTAGATCTGGAAGTTTGAAGATGGTTGGAAACACCATCTGAGTGGTTAGAAAGCTGCCTGGCAGAGAAGGACCTGGGAATACTGGTGGCTAGTCAACTGAATATGAGCCAGCAGTGTGCTCAGGTGGCCAAGAAGGCCAACAGCATCCTGGCTCGTACAAGAAATGGCGTGGCCAGCAGGACTAAGGAAGCCATTGCGCCCCTGTACTTGGCTTTGGTGAGGCCGCACCCCAAGTACTATGTTCAGTTCTGGGCCCCTCGCTACAAGAAGGATATTGAGGGGCTCCAGTGAGTCCAGGGAAGGGCAACAAAGCTGGTGAGGGATCTGGAGAACAAGTCTTATGAGGAGCGGCTGAGGGAGCTGGGATTGTTCTTTCTGGAGAAGAGGAGGCTCTGGGGCAACCTTATCGAACTCTACAGATACCTTAAAGGAGGCTGTAGCGAGGTGGGGGTTGGTCTGTTCTCACATGTGCCTGGTGATAGGATGAGGGGGAATGGGCTAAAGTTGCACCAGGGGAGGTGTAGGTTGGATGTTAGGAAGAACTTCTTCACCAAAAGGGTCGTTAGGCATTGGAACGGGCTGCCCAGGGGAGTGGTCGAGTCACCATCCCTGGAGGTCTTTAAAAGATGTTTAGGTGTGGAGCTCAGGGATATGGCTTAGTGGAGGACTGGTTAGCGTTATGTCAGAGGTTGGACTACATGATCTTGGAGGTCTCTTCCAACCTAGGTGATTCTGTGTTGCGGTCTCCAAGCTGGGATACAACCACCTGTTAGTTCGGCATAACTGAATTTTGTGTTCCTTGCACTAGCTGTTCCTTCGCCTCCTCTTCAGAGACAAGGACATGCACCTCTTTCACGCTCCTTTATTAGTAAACAAACCAGGATAGATTAAAGCCCCTTTCTTCACGTCAGTAAGATACCTGCCTTTGGTTTCAGTGAAAAGTCAGGCCCTAGCACCTGAAGTTTCTTCTGGATAGTGTTTCTTCTGTATAGGGTAATCTCATCTCCCTGTTGAAGACTTACTAGGACGTAGTAACAAAAGTAAAGGCATAAAACAGGCCAGGAGGCATAGGCTGCTTTTGAGCCTGCAGCAGGCTATAGGTATGATATTATCATTTCAGACAAATACAGTCTACGTAACGTGAACGGTTTCAGCACGCTTGCATTCTGCCAAAAGCCAGAAAATGGGACCTTCATTTTATGACCAGATGGAAAAGAAAAACAACAACGACAAAAATTAAGAGAAGGAACTTTTCCTTCACCTAAATTTTATTATTTTGCAACTCCTTCAGGTGTCCACAAGGAATTATCAACACCCTCCTCTCCCCTCCCCAAGCCCCGCCCCACCCACCAAAAAAAAAATAAATAGAGGGGCATTGTGGCATAGAGGTATAATTTCAGTTCACACCAGAAGACATTCTTCTCACTGAAGTACAGCTAAGCCCCAAAGAAGCATCAAAAAAAAAAAAAAAGCCAAAAAGAGATGTATTTATGAGTTAGTTTTACGTGCCGGCATTATTTCCTTGTCTGGTCTCGCATTCAGGGCAAGATATATCTGGGGGGGAACGTGTAGTGCCGTGCAAGGTTGTTTGGTGGTATGGGCGACAACATGACTTTAAAATTTTGAGCTGTTTGTATAGAAGCAAAGTACAGAAGAGTACACTGTCCCCGAGGGCAACGTAGAAACTACCTGTTGCTTCTCAGGTTTAAAAGTTAAAAGGTGTAAGCAGCTGTTTGAGTACCATACTGACGTATACATGAACATTTTCCTCTCCAATGTCCAAGTTGGAGTGCAACATTTTTCATCGTGCTCTCAGATCAGGATTCTGATTCTAACAATGGTTCCTAGTGCAAATTTCCAGAGAAGGGGGAAGCAAACCAGTCCTGACTGCTTTGAATGAGATGGAGAGAGCAAACAAACGTAGACGAAGAAGATAAACCTGTAGGAATGTTTTCAGATAATTGCCACTGTCCAAAAGGTTTAGAGTGGTTGAATCCTTCAAAGTTCATTACTGAAAACTCCGGAAGCATCACTGAATTTGAAGGAGTAAGATAGACTTGCACCATCGCAAAGCCTCAGCCACAGTTTAAATGGGCACTGCCTCTAACTTCACAAGAATGAAAGTGAAGAGGTCATCTTTCTACCTTGTCAGCTACTGGCAGACCTAGAGAAAGAAAAAACAAGAGTTGTTAACATTAGGACGTAATGCTTTCTTTAGGACATCTCACCAAATGTGTAATATTGAGTAGTAACCGGACAACAAATGAAAGGGAAGAAGAAGGAGTAGAAGGTACTTGCATGGCCTAAATTTCTGTGGCACTTGACAACAACCACAATCCGCAATGATTTCTAAATGCCTTACACCATTGACCCTTGAGGCACAAAAATGGGATTCCCACATTAGGTAAGGGGAGTACAATCCCTCTCAAAACATGAGAGTCTGGGGACCGCGACTGAGTACCGAAAATCTTAAGGCTAGGATGTTCACGTACCAGAAAGGAAACTCATATTTTAGCACTAAACAACTACCTTTCGAGGCAGGCTGGGAACCGGTTCTTTTTAACCCAGAGTCCATTTCAGCATCTTCAAAGCTAAAGAAATGGTTGACTGCTCTGTTGAATTGTGCTCCAGGCAGAAAGACTCACGTTCCTATTAACGGAAAGAGCTTAATACCTTGCTTCTATTCTAAAGGTGAGTTTTGGATTCAAACATACCCCGTCCAAGATGAACAACTACCTTAACTTTGTAGGATTTATATTCTGCATAAGAGATTTGTAACGTCAAGCTTCACAGCTTCTCCTCTGGATGCAGGAAGGAGGCAACAGATGTAGAAAAGGGCAAGACAACTTCCAAAACAAAATTGCATTGCCACAAAACTAATGTAACGTATCCCTGCAAGCACAGGAACTCCTTTGCAAACCACCACAGATTAGACATTAGGGCTAAAGAGTGCGGAAAGGATTGTTTAACAACCGTATGCATACTGCCAACTTTATGAGCCAGTCAAACGGAGATGAGAGCTTGAGATCCCAACTGTGGCTTGGATATGCTGTGCACCATAGAACTTCCTCCGCAGAAGACGTCTTGTTTGGAAGCGCCTCCACTCTGCGGTCCCCCATACCGGTCCCCCGTCCCGGTCCGTTGTGGCATCCCAAGCAAGCTGCTCCAATACCTTTCTATGGACAGAGGTGAGGCTTACTTGTAGTATCCCGGATCTTTCTTCCTGCCCTTCTTGAAGACAGGGGTGATATTGGCTATCCTCCTGTCTTATTGTCTTTATCCTCCTTATCTGGAGTCTTGTAGTAGACTCCCACCACTGTGTCTCCCATAGCAGCCTACCCTTTAACTTTTACTGACAAGCTCTCCACCTGTCCATCACCCTCCCCCAGCTGGAGCTGGGTAGACTCTAATTGCTCCCTCACATAAAGGGCAATCCCACCCCCTTGCTTCCCCAGTCTGTCTCTCCTAAAGAGGATATAGCCCTCAATGACAGCATTCCAGTCATGTGAGGTGTCCCACCATGTCTCAGTGATCGCAACAAGATCGTGGCCCCACGACCGAACACAGATCCTGAGCTCATCCTGCTTATTTCCCATGCTCTGTGCACTGGTGTACAGGCACTTTAGGGAAGTAGCAGGTACAGTTACCCCAGGGGGATGCAAGAAAAAGATACTGGACGGGGGATTGGGAATGCTACCTTCTCTGAGGAGACCTCAGACAATCCTATGGGAGAGCTCAGAAGTTTTTCCCTGTCTTCAACGGTGGCAGCAGTTAGAATGTGTTCATCTGATTCATGTCAATATGGAACAATGCTAGGGCCGCATGGTATGATGAATGTGACCACCTGTCCTACAAACCCTTGTATTACCACAAGTCTAAGACAAACAGAGTGGTTACTGTATGTAGTTCTTGTACCTTGCAAAGGAATGTTTTAGCAATTCCTGTCAAGAGAGAGCTTGAAGGGAAATGCATTTGTAGGCTTCTCTGATATCTGGGGGGGTAGGGGGGGGGGGTCAGAATAGCTGCTAATTATTACGACTATTGCATGGGACACTACGCAAGTCTCTGTTATCTGGCCAGGAGATTGAGACGGGGAAAGCTGAAGAACGACTGAAAGACAAAGCTTGCAGGGGATGCTGCACAAGTCTCTGACACAGCCAAGTTGGACAAAGGAGAAGGACAAGAGGGAGGAAGACTATGAGACTTCAGCATGAGAGACCCCCAGAGGGACCAACAGAGACTGATACACATGCTCCAGTAGGAGGGTTTGGATTCTGGAAACTAATTATAATAACCCTGGTTTTTTTTTGGTTTTTTTTTTTTGGTTGGTTGGTTGTTTTTTTTTTTTTTTAGAAGCAGTAATGAATATGTGTTAGCCTAGGAGCATAAAAATTAGCTGCTTGATGTAAGTGGTGTGCATCTGGGTGGAACAGAGACTCCCGGCGCACCCAGCGCTGTTTGCTTGCCTCTATTCCTTTAATAAATTGTAAACTTTGATTATAGTCCTGTTTTGAAGACTATAGTCCTATTTTGAAGACCGTTTATAACAGTAGTGAGGACTTCCCCCCCAGCCCTTCTCTATCACCTTTAGCTCCCCTCCCTTCCCCCATCAAACCTAGTTTAAAGCCCTGGTGATCAGCCCAGAGAGCTTGCTCCCCAACACACTTGCACCCCACTTGCCCAGTCCTGGTCCCCAGATTTTTGCGCCAGGAACATGATTCCACAGAGCCTTCAAGCCTTTCTGTATCTTTAAAGATGCTGAAATGGTCCCTGGCTTAAGAAGAACTAGTTCCCTGCCTGGCACTACGAATCGTTGCTTAGGGCTAAAAGCTGAGGCTCTTGCCTGTTACGTGAACAGCCAGGGAGACTCAGCCTGCCTTCTCTGAGTTCGGTGCTGCCTAGCCTTAACATTTTCAGTACTCAGTAGCGTCCCCCAGGCTCTTGTATTTTGAGAGGGATTGCACTCCCCTTACATCATACGGGAATCCCAGTTTTCTGTCTCAAGGGTGAATGGTGTAAGGCACTTGTAAATCATTGCAGGTTGTCGTTGTTGTCCATTGCCATGTAAATTTAGGCCATGCAAGTACCTTCTACTGTTTCTTCTTCCCTTTCATTTGTTGTCTGCTTTCTACCAAATATTACGTATTTGGTGAAATGTCTTAAAACAACATTACTTTTTAATTAACAACTTTTTTTTTCTCTATAGGTCTGCCAATAGCTGACAGAGTAGAAAGGTGTGCGTCTCTCTCTTTCTTGTATAGAGTTAGAGGCAATGCCTGATATGAGGGTGCAGCTGGAGCTGGGAGGGGACAGACCCAGGACAGGTGACCCAAAGGGGCATTCCGTACCATATGGGGTCATGCTGAGCAATATATAGGGGTGCCTAGCCGGGATGGGGGGGACCGGCTGCTCAGGGTTAGGCTGGGCATCAGTCAGCGGGTGGTGAGCTATTGCACTGTGCATCACTTATTCCGTACACATTAGTAGCAGCAGTACTATTCTTGTTATTATTATTGTTTGTGTTTTTTTTTTTTCAATATTTATTTTTTATTTTCCTGTCTTAATAAACTGTCTCTGTCTTGACCCACAGGCTTCGTTTTCCTATTTCTCTCCCCCATCCCAGAGAGCGAGGTGGGAGGGTGAGCGAATGGCTGTGTGGTGCTTAGCTGCCGGCTGGGGGAAACCACAATGACAGCAATGTAGTCATGTAACCAAATTAAAGCCAAAACTTTCAGCCCGGTCCTTGACCTGAATAGGGAGTGAGGATCTGGATCCTGGCATTTATACGTGAGAGTTTATATGCAGCCAAAGTAAATACTGTAGTCGGAGGTCATGGCGCTACATTTTGAAAAGTCCTGCATAAAGAAGAGATCTCAGAAAAGCAAATTTAAGCAACATTAATGTCAAGAAAAGTCATTCTGATTGCTATATTCTTTATCTGTTGTGACTAGACAGATGAAAATCTATGATGGCAATTTTGCCTTTAAGTTAATTTTCTTTTTTCTTTTTTTTTATTTTTTATTTATGTTGATTTATCTTATTTTAACAGGCTCTGTACTAATTTTCCTCACAGAACGACTAACAGAAATATGACCCATGTGCACCTTTTGTAGTTAATTAATTAGGTCAACTCTAACCACTAAGCCCCTTGTCAGGTTATTGCTCTTAGCAATAAGGAGCAATTGACCTTAAAACATTGAAGCCAGGTAGATGAGCCTATTCCACAAGGTCTTTTGGCTCAACCTTTGATAAGTGAAATCTGCCAGGTGGGGATCATTTGGCCTTTGCTATATAGGAAGCATGAGGACTAATAGGAGTAATTGCCACTCCAGGGGAGTTTGAGGTTCAGGCTACCTAGGGTGCTTTCCTACTGTCATAGTGAAAGGGACTCAGGGTTCCCCAGTAGGCTGCTTTTCCTCCATGTTTTCCACCATCTCTGTGAAAGAGTTTTAGAGACTCTATGAGATAGCTATGCTGATGGTGCCTTCTCAGTACAGTAAAACCCTGGTGGTACTACTTCACTGGGCAGTGACTCAAGTTCAGAAGCTGGCAGGTAAGTGTTCCTGGGTTCTACAGTTGTTTCATGTTGAGGAGTTTGAGTACTTCCTTCACCTTGTCTGTTTTCAGTGAAGTTACATGGATTCTAAGCTGCCTTCTCAGCCCTAAAAATAATAATAATGAAAAAAACTCAGAAGCTCAAGTGCACGCAGGTAAGGCTGACTTCAAAGAATATTTTTAAGTATTTGTTAAGATTGAACAACAGGCTGTATGAAAAAGGTGCCTTACTGTGAATTCTTACCTTGCTTTGTGGTAAGAAGCTTCGTTGCCCTTCTCTGGACTCACTCGAGCACCTCGATGTCCTTCTTGTAGCGAGGGGCCCAAAACTGAACACAGTACTTGAGGTGCGGCCTCACCAGAGCTGAGTACAGGGGGACAATCACTTCCCTAGCCCTGCTGGACACACTGCTTCTTATGCAAGCCAGGATGCTGTTGGCTTTCTTGGCCACCTGAGCACACTGCTGGCTCATATTCAGCTGACTATCAACCATCACTCCCAGGTCCTTCTCTGACTGGCAGCTCTCCAACCACTCATCTCCCAGCCTGTAGCTCAGCTTGGGGTTATTGCACCCCAGGTGGAGGACCCGGCACTTGGCCTTGTTAAACTTCATGCAGTTGACCTCAGCCCATCGGTGCAGCCTATCCAGATCCTCCTGCAGAGCCTTCCTACCCTCGAGAAGATCGACACACGCACCTAACTTGGTGTCATCTGTGAACTTACTGAGGGTGCACTCGATTCCCCTCATCCAGATCATCGATGAAGATATTAAAGAGAACTGGCCCCTGTACTGAGCCCTGGGGGACTCCACTAGTGACCGGCCTCCAACTGGACTTGACTCCATTTACCACGACTCTTTGGGCCTGGCTATCCAGCCAGTTTTTAACCCAATGAAGCGTACGCCTGTCCAAGCAATGAACAGCCAGTTTCTTGAGGAGAATGCTGTGGGAAAAGGTGTCAAAAGCCTTACTTTTAATAGTGTTTATTGAGCATTTAGATTCCTTTGTCTCATGAAATCACCAGCTCTTGGGAAAAGACATTGCCTTCAAGCCAGGTATGCTCCACTGTTTCTGTGGACGCTTAATCTTGCCATTGCTGGGACACTGATATTTACTTCTGAATTTACAGTGTGTTTTATTTCACGTTTTGTCTGTAATTCTACATGCAAGAAACAAATATTGATTCAGCCACAGAATTTAACGTTACCCTCCTAACTCACTGATCTAGCTAGACACATGCAATGCCCATTTTTTTGTTATCTGAATGCCTGGGCAGAAAATTCCACACCAGTTGTCATGAAGAGTAAATAGAGTAGCAACCAAACAACTGTGCAGTCATGAAATCAAGTTTCTCTCAGATGTGCTTAGAATCCACACTGGCTGTTCCACTCTTCTGATTGCTTTTTGCCAGAGCTCATTTTCTGGGTGACATGGGACAGCAAGAAGCAGAAAGAATTTCTGAGAAATGACCGCATCCTCAATCTCTGGGCAGTGACAAGAGCAGCACAAACTGACCTTATCTATCAGTGATGAACGCTCCCCATAAATACAAACAATGCAGGAAAGCAGCTGATATTGCAGCTTCTTTGGTAAAACTCCATGATTTAGTGCATAATACAGTGGCGCTTACTGTGTAACTTTACTACAGAACTCCAGGATTTACGGCAGTTCACTCTGCAAGCACATTGCCAAACTGAGATTGGTATGAGGGAGAATTCGAAGAGTAGAAAGAATGGGTAAATATAATACATGGTCTTTGCTCCTTTTAGCTGCTTTGTTTAATCTTTGATATGTATTTACCGGTTAGCTGAGAGACTTTTGAGGACCTAGATCAAACAAAGCTGTCACGTGTGTTTATTGTTAATACATGTGTACATATATTCACACATCTATAGCATAATTTATCTGGAAATGTGGGTGAAGAGTTACAGGTTTGCTTGTACAGTGGTAGTTGCACAAGCAATATCTATAACCAGTTGATTATTCTTAGAAGAAACTCTGATAAGGATTTTTGTTTGGTTTTATTAGTCTACAATTCCTATTTTGTTTCATTAATGCTACTTTATATCTGATACTTCAGATGTCAGAAGTACTAATAGAATATAGGCAGTAACTATAAATACTGCTTGTGCCACAGATCTTAGAATACATCTTTTCCTGACTTACAGCCTTTGGTATTCACTGATCTGCCTGATTTTGCTTAACAGGGAGAGAAAAAAAGGAGAGGGATATGGGGGTTGAGGGGCAGAACATGACAGCTGTTTGTGTATTTTCTGTTTTGAAACCATAAGGAAGACAATACAAAAGCAATTTAAGATAATACATTTCTCACATTAATGTTTTTTTCTTACCATTAATTCATCTTTGTTGATGGTATGCACACACTGCTGCCTCTCAAAATCAGTGACATCTTTCTGTCTTGCTTTTTGACATCTGGCTGCATTGTAATAAGACATTGTATGGAATTCCTTTATGAATATGAATAGAAAAGTTGAATAGATATCTGAATGATGAACATTCATTGCAATAAACCATGCTATGCTGTGTCGTAACATGTCTAGTAGGGACTGGAAAAAGCAGCATCTTCATTTATTTATTTTTTCAGCAATAGTCTGAACTTGTTTTTCTTCAGCACCAGAAACCACTGCAGTAAGCGTACTGCTAATATCCTGAGGAACCTCACTTAGTTTGCCTTTCTTTAGATGCTGCCTTAGGGTGTGTTGTCAGTGTGACTCAATAGCTTCATTGACTCCTGATGTCCTATGCAAGAGGAGCCTTAAGCAAGGCAAAGCACTTGCTCTCTTCCACCACAATCTCTTCTAAAGATGTTACCCCAGTGCAACACTGTGAAAAGCCATGGTTTTTAGGAAAGGATAAGTGAGACAGTGGGACAAGGAATCAGGCTTGTAAAGCGAATGTTTCATTGCTTTACTATGAAAAGTATGTTTTAAATTATTTTGTTCTTTAGTGGATGCCTTATGAGCTCTCAGATTTAACTTGGCAGTTTCATTGAGAAACTCCCATTTTCATATTGCATGGGTAGGACTATGGTATAGTACAACATTACTCTGACAGCTCAGCAAAGATCCTTGAGCATGTACCATGTTGTAAATCTGCTGTAATGGGAAGAAAATGTTCCTGGTCACTTTAGGGGACGTGGAGGTCTCTTTGCTGTCTTTCCCCTCATTTTGCAGTGGAAATCAAGGCATAGTCAGATGCAGGTCATAGGATCTCAAGCTGCCTGTTTGTGACAGTTCCCATCTTAGCATGTTGCTATTTGGTATATGATGCCTTCTGCTCACTCTCTGGTGTCTATACAGCTTTCAGTATTCAGATATTCAACTTTAAAAGCTTTCCCCAATTTAACACAGAGCCCCTGATGCATCTTTAACTAGGGAGGATAATTAGATGAACCAGGCACACAACAATGTTCCACTAAGGATAGTCTCTGTGACAAACCTTTGAAAAGCAAAAGATAAACTCCCACTGGAATACATAAAGAAACAGTAACCATATGGGGATTGTGATGTTGAATATATCTGAGAAATCAAGAAAAAATATATATCAGGATAAGTCAACATATGGCAGGCATCAGCAAGGCTTAGGCATTCTCAGTTTGAACTGTGTGCTTCTTGCACAGGTCACAGAATAAATACTAATGCCAGGAAAAAAAAATAAAAAATGAAAGATCAAAGTTTGCCCATGAGTTAAAAGTAACTCAACATGTGGGCACAGCAAGTAATTTGTGCAGCAAAATGAGCAGCGTAATATATCGCAAGCTGGTGCTTCTAACACCTGATTGCAACCACAGGGGTACAGCCACCTCAGTTCCCTCACCCTGCAGCTTGTTCCTCTGACCACCACTATTTGCATTTTGAAAAAAGAGTAATCAGACTTCATATCTCAGGGCAGTCAGTGATCATATGAAGGAATACTTAGAATTTTCCTTTGCTCAAATCTTATAAAATGCTGATCATCATGGGTTCTGAAAATGCACCTGAAACAAAAATTAAACCATTGTTTTTTTGTCCCATCATTTTTTAGGGATTGCTTCCTGACTCTTTATCATCTTCTGCTCAGGATTGTTCAACAGGTCAGGTATGTTTTAGAGAAGTCTTCCGTTCAATTGGAGCACCAGGCATCAGCCCCAGCCAGCAGCGTTGTAACTGATTTGACAAAGCAACAGTTGGGTGACATCATCTATGGTAGGAAGAGTTTTAGGAAGAGTTTCCTCTCTTTCTAGAGGCAGTTCATACATTCAGAACTGGTCAAATTTGTTTTGCAATGCACCAGTCTATCATTCGGTGTAAGTGACTTAGCAATTTCCAAGGTAATTCCCCTATTTCCCTGCCAACAGCTCTGACAGGAGCCCCTGGGGAAATAACTATTAAGGAAACATCTGTGTGTGTCCTATCTGTCAGTATCTCAACAACCCCAGTAGTGGGGGCTGACATGAAGGACCTGCCAGCTTTAACAGAGCCCAAATTCTGAGGCAGCTGAGATTAGCACAAACTCTGACTCAAGAGTGATAAAGTCCTAGAGATATAGTGAACAGTGCAAATTGTTGTTTTCTTAAATGTATTATGTTCACCTTGATACAATATATGTCAATTTTTACAATAAAAATCTCCCTTGAGAACCTACTGTAGGATTAGTATTGTCATCTGTCTAGTGTAATCTGTCTGGTGATGATACATCGTATTGTCATCTTGTCAAAATGATTAAGTGAGCTAAAAAGCCAGAATTTTAGCAGTTTCATGATAAATAAAATGCATGAAGTTCTTGTTTGTCAGCACCTGCTGTGTTTCAGTAATTTGGCTCTGAAGGGTGAGGGAAAAGAAAAAAGAGGGTGGAGAGAAAGACAGCTAAGGAAAACCACTAATCTTGAGAAAAATAAGATAGGCAGATTGCACAATCAACCTTAAAATTAAAATCACTCAACAAATGGGCAATTTTATTTATATTTGAGGATGAAAATGATAGAGCAACTTGCTACTTCACCTTCTTAGAAGTAAAATTTACATGACAGCTGTTACCTAATATCTTCTGCAACATTTTCAGGGGAAGAGAATACATTAATATCCTCCTTGCCATAAAATGGACCAGTGAACAATTTCAAACTAAGCCTGAAATACAGCTTTGCATAATACCTAGGTCAGGACAGTTTCTTCAATTAGATCATGAGTACAACTGTGATCTTATGTCATCTTTAATATTTATTAAAAACAGGGAGATGTTGCAAGTGACATTAGTGACGGAGGCTATACTGTAGTTATCTTCTTATACAAACTTATAATCAAGTTGAAAACATTTGATATTTTGGATTTAGATATTACACAAGCATTTCCAGTTGAATAAAATTCAACCATTAAATTTGATGTAGGACTACTACAGGCAATTGTGGGGCATATGCAGTGACCTTCCATGGCATCTTAGATTTATATGCCTACTGCTATGTCACAACCTAAGAGAGCATGGCTGATTTGACCTGCTCACTACTGCAATCAGTGGGGAGAATCAGAAATCATATTTAGTCCACATAATATAGACATCTATTAATTTGGGTATTCAGCCTACTGCCCGCTGACTGCATAGGATTTGGCAGCTTTGGAAAGCAGCTGACACAGGTATCAACCTTACTTGTCAGTCCATTGGTCAATATGGTCCTAAATATTCACGTTTAATCTGCTCCTTTTTGTCTCATCTTCACACTATTAAAAACCATTTCAAAATTACAAGAGCACCTCCTTGACTATGGATCATGATAGGCTAAAAATGAAGGATCAGGTCTTTTCATGAGCTCCTTTAGGTCTGCCCAAAGGATGGTTTTCTGAAGATGAATAATCATCTTTCTTCCCTTTTCCTTATCCTGCTGAAAGAATATCTGAAATGTTAAACAGTTAAGCTTAGAAATCATTACAAATAAGTTATTGTGAGAGTCATTTCCCTAAACATCTACTACTGGGAGCAATTTTCAGAGTTGAAGCTTGAAAACACAAGAAAGAAAATGTCCTAGTATATAAGTAAACTTGCATTTTGCATTTTTAAGGTTGCAAGTATGAATAAGGACATGAGGGGAGTAACAGCACCCTCTTTGAGAAGAAGTTTCAATCGTCCTACTCATGTACTGGAATGTCCAAATGCTGTTTATCACCCAAAAAGATTATGTGCAAGTGTAATGAACCATGGAAGTTGTTAAACACACCATCAGTCACACCTGAGTCTTGCAAATGATAGAACATTGCAGGATTTCTTGCTCTCTGTCATGGGTAAGCTCTGCTCCTGCACTTGGCCTACGTCTTGCTCAGGCCTCAGTAGGCCTCAGTGTGATTGCTCCTCAAATAGGAGCAAGGGAGCCCCAGGCAGAGCTCATACCAGGACACAACCTGATAAGGAACCTGAGCTTGACTACAAATCAATCACTTTATCTAATAAACATGACAGGAAAAGCCTCATTCCTTTGTTATCTACAGAATGTGGTGAAGTCTGACACTGCCTCACTCCCTTGTTCAGGGTTAAGGGGGAGGAAGGGGGGGATTTTGCAACCTAATTCCTAATCTAAGTAGTGAAAGAACTGAATCCTGGAAAATTCCTGACCAAAAGACAATGGCCTCACAATCCTATAAATAAGGATCTCAAACAAGAACCCATAGAGCTCTCCAGGGAGCACAGTGGGCTACACCCTCAATCTCTCCCTGAGCTGGGATACCTCTCTGGGTACCCCTGAGGGGAAGCACATCATGGGGCTTACTCTTTGGGGAACAAGCTGGTCTGAAGACAGATGCTGATGAGGGAGTAGGGCTAGTAATTCCTTCTGAAGGGGGATTTTGGAAATGCATGACTGGATTCAGACCCCCAGGGCCCCGCAGTAAGTCTTGGGTGAACCTTGCCATTCATGAATCTCTACCTAAGTCACTGTTTCTATTGTAGCAAATTCCTTTAGATCATGGCGTTAATTGGCTGATACTTAGATACTGATTGAGTGCTGTTAAAATCATATAATCTAAACTTCATTTGTTATACAGGTATATAATAAATCTTTAATTGCTGCTACATTAGAATTGTGTAAAATCAAATTCTATGATGCTGGCCTAGTCTAGTTTGAAACAGAAAGAAAGGTCAATCTAATGAAGAATTAGGAGCTCATAAACTGTCCAGGATGACCTATGCATATTTATACTATTGCTCCTGATTCCAGAAAAGTGGAAAGAATGCTAGAGCTAACTGACCGTTCTAGTCAGGGGCTAATATTACAGTTGTGGGCTACAGCTATGGCAAAACTCTCCCCAGTTAAGTTTTTAAGACTTTGAAGTTACCAATGCAGTATTTAGTGTTCTCTGCCCAAATATTTCTACAGGTCTGCAGTTAGAGACATTACTTTTGACTACGGAGCTATCTGTATTTCCCTGCATTTAAATAAATCTTTTCACCAGTTCAGTACAAGAACATGGACAAAGAAAGTGTTTGTATAGTAATGACATGCTCCATTTCCCTCTCAACAGATTGAACTTGAGAGCCAGAGAACAGTGCTGTCGCTGATAGAAGCCCCTGCACGTTCAAGTTACAGTAACACAAAGAAAAGGAAAGCTGCTGGGAGCAGGCCAATGGAGCAGACCAAGAAATCAGTACCGTTAAACATATGGGAAAGAGTTAAGTGTACATATCAACTGGAAAGCTGTTGACTGAGGATATTCGTACACCACTACTGTTACATCCTTCTGTGTTTTAGCTGAAAAGCACATTTCTTCTAACAGCCTTAATCACAAAGGCTTTTCTTCCTTATGATCATACTAATAGATTTTAACCTAGACAATGCTATGACAGTGAGTAAACTATGCATTAATTCCTTTCCTCATTTCAGTCACTTACAAGGGTAGTTGTTTCTGTCTGATATTATCATTAATAACTACAGAAATTAAAATGTAACCATAATGTAAGCTTACGCATTTGCAGTGAACTTCTTCTGATGCTATACAGCTTAGAACTTAGCACCATGACACGTTTTCCATTTATATCAATAAAAAAACATTTATCTGCTTATTAATAGTAAAACTATTAGCTTAAAAATACTTCTGTAAGAGAAAGTGCCACCTCCATTAAGTGATGCTGAAGTGCAAGCAGCAATAAAATTACACTGTGTCAGCACCTTAGTAAAAATACCTTTTCACCCAGAAGCTGATAACAGAATGTGATAATGTCATGTCTGAATTAAAACAACAAGGATATTTATGCAGTGGTCTACCAAAGAGCACTCAGCATAAAGAACACACCTGTCAAATATATCTATTTGTTCTACATTCTCATTGCTTAAAAATACACATCTTACATGTCCATTTCATGAGACTGTTAAAAACGAAGACCCTTTGAGATCCGTACAGTGGCATTGGTTTAATACATTGCAACAATGGATTGATAGCAAATTGCTTTGTAGAACTGCACCAGAGAGCCTCAGGCATTTCCTAAGCAACTTTCTAATACTCTTTTATTATACTCCTTATTGATATATTCAAGAGTACTTGTTTGTATATGATTTCTTCAGATATTTATCTAAGGAAACCATGAAATCAGGCTGCAAAATAGCTCTTTCTCAAAAATGTATACTTCCAAATACAGCTCAGATTTGGTCTAACGCAGTCTCCAAGGCAAGGGCAATTAGGTACAGTTATTGCTAGAATCACTTTTACTTTCATATGGTCATTAAGCAGAAATTTGGGAATCCTCAACAAAGATAATTAACTAAGAATACAATAGTCCACATTTTCAAAACTCACAATTTCTACAAATCAAATTAAGGCTCTCTCATTAGCCAAGCATGTGTATGCACATAACTCATTTGCTTGCAGCTATTTGCATACATCAGGTACGCAGAGATATGGGTGGATACATGCCCTACAAGCAAAGAAATCTTTAGATTAAACGAACACATCTGTGTCTCAACCTATGTTGTTGCCCTGTGCATGAACTCCATGCAGCAAGGCACACAACTGGAGAATAAGGGAGGCACAAGAAAGTAGCCACAGGCAGTCACTGGAAGCAGGTGCCTGGGCAAGCACTTGGCAGTGAACGAGGATGACCAAATTCCCAGGCTATCCCACAGCTACGCTTCTTTGGCTGGGTGGTGGATTGATTTGCAGCACACATCACATGCACTCCCTGAGCAGTGGCGCATGTCTTCTAAAACCACACTACATGCAGTAGTGAAGGACTCCAAATGAAACAGGGGACAGGTAAAAGTGTATGATCCAACAGATCTGAAAGTGTAAAAACTCTTCCATAGGGCAAGAGATGAGCTGTGTTTCCCCTTTGGTAAACACATAAAAAACTCAAGATGTTTTGCAGAGGAAATAATTACCTCAGAAATTTGTTAGGTGCCTTGAAAAAGAAAACAAGCACAATAATGCATGTGATCAAGTTGGTATATTTAGGTTTCTTAAAAGCTTTAGATAAGGCTCTTCATGGCATCTCACTCTGCTATGGACTACTATTAGAAAAAGGATACCAGAGCACAGAGACTGTATCTCTTCAAGGGCTCAAAGCAGCAGAGCAGGACACAGAATGTCCTCTCTTAAATAATAACTGTTTGAAAGATAGGAAGCCAAATATACCTTTTATAGTCTAAAAATACCTCCTCTTGCCAATTTGATTTTATCCTAGAGATGATGATATTTCAGTGCTAAGCGATACCACTATCTTCCCTACACACGCACTGTGAATCTTAACATTCAAAACACACAGAGGTGTTTGATCAAACGGAATGACAGAAGCTTGCATTTCCATGAATACATCGATAACAACTGGCCTGTGTCCTCTCTGCAAACCGGGAGAGAACCTGTGCATATATCTGTGAATATTTCAGTTTCCCCCCCTAAGACTATACATCTTAGGGGGCGGAGAAATGATAATAAAAATAAAAGTTTACATTTTTAAGCTTCAACCTCCAAGCTTAACATCTTAAAAACTAGACAGCAAAGCACAGTTGTTCATAAATGGGGCTAGAGTTACCACTCTACCATTACATTGACTAGATGTAAAATTTCCCAATGACTCTGCTGCATTAAGGGATATTTTTGTGATGCACTCACTCTTGCTAAATGGGATACACTTTTTTCTTTGTTCTTCTGATGCTTCAGAGAACAAACCAAAACATAACACAACACCAAACCACGCTCCCTGGTATAGAAGCTTGGCATATTATTGGGAGAGAAAGAAGGGAAGAGAATGGGAAAGCACAGGAGTATAGAGACTCAAGTAAGATATCTGATTCTCTCTCTTTTGCCTTAAGCTATAAGGAAACCATTGCCTACATACTTAACCTACTTTCCAGATTTACTTTGTTTAGTACAGCCTATGAGGATTTTTAAGTAGTAGTTCATAAAGGGAAAATTATAAAATGAGTAAGTAACAAAAATGTCAGTGATGTGTACTTTGCTCCCTAATGTGAATACAAAATGACTGTGACTTGGTATATGTCTGGTCTCTCCAACTCGTATTCAAATGATGTGACAATGTTTTAAGCTTAAATTGCTACTGCTCATTTACAAATGAGTCCATCCTTTAGAAACAAGTTAGAAATCAGTCCCCAGGCTGTGTAGCATACAACTGCCTCTGCTACTGTTTGGAAAGGTGTCTGCATTTCCATTTGTCTTCACTTCCTCACAATCCCTTCCTGTTAATAGATATTTTACCAGCCTAAGCACATAAACTGGATCCTTACCAAAGCAATGAGAAAGAATATTTCTTCCTAATTTTGAGTTCATCCAACCTTTTTCCTCTCCTATCCATGCTTTCTAAGTGTATTTTTCCTTCTAGTATAATATATCCAACACTTGCTATGAATTGCATTACCCCGAACATAACCAAAATTTTGCCTGAGGGCTGCAATGGAAATTTCTCCAAGCCCTCAAGAGGGCTTTGATTCCCCAGGATAGAGCAAAAAGCACTTACCTTCTTTTTAACTTGGCCACATGGCCTGGGAATGCAGATATTTTCAGCATGTACTACTTTTCATTGACTGGGTTATACAGTTTTCTGGCTTACATTTAGTCTATACTGTTTTAGGCAAACATTGTTTCCAAAGCAAGCCTTCCTTGCATAAGTATCCCCATATGTTAAAAATGCCAAAATTTACTAAGTGAGGTGACAGGCAGTTTATATTCCAACTTCTTTCTTAAAATAACTGGGCATCTACTCTCCAATCCTGACAACTGTCAAACTTCTTAACAATTATATGTCTAATCAGCATACAAAAGAAATCAGATCTAATTATATTACGCCATTGCATGGATTGCTACAGCACCTTGGTTTGATCTTACAATTTGGTATCATGCTGCTTCTCTCTTTTGAATTTGGCCTCTCCGTTTTCTAGGTAACAAAGATCACACATTTCTGAAAGGAACAATGCGTAAAAGATTACACAGAAGAGGATTTGATTGTTGCTACTAGAGAACAGAACCTGCTTTGGGGCATGAAATTCTGAAATTCAGGCAAGGCTTACAAAACTTCTGCTTAACAAGTGAAGTTGAAAAAACAGGTTGGCAAGGGCCTGTTTATGAGTCAAATGCTCAGCGTTCCCAACTTTCATGGGAGTCCAAAGGAAATCAAATGCTAAACACTTCTGAAAATCAAACTTTTTGTTTGTTTGAAAACAAATAGATTCCCAAGTTTGCAAATAGTTTCCTTCCCCCCCCCCCCTCCCTCCCCCCTCCCCCCCCCCGCCTTTTTTTTTGGTGAAATAAAGTAACGAAGTATCAATTCACACCACTTTTTCCTGAGAGTACAGCAACACAGCCTGGTAGCAGTCTCCTGCAGCTGTTGTCCTCAACATTCGCCACAGCTTCAGGGAGTTCCATTAGACTGCAAGTCACTGTGAAAGTCACCGTCATTTTCTATGTCATATTTAAGCTGCTGCATTATGAGTTCTACATCAATAAAAGTCTTGCTGTGCTATGATGTGAGTCCAGTTCTGCCAGAAGTCTCCTATTCCTAAATGCAAAACATGAATGGCACCAGACAGGCTCTGCCATTACTTTAACAAAACTACAGACAAGTTGTTAAGCACAAAAGATCACTTTATTTCTCAAATCACACCTCTCTCATTCTTGAAAAGGTAGGCATTTCTAATCATCACTATTTTAAATATATTCTACTTTTTTTTTTTTTTTTTTTTCCTGTGAAGTTAAGTACCTTAAGGAAAAATCCCCAAAGAAATAAATACAAAGCACAAGAGTTTCACTTGACGGTTTGCTTTGAGCATTGTCTGGTCCTGCATTCACTTAGGAGAATTTGGCTGCTCTTTGAACCTCTTAAATAAGAAATCCAGAGCTAGCTTTACTTGCTCTCCAGAAGCCTCTGCTTATCAGCTGTCAATACAAACTGTTAATACAACACTGGAGCATGCACAGAATAGCTTATAGCAGTTTAATAATTCTACAACTTCTGTTAGAAATACATGTTGTTACTATGAAGGATATAACTGTGATGCATCTTCTTCTAGATGTACATAGAAAATTTCATGCTACAAAATGCTTGTTCGATGATGTGCATGTCTGCTGGTTAAAAGGAAATCAGTACGAACAAGGCTTACTGCCTTGCTGAGTGGATAACTTACAAAACCAGACAGTTCCCATAGTTATTGATTGGATCACTGCTGCACAATCTGCAACCAGCATTCTCCCTGAAACCTAATTAGCCCAAATGGTTGGCAATGCATATCCACTGCAGTATAAAATGTTACCAAGGTCAACAGAACATGCTGTGTGGGGGATTATTCTCATCTGATAAGCACAGTCCAACACAATTGTGAAGTTCTTGCTAACAGCCAGAAATAGAGGTCTGACACCACAATTTTTATGATGGTTGTCACAGTAAAAGATAGGTAAAAGTAGTCCAGTGCAGGCAATATCACTTTTCTTCAAAGAGCTGAGACCAGAAAGTCAAAGCACTTCCCATATCAGAAGCTGTGCTCCTTAAATGTTTTCTGTGAAAGAGTTCTGAGTATGAACCTGAATGGGTGTGCCTCTGAATTCATCCCAGTTAAGTGTCTTACTCCAGGGAGATTGTGCTCCTGAAATGCAATTGCTGCCAGGCAGGCTGATTTAGCTACATATACGTGCATTTAGAGAACATTCAAAGGCCATGACAAAGTATTCACTGTAGCTGAAAATCTGTTCACAGCAAGGTCTGAGGTAGTTTAGAACCACGTTATGGGAAATCGATGTTTAGGAAACATGAGAAAGAAGGAAAGGGATTTAATGCACAAAACTGTCAAGATACAATGATAATTGCAACAGAAAAGGGGAATGTAACCATAGGGTTTTACACTCCTGACTGCCACAAAAGAGGAGCACTGACAGAAATGAGTGGAAGAAGTTAATTAATAGCTGAAATTCTATTTAGCCTGGCTCCTAATATTTAATTTACAGTCTCTGAAGGAACAATATTAACAGTCACTCCAAAAAGAAAACCAGTGATAATAATGAAATTGAGCAAAGCAGAAAGGAAAGAAAATTTTACAATATATTGGACAAAGTTAATAGACATGGGCACTGAATTGTGAAGTAATGCTGTATTTCTCAAAATGAGCCCATGTACTCAGTGTGATGTTTGAATCCACAAGCAGCTGAAATACTTTCCCCACAGGTACTCTGAAAAGTTACAGATTCTTTCGAGGTTCACTTTTGACAATGCAGTTTATTGAGAAAACAACACTTATATACAACTAACACAGTGAACAATGAAAAACTAACAAATTGAACATATATGAACATCATTTGAAAGAGAAACACGTACAATTATATTTGACTTAAATTGGATAAGCCTGCACAAAGCCTGACCTACAACTTAAGTCAACAGAAAACCTTTTAATGATTTTTCTCTTAAGGGTAACAGACTGCAGATTATAGAAGTACAAGCTTGAAATGGGCTACTGTTTCCCATAGCCACAGCCAGCCAAATTTAAATTTTGCTCACTAGCACTTGACAGCCTAGCAGGAATCGACCTTAAAGTCTGATGTGAATGAACTGGGACTAGGATACTTTATACCACATAAGACAATAAAACAAACAAAACAAAATAAAAAAACTTAATATATCACATTTTGGAGGAAAGTTCCAGGGAACACTGCTGCAACAGCAAAACAATTCTAGGTAGGGAGAAAAAGAAAAGGAGTAACAAGCAGACTGCAGGAATTCTGCAGGAAAAAGTAAGAGCTGCGAGGTCAGGAAACAAACAGAAGTAGCTCAGACTACAGGAATTGGACCTTCATGTTGCTCTTCCCATAAAACCTACTAAAGCCTTGCTGCCTACATTCTCTTCCTCTGATCAGTACTCATATTCAGCTAAATAATAGATTCCTTACCAAAACTCACTAAACTAAAAAAAGGCCATGTCAAAACACATCTCTTCAAAGTCACTTCAACTTATGAAACAGATACATTGTCTGAGCTATATATGCACAAATGCATATGAGTAACTACATAGCAGTTTTCTCCCCCAATTTTCTCCTCCTTGCAACTCCAACCCTTGCTCTAAGTGATATATTTCTAACCTAATCATTTAAGACCCACAAGCCTTCTACTACTGCATAAAAACATTTACTCAAAATATTTACCTCTCAAAATGAGTATGTTACCTCATTCCTGAAACAGACCCAATTCATGCAACATCACTGCATGTGCTGCTAAAAACAGCTCAAACTCCCAGAATTATCCACATCGAATCCGGGACAGCAGAAGAAGCCCATTTCTGTGCTCCAGCAATGAACCCCTCTGAGACTGTTTCAAAACTGGTTTCTCAGTGTGAAACATTAAGAGACATTCTTGTGAAGAACTCTACAGTCTTTTAGCAGCTGAAAATAACAAAAAAAAAAAAAAAAAATCCCCCACCAGATAAATATGGAAGATGCCAAAAAACAATTCAGGGGATTGTCCGTGCTTCAAAAGCACAATCCAAAATCTTTCCTTAAAGACAGGACTTCTTCGTACCTGTTATTAAACACAATTGTTGGATTCTAGGCATTGACCATAATCCACCTAGCAATTATAGCTCAGTAGTAGAGAGACAACATATGTCTGATGCAGATGATACGAGGAAATATGAGGAAAATGAATGATTTCTGGAAGGCATGCAAGTTCCCTACTTCCTCTCCAGAAAGAAGCCACAAGCATTCACTCCAATTACATGGCACAGAGTTTTAGAGGTGCAAACCTTCTTCTCCACAATAATATAGCCTGGCTTACTAAGATGTTTCAGGTGTCACTTGATACTGTTTGGACAAACACCATTTGTTGTAAAACAGCATAGACAGTAGTGGTGATGCATCTGTTGGAGTCACTGAATAGTCACCCAGAAGGCCCCAAGAAAGCAGGTAACCTTCTTCTAACTGAGGGATGAGGATCTGCACAAAGAGAATGGATGCTAAACACAGAACAGATGAGTAACAGTTCCAGTGAGAAAAAGTACTTAAATTTCACCAACAGTGCAGCTCTCCTTCCTCTAAGAAAGCCCAGGGCCCACCTGAAGGGACAGGAGGAACTGGAGAGGCAGATTTGTACCTAGGCAGACTACCTCATCACTCATTCAGATATTTAGCTATAATAATGCAAATTCAATTCCCATAACAGCCAAGGGCATATTACTACCTAAGCACAGATCTGATTATTTCTTTATTTCCACCATTTGTATATATTACAGTAATTAAACACATAAGGTATTAAAAAACTGATACAAGTAGTTAATCTAGTTAATATTCAACAACAGATACTTGGAGTTTCCTCACATTAGACTACAGCTGTTTATTTGGGCTTGCTTTATCTAAGAAAAGTTGCAGGATGATTTTTTAAACTATTTTTCCAGTAATCATTTGCAAAATCAAACATAGGCCCAGATTCTGTCATGGACTATTGGTGTGCCTTCTACATTACCTCAGTCAACAAAAGCAATGAAAGCTTGTAAAGGGCCAAAAGAATGCACGTGTGTTTTGAGCAGTTAACTAAACTCACCTGGAGGCTTGCTCTGTTAAGACTGCAGGCCATAGCATGCAGGTAGCTAGGAGGAATGTGCCTGTGTTCTTGGGACTGCACCTCCCTGAGATGAGCATTTGATTTGCTCCATTTTATTTACACCCTGCTACAGCCAAATTGCCAACTCTTAACAACTGGGCAAAAACAGCTTTGGACCTGCTCACCCATACCTTGTTTAGACATTTGCACATTTTAAGCAACAATAGAAGAGATTCTGCATCCTGCCATACCACATGGGTAACATTTCACATTTTATTTTATTGTTTGTTTTGTTTAGGAGCTTTAGAACCTGTTCTAAATTCAAGCTAAGTGATTAACCACTAGGTCAATTCAACACATATATGAATATTTAGGTACTCCAATAAGACCTTGACCCAGGACTTCTATTACTTGTATCCTATACAAAGCTTCGTAGAGCTTCTATATGTAATTTAACCAGCACAACCGATGACAGTCAGTTCAGAGACAACTAAGGATTCTGACCTAAATACATCATTAATTAAGAGAAGGGGAAGGGAACCAGGCCTCAAGTGTCCTCTAGGATCTACAAGACATTGTTTTTAAAGCATAGTTTAGCCCTCTAGCAAGTGATCTGATGACATACAAACTTAAATATTTACTCTCAAACACATTAAGTATTACTGGCTCTGATATTTGCTGACTACTCCAGCCACAACAACAAAAATACCAATGCATTCATTTGCCCATTTGATGGTGCATTATTGACAGTTGTCAAAACACAAGCCAACAAAGACTTTCACAGAAGAAAACAACATATAGCTTTTGTGCTTTCTGTTAAAACACAGCTACATTCTCATTCCATATTAGGTGTCTCTGAGTGGGCGTCACTGTATAAGCAGAGCTAACATATAACAATCAGACAAAAATGGCATTAACTTTGCCTTCTAATCTTCACACTGATTCTAGATGTACAAAACATTGTTCAATAATGAGTAGATGTTACATGCATTTGGTTAGAAAACAAAGTGGAAAAACTATTGATATCATTGCCTTTCTTTTCTTTCACAGAAACTGACTCTTACCAAGTCAGATGGCAGACTGAAGACTCTCTAATTTGATGTTATGATTAGTAGAGATGAAGATGCATTAAGTTCATTTGATCTTTTCAGCAATGATGAGAAACACTGAGCTCCTTCATGAGTTATCATATTAAATAAGCAAAAGAGATTTGCACGGAAAAGGCATGAAATGGAGACGTAAAGGAAGGAAAGTGAAATGAAGAACAGATCCTTCCCTAAAAACACTGCTGATTCTTCCCTCTGTGCTCTCTTTTACATTAGTCTTGGATTACCTTCTCTCACTGTAATTCCTATTAATATACCATTAAATTTTGTTTAAGAGCTGCTTGACAATGGCTTGAAAACAGAGCTGTGCAATTTTTGCCCACTTCAGAAACTCATTTTCCCAGACAAATGAGTTTTACAAATACTGTATTTACTCTTGTTGAAGTTGATTTTGGGCCCTGGATTTCTGTGAATAAAAATATTTTAATTAATTTGAAATTGGCTAATTAAAGAGACTTTAGAAAGAGCTTTGTTGAGCTCCATGTGAGTTAGATCTAACTCTGAATTCAACCTATGGAAGAAAAACAAAGAAAAAGAAGCCTGGAGAATTTGAAGGTAACAATAACTATTGCTCAAGTAGTAAATAGAATTAACGGTTCAATGATGACAATATAGTTAGTTCTGTTACCTAGAAAATTAACAAGCGATCTATTTTATAGTTTCTGGCAAGAATATAATGAACACCCGGTCAGGTCTGCTCTACCTCTGTTGCAAACAAAATACAAGTTAAGCGATCACGCACTTCTGAATAATTATATTATTTCATGACCCTGCTAGATCCTGATGCTGTAAATGCCCTGATGTTAAGTCATGACAGCGCAACTTACTTCCACTGAAAGCAAAAAAAAATTAATAAATAAATTAAAAAAATCAGAAGAACATATAAGAGCTACATTTGATATTAAGAGTCAATAAATAGACAATAATTAGAAAGCATGAGAATACTCACACAAAAGCACAGATCAGTTCTGTGTGGTATCTTCCTTTGCCTCTAGTAATTATCTCTTGCTGCCACAATGTTTAAGGCAGGAAACTATACTAGGGAATAAAGATAGCAGGAGTGTTTGTAGGTGGATGATGTTAGAAGACCATGAAGAGTTCAGGTCCCATACACATTTCAGGGACATTTAGGTCCCTTACACATTTCAGGTTTCATTACATATTTGTTTCTTGGAATAAAAAGGTAAAGGATTCACTAGAAATTGTCAAGTTGTGGCAGGGCTTACCTTAAAGGCCTGAAAGCTCTGTGACACCTCAGACTCAGTCACAGGTTCTTAGAAAAAATTTAACAGACAAAAATAAAGATTGTAAGAAAGGCCAAATGTGACTGACAATACCTAATACTAAAATTTTTGATTTCTCCGTATGAAGGGACAATGCTAAACTGATTTTTGTTTTGAATTATTTTTGGGGGTGGGTAATGGAAGTTCTGTAGGAGCTGATTCTTTCTGTTTGGGGAATCTCTCCTATTTGGGGAATCTCATTCATATTCCTGGCAGAGAGCTAATGTCATGGGAATTACATAGACATTTCTCTTCAACAGTGAGTCATAGTACAAGATCAAAAAGGATTTGCAATAGCTTACGGTCTGTAAGGCTTATTAGTATCCTAAAAATTAATTGTGCACATCAAAGATTACAAACTGAAAATCCTGTTCTTTCGCTGAGCACCTAAACTCAGAACAGCTGGCACAAACCTTTCCACCCCCTTTTTTTCAAGCATTCCCTATAACAGTGACTATTAAAGGCTAACAGCTAGGAAGTTACGCCCTTTGCTTGCCCACAACTTGAGAAAAGCAAACTTGTTTGATCAAACTGCAAAGAAATACCACCACTGACAAGGAAGGACTTATCTACCAAAGACAAGACATGCTCCACGCATCTCAGTAGTTGCAGCATGGCTTACAACTAGAATAGAGGATTTTCTTATTTAACTTCTGAAATAATAAAAAAAAAAAAATCCAACTTTTTAGACTTACACAAAAGAATCGCATCCCCAGTAGCTAGTCTCAATTTTTTCATGCTCCAAAGGCTGTTAGGCCATAAGGTAATCACAACCAAGACTAGGTGCTGGCTCATGAGCAACAAATATCCTGCCTCACAGCTCGGGGCTGTACGAGGCAGCCATGGCACATATTACAAGTGATATATAACGCAGTGCACATGCATCTTCACTCACAGATATCACAAGTCAGAAACAGGCAGTGGCAAAGGAGGGGACTACACGCAAACGTCTGAACCCAAAAGTAATTTGGCAATGAAAAATAGTGTAATACTATTGATGAAGCCTAGCCAATTTTATTGGAAACAAGAAAGCAGAAGCATTTCTCCTTTGAAGTTTCTACTGATTCCTTGCTATTTTTTGTTATATTTCTTCCTGTTTTAAGCACAACCAGTCAGGAAATTCTTTAAAATTAAGTAGTGTGACAGATTAGCATACTATTTGCTGTATTGATATAACTCATTTTATCAGTATGGTTACGCAAAGGAAAACCATATTTATCCTGCACTAGCTTTCTTTTTCTCTGACAAGGTTATCTGTCACCAGAGGAGACTCCCAGTATGTAAAACTGGTTAGCTGACATTTCCAACATAACATGCATTGTGAGGAGTAACAACCTCCTAAATAATTTTGCCAATTACATCACTGTCGCAATACAAAAACACTTCATCACATACTGAAAGACCAACACAGAGCTCTTCCTAAAAGTCACGTGGATCTGGAGAGTGAGAGGCTGTGTTCTCATCAATGTGGAAACACTCAGAACAAGCAAAGTAGTACACAGTTTAATCCAGACACAGATCAATTCTCTGATGTAAAGTAATAGCCAGATCCTTTACAATACTGTATAAAGGCATTGTATTTTTTGAAGATTATGAGAACAGTTTATGTGAGGCCTTTAAATTTTTAGCTCCAGAGTGTAAAGCATTTTGTCTTGGATACAAATAAGTTTCTTAAAATTATTCTTTTAGTATTCAGAACAACTGCTTGTCAGTGACTAGATGCAGTTCCATTTTTCTAAGGCAAAAAAAAAAAGAAAAAAAAAAGATGATCTGTTGCAAGTTTTCTTAGAAACATAAGAAAATTTAAGTAATCATCTTCATGAGTGAAAAATAAGCTTTTCTCAAGATGGAAGTTTGATTTAGGGATTCTCTTTTTGAGTATAAGAAATGACAATTTTGTACTTCAAAAAGTTAACTAAGGTCAAGATTAACATAGCATCCATTAATTAGTTTGTTGATATCATGAAGGCTTTTCTTGTCATCCCACTGATGAATGAGGGAATTTGCATCTCAGCAGGTAAACATATTTGATACTTCCTTAATCTACTGCACAGCATTTGCTACAGCCAAAAATAAGAGAAAGTGGGATACAGAGTTAAAACAATTTAAAAAAGAGGTTACATGATAAAAAGAAATATGAATGAAGAATAACTTTAAAAAATAACATATATTCTATACTGATGTGTTTCTTAAACATTTTATTTGCTAATGGAAGCCTTCAGGGAATAAATATTTGTTTCATATGCCTTCTATTCTGCTCAAGTCATTTTAGATTTTCATTGTAATTCTGCTCTTTTTTTTTTTTTCCTTCTGTTCTCCTTGCCTTGGTTAGATTAGAGAGGTAGGTGTTAGTGGGGTACTTGATGAAGATTGAAGACCTATTTTCTCCCCCCTTGAAGACCAGCCTGATTTGAACAAATTGAGGAGAGTGAAGCAGTCTCTTCATGTCCTTGGGAAAAGCCTTTGCCATTTCAGCATTTCCAGCTTTCAGACATGGTCCCCTTTGTTCACAGAGAAAAAGAAAGAAAAGGTACCAGCACAAGAAAGTTCTGAATAATTTTATATAATGTCAATGGGGCTGCAAAAGCTCCCTTTTTCAACCTCCTTTATGGTTGGTGAGCATGTGAACGCGAGGTGGATCCAGGAGGGGAATGCAGGGAACTAGTGCTTGCAGCTCGAACAGGGCGAGAAACAAGCTGTTGTCCACCAGTTCCCACCTCTGTTGTTGCCACTTCCATACAACCCTCATCCTTGTGGGTACCGTTTTGTGCTGGGCACTCAAAATGCACACAGTGAAAAACCTGGAGAGAACAAAAGATGAAGATAAAGCAAAACAATTAAATGCTGTCAAAAGCACGATCAAAATAAGATGAAATTTACATGGAAGTACGCAGGCCAAATCAGTACTTAATCAAATTAGAATGTTTCAGCATGAGGTCAAAAACGTCTTTCCATGTGTCATAAATATTGCAGTGACATAATAAGAGTGGAGCAAGAGAAGGCCTTCAAATTATACAAACCTTTACTTATGGCACCAAAATGCAGAAAGATGGTTCTATGGCAGATAGAGATATTTGTAAATGACTTTTTCCTTTGCCAAGTAGCATAAATATCTACTACATGCTATGGGAAGACAACAACAATTAAATTAATTGTTTTAAACATATATTGTGATCTAATTACATCCTCCAAAGACTGAATGTTCATACACACAAGAAGTGAAATTTATATAATTACCAATATGATTCTGTTTTCAAGATTGCCTTCTATAATAGCAACGATAGTTCTACAGAGATATCCCAAAGTATGTAGAAATGTATTCAGACTGTCCAAGAAAGCTGTCGTTGTATCACATGAAATATGCCCTTTAAAACAGTGATCAGTTTCTGATCACTGTTTTAAGCAACCTGCACCACTGTACAGGTGATTGTTTCTTGAGTAAGAAAGTCATCTGTTAAGTATTTTTTTTTCAATATATTTTCTACTTTACTTTTACTTATACTTGTACTTGAATTGCTTGGGAAGATAAAAGGGAGGAACACAAACTGTTACAAAACTTACTTCCACATCATTTCTCACTGCTATGAATTGCACAGCTTTGCCACATAGTAATTCAAGTATTTTCTTATATTGCTTTTAAAATTTTCTGTTTTGTCATTTATTGTAGTTTTATAGCTAAACTTTGATGAACATTTAAAACTGAATTTAAAAATGGTCTTAAGTTAATTATGTAATTTTGTAACTTTTGAATGACATCTCCTTTCATTCATCTTTTAAGTAGTTCATATCTTTAAAGCTCTTCTCACAAACAAGGGTAATCTCTTATAATCCTAACTGCCCTTTCCCAGGCCCTTTCAAGTTAAAGTGGACAAAATCAAATACCATAAACAAAACACAGGTATACTACACATTCATAGAAGACTACAGACTATTGTATTTTCTAACCTTTCTTTAAAACAACTGAAAATCCTATTATGCTTTTTGACCATCCTTGCACAAGTGTGTATAGCACAGATATCTACAATGACATGCCTAATACCTGGGTCTTTTCTGAGGAGGTAGCTAGTTTTTAATTCAAATACTGACAGCATGAATGGAATGAATAAAATATATTCTCATTCACTGTTTTTTGTATCCCCATTATATTTTCTTGTGCCTCTCAGTGTACAAGTTCTTGTAGTTTTTTATAGAGATACATAACGATTCATGTTTATATTTCTGTATATACACAGATGCTAACATAAAGATGTACTGCTATGTCTTCATATATATATATATGAACAGATTACAAATATATCTGCACCCATACCCACACACACACACGTGCACAAAATGGCCTTTTCTCTGCATTTCTTCTGGTAAGCTTTTTCTGAAGCCAAACTAATTTCTAGAGTGGCATGAATTCTCTCCATCTGTTACAGTTCTTGAGAAGCCAATTTTTGTGTTCAGCTACACTTCTTGAAAAGTCCCTTTTATACCCATCACACTCCTATGCTTTTAAAAGTAACAGCTATTGTCATTTTTCCAGCCACACTTATCAGCATCAGGATTTGCAGAAGAGAACAATATCTCATCATTGCATTTCTTTAATGCATTGCATTTCTTGAAAGGAAGTACAGTCTAATGAATAGGATGGAGATCCACAAGTCAGAAGATTCCATAACTGCTGTATCTTACACCAATAATGTTTTTCATACAAAATTTTGCTTTACATAGTGATGCATGCTTTTTAAAATATATTACACTTACCACTGAAATTTAGCAGATACTAGCCTATAAAATCTGAAGTACCTCATTCTTAAATTATAGCTTTATTTTTTTTACCGTTTCTTTCATACTAAATTCTTAATGGTCATCTCAGCATCTGGCAAATTAACAGGCCTGTGAATTTGCAGCATCATTTTCAGTTACTCTGCCACTTTAACATATAGAGAGTTTAGCTTATGAAAGAAGCAGAAGATAGAGAAGTACAATTGAGCTCATCTACGTAATCTAATATTGAAATTATGTATATAAGACCAGTATTACTAAAACAAACAATCCTGTGTTTTTTACTTTAAAAAAGCTGAGATCACAGTTCAGCATCGTTCTCTAATGAATGTTATGTTATACTTCTCATGGATGTTTTAGGGAAGGTTTGACATATAAAGCAGGAAGGCCAAGTACACACACACTGGTGCAGTAATTTGGAAGACAAAGCTTTCGCGTTTGCAACTAGATGCTCTTTTCAGGTCAGTACTACTGAAGAGGAATAACAAGACAAAACTTATATAGTCAGTTAAAAGTATCAGGTGACCAGTTCTGACAGATAAACGAACATAAGGACTAAGGAAAAATAAATCTTTTATTTATTAAAGTAGGATGTGTGTAAGCTCAAAAAAAAACAGGTTACATTTTTATCACGTTCTAACATATGAAAAAAAACAGGTCAAGAAAATCTCTGTAGATTATGTCTTTCAACACATGAAAAATATGGTGGAGGAAAATACAAGTTTAAAAGATGGAAACATTCACAAAATGGAGAAATTTTACATTTTTGTTTGTTTTTGTAACTCCAAAAATCATACTGTGCTTCAAAGTTGAAAGGTATGCTGCAGCTGTGTGCTCATAGAACAAATAGGGTATATAAAAAAAATATAATAATATATGTATGTATATGCTAATAATCTTCCCCCAAGCTTTGGAAGGAATAAACTGTGTGAAAAATAAAATAAATTAGAATGGGGTACAATTTTTAAGGATAAAAGAGGGTAAGACTTAGAATGGCAACATGGGTTTATAGTTCCACTTAGCCTTTACATGAATAGCCATAAACTCAATTTGCATATACAGATTTCACTATAGTTATGCACTGCTCCTTACAAATAACTACACAAGATATTAAATTCCTTGTAACAAGAACCAATTTGTAATTAGAATTATGTTTAAAAGCCCATAAACCTGTTATTCTTCAGGGCTTAAAGCTACCTTTAAGAATTACAAGTTGGTGGTAATGTTTCTTACAGGCCAATTTGCTAAGTTTACACAATGTTCCTCATATTCTTTTTTTAATAAAGAGATGAGAAACTACAGAGATTGGCATGAGAGCAAATAGGACTGTCTATGCTGATCAGTAATGGAAAAGGCTTCTTCATGCATGCAGAACAACCCTGAAGGCAGTTTCTGATTACATATTTCTGAGAACTCACTGATGAAGATTGAACCACACACTACAGGAGATGGTGCTTAGAAAGAAAAATGTTATATTTGGTTCCATGTATTGGTCAGCTTCTTTCTAATTATCGGCTGAGAACTGATGTTGACATCTCGTATGTTGTCAATAGGAGATCTAAAATTGGACATAATGCTTTTTGACAATTCTGCCCATGCCTAAGAATTAGCCTTCCCTTATGCTAAATATGATCAGAAATACCAGAATGGTTAAGGTTAGATAGGACCTTTAGAGGTCATCATCTAGTCCCATCCTAACTTTTAATACTGCTGGAGCTGGCAACCCCTAATACCACTATCTACAGTTCATTGTAAAGGGTGAAAGTACAATGCTCTGAACTATGCATGTGGGCTGTAGACACGCATGCATAAAACACAGAAGCAGCTCTTGGTGCTTAATAATAAAAGACAGAAGCACAAGTAAACAGAAAGAAGATAATGTTGCACTGCGTTATTGTGAAACATTTTTTCTGTATAAAATTAATGGAAAAAATCTCTTCGGTCACTGTTAGTTAACTGATTTACTGGGTAAGATAATCAGTTATAAGAGAATCATGTAAATAAGGTTTTCTTGTGAAGAATGAGATTTTTCTTATGTTTTCTTCATTAAAAATATAAAAGTCATAAAACCAAGTAATCAGAGCCTATACAACTTTCTCTAGTGCAGTAAAATTCTCATTATTCATCAAAATAAGGAATAATTTAAATACTAATCAAACTTGACAGGAATGTTTGATGGCATTGTGCACAGGTCAAAACTAGAAACACTTTCCTCTACCTTGTGTGTAAAAAATAACCAAACAAATGTATTCTACACACTAGCAACAGCCCTTCAACTCTGTAGAGTATGGGAAGATGATAACAGTTCACTAATATTTAAATACAGAAAGCATTCATTCTTATTTTGCCAGATTGCCAGAGGGGAGGGGGAAAAAAAGCATGTACACTTTAGCGAGCATCATTAATTTCATTGCAAGATATGAAAAACTATATGGTTATACATTCATGAAGAATACAGGCTGTCTTAGAAGTTCCTTACCTCATTAGCTGTGTTGTGAGTTCCAACTATTCTGATAAAAGACGCAGGCTGTTTATCAAAAGTGATTGTTTGCCATGATCTACAAAAAATTCCAGAAAGACATACAAATATTAGACATGAACACAACAGCTTGAAGTAAAATATACAGGGGATCCATTCAAATGACAGTACAAAATAACTTAATAGGACAAACAGAAACACTTTTCATCACCTGAATTTCGAGTGCTACTTGTTCACGTTTATTTTCAAGTGCCTTGACTCTGCTTATGTGTATTTATACATACCTTATACTACTGTAATTTGTATGCAGGAATAACACATACTATTGCTGAAAGTTAAGAAAATGGTAACAGGAAAAAAAGAAAAAAAAAAAAACAACTTGAATGCAAAGTCTAAAATCCTTGACAGTACTACTGGCTGTGTAAGATAAACAAAAGATCAGATAAATAAAAGTAAATGCATCTGTTAAGTACTCATGAGAAATCATCAATCATCAGAGCTCAGTTAAAGAAAATTACAGCTCTAGGAAAAACAAACAAGCAAACCTCTCCATTCCATTCTGTAACATGTAGTGGAGGCAGAGGATCCAAGCTTCCCTTGTATGGGCCACGTTCTTCCAGGACACTAAGCATGACACAAAGCATTTTCCTCAGCTTGTGTTATGACAATTCACCATCCGGACACAGAGGCAGTGGGGAGACCAGACCACTCCTCCCAGAGCTAGAGTGTCACTTTTGGAGTGTAGGAACTACATCAGGAACACTATAATCTGCCTTCATTTGTACTCTTCTAATTTGGGTGAGATATGACACATCATATGGAGCCTCCTGAACAGCAGGCAAAGGACATCACTTCCCACCACAGCTTTGTGGCCACAGAACATACTAACAATGGAACAGAGAGAAGAATGGGACCTGGAGGCTTCAGTTTGATGCCAGTCTTCCATTGCATTAGATTAGTGCCTAAACATATTAGAATATAATACTGTTTTTTATTCATAAAACAGTCAAGCTAGATATAGAATTTAACTGTTTAGCAAAACTAGACTCTACCACGGAAGGTTTCGGTGACTAAATGTAGTTAAGTATAACTACATTAACTCACTGAAGAGGAAAAACATTGGATGAAATTTTCCTGAATGTGTCCTAAATACCTTCAGAAATACTCACAGAAGAAGTAAGGGACCAAAGCAAAACTGGAACAAAACACCACTCCCCATCAGTAGAGTGCACCAAAGCTTTGTAGTATTAACAGCTTTGCTGTCACGTACTAGAATTTTACCCTAGCAGAAAGCTATCATCATCTCTGACACAAACATAGCATTTCTGTGTCTAATTTAGTTGACTATTAGGTTTTCAATCCTGTCAGGTTATATTTGCTTAAAGAAGATTATGAGCCTGATTAAGACCTAATTTCATGTAGTTTACTGGTATTACTGCATGAAGTAATGGGTGTGATTACAGTTACTCATCGTAATAGAAGCACAAGGTCTGAATCAGGCCTCAGAGGTACAGCTGTTACCTATCTGCACTTCACAGTTTATTTATATCCCTTATGTGGCTATGTTCTCCTTATTTTAAAGCTCAGGCTGTTTCTTCAAGCTTTAAATTAAATATAAAGTGAGAATGGACTCCTCTTGACTGCCTCAAGATCTGAAAGGATGTCATGATTTAAACATTTTTTTCCCTAAACAGAAGAACAATTCTTCTCAAGTTTCCTTCTCTTATTTCTCTAGTATAGCCACTCAGTTAATCTTCATGGCCACATGTAAACTACATAGTCCCTTAGCTTTTAACCTTGAAATAGAGTCCCAAGATGAGTGGCTGTGACAATCAGACAATTACGACACTATTTCTCACAACAAAGTATTGCCACAGTTTATACAATGTATATGCTTTTACATTTACACATGGACTCTGCGAGAAAAGCAATGATGTAAAAATCAGAACTCCCAATTCAGTGGTTTGTAAAATATTCTTAAGATGTTCTAAACAAAAAGGGTTTAAAATCCCAAGGAAGTTTCTGAGAACAGTCTATGTCTTCCTAGCCTCTAAGACAGAGCTTGTGTTCTGTGACAAGAAAAAAAGGTTAATTAGGGACCACGAAATAAAATATAAATGGGAATGTATTTTTTATAGCAATTCTGAGTGCTGGTCAAAAAGCACTGCTAGAGTTCAGTGCAGATTTTCTCAGTATGGCAGTAAATGACATTCTGTCATATGAAGTGACACCAAAGACAACACATCCATTCAGTAATAGAGAAGAACACCATGAATAGCAAGAGGTTGAGAAAAAGGCCTCTGAAAATCCTTTGACAACATTCATCTCGATCAGCAACTGCAGGAACCTCCTAAGTTCTTCCACTTCCCAGGGCAAGTCCTTTCTTTTAGCTACACCGATTCAGATTATAAGTATTCTTTTAATAATACCAAAGCTTGATAAAAAATACTATAAATAAATAAAATTGAAAAAAAGAATGTGAGACTTGAAGGAGATAGGGTTTTCAATAAATTAAGTCCTAAGAATATTTAGTATTTTGGTGTGTGTCCATTTTATTCCCTTCCCATTGGAGAAAAAAAGACAAAATTATACACAGCTTGTAGAGGAGTTATTAAAATTCAAGAATATTGCCACTGGAGAATTAGTACTTGATGGGATAATGAGAACATCAGGTCTCTTAATTTATTTCCTTAGCAAAAAGGAAAAAGCAAAACAGAAAACAAGCCAAATGGATTTGGAAAAAGTCACTTTTGAAATAAGGAAGACAAACGTCCATCAGTAAAAATCTGCAACAATTTCATCTGTAACAGGATATTTGAGAACATCGATATATATGTATTTATAAAAAATACCTCTCCAGTACAAATATAATTATGCAGCAGAAAGATAATTTATGCAGTGTAACTATACCATATGGGAAGAGAGATTACTGACAACAAATTATCATGGCATATCTGCTTTCTTTGTATTTCTTTTTATTTTTTTGCTGATAAAATAAATTCACTAAGACTTCTATTGATGTATCAAACCATAACAATTGTTCAGTGGTGTTCCTCAATTAAACAAACGACATCTGAGGCAAGCTTTAAGTTTCCTTTAAATTTTCTTCTTTTGCTACAAGTTACCTCTTCTGGTACTCTTAAAATAATTTCAATTTCTCTGCAGAACTTTCATTTTGCAAAAGGTTTTGCAAAGGTGTAGTCAAGCCATGCATATTTGCTTATTTTATTCTTTCCTAACAAGAGCTAGTCCTTTTACTCTCATAATTCCTTTTGATGGTCTTTACAAAAATTTTCTCCAAATTCTATGCATATCTCTGATGTTGATGCATTTGTATGTCATTGTATAAAAGTAACAGTAGAATTAAAACATATCAAAAGCATCTTTTTTTTTGTCTGAGATTAGACACTTCTGCGTAGTAACTGTCTTTTCTTCACCTTTGCTTCCCTATACCCTTTCCAAGCATTTTCCCTATTCCCTTTCCAAGCAAACAAACCTTTCAAGCTAGTAGCAATGCTTCCATCGTTCTATACCTAGGACATGGCCATTACGAGGCTAACAGAACTTCTTTCTCCCATAAACAGCCATTATCATCTGTGAACTTTTTACATCTCTGTATTCCTTATTAGTGACCTGTTATAAAATTGACTTTCACAGAATCTTAGAACGGCTCAGGTTGGAAGGAACCTTCAAGATCATCAAGTTCCAAGCCCCTTGCCATGGGCAGGAATGCCACGCAGTAGATCTGGCTTTTCAGGGTTTAGCATTTTTTAATATTCAAGAAATGTAGGTTGTTTTTTTTCCTGCTTTTCAATACATCTTAGTGGTTGATTTAATTGGGATTTCCTGCTCAATCGTCAACAGTTGTAGCCCTTACTTTGGGATGGTCATCTTTAAGAGAAGACTAGGGACTATCAGCCTACTCAGATTTATACTAGGGTCCTCAAACTGAAATGCAGAGCACTACATGTTGTTTGGCCAGCAAAGGCCTCCTGATAACACAGTTCCATCTTCCAAAAGAAATTAGCCTTGTTACAGCCCTATAGTGTTTTATTTAACACTCTACATCTCACCTCAGCCATCCGACTTCTAACTCTCTTGTTCTGCATGACTCCCCTAAGGAGATGCAGTAATTGATGATTAGCATTCCAAAGCCATGCTTGCATCCTGTGAGCCTGTCATATTTAATTACATTTTAACTATATTCGTCTTCTATAATAGCCTGAACATAATTTAGATAATTATCTTTTGCTCTCTTATTCTCTGACTCTGCCCGTCTCACTTAGAGCTCCTTGCAATGAAAATCACTTTCTCTGCTCAAATGTATAAACAGACTCTTGGGCCAAGTGCTTTCATCTCTCCAACAGCAACAGCTGTCACTGAAAACTCAATGGCTCTGTGCATCCCACAACCTATTCACCATATTATTCACAGGAAGAAAAAAAAATCATTAGAAGCCCCTGCACTTTCATGTTTCTTCCTGTCTTTTTCTTTATTAGCCTATTGCAAGAAGAATGCAAAAAAAAAAAAAAAAAGTCCACATAAATTATAACAATAGCTTGCTATTGCTTAAGCTATCTATAGTTCTAAAATAGCAATTCACCTCTTAGATAATTTAATGGCTTTTCTCAGCATTTTAAATTCTTGCCTAGTTATCTCTATGAAAACGTGCAATCTTTCTAAAGATTTATTATACACAATGGGATATAAAGAGTGACCCATCCCCTTTACCTTTATTTCCTCCTCTTCGAAAAGGAACAAATTAGGAAAGAATTGAAAGCTTATCTCTTACAGAGGTTTTCTAACAAACCTCTGGCATTACAGAAATACTGCCACACTGTGGGATCACCAGAGCAGCTCTGATTATAGCTGACACCAGGCTCAGGCCAAAGACATAAGACCAAAGAGAAAGCTGTTATACAACATTCACGAAGATGTAATAACCATATCATATTCATATCATGGCTTGCTTTAGGCTAAACATGCGAGGTTCGTGTATGCATGCTGCAGCTTTGCATTTTCCAAAGTGACACACAAGCTCCGTTTTTTGTTCCTCCCTCCAAGAAGTGAAACAGTTGGGAAGCAAATGTGGAAATTAACCACACACCTTGAAAAATTCCAATTACCAGCAAGTAGCCTCCATCTTGTTTTCTAATGTTTGTCCACACGTGCCTCAGTTCATAAGTGAAGAAGCTCCTCCTAGTTATTTGGATGTGGACTTTTCAATTTATGACTATCATTTTTTTATTAATGAAATACAGCACTTGTTGTGATGAGCAAGGAGACGTTTATAAAAGCAGATGAAAGCAAAAGGAAAGAGCAGTTGTGTTGTCTTTCCATGCATCAGTCTGATGACTACTGATGAAAACAAGACAGCAAGCTAGTAACTAGTAGGTGAAGCTGCCAAATAAAACATTTTGCGCACACAGAAGCAAGCCAACTGAGACTCGAGAAGTACTGTTGTATGTTCTGCATGGTAAGTATTACACCTCCTGATTTATTAACAACTATTATATTAACCTCTGCTATGGAGTACCTAAGAAATAAAGACAGAAGCATGCACTAAAATTGCCCGTAACAGTTATTGTTACACAGATATTTTTTTCTTTATAAAATACCCCAAACAAAGATCTACAGCTACCTCATAAATTGCCTATAAAAAACATGTTTTCCATTATAACAGTACTAAAAAACAAAGTGAAATAAAACTACCTCTCTGTTAAAGCTGTAATTTAACATATTAATTCAGAGGGTCAAATCCATAAAGCATAGAAGTCAGTCAAAGTTGGTATCTGGCACAGCCAACCCTTTTTCATCCTGCTTCCCAAGCCCCACCGAAGGGAAATGAGGACTATGAGAAAGCCTGTGAGGACTCAGAGGTCATCTACATTTTAGTTTTTAAGAAAAATTAAGCACAGTTCTACCCCTTATCTTCTTCAACTAAAACCTTAGAGCAAAAGCTGAGTTTCCATCTATCCTGCTGTCATCATGACAGCACACTCACAAAAGGCAGCTTTGAATACCCGGTATTTCTAAGGATGCAAGGAAGGTGGAAGCTTGAAGTAACAGCTTGCTTTCTGCAGCTCTCTTAGAAACAAACTCACCTAATAATGCATCTTGATTATATTTGGTATCTCTTCAATGGACTATAACATACTTTATCCAGTGTCTACTAAGGGGAAAAAAACACAAAGGACTTGCAATACTAACAGAAGAGATAATAAAATAAAAATAATTCTGTTGCAGTGTTTGTTACTTAACTGTGCTATATACTGACAAGAAAGTATGTAATGCCACCCACCCCCTTTGGGAATACTCCCCAAAGTTTTATTCTAAATGTTTCCCATATTGAATAGACACAATTTAGAAACAATCTGAACAAAACTTGAGGTTACTTTTGTAGTTATGATTGGTCCCTCCACTGCTATGGCAAATCCAAACAAAATATCTATATAAAGCTGTATACCTCACAGCCGTAAGAACACTTCACTAAACTGCGATAAACCTGTTATTGTACATGATTTATTCTAGAAACTAAACGTGGAGATTTATTGTTGAAAACAAATGTGGGCTTGATAAAGCAGACTTATTAAAAATTCTGACATAAATTAGATTTACTGAAGTCTATACTTAATTTCTGACTTCTTTAAAAGCCATCTAATATAAAAGACTCCTTACAGAATCTCTGCTTTCACAGCTTCAGGGCTTACATTTTTGCTGTTTTAGAAACAATATTACATTAAAACCCACTAAAATATAGTCAAATTAAGCAACAGTAAAGCTAAATGTAGCAACTATTTGTCAAATATATCCACATGCCAATATAGGCATCAAGTAGCATTTTTATATTGCATAAGTTGTGTATTCATATAATATAGGTTGCTCAGATATTCTACAAATTTTAATGGGTTGTTTTTCTGTACTTCAAGAAATACACTTTATATTTCAAAATCCTACAAAAAAATGATTAGCAATTTGCTGCTAACCATCTGGCAAAACACAATGAGCTAAATTTTTATGCGGTGTCAGGAACTGTGTGTGTGGTATCTACACCTCCACCCTTGGTGAATGGCAGTGGCTGCATACAGAGGTTGTAGACTTGAGTATCTTGACCTAGGAATTCTTCTTATTTGCATACTTTTCTGTACACTATAGAGCATGCAAGCAGAAGACACACATGCACAATCCTAGAAGTTGAATTGGTTTTGTTGTGTTTCCTCATTACCGATATTTATTGCTCTTGATGTCCATTTAGATAGCAAAGATGAAGCACCATCCAACATATTAACATATCCAGTAATACAACGAGGTGGCTGTTTGTAACTTTGAGGGCTTCTTGCCCCTGTAATCCTATGACAGTCTGTAAGCTATTTTTATTATATAACTTCTCGTACAAATGGAATAGTTGATTAACAGCAAATACATAAAAAATATTTTGAGAGATATGAGGCAGAATCATGCTCCCTATTAATCAGTTCCTTTGTAGCAAGTGGTGTAACGCTATTCATCGCTCTTCTCTCTTACATTCCCTTGGGCACGATTTCATGGACCACTCGTAAAAACTTCACATTTACAGCAACCACCCTTCTATTACTGTCGATAACATCTAATTGACATGTCAAACATCCAAGGAATGCAGTAAATTGAGCCGCAGCCTCTAAGAAGAATGAAACAGTGGAAAAAGTAAATCAGCATGTGCCTCCTCATAACAGCAATACAAACGGACCGAGGTTTACTAATGGAAGGGAGGAAAACTGTAGCTCTTTATCCTACCACGCTGAATTATCTATTAACCTCAAGGTCAGAAAACAAAGCCTGCTGACTTCAGGCTCAAACTTGCGTGGGTTGCCTAGAAAAAACTGTAACCGGCATCCAGGACTGCAGTCATTTTAGACATGAGACTAAAGTGAATTAAGACAAAAATAGCAAGCACAACTTCTGTTTCTGTTATCATGTTATAGAACAGAAACAATGCAGCTGCCCTCCCTTGTGATTCTGATAAAACTACACTTAGTATTTCATTCCAAACTCTGTACCTTAACGCTAAATATACAGAGACAAAGTAGAAGAAGTTGGGTAAGATTAATAAGCATCATTTTAAAAACTGAGGAAACAGACTTATGACAAATGAGCATGAAATAAAGTCAGGCAAAAATTGTTTAAGGAGCAAACAAGGTGACAGAAAAAAGGCAGAATGACTTTATAAATATATGGTTGAAGTGTGTTAAAATCCATTAAGCAAGAAAAATTGCTTTATGGGGATAGAAACAAAATAATGGGATGAAATTAGGTAACACGATGTTCAGTACTAGCATCAAGAAAAAAAAATTACTGTGGGAAATCAGTAGGAAAAGCAAAGAGCAGAATGGAAGCACTGTCTCTTAAAGTACAGGAAACAAACTGATGAAGTATTGCTGTAAAAAACACACCGTATGCCATATAGTACAGAAATCCCCAAAGGATGGGCCTAAAGACATTATAATTCTTCCTTTTTGTGATTCATGGATATAATCTGCCCAGGTACAAATACTACTGTGAATAAATCAATGGATTAATTCTGTATATATCTTTACACAAAATATTTGTAATGCTAACAACTATTCTTGTTTTGGCCAGCAGAAGAAGACATGTACTTTTCAAAGTTTTAGTGACATTAGATCCTGAATACCAACAATCTAATTAGTGCAAATCTTTAGAAAGAAAGCAGAATGCCACATTTAGCATAAGATGCATTAACATCTGACTGACCTGACTATACAAGATGTCAGCAGTTGCTGTATTTAAGGATTGTGCCTGCAAGAAAGGGAAACTGAAGACAGAATAGTAACAGCATCTAGTTCATGAACATTTGGGCATCTCCTATTCATTGGGTTGTCAGATGCAACAATCAACTTCAAAGTAAACAAACAGAAATGCAAAACAACAGTGAAAGGTTGTTTTGAAAAGGTATCCCTTTTCAATCTCAAGAAGATAAATGAGCCAGTTTCATAGGGGATCTATTATCTGGATTACTTCTGTAGTGGTATTTATTTATAAAGGTACTGAGAGTGTATGTGTGTGTGGGCATGCGCATGCCTGCAGGTATGTGTGTGCTCTGACTCACTGAGTGCAATCTGATGTACTGCCACAGGATCCTTCTGTAAAATAGAAGTGGTAATCAGCATCCTTGAGTTCTGACACAAAAGCTGTGAATTTGTGCTGATTGGAGGAAAAAACAAACAAACAAACAAAACTTTGCTTAACAGAATGCAAGAGAGGAGTAGTATTCTTCTTCTATTAAGAAAAATTGGATTTTTGTTACGTTGAACAGAGTTGGCAATAGCTGGAGAAGAGCTGTTAAGACAACAGGCTTTTCCTGAATTGTCATAGGTCAAGAGGCTTTATGTCATAGGTTAAAGTGGGGCCCAGGTGCTTTATTGAGGGGAAATATTTAAGTCAATTTTCAGAGCCCATGCGAGCAAGCAACCACAGAAACAGGAGAGCAGGAATTTAAAATATCTGAGAGGGGCACAACACACTGAGGTAAAGCTCAACCACAGTGTAAAAGCAAAAAGAGGAATAAACCTACTAAGATCAAGTTTTCTTACCCTATAAAATAGCTTTTCCATGGCAAACAGCAGAATGTCAAATAGGTGAGACTGACCATCAACAAACTGTACTGCTTGTTTCAATACAGAGTAACAGCCTAGATTCTGACTACAGTTTTTAATTTCATTTTAGAAGACAAAATTAATGTTTACTTATAATTTCATCCCGGTAAATGACACAGTGATAATTTCCTGTTATCTTCACATTTAGTCTGCAACTAGTAAATAGTGTCATACAGTGAAAAAATATGCAATGTGTAACTCCCCATCTTACTGATATTCTTTAATATTAAAAAGTGACCACAGTGCAATCAGGAAAAATATATCCACGTATTCATGCTGTTACTCTCAAGGAATACATTCATTTCTTGTACTTCTATGCTATACAGAATGTTTGCAGACCAGATACATTGCTTCAGAAAAGGGCTGCTCGGATCTCCATCTTAGTGTCTCAAAATCTTGCATTCATCAACATAAGCAAATATTTCTTTCAATTTAATTCTCTGCATTTCAGATTTTTATTTTTTTTTTTCTGTGCCCTTAGGCTTTCCAAAAGCATAGAGGTTTCATATTTCACTATTAAAAACAGTGCTTGTATCATTTGATTTACTTTTTCAGCCTGGCAGAAATGACAGATTAAGTCAAGAAGAAAAGGCGCAAAGGGGAGAGGACAAAGTTTTGTGATTACATCTCAGGAGTATGAATACATAGACCGGGTCTCAGAGCTTCAGTATCCAGGAGCATTCCCTACCTATAAAACACAAATCATCCTTGCGAACTTAGTATTGGTTCTGCCAATCCTGATTCATTAACACTGGTAATTAGATGTTTTGGTGGCAGATACTGAAAACAGGCATGGTACCACATTCAAGTAAACGCAGAATAGAAGGAAAGTTGAGAGTAAAGATGTTCCAAAATGGAAGGGGAGGAGCACTTTCCCTCCCGCTGTAGAGTGGGATAAGGGCTCTTAACTTGGAGCACAAGAAGAGGGGAGGTCAAACTCCCTCTGCTTCCAAGCAGGAACTTGAAGCCAACTCTCCAATTGCCCAGGACAACAACCCACCCACTACACAGAGTGTGCTCCAGAATATGCATGCCAAATAGCTGAACATTCACTGAACTATTCACTGAGCTAAAAGGAAATATGAAGAAAAACATCATCTTCCTTTTCTAGTGGGTTAGGTAGGTTGGAAGGAGGAAATTAAATTAGTACCTTAAGGGAAAAAAAATATATATTTTTAAAGGCACGGGGAAAGTGATGTCAGTAGTGGTAAGAACCTTCACTTCCTCTGAAAAAAAGCTTTCCCTTGCTCATATTGGTTTAATCTAGCACTTCTCTGCATAGAGAAGTTAATTTTCTGAAGGTGACAATATTCACACTGTTTAAAATCTAAGTACTAACTCTGCAACATCTATTCACCAAATATGATAAATATACAGAAACAGCCCCCCCCAAATATTCTGCCTATGAAGGAATGCTGTATCTCTGGCATTAAAGGAAAAATAAAATGGACTGAGAAAGACATTGACATGAAGCATATTTGAATTTACCCAATGCACATGAAAAATGAAACAAAAAGCCTGTGAGGTGGTTGATGTCTCAGAATGACAGATTTACCATAAAATGCCAAAGTGCATGTAATGAAAAGTGTACAGTAATGAAAAGGTGAAAGTGTAAAGTAAATTAATATAATCTTTAAAGAAAGAGGTAGAACTACAATCAAAAGTCCTACTGAAAAGCCCTAGAAACTGCTAGCCCTAGAAACTGCTTGTTCAAACAAAAACTCAAACTGGTGTGCAACAGTCTTTCAACTATTGCTCAGTAGTGAGTTTGAAAAGCTGCTGTGTCAGAATAGAAGGTGAAATTGCATTACCCAACCCATGACTTTGCATTGGTAAATTCTAATTTAAACGTCATCAATTTCTGTACATTTGAGAAATCATCTGGAACTTTATGTTGGATTAAAACTCACAGGCATCAAAAACAGGAGGCAAGGAATGTACAGGAAGGCCATGCTTCAGATAAATGACAGCGCAACAGCTTGTGATGAAAGCACCATGGCATGAAAGCATCATGACCATTTAGATGGCAGCACAAAAATCAGCAACTCTGCCACCAGCTGGCCTTGCTCAAATTCAATAGGGATGAGTAGTCGCAAAGACGAACATATAAATGAAAGGATGGTTAGTGCAGAATATGCAAGAATGAGAACAGCAGCCAGAAACCAGACAGATCTAATCTCATCCACATTCATAACACAGCAAACAAATCCCTAAGTGGCTAAACCAAAGACACTATGCTTTATAAACAGGAGCCCAAAAATTTGAGAATCAGGAAAAGGAAAGAAAAGGAGAGAAAGAGCATATCTGATTATGAGGAAAAAAAATGGGGTTCATAAAACAATTAAGACAGTCTCCCTCTCCCTTCTCTTAGGGACGCACTTGCTTTTTTAAGTGCTTTCACCCTTCAAAGCAGAATGAAAATATGCTTACTGAAAAACCCTGCTATATCCAGCCCTTGCAGTAAAGCAACGGTTAACTGTAAAGAGTGAGAACTAGCTTATATTAAAATGTAATCTCTTACAGTAAGAATAACTTAAAAGTTTAATGTTTTATCACAAAACCATTAGAAAGCTATCTGGCAAGAATCAAAAAGGAAAAGACATTAGGAAGTTTAACTTCTACTGAAATTTCAGTGTAGTAAATAATAATTATTGCTATTTGATACAAATGAATAAAAATAAATAATTTGATTTCTATTTTAAATGTGAGACTATCTGGGAGATTATACAATAGATATTTTACATAAACTTAAACATTTTATTTGAAAAAACATTCAATAAAAAAGTGCTTACACATGCATTTTAAACTCAATTTCTTACTATGAAAATTAAACTTCTTTTTATTTATCAAAGAGAAGTAGAAAACTAGTGCTTACTGCAAAGCATGATCAACAGAATATCATACTCATAAGTAGATTAAGCACTCATGGAGGAGTAAGGCCTATTCCTTTCTTCAGGATTTATCAGACTGTTTGAAATATTAAAAAACAAAACAAAACAGTTAAAGTGAAAAGTAATTCAGCAACATATGAATCAGGTTGCCCATTTCTAGTGAACACTAGAGGTTTGGAAAACTCCATGGGATTTCACTGTTGTAGGCTAAGGGTTTAAAGTCTTCTCTGTGCTTAGTCTAACCCAGAAAAGAGCAAGAGTAATTTAGCTCGGTCAGCACAGCTCGGCTCTCCATAGAGTTTCCTTTTATAAAGCTTTTTGTGTACATCAGTGACACACTTTGGGATAATAATTATTTCAAGTTTCCTTCTTCTCCCCTCATCAAAATGTATTTTTTCTAGATTATATATTATGAAATATTAAAACATACAATTATTTATATCAGTAGCTCGACAGTTTTCAGAGGTCTCCAAAGACACACTCAAGGCTTTGATTGCATGGGAGAAAAACACCTAATAGAACTATCAGTATTATTGGTTATCGCTTGTTTTCTCTGAGGCGGAACTGAGCTGACATCCAAATTCATGTCAGTGTTACCATGATGTTTTCTGCACCATCCTCACATTAACATCCTGAGAACATGGCAGTGACATGGCAAAGCAGAGCAAAGCAAAAAAGAGCTATACAAGAAGCTTCAATGCCTATGGTGCATGCAGAGCTGCAGCATGGTATAGCATTCAATGACATGCACTGCAGTCTGCAACTCCTTATTGCTCTTTTCAAGACTTGTTCAAAAAATCCAAGCATATTTGTGGCTGAAAAGCAACAAGGAACAGAAAATAACAGTGGAAAAAAAAAGCATAAGACATTAGCAATTTGAAAACCTTGTGATCCTGAATCACTGTTAAGAAATAACTTAAAAGAAACCAGGCCTTTCTTAATCAAACTAGACTCAGCTAAAATAAAAGCCAGCAAATTAAATACTAGATGCAGAATCTTCACGCTTCCAAGAGCCTCCTAATGTTCTGAAATAGTATACAACTCTGGTTTGTGGCTGTGAAATCTTTGTGCTTAATAAGGCAGGTATGTGAAGCTGCAGCTTCTTTCTTCTTTTGCTTTATGAGAATCTTTCAAAATGCGAGCATATAAACACAAGGTAAAATACGTACTTCAGTGCCTCAATCGTTCAGGGCTTTTAAGCTCAATAATTACACAAAATGACCCTTTATATCTGTCTGACTTGCTTCAGTAGGCATTACTAGCAGCATAATGAACAGATTAATGAGAACCCTCAGTTTATTTTTCTGAAGTGAGAATTGAAATTGAGCTTAACAATGTAGCAATTTCCCAGACATCTTGCTTAACTATGTTTCATCTTTGTATTGTATGAATGTGGCTGCACCAAGATCTGGACTTAGAGAAGACATTCAGATTTCACAGAGTTGCTGTGAAATTAAACTTCATGTAAAATAGAATGAACTGTGGTCAAAATACACTCTGTTTGACATGAGCTACAAGAACATTTCTGCTGTGAAATTAACTCCACATACAATAAGATGAGCTGTGCTTTAAACACACTGCTTGACGTAACAGGTATAAGAACAACTCTTTTTATCCTGTTCCACTCTGCCACTTGGGAGCTCAGGCATGAAACAGAACTAAGGACTAGGCAAAAATTAGACAAAAATTTTATTTTCTCTTTCTTGGTATGGCAGGATAATAAATACATGCGAGACAAATGGGAAGCCACAGAAGAAACAATGTGAGCATATGGACAGTTGGAAAGGCAAAACAGCTAAGAAGTGTTTAAGATATTTTATTATAAGAGAAGATGGTCGGATGAAAGTGGTTAAGGAGAAAGCAATGGAGGAAAGTGGGTATGAGTGAACTGCAGATGAGATCACAGAGGGGGACAAGAGGAAAAAACTTCTATGTTTGTGGTAAAGTATGAGGAGCTACATGTATGAGTACATCACTTTAAATCAAAAGAAATATCCATACTATGATAGAGTTTACTATGATTTCACATATATACACAGGGGGAAAAAAAAAGAGTTTGTCACTAATATTTTGCAAACTGGAACTATTTTCTACCTTTAATTCCTTAAACAAAATGAAAAACACTTGTTGTGCATTAAAAAAGCTGTTTAGAACAGTTAAATGCAATAATTGTTTTTAGCCTTGGATCTCTCTAGAGTGTTCTTTACCTGCAACTTGATATCAAAGGAAATAAGCAGGGTCCGAAAACTCAAAAAGCACACAGGACATCATAGAATGAAAATTTGAAACACTGAACAATAGCAATAAACCTCAAGGCTGAAAATTATTCTTGAAAAATTAACAGGAGCAGTTAAAGAAAAATAAATTTTGTTAATGAAACTTGCATCCACATCCCAAAGGACTTTTCACAAGAAACTTCTAATTACATCCAGGCAAACTATAAAAAAAATTGAGAGGAAACTGAGCTCGGAATTTAGGAATTGAAATACCTATTACATAATAAGATAATAAGATAATAAGCAATGGAAATAAGAAATTATGTTTGGAAGTTATTAAACATCTATCATAACAGCAGTATACTTTGCATAATTAACATGAGTCCAGCAGAAAAACAAGTTGATATAATGCAATATAGAATCACAGAATATCCTGAGTTGGAAGGGATCCACAAGGATCATCAAGTCCAACTCCTGGCTCCACTCAGGACCACCCAAAAATTCTGAGTATGTTATCTGAGAGCACTGTCCAAGTGCTTCTTGAACTCCTGCAGTCTTGTTGCCATGACCACTGCCCTGGGGAGCTTGTCCCAGTGTCTGACCACCCTCTGGGTGCAGACCCTTTCCCTAACCCCCAGCCTGACCCTCCCCTGTCCCAGCTCCATGCCGTTCCCTCGGGTCCTGTTGCTGTCCCCAGAGAGCAGAGCTCAGCGCCTGCCCCTCCGCTCCCCTCGTGAGGGAGCTGCAGGCTGCCATGAGGCCTCCCCTCAGCCTGCTCTGCTCGGGGCTGGACAAACCAAGGGACCTCAGACTCTCCTTAACATCTTCCCCTCCAGACCCCTCATCCTTGTAGCCCTCCTTTGCATGTTCTCTAATGGTTTTATGCCATTCTTAGATTGTGGTGCCCCAAACTGCACACAGTGAGCCTGCACCAGCGTAAAGCAGGACAACTACTTCCCTTGACCAGCTGGCAATGCTCTGCTCAATGTACCCCAGGACATGGTTGGCCCTGTTGGCTTCCAGGACATGCTGCTGATTCATACTCAGCTTGCTGTCTACTAAAACCTCCACATCCCTTTCCACGAGGCTGTTCTCCAGCCTCTTATCTCCCATTTATATTTATCCAGGGTCTCTGGTGCAGAATCAGGCACTTGCTCTTGTTAAACTTCATGCAATTGGTGATTGCCCAGCCCTTTAATTTGTCAAGATCTCTCTGCAAGGCCTCCTGGGTAGCCTCAAGGGAGTCAACAGCCCCTCCCAATTTAGTGTCATCCACAAACCTAGTATAGCTCCAAGTCCTTCAACCAAGTCATTTATGAAAATATTAAAGAGAACAGGACCTGAAACAAGTCCAGCAGAACCCCACTAGTGTTATAAACCTTTTGAAAATGAAACCATGCCCTTCACCAGGAAAATGATGAATCTGTCCCTAGACAGCCATATAGACAGTTGATATCAATTGCCCTAGAACTGCTCATAAATAAACAATATTTATTGTTTCCCAAATTCTGTCAGAGTATTCAATTCCTTTTTTTTTTTTTTTTTTTCCTACAGGGAAACTGCACATTATACATCTGCTATCATGGATTACATCCATTTCACAGTAACTATACAAGAGAACTTTAAAAACGATACTCTGTTGATAACCTTCATGATAGCCTGTTTCATATTTGTCTTTATGGGACTTATTTTATCAAAATAGTCATTAACTCTGAGGTCTGACTCCTACTGGCCTTTGGTATCTTGTTTTTCATTTGACTTTCATCCCTTTTGTCAGCAAATTTTTTTAACAAGTGCACGACTATTATTCAATACTAACGTGCTCAAGCCAACTTATCATAAATGCTTAAAAAAATAGAACAAAACATGGCTGTTTTTTCATTACTGTCATACTGTGTAGAGAAAAACAGTTTATTATGGAAAAGAAAAAAAATGCCTACATAGGGCATTTTAAAATTGGCAATTAGACGACAACCAGTATGCATTAATTGGCTATCACTTAGGGGAGGTAAGGAAGCTTTCCCTGTGAAGATAACAGACATCCAGTTTGTCTTCAGCCTTTTTAAAAGGCTGTGAGAGATGAGGAGGTTAGGAGTAGTCTGTCAGGTTCTGTCTTTGAGCACTGAATTATTAATTTACACAAAATACTACACTGAAAATATCATTAGAACAACCCAAAGCAGCATACTGAGAGTTTAAAGGGAAACTTCATACTTCAGTAGACTGCCAAAATCAATATGTGCTATTTAAGCAGAATTTGATTTAATTTTCTTTCTCATTGTTTTGTTTGCCACTTAAAAATCATCAGAGAAGTCTGTTGAGGTTTGTGTTTGCTGCCTTTATGGGTCACTCTATCCCGCATGCCAGAGATGCAGCAAAATGATGTGGTGACCTCACAGATCACTTTGCAAGGCAGCACACTAATGACTTCAGCAAAGGAATATAACTCCACTGAAAGAGTATGCAGACAGAAAGCCAGGCAGTGAAGAGCAAAGCAAACAGCTCTTATCCACATGTCTTTGAAGACAGAAAAAGAGAATAGAGAATATTACTAGCAAAGTAAATTTTCTCATTGCAAGTATTCTATCTCTTTGAATATAGGCCCCTGTGAAATTCTCTTGAGCTCTAACTCCATCCAATTTCATTTGCTACTGCTGCATACTCTGCACAGAAAAACAAGCGAGTTACTTTTCTAGAGTCTACTGCAGGATATTTACCAGACCTAATGCCAGGAAGTGTAAGCCCAGGATTTCAAGACGTCATCAACCACCTAGAATTCACTCACATATCTAAAATTTTTAAAAGAAACAGAGATAACCTGCGGTATACTTTTTCAAAGAATTCATATTTCAGCCTCACACAAATACACATATAATAATATTAAATAACAGATTCTCAGTTGACAGTTGCTCTGAGAGGTACCTGTAGTCAAACAGGCAATCATAATCCCAAGGACATACCTACATTTATTTATTTTTTAAACAAAGATATGCATAAAACTAAGTGATTAGAGTCCATATTTTGAGTGCTAGGATGCCTAGCATTCACTAAAAAAAATCAGCATTCAGATGAGACAAAAAATAGTTGCAAACTCCAAAGGAGAGAGAGAGGGCTGTTGCATTCATAATAATAGTGAAGACTGAAGAGACAAGGGTGTAGTTGCTTCTGTCCTATTATGCTGTAGTGTGGTTATGGCAAGTTGCTAAATGTGAGAATCCTTAACTGGTTCCTTAAACCCTAGGATGAGTCAGGCACAGCGCACAAACTGATTCTTGCTTGTCCTTTGGGAGTGCTTGAATTGCTTGACTAAAAGGCATTCTGAGTCAAATTTCTCTCTTTTGGAACTGAGATGTTTGCATAATATACCAATGTATTCATGGTAAGGGGAAGGACAGAGACAGAATGAACTGTTAACTGTAAATGAAAAGTTAAAAGCCCTGTGGGAGGTGAGATGCCTGTACTCTGCACAAAAGTCCACAAAATACTTCATACAAGAACTCAATCTAGAACACATTTGATAAAGTGGCTTAAGTAAGAAACTAAAATCGAAGTACTAGAGAAAAAAAATCTCTTGCATCTAACAGGAGTGTTTTAACCATTACCCTATAATGGTAAAACAGACAAATTGCACCATTTCTGCCTTAATGCAGCATCTGTTATCTTGGTTAAAATCCAGCTCTTCGTCTCCTCTGTAAAGCTAAAATAACTTGTTTGTTTTTCTTGTAGAAAGAAATCCACATATTCCAATTATTATTATTTTTTAAGTACAGAAACTGAAAAATTGAAAGTGGTTCAATTTTCTCGTGTTTATTAAAATGTCTCCTTCACCAAACTGAAACCTTGCCCTACAAGTATAAAGTGAGGGGCTTCATTCAGTGCATGAGTCACTGAATGATGATGTCTCTTCCACTCTACACTCAACCATTGTTGAACACCATAAAATGTTAGCTTTTTTTGGTCATAGTACCACCATTTTTCAATAAAATGGAAGTGGTCCATCTCTAACTGTAAGGAATTATGATCCTCTGTTCTTTACAAAAAAAAAAAGTCCTAATTTTTGTAGCCTTTGCCAATTCTGTAGTACTATTTGTAAAGCTTTTTATTTTATGTATATGAATATGTAATGTATAAATTTATAAACATTTTATGTATATGTATCTATGTACATATACATGTACTATTTAGATGTAGCAATCTGCTATTACAATCAAAGTAATTTTTGAGCTGAAGTCACTTCAGCATTTTTGAAAATCTAATGTATTTAAATAGTTTTCTTTGGTGAGGTGGCTGTAAAGATGTGATTTGCTGACCATAAAGTGCAAAAGATTTAAATTTAATAACAAAATGCTCTCAAATGCCAATAAATCGCTTGAAAATTGAGGGATAGGGCTGGGGTGCATTCCACAAATCTTTTAACTTATCGCGTTTACAGGTTATATAGTATTTAAATGTAGTTGCAGAGGATAAAAAGTTTTAAAAGGAAACATTTTTCAAATGAAAAAGATACATGAAAGATTTTTCAAATTGATCCTTTTTCTTTACAATTTTCTACTCTTTGCTAAATTGAATTGTTCTGGAGTTCACTGAGCTTTTGTAATTTTAAGTTTTAGGACAAGGGCATTATTTGTTGAGAACAGGTAGAGACAGTGTTACAACACTATAAATCAGTAGACTTTAAATTTAAGACTGTCATTTTGGAAGCTGGATGCATGTCTGTTAGAGCAAGAAATTAGGGAAAGTACAATTCTCTTAATTCACATGAAAACAGTTCCTGCAGCTACTGCTTTGAGAACTGCCAGAGCACTTATGTTTTGAGTCAATAACTTGAAGTGTGTATCATGAGGCAACAGCTACCTGCAGTTCAGGAATGCACCTATATTTGTCCAAGGTTAAGGGTTTCAAAAACCCCTGGTTTGAACATTATGAACAGATACTTGAACTGAGCAATCAACTGACAATTCCAGCTGCACTGTGCATACTTAACAAAATGTTCCTTTTGGCTGGTCTAGGCTATTAGTATCAAAATGTACAAATATGAAGCGCAAAACATTTTTACTCCCACTGCTGGGACAAACAAAAAAAGAAAAAAATTTTTTTTTTCCATCGCACTGTGATATCTTTGAAAATGATTACATATTCTTCACACTTTCTCCAGAACTGAACGCAGAACCCAGGATTTCTGCTCATCAATACCCTGTCTTTTACATACAGTGAAAGAATGTGTCAAGTTCTCCTTCACCCGCATGTCTAGCCTGCACTGTAAATGCATCTTTGAATTGGATACATTAAGAGATAGAACAAAAACTTTAGGAAATGTGCATCAGCGGTGTTGCTAGAAAAGGACTGAATAACTCAACAACTTGGCACTAATACAGGATGGGTGGCAGCTGTCGCTACACAGCTGATGACTTCAGTTTTGTCCCACAAAAGAAAGAATGTCTTATCGAAAACTGACTGGGGAGAAAGAAGGAGAGAAATAAGATTTTTATAAGTCTGAGCTTCCCTGGGGATCAGACAGGAGATTATATCCTATCAACATTCACTGATTGCTGGGCATACCTAGCTTCTGTATATGTAACATGTATAAATTTGCAGCCTATCTTTTCAGTCCCAGTTGGAATTAGAACTATCAAATTGTTTAAGTTTGCTATCAACACTGAATTATTCTTCCACATTAGAACAACAGGTTTTATCAGCAGACTCAATAATTACAGGAAAGCTGATAGAGAGTAAATATGTGGAGAGTGTTCATACCTGAATTCTTCTGAGTGAAGCGTAAAATAAAAATGAAACTTTTTCTTCCCTTTTCTCTTTTTATGAAGCATTTTTTTCCTCTCCCTATGCAAGGGGCGTGTTCAAAAGCAGAGTACGTGTCCTACGTGCACTGACCACATGGTCATCACTGAGAGAAGGCCAGGCTAGGTAACTGAGTTCAGTGGGTGATCTGTGATGGTTTTGTCCCAACCCTCACTTCCTCCATCCCTTTCAACTCTCTGTATCATGCTTCTATGTGTTTTGGTAGGGGTGGAATACATTTGGTAAAGAAAATCCTTTACCAAGCTATCTTCTTTCCCCTACCACGTTTCTCAACAAGGGGTGATTTAACCATAAAATTGAACTTTAGACAAACGTGGTTTAACTCCCAGGGCTCACAAAACCAAATGTATGGAAGCCGGGCTGTTTCTGAGAATGAATGAAACTGGAAAACATAGTACTTATCTGGCTCTTCACAACTTGATCCTGGTTTGAAAGTCTAAATATTTAGCCAGATGAGAACCTACAACTTCCTGAAGTTGTACTTATACTAGTCTAGAATTTGTGATCTATAGGTTATGCAATGATCATTCTTTTCACAATCAAAAAGTCATCTATTTAAATACCAAACAAAAGGAAAATAAAAAGTTTTCAAGTTCCAGCTTTGTGCAAATAAGAGGAAAAAAGTTAAACTCACTTGCAGGAAATTTTTGTGCGATCAGCCACCATAGTCCATTGCTGCTGATTTGTTGAGACCTCAATATAGTAGCTGTAACTCCGATCATCACAGTCCCAAAGTAGCAACCTAAGTAAAGAAATGGTTGAGTGATAAGTAAAATAAACATAAAGCCAAGTTGCTTAAGTTTTCTAATCCTGTATGTCCACCTCTTAAATCCTTTCTAAAATTACCTGTTTATTCTGGAAGGTGCCTCCAACATTCAGGAAGATCCTTACTGTTTCTGTCATCTCAAACTTGAGAATCTCTATTCTCATTATCCTAAGGCCAGTAACTGACTTACAATAACCACATTACTAACATTATTCATGACATTCATCCCATTACATTTAATGTATTTGAAAGTCAATAAATGAGCTAGTCTATTTGGCATACAGCATTGCCTGCTTTAAACCTGCATCAAAGATGTTTTGAAAGGACAATTTAAAAGGGGAAAGATAAAGAGATTCTAGTGACTGAAAAGATTATACTGTATTCTTAACTTTTTGATAAAAACAGCAATTTTAAAAAAGAAAAGGCAAGTAAGAGAATTGGAATTCTCAGCACTGGTTCATCATAATATTAGGGAGAAGTAGGGAGAATGCACTGAATTTTTGAACAAATTGGAAAAGTACAAACAAAAGAAGAAAAAAAATAGAGGTCTCAAGGATTCATTCCATACACATCCTCAAAAATACTTGTATCTTCAGGAAGTGTGCTAAATAGTATAGCAAACAGTCTTCAAGTTCCATCCTTCTCTCATAGAGAGGAAGATCTAAAGCATCAGGGATGTGATTTTGCCTGAGTATATAATTCTCAAAAAACACAACTGGCAAATGTTGTATCTTTTCTACTCCTTCCCTTTATATGGGGATTATCTCCCTCTTGTAACAGATGTTTGAAATGCCAAACCTTTATTTTATTTTTTTGCTCCCCTAAATGAAGCATCCACAAATGACAAGAGGGTATTTACACACCCTAAAGGGGCAACTGACTGGACAAAACAATGGCAGACACTGCTGCAATCTCTTCTTTAGAAGCACTTAAACATTCACATTTTAATTATTATATGAACTTTTGCCTACATTTTACGTAAGTCCCTTAGCTGGCTTCATTCCATTGGTTAGCAGGGTACAACTTAGACCAAATAATTACCGTTTTCATACAAACTCAATGGCAAGCATGATATTAAAAACAAAATTTCAAAAATATTTTCTATTTTAGTTAGGTGGCAAAATCAGTTTCTAAAATAATGTTTTCTCTTCAACCTACACAAATTTTTCAGATTGCAGTATTCTAAAGTGAACTATCCACATTATGCCTGCTACAGAAAATTAAATTTTGCTGATTATGTTGTTAAAACTCATATTCTCTGAACTCTTACTCGATACACATATGGAAAATAAATACCATAATACTGCAATGTACTGTACAACTGACAGTCAGTTGTTGTCACCTCTTGATCCTCAGGTTCTCATCTTCAAAGCTAGCTAACACTTGCTAGGGTTGCTAAAATCCAACAGTTTGCTACAGAAGTCAATGAACAGGACTTCATGTCTACAGTGAATTTGTAGACAAATGAAAAAAGAGAAGCTAACCATCCAAAACAGCTACAACTGCACGGATGACCTTAATCATAGTAATTACAGGAACACACAACTAGAAAACTGTGAAAGCTGGGTGATACACCTAATCTGAGTTCGTTCTTCAGCTGTGAGGAAGAGCTACTGCAGATCCACACTTTTCAAAGTGCAATAGATAAGGATACAATAATGCAAATAGCTGAGACATTTGAAAAGAAAAGGAAATTGTGCCACACTACAGTCTTTCCCAGGCAGAGAGCTTCAAGCTGTCTCTATTTAATCATCTTACAGAAGAGTGTTCAAGTTTTATATTACGAATTCCCTTCTTCTAGTTGAGAAAATCTTCCTTGCTTTGCTGCTTCTTCTACTGGGAGAAATGTAACTGCAAACAATATTGCTCACTTTTAACATTGAAAAACAAGACTGCTAGAGGGGGAAAACAACCTCGCCATGTGCTGAACATATAATCCTTTCTCTTATAGAGAAATACTGTCCAAAGCAGAAGCTGGACTGTCTTCGGAATTAGTTAATTAAGGACATGTGTTTGTATCTTTGTCCTAAAAATAAAAAATAAAAAAAATAAAAAAAATTGCTATTATCTTCTGTTCAAAGCAATCTGGTTTAGCTCTATTTCCCAGTTTGGAATTCCAGCATTTGAAGTGGAATTGGGTCTACAGGTCAAGCAGATTTAAAATAAACTCCCTAGATGCTCTCAACTAAATCCAGCACATTAATATTATGGAAAATAATAAGCTATCAAAAAATAGCTTTAGAAAGCTAAAATAAAACACTTAAAAGAAGCCTTTTAGTACATATGAATACTGTCTATTTGCAAATTAAAAATTCAGAGCTGACATAGTAAAAAAAAATAAAAGTAGTTGCCTACAGCATCATACAAGACTTGGTTTAAAAGCAACAACAAAAACCTAACCCCTCTGTTTCATGAGATCTTCCCCATTCTGTTTTTCTACAGCTTGAGGGTGTTCAAATACTGAAGAGACTGAATGAAACACATTTCTAGGTAAAAAAAAAAAAAAAAAAAAAAAAAAAAAAAAAGTTTATGGATTAAAATCCTGGATTTGGTAAATAAAAATAACAATAGAACCTGACTTAATACCCATGTTTAGACTAAGCCTTCCAAATAATAAGAAGAGGGAAGAGCAAAAACATATGTAAACTTGTTTTCTTTTTAAAAAAGTTGTTAAAATGTAGCTAATTATGGTTTTTAATAGGATCCTTTTCATCATGGGGGCTCGGTCCTGTTTCTTTGAACCAGGTTTTCAAAGCTATGATCAAGAGTTTGAATATCATAAGCACACTAGTGACTGTAATTACAATTAACAATGCAGTAATTAAAACACAACTGGCTTGGCTTTAGAGCAAAAGGCTAACAGGACATATGTATTATATGCATTCCTTTTAAGGACACATTTAATTGCTCTCTGCCAAAACAACCTAGCCCAAGTTAAATAGCTTGAAAAAGCATATGGCTTGGGATTATTACAAAACAAACAATGAGTCAATTAAAGTTAGAAGAATCTTTCCCAAAGCGATTTAGGATGAACGTTAAAAGTAGATTTTTCTTGCTTTGGGATTCATGAAAGACAGAAAAATTCATACCTTACTTCATTATCTTTCGTAAGAGAGAAAACGGAAGGAGACTTGCCACAGAACCTATTTCAAATTTATTCTGCATGAAACGCCTTTCTGGATAAGTAGCAAAAAACTTTCAGATGATTTCATGAATATTCACCAGTGCACACTGGGCATAAGGACCACTTTTTATGCCAGTGCCAGGTACAATAATTTTTCAAACACATTCCAAGCAAACTACCAGGCTAAACTTTTGTAGAAAAACTCTGTCATGCTATGATGGGTATTAAATTACTGGAAAGAGAATATTTAAGTGAAAAAGTCAAAACTATACTCATTGGAAATGCATCTGTTTAAAACAAAATTGTCCATGTTCCTAAGACCTTCGATATTAGAATAAAAAGCTAAATTAGCTCTTGTTTGTAAATCTAGCTCTCAAAATGGAGAAAGAAAAGCTGAACAAGCTTTATCCATCAGTCCTGCAAGATCATGAGATTTAAATATATTTCTGATATGCCATTTCTTTGGGTATCTGAAGTGTAAGCCTGTTAATCATTTAACATAATACTGTTATTTACATAACATGCTGAAAACTCCTCATTTTAAAAAATAAGAGCTTTTCAAATAGAAATAAAATTTCATGTTAGAGGTGTGCGAAATTGACTATATTGTCTGTTACATCAAAAGTGGCTGCAGTACTTTCTCAGCAGCATTTCCCTAAATGCCATATGTTTCCCTGTGATTGATAGTTCTGCACTTCCACAAACATTCTTGCTGTCTCTGCTTGCGTTTTATGTCAGAATTCTGAAAAAAATTGTCACTGTTTAGTTCAGACTGCTATATAACTATATAAACTAAAGCTGTTAGCAGAATACCAAACAGTAATAGTTGTGAACCTTACAGGATGATACCTAGTTCTTGAATACTATAAAGTCAGTAACACATAGAGTATAACTATTTTGTAATACTATGTTCAGAAACTATATGCATGCTTATAGGAAGTTATAGAAAGCCAAAAGGCTGTAGGAAATTAAAGCGTGAGGTAACTACATTTGTTGAAAGATGGGGAAAAAAGAAAGAAATCCCACAGAATTAGTATTTTTATAAAATTTTCATTGCATTTTGTCTCTGGTTGCCTATAATCCCCATTCAGTTTCTGTAGTTACATATAGTTCAGTAATTACCTTGCAGAAAGTTAATCTTTTTTCTTTAGGATCCTGCAAAGGAGTCAAAATCGTGCATATTTCCTATATGCTTATATGATCTTATATGATGCTTTATTCTAAGTCATGATTTCATTCTCAGTTCAGGCAAGAATAGAAAATAAAAAGAATGAAAAACTTCATAAGCAGAAGTGTTATGGAAAATTAGAAAGTGTAAGAGACGTATAGGATGATGGCATAAGCAAACAGAAAACACATTAAAGCTGTCTGATATAATTTGTTAATTTAAGAATTATTCTGAATATGAAAAACACAAGTGTTGAGCCCAACGTATCCATGTTAATAATGAAGTCTTCAAAGAGATTAAACAGGGATTAGTGACTAGTCTGCTTTTTACAGAGATGCAAAATATTTGTGTTTACTTCAGCTTGGAAATCACTACAGTACTGAAGAATTCTGTCTCCCTCTGTCACGTATTGCTAAAGCAAGTCCCATTCTTACAGGACTTTTCTTTCTTTTTGGAAATTTGCAGAAAAAATAAACCTATAAGGTTATCAGCCAAAGATTGCAGTATAATAGTATTAGATTGCAGGATAATAGCATTATTTGTCTATTCAAGATAAATGCAGAGAGAGTTAGAGCTACTGGGATATGACAGTCTTTTCAATATTAAGGTATTAGCCATTTAAGAGTTAAATAAAAGGCACTTACATCATGTTTATAATGCTATCTTTCTGTGTCCGGTTAAATATAACATTTTTTTCTGTCATTGATAAGGACTTTTTCAGAGAGGAAAAAGTTTTTATGTTTTTTTTTTTTTTTTTTCCCTCTGTTCAGACATGCAACAATGTGGAAAAATAGCCAGTGAAGTAATGTACATGTATTTTCTCTGTCTACTGACTGATCCAAGTATCCTATAAGCTCTTGCAAGTAGAAGCGATAAACTTCTCAATTCATGTTTTATCTAAATTTTCATATGTTTTCACTAAAGACCTTATATAGTTAGAACTATTTTTAAATCATTTTCAGGTCTTTTCTAGTAGTATCTATTATTGAGCACTGGCTATTATTAACATTGTTTCAGAATTTCTGAGTAAAATTTGATGTGGAAGCCAAGAGCTCCAAATTTATACAAAAATATCTGAAAAAGTATTTGGTAATAACAAGGTTTCAATATGGTCTCCCATAGCATCCCCATATCCTAGTTGGGATGTTACAGTTTAAATGGGTAGACTACAAAATGGGTGAAAACTGGCTAGATTGTTTAGTTGAATGTATAGAGGTTAACAGTTTGTCATTCTCCTGGAGGCTTGTTGCAAGAGTTCCTCCAGAGTCCATTCTGGGAAAGGGATTATTCTCCCTTTTATTCTTATATTCTCATTATTACTTGGCACTCATTAGGTCCCAACTGGTATATTATATCCAGTTTTGGACCCCAGTACAACACTGATAAATCTAAGTGCCACAGAGGACCACCAAGATGCTCTGGAGGTTGGAGCACACAAACTGCAAAGAGGCTGAGGAAATTGGCTTGTACCTAGCAGCACTTTTCAATACCTGAGAGCATGTTATCAAAAAGGCTGAGCCAGGCTCTTCACCAAGGTGCAAAAGGGAAAAATAAAGACAACAGCCATAAATTAAAACAAGAAGTTCCAGGTGGCCTAGAAGCATGAGAAAACAGGAACCACATGAAAAGGAAAAACTGTATACTGTGTGAGGATAATTAAATATTGGAACAAGCTACTCAGAAAAGTTTTGGATTCTCTTTCCTTGAAGGTTTTCAAGACATGACTGCATAGTCTTCAGTAGAATGGTCTTATGCCATAGACAACCCTGCTTTGATTAAGAGTCTGGACAAGATCACATCCTCAAGTCCCTTCCAACCTGAATGGTTCAAAGATTCTAAGCAAACTGATAAGATTTTGCAGAAAACATGCAGCCAAGATATACTCCAGAACCATTTAGCTCTATATGCATTTCTAATTCATATTCAAGTACCAATAGTTTGTTTGTTGTTTTTTTTTTTTTTCCATAATCAGAATGTAGTTAGCATGGGAACACATTCTGACTTTGAGCCTCTCTTCAGTGGAATTCTGATTTCTATAGACTGAAAGTATATACTACCCCTCTTTTTACAAAGAAAAAGAAAAAAGAAAAAAAGAAAAAAGAAAAAAAAAGAAAAAAAAGAAAAAAGAAAAAAGAAAAAAAAAAGAAAAAAGAAAGAGCTCATTTAATCTCTCTGACACAAATATATTCAACGGCACATTCATGCCTCTAAACTTAAAAGATGTGTACTTTAATTTCTAATAATTAATTTAGAATCCAAACCCAGAGTTCTAATGACTCAGTTTCTTGGGGCAGAGCAACTCATGCCATTCTGCAGTGACTAGCCTACAGAAAATGCTCCTGGAGATGTTTTTTTCCTAGGTGGATGAATGAGATCAAGGGAGTTTTCAAGTGAGCACACGGCAAACAGGCAATGAACACAGTTCAATCAGTTGGGGAAGATCTGTTTAAAAAAAAAAAAAAAACTACCACTTTCATTAAGATGAAATGTTAAGACTTTGCTTTGATCTGTGCTTATATGTAATTTGATCTTTGTACCACCCATAGATTTCCTAGTGCTAAACACAGATCATTGTCACTGTCTTCCACATTGCAGAGTAAAGGACATGTTCTAGACCCCTGCTAAAGCTGCAGCCACTGCATAGTGAAACCTTCCTTCCCCACTCAAAGGGGCATCTTTCCCTTGTCTGCCCATGTTCTCACATAGGCATGGAGGTAAGTCAAAACACTTATTCTTCTAGGCAGAACGTGAAAAGGAAAAGATGATGCAGTGCTAGCATTTCTGACTATAGGCAATGTGCAGGTCATCTCCTCTGTCAGATCCCTTAGATGATGATGATGATGATTATTATTATTGTTATTTTTAAGGAAAGGTGTTCATCTTGCTTGTACTATACATGCATGAAAAAACGTCAAAGAAAGATGAGATTCTGATCCCATATCTGTACAATGCAATACAACATAAATCATTAAGTGCCTATTAGTTTTAAAATATGCAATAATAATGTTTATTTTGTAATTTGCTTTACACGCTTGCCAATTATACAATTATTATTTCCTGGCAACCAAAAATCTAGTTCACCTAAAACATTATTTAATAATAAACCTTATTAAAAAAAATCCTCCTGCTCAAGAAGAATAAATGCTAGCATAGTATTTAATATAGGAAAGTCAATTTCTTACACTAACTTGAAGAGATGGTATGATTCATCAGTTGAGAGCAGAAAATTTTAAGACAGAGACAGAGGGACAATGAAGTGAAAACAAGACGTTTAGTTAATATATTCTTATCTTACTCCCTCACATAGGCAAGCCTTTGCTACTACTAAAAATTTAAGCTCAAAGTGGCATGAAAATGATGTAATTACATTTTCAATTACCTCTTTTAAGAAATTCGAGTACTGTGTCTTCCTGGTTTTCTACTTGAGATGCAATACTTAATTGAATAATAAAAACACCAAACTCAAAAGCGTAAAATATTCACTGTGGAAAGCTGCCAACTATACTTCTCATTCAATTTGTTTCACATAGTGAGAACAATGCTGGACTCCTGTTATGCATAGCTTCTGTAGCTGCTAAACAGACAAATTAGTACTTTTGTTATGGACAGAGATTTATCTGGAAGTCTAATTTTAAACTTGACTTCGAAGTTTTATAATCATCGCAGCAATGCCAGAGGCTGAAACAAAAACACAGCCACAGCTTTGGAAGAAGGGAACAATTTATTTCCTTCAATTTTCATGATTTAGGGATATGGGAATCCTGTACTATTTTTTTTTCTCCCCAAACTCACTTTAAAAAAGCTACTTTTTAGAAATGCAAGCGTAGAGTGAATTGATAGAGAAGAGGATCCAAGAAAACTAACCACACAGTCTCAGGCATTTCCTGATACCTCCCTACCAATACTCTCCTTCAGCTTGAACAGTTTCAGACTTCCTTTTTTCTTTGTTGGAGAACAAAATTTGGCAATTTACAAAACCGACTTCAAATCTCACTTACTAATGGATTAATACAGAAGCAACTCTAATAGGCAGATGGCACAGAAATAGATTCTAGCAATACGTGCCTATGTATAGGGCCTCTGCTGCTAGCCAGGACCTAACCTGAAGTTTCCACATTCACTCACTGGCATGGTAACTTCAGAAACCTTTCTCTTTTTAAACTGTCATGGAGAATACAAATTCAGTTCCCAACAATACAGTCTGAATTTACAGAGAATAGAGAGACATCAAGACAAGGTTCTGAATGTCTGATTTTGTGAAACAACATCATTTACAGTCAGAATCTGAAGTTGGCAAGAATATTTTCTTCACCTGTGAACAGTCCTGCTCTCCAATCTATATCCAAAGCACAAAAGAAAGGAAAACTGAAAAAGATTGAGTGTAAGAAGGTTCTGCACTAGTCAACAGCCTAATCTTGTCATATATATATGTAACGCACACACACACTAACATATTCACTGGGGAAATGGCTCAATGAATTTCAATACAGATCTAAATACCTTCATTAATCCAACACTGTAAAGCAGTATTCAAGTTCTCTGCCTTTATTATACACTCTACATTCAAGTTCATACTAATAGTGTATAGTGAAAAGGAAACCTAGATGACTTTGAGATGATGGCTTTCTTTAATAAATGTTTCTATTTTCACAATGAGATGCATATGAGGAACTGCACCTACTGTGATCACAAGTTAAGCTGCAATTGAATTTCTGTTCTAATATAAATATACATCTTTAATCTTACAATTTGACTATTACTATTATTATGCTTCTGAAATGCAATATTTTCTGGAATTGCACTGCTGTATCTTGACATACAATTCATACATTTAATTTTTAACATGCCTATTATACTGAAATAAAAAAGCCGAAGGACAATTAATAAATTGGTCCTCTAATTACCATCCTTTCCAAGTGTCCTATATTTTATAGAAAATAACTGTACTCAGCAAAAGTCTCATTGTTGCCCTTAGTTTGGAGAAAAATAAACCCTCTTACCGTATTGATCCAATCATGTAGGGCTGTGCTAGCTGTACTACAATAGCTCCACTCCCAAGCTGATGGCATGTGTACCCAGAATCCCAATCATAGTTTTTTGTGTCTCCATTCAACAAGGCATTGCGACTTCGACTTACACCCTCAATCACACTGGCACAATCTGCAATTGTTGCAACATTTTCAGCAGGAACTGCAAATTAAAACACAAAGAAGACAGACACAGTAATACAGTCAGAATACAGTTCAGATAATAATGGTCTTTATTTCTGGCAAAGAACTGAAAAAAAAAAAAGGATGAAAGTATGATCAACACAAGGAAACATAACTCTTATTTAATATAAATTACAAAGCTCTGTTTTACAAGTACTTCAACACTTATTTTTTGAATTGCATATTATTTTCCTCTGTTAGCATTTAACCAACCATGGAACCTTCTGTCTGCAATTCAGAGAGACTCACAAGCTTTTTGAATGTCACCCTTCAAGAAGATGATTGATGGACATAAAAAGAACACTATTCACGTCCAGCACTTTCTTTTAAAATATGATCTTTAGCTAACTTCCTTAACTTTTCAAACACGTACATCATATACACCTTTCTCCCTCTCTCAAAAAAATATTAAAATGAATAAGGTTGCAAACTGATGTTTTCTGAACATGCAAAAAAATCAAGGCTACCTGTTTAGCCATTTTGTAGGGTACATAATATTGAAAACACCGTTTTTGCTAACTGATGACAAAAATTCTGTCTGCGCAGGCTGTATAAAAAAAAGGTAAGATTCCGTATGTCAGCCTTTGATAAAGAATGACCAATTTGTACGTGGTAACACAATAAAAAAAGGAGATTATATAAAGGACAATGATCAATTCAAAAAAATTTCCAAATTCACAGTATCTCACACCAAACAAATTAAAAAAATCAGAATGAGAACAATATTAGCCAAAACATGAAGTGCACCAAATTTTTTTTGTGGATTTTTTTTTGTAGAAATAGTAAGATGTAAAACAAACACTGAGAATTTTCACACAAAACATATGTATAGTATAAATGAAAATGGATTTATGCAACATTTTAAGTCCACTTTCAAATGATAACTTAATTGCAGACAGTGATCATCTCTAAAATATGTATTTAAACTACTACAACATCTGAAAATGGCTGAAATATAGTTATATGAAATCTCAGAGCTAAGTTCAAAAGTCTCCAGCATCCCAAAAAGAGCTAATTTTCCATGAGGAGGTAGGATTCCAGTGCTTTAGGAAGGCCTACAAGAAAGATGGGGAGAGACTCTTTATGAGGGAGTGTAGTGATAGGAGAAGCAGTAACGGTTTTAAACTAAAAGAGGATAGACTTAAATTAGACATAAGAAAGAAATTCTTTACTCTGAGGGTGGTGAGGCACTGGCACATGTTGCCCAGAGAAGCTGTGAATGCCCCATCCCTGGAAGTGTTCAAGGCCAAGCTGAATGGGGCCTTGGTCAACCTGGTCTGGTGGGAGGTGTCTCTACCCATGGCAGGGGGTTGAAGCCTGGTGATGTTTAAAGTCCCTTCCAACCCAAACTATTTTATTCTATGATTATATGATTCTGCATTTTAAGTGTGCTATTGGCGTTGGATGCAGAATCTTAAATGTTAAATGTTGAGGTGGAAAAAGAAAAAAGGAAATGTGTAAGTTCATTGTCAAGTAATAATTCAAGGTAATGGAAAAGCAAGTTTCCTAAAGATCTACTGCACTATCAAATTTGATATCATCACTGTGTGCTCATCAAAAACTACTAATAGCACTGCATTACTATCTTAGAAATGTCTTGATTCAGTATTACTAAAAAGAGGCAGACAGCAATTCCCGGATTCTTATGGGGGGAAAAGTATTGGACATGAGGTATACTTCGCTAGGAATGATCTGAATGAAACAAAGACCAACAATGCAAACTATAAGCACAGGCATTAAAACAAAGTTTGCTTTGGCTTTCTTTCCTTCCCCTTTTCCCTGGCAGTAAGGGAACTTCTTTGAGTATCCATTTTATACAGGCATTAAAGCATTTTTTATTTAGTGCCGCTTTTCGCAGGAAACAGAAGCTATGAATATCTAGGTTAAAAAAATATGTAAAAGATAAAATATCAAAATCAATTATCATATTAAGGCTCTGTGGCACATTCTAGACACCTTCTGAGCTATTTAAGGCATTAATTTAACATAATACTACTCAATTCATCCAATATTGTACCTGCATGCCCTCTAAGCACCATCACGTTCTCTCACATTTAAATTTCTGCACTTATCCATGAACTCCTAAGACGATGTTATCCTGATTAGTCAAACTCCTTAACAACCACACAGAAATTGTCTTACTGTGTATTCAATACAATTCTGTGGTTTTCACTCCAATGGTTAATTAGAAAGTGATTCTAACTAATTGAAGCATGCAGAAGGTGCCATACTGTTTCTTCTCTCTAGGGGGGTCTGCCACTCCCTATTTTGAATGTTTATCATCTTCTTTTATATCCGCTTGATAAATCTATTAAAAATACCATCTGGTGGGGACTCTGATCTGTGCTGTATTTTCAAGTCCTCTGGTTCTCTTCCTTTATCACATTAGATTTTCTGCTACAATTTGGGTCACTTGTTTACAAAAATGTACTGCCAAAAAAAAAAAAACAAACCAACAACAGTATTTTTTGTTGTTATTTTGCTTTGTTTCTTGATTTTTTTTTTTAAATCTACCAGCTATCCAGCTATTACAGTAACCAATGTTGTTCGAAAAAACAAAAGAGGAGATTACAAATATGGAAATTCTTCCTCCCTCTCCCCCTTGTTCATACTCTTGACAAATCTGATTCACTTTTATGGAACAGAAAATATGTCTGTTAGCAAAGCATACACATTCCATAAGCAAACAAAAGGAAAAGATGACTGAGGCTACAGTACATCAGGAAGAAAACAGTTATTAAAACTTATTTTCTTGTTTCCTGGTCTTATGCTGAGGTATGGAGAGATGAACTGCTTGGCAGTATACTTAATTCCAGCAGTATTATTTTAAGGATTCACGAAAGGGTTTGGATACTTTTCTTTTTTTTCTTTTTTTTTTTCCTCTTATCTGTTCTTGTGGTATAAGTACATCCACAAAGTTCTGACAAATCATCTCATTTAGTCAGTACTATTATCTACTACTAACATGTAAACACCAGGCTATGCCACAGATATTAGAACTGCTGAAAGATAAACATTGACTTATACCATAGATACTACACTGGAATGTGAAGGTTTACATAGTCAAGTCTGCGACTTGGAAGAGAGGGCAAATTAGAATTTTGACCAATTTTTAAAAAAAATCCCACTATTATTCCTCAACTTGCAACTGTCAGTTTGGATTAAAATAATTGCAGAGAAGGCTAATTTTTGATTCCCAAAATCATACTAAAAGCATAAAAATCATTAGAATTGAACGCGTTTTTAATTGGCAACCAATTGGCTGACTATAGAGATCTTCAACTGAAATTTGTCTGAGGAAGACTTTAAGAAATAGCAGTCATTTCATAAAAGCCTTCAGAAGCAAGCATCCTTTGTTGCAGCACTGGAAATAAGGGGAAAAAAAGTAACTGGCATTATATGAACAGATCTTTATTAAAGAATAGCAGTAACTAAACTGACCATGTGGCTGCCCTTTCCTGTAGAAAGAGGAAAAAAAATCCCTGCAGTATTTAGATGGTCTTAAAATTTTCATTACTTCCTAAGGCTATGCTTGCAATAGAGATGACTTGCATTGCTGGGGAAACCTGCATGGCTTTGAAAGAAGACTAACCTTTAAAAAGAGATGAAATAAAATAAATAACTTTGTGTGGAGTCAACATTAACAAGATGTGAAAATAGCACCTCTTGAGGCTTCCTTGGAGAGAGTCAGCAGTGTTTTACAATGCTGAACTACATACTAGGAAACTGATACAACTGGTTTCTCTTTGTTATACATTTAAGTGTTTTTTGTTGTTGTTTGTTTTTGCCTTTTAATAACTGTCAGTGAGTAAAAGACAAGTGAATGGTTACATATTCATTTCATTTTTTCCTTTAAAACAAGTACTCCTAAGGCATTGAACAAGACACAAATGAAGGTTCACAATGATTCATAACTACTGAACAGCATTCCCCAGAGAGTGACCAAGGACATTCCAGTGTTTTATATCCATCTCTTGCTCTTCAGTCATTATTCACCGTTTCTCCTTTTGTTTGTAATCCACCAGTTTAAGGATAGTCTGAAAGACTGAGGCAGACCACAGATAAACACAACTTTGTGTAAAAGCCTTCCATGTTGCACTCCCTATGGCCCTCACCAGGCTCAAAGTAGGACTGTGGCCTAGTCAAACCCGTGTGCTTGCACAGTCCTTAACCGCACCTCAGTACTAGTTAAAGGTTTTTTTTAGCCACAGGACTTCAGGAAATTATCATTTTTTCCCCTGTGGCAGATAAACAGAATTGATTCCTATAAATACAAGGGAAAACAAAAAACAAGAGTGGCATTGCATAGGAGAAGCCCCTTGCCCAGGGCTGTAGCTTCTTGCCACTGGGCAGATTAGAAGCCATTATCAACAATTGCATCATGTTGGGTACTGCTTCTCCCTTGAGAGGAGCATGCCTCCTGCTTGTGAGAATCTTAATTTGTTTTGGATTGCAGATTAAATATTAACGACTACGGACCATTCAAATTTCAGAAGTTGAAAACACTGTTTTTGAGGTTTTAAAAATATTTGCATCCCTGTTAGGCAAAACAGCTATGTCAATCTAGGGAATCCAATACATAAAAAAAATGCAAACTTACAAACACATTTAGAGATAATATGCCAAAAGGAAAATTACATCTCAACCCTAACATCTGCGTTAGGGAATAATTTCCTATGATTGAATTCATTTCTGTCACTTACCTCATTTAACAAGACAACAAAGTGTAAACCAACACTAAAACATCAGACTGAAACATCAGTGCTAGAAAGAGCATATCCTGCTACTTTTACCTCAAAATTGCTAGTTAATTGCCACTGGGTCAATTTAGCATCACATTCAGTATTGTGTACTGGAACTACACAAATCTTCCATATTAGCTTTTAAATATAACATGTCAAGTTAATCATTTGTCATGAAAACCCTGTACGTAAAAAAAAAAAAAAAAAAAGACAACATAAAATTGCTGTTACCATGTGATGACACTTCACTTATATTATTTGTTTGGCAGTCTTCTAATCTTTGCTTTGCAGTGACAGCCGTTAGATAGATACTACATATCAGTAATAAGTTACCCCTCTTTGTATATACAGCTTTCTGATCAAGCTGAATAGGTTTAATGAAATTAAATAATTACTTTTAAATCTATGACTAAAATCCCTAAACAGATACCTCAGTGGCCTTAATTCTTTGGAATGAGATTTGAAATGAGAAACTCCTTGTATAGTATCTTTGGTGTTCTTTTTGTAAAAGTAAGGGTCACAAAGGCTTTCTGAAAGGACCATACAGCCTTCAAGGGATGAGCACTTCTTTTCCTTAATAGAACGGATTATAGCAACAGCAGTAAAGGTATTAAATTAGGTTGGAACACATTTAATACCATACTGCATAAACAATGAACTCAATAATATTACCCAACACTGCTTTTCAAGGATAAGGATGAAAGCTTCTGTACTCAATCAAGCTTAGAAGCAACCTACTCTGATTATTGCACTTTCATATACTTCACAGAGCTTTCCTAACTGCTTTCAGTTCACTTTACCCCATCCTGTCACTAGAGAAATAGAAAGAAACATTATAAACCCTCATTAGAGCTATAAGATAAATCTGTGCTTATTATCCTATTGGTAGTCACACAAAATTTTTATGGAAGTAGAACTGGGACAGTCTGTTTGACAAAGGGAACCAGACAACACGCTGTCTTATACAGGTATGTAAAACAAAGCACTAAATGCATATAAGGTCACTTTGCTGGATGAAAGCTTTTGAAGAGGTAACGCTGTTAGCAATAAATTCTGGTGGAAGAGCCATTATACCCTTGCATTTCACAACTGCACTGCCCCCAACTTGTCTCAAAATGTTTCCATTTGTCCCTTCCTCTGCAAAGTCACATATTCAACTGTTGCTGCCTCATTTGCAATCAGAAATTGGTCCACATATTCCTTCTTTCATGGTACTCTGCCATTAGTCATCAATTTTCTCATCAGTTCACACCTCTAAACAGTATCAAAAGCATCTCATAATGCAGTTCATTACACACACTGAAATTGCAATTCTACTTGTAGTTTAGGAGGGTAATCTGTTCTGAACAGGGAACAATATTTGTTTTTCAGTGACTTTGCATGCATCTGCATTACTGTTGGCAAGGCTAGTAGCACAATCTTATTTCTGATGCTAAGGTTTCTAGCAAAAAAGAGATGTGAAAATGATAAAGTGTTCTGTAGTGCTGGGAGGCAAGGAGCCTTTTTTGCAAGGGTGGCAGCTAAAATTGGAAACAAGCAGAAGGCTACCTACAAACATCTCCACAATTTAATAGACAGATGCACAAGGGGCATGGAGCACTGAAATATGAAACAGCAGGTGATATGCCTGTGGCATATGTTGGCGAGAATACCATACAGTTAAACCAATGGAAATTTGATCATAGAATACAGACATATATTGGCAAGAGATGTAGCAATAAACTGACTTGGCTCGAACAGTCACATCCTAGCCTACATTTTGATTTACATAAGCATTTATAATATACAACTGATATTGAAGAATTTGAACTACAAAAAAAAAATCATGAACCAATACATTTTAAATAAAGCCACTTGAAGTCTCTATTCCCTAGATTAACCTTGAAAGTCATGATTTGAATTTGGAACCCAGTACCATGCAATGCTGAAGCAGATGGAATTGTTCACCTCACAAAAAAGCTCACTAAAAACCAAATGTCACTGAGTACCTGAAAGGCAAGTCAACTATGGTACACACACACTCCAACAAGCCAACACGGATTCACTACCTTGCCTATTGTTATGATAAAACAATCTTCAAGTTATTTAACATACACAAAAAAGGGGAAGGTATGTTATTTTGGTCCTAAATTATTTACTAAACAGAATTGATAATCTTAAAACAAACGTATAAAGATATATGCATCACTTACCTGCACAAAATAATTCTTATTTTGCATGAAGCTTTTAACAAATTCATCGCTAGCAGCAATACCTATGAAACTTAGCTCAAATGTTTTTTATCAAACTCGAAACATTTTGTTCCTCTGGTAACTAGCTTGCTACAGCTAAATGTTTCCTTTAAATTCTGCCATTCCTTACTGCTTGTTCTATTTTCTTGTCAGTAACAATTGCAGTACTGCTTGCAAACTCACTAAAACAAAGGAAAAACTTTCTATTTGTATTATTTGACAGCCTATACATTTTCAGGCTGCATGATGTAAAAATCCGTAAAGTGTGATTTGTCAGGCTATTTTTTTTATTCAATGATTCTATAAAGATATCATGAAATCCCACAGCAAATATCATGAGACTGGGTTTAGTGATGTTATGCCTTTGTACAATGCATGGAGGAAGGGCTCAAGGGGTTGAGACCCATTTTTTTACAGCTAGATATAGTTCTCCTCAGAAAAGCATTAAGAGAAGTATGTCTGACTATGTCTCACTAAAAATTTTCCCTCTGATTCTTTTTCAAGAACTGTTTTCCCTTCTATCTACCATAGGTGCATGCTTAAAATTTAAATTCCTATTAAAAAAAAAAAAAAAAAAAGCATGAACTCTGACAATTTTGCTGAAAATTCTCGATTTCTTCCCAGAACAAGCAATAGTCTATGGTACTAAATCATACACAACTGTAATAGGTGGTCTGAAAAATACAAAGAAGGACTAACTCAGAAGGACTGAATTAGACCAAAACCACAAACTGGGGAAATCCCTCCTATAAGTACACAACAACTAAAAGGTATATAAAACTCTTTTTCCAATAAATTTCAAATCTCACTCACGAGCTTATACAGAAGAAAGTGCAGAGATCACCTTGTTTGAACTACTAAGAAATCTTTGACACAGTTTATCATTTTGTATTGTTGATCTGTTTGGGATTTCTACCTTAAGTAATGCAATATTATCCATCCCTGGAAGTCTTTAAAAGACGTTTAGATGTAGAGCTTAGGGATATGGTTTAATGGAGACTGTTAGCGTTAGGTCAGAGGTTGGACTTGATGATCTTGAGGTCTCTTCCAACCTAGAAATTCTGTGATTCTGTGATTATGTAAATGTACTTAAATCACTATAACACAAGCTGTCTGGAGCAGGCAGCACCAGAAATAACAGAACATTAACACAGCGTTCTGAGAATAAGAGTAGCCAATATGATGCTCTGTCATGGCTAGATGTGTCTATAATTCTTTGGTGGAAAATTAACACATTGGAGTTCACTTTCAGTAGTTGAAACTAGTCTGCATAAGAGGCCTTAAATGCCCAAACCCACCTTCAGTACAATAAATATCTCTGGTTACTCCATCCCAGTTACAGAGTTCAGGCTAACCTAGCTGGAGGCAAAAGCAACCCTACTATGACATGGAAACAAAAATCGGATTAGGAGCACAGAGTTATTCAATTACCAGTGGTTTTGTCAGCAGCAGTTAATTTAATTTGAACTTTAGCATTCCTGCAGCGTCACTAATTGATCCACAGCACTGGAATTTCAAAGCAGCCATGAGGACTAGCCAACTAATTCTAAGCTTACAGCATGATTTAACTCAAGTTAGAGTGGAAGGGGAAGTACAGCAAAAGTGCAGTGATGGCCAGTCTTAAAAGGCAAGTGTTCACAGCAGCTCATATAAAAGGAAAACAGTTGCATCTCTTACCTATCAGACCCTTCTCAAGAGTAAAGGATTTGTTGGTAAACATGCATTCAAATGCAACAATGTGGAAAACTTTGTTCACTGTGTTGTGGGTCCCAACAATGCGAATATACCTATGGAGGGGAAAAAAGACAAGCAGTACAAGTTAGGCATGATGAAATTCTATGCACCAAAACATAAATGATTCATTGGGACTGTATTGTGCAAAGCTGTAAGAACCAAGTAATTACTGGGAAGAAAAAAAAAATTAAGAAAAGAAACAAAAAGAGAGAAAATTCACAGCAAAACTTGCCAGGATGCTGGCTCCAGTACAATGTTGTAAAATTTAACAAAATCTTTCCAGGCTAATTTACCCAGAAAACCAACAAGAGACACCTTCTGTTTCAGAAGTAGACTGTTAGCACAAATGTGTGTTCATCAAAGCTTTAAAAGAAAATAAATAAATAAATAAATAAATAAATAAATAAATAAATAAATAAATATCCCCTAACCAACTGCCTTCTACCACAAAGAAAAACTTCATATAACCAGGACAAACCCAACAAATCTCCATGACTTCTCTGCAGAAGCCACTAATTATTTACCCTTTAACATGACTCTGTCAGTAATTCACTGGATGTGCAAAACACCAATGTCTTTGTTGGTGTATCTTTTATTAATAGTAAGAAATATCTGAACAATCAAATGTTTTGAAACAAAGCTAGTTCTGAGCTTCATTCCAGGTTGTATAATTTGTACTTTTAAACTCTAATTCAAAATCAAATAGAGCTGCTCTTGAACACCCTAACCCATTCACCTTTTATCGTACCCTGGAGGCTTCACTTTCTACAAACAGTCATTAATCTCATTTCAGCCTGATTCCTTCATTTTTCGGAAGAGACAACAGTTCTTACTATAAGTTTTTACTTTAAATGGAACATTGCACATCATTTTAATAAATGTTGAACAAACAACACAGAAACAGTCTTGATCAAATACCATTATCTTACAAAATGGGTTACCCATGCTGCAGAAAACTTTGTATCAAATTCTTTTCAATTAAGAACTACCAGAATACACAAATATTAAGCAATATCCTTTGTCTGCTATAAAAAAATAACCTTTCACTTATGCAATACAATTATAGTTCCAGCATAAAGACTGTTCACCAACAGAATCGTTTTAGCTTGTGTTCTTTATCATACTGAGTTTGAAAGATCCACAACTTTCAATCCTGACTTTTTAAAAAAAACAAAACAAAAACACAATGTAAGAGCTCCTTGCTACATACCATCGTGATGGTATGTAGCTAGACTTATTACTGATATTTCTTTGCCTTTAGTGTACATAGCAAGATATTTTAAAAATATTAAAATCCACTTATTACATGCAAATGACTGCAGGAGACAACTATGTTATCTGAATATCATAACATCACTAAAATTGACAGAGCTATTGACCTCTGATCCTTTTAGCTCATATAATCACTTCATTAAAACAAAAGAAAAAAACAACAACAACCCCCCCTCAATAATTACATATTTCTTTTACATGTAGAAAATTTATATACAACATGGTCAAAATTTCAATCAATTGTTACATTTCTTTTTATTATCACTGCTTGAAACAAAAAAGACTGGTGCTACGTGAAATGCCATATTTTGCTGCCAACAACATGATAATAAAACTGATACAAGCCTCAGTTTTTCTCATGCTGAGAATAACTTGCAGTGCAAGTGACACACAGTTAGCCAGAACAAAAGCACAACAAAGAAACAGAAGCAAGAGCCACCCAGCCCACTGCAGTGTGAGCTACCCTAAGGCTTCTTCTACTCACAGAGCTGATCTTCTGCAAAACAGGCACATACCTACTCAGTCTAGTCTTTTCAGGTTAGATTTATTTTATTTTATTTTTTTTATCAATTCATGAGTATAGCATGAACCCTAAATACATTGGCAATGACCAGCGTATTGCAATGCTTTATTTCTATTGAGCATTAGAAATGGAGAATTTAAGTGTTAAGACTAAGCACAGGAATAATCTTGGAACACTTTAAGTACACATGGAAGGCTCATCTTACCCTAGAGAATCTTGCCTGTCTCAGGAAAGAAAGGTATTGACTGAGTTGCCATGCTTGCACAAAACACACTTTAGGGTAACCAACAGAACATTACTACTTTGAAATACTTCAGTTATGTTTCCTTGCTTTAAAGAATTTCAGAGAATACACATAGTAAGAATACTAATAGGAACACAAGGAACTGCTTCACAATTGGCTTTAAAAGCTAATTTATTTAGATTTTTTCATGTATTAGAAAACTGTAATACTTGGGCAAATATTTGAAACTGGCTGGATAGCCGGGCCCAAAGAGTTGTGGTAAATGGAGTCAAGTCCAGTTGGAGGCCAGTCACTAGTGGCGTCCCCCAGGGCTCGGTGCTGGGGCCGGTCCTCTTCAACATCTTCATCAATGATCTGGACGAGGGCATTGAGTGCACCCTCAGTAAGTTTGCAGATGACACCAAGTTAGGTGCGTGTGTCGATCTGCTCAAGGGTAGGAAGGCTCTGCAGGAGGATCTGGATAGGCTGCACCAATGGGCTGAGGTCAACTGCATGAAGTTCAACAAGGCCAAGTGCCGGGTCCTGCACCTGGGGCGCAATAACCCCAAGCAGAGCTACAGGCTGGGAGATGAGTGGTTGGAGAGCTGCCAGGCAGAGAAGGACGTGGGAGTGATGGTGGACAGTCGGCTGAATATGAGCCAGCAGTGTGCTCAGGTGGCCAAGAAGGCCAACGGCATCCTGGCTTGTATCAGAAACAGTGTGACCAGCAGGGCTAGGGAGGTGATCGTCCTCCTGTACTCGGCTCTGGTGAGGCCGCACCTCGAGTACTGTGTTCAGTTTTGGGCCCCTCGCTACAAGAAGGACATGGAGGTGCTAGAGCGGGTCCAAAGAAGGGCGACGAAGCTGGTGAGGGGCCTGGAGAACAAGTCCTACGAGGAGCGGCTGAAGGAGCTGGGCTTGTTCAGCCTGGAGAAGAGGAGGCTCAGGGGCGACCTTATCACGCTCTACAGATACCTTAAAGGAGGCTGTAGTGACGTGGGGGTTGGCCTGTTCTCCCATGTGCCTGGTGACAGGACGAGGGGGAATGGGCTAAAGTTGCGCCAGGGGAGTTTTAGGTTAGATGTTAGGAAAAACTTCTTTACTGAAAGGGTTGTTAGGCACTGGAACAGGCTGCCCAGGGAGGTGGTGGAGTCACCATCCCTGGAAGTCTTCAAAAGACGTTTAGATTTAGAGCTTAGGGATATGGTTTAGTGGGGACTGTTAGTGTTAGGTTAGAGGTTGGACTCGATGATCTTGAGGTCTCTTCCAACCTAGAAATTCTGTGATTCTGTGATTTTTTTTTTTAAATATATATACATCAAAAGGGTGAGAAACACACAAGACAGTCTGTCATTAGAAAAGTGTCTTTATCGTACTACACACGAGTTAAGTAACGTTATCATTTACCAGTTAACACAGTTCTCGGTTCAACCAGTAGAAGGGCACACAATTTTTTTTTGTACGCCAGATACTCTTATTAGTTATTTTGAATAATAGTTGACAGTATTGGTGGAAAGCGGGATTTTTGAAATAATATAAAACAAAATCCCATCCATTAAAATAATTACATATAAACTAATCTTCTGAAATACATTATTTCAACGTGGTGATATTATTGCAATTCAGAACATAATGATATGGCAAACCTCATCCTTTTCACAATGACAATATATATATATCTTATTCCCTATTTCTCTCAAGGTGAATAATAAGCATGGTTTCCTGCCTGAACCTTATATACTTCCACTTGGTGGAAAATAAAATTAGGCAATTTTTAATATTATGTTAAATACCTTAACTTCTAAAAACAAATTCTGAGATTTTAAATAAAAATTCTAATTTATTATTCCACTTGATGCAAGCTTGATGTAGAGATGTCCAGTACCTCTAGGTAAGCAAGTTGTATCTGAATTTTTAAATATCAGCAATGAAGATAGATATTGAAGATACATAATCTGTTTCAGAACATTAAACAATGGACTGAAAAGAATGTCTCAGAAATATGACGCTGATGAAAAACTGCAACGTGGGTGACTTTAATATGAACAATGAAGTCAATGAATTCAAAGCTTACAGATTTCAGAAATTTAAAATATCTATTATAGCTCATGATGTGCTTGAAAATTTGTAAATTTTCTTAAGCGCTTTTCTGACAGAAGAAAATGCAACATGATTAAAAATAAAAGGATCCTTCATGCAATCAGTGCCTGTGTATCACCTCATCATTTTGTTGGAACAATTTTTTAGATGGAATATGCAACTACAGGTAACAAAATTAGTATGTACAGTTATTCAGCACATGCACATTTACAAATGCTTAAAATGCACTGAATGTGCTGTGTGTTCACTTCTAAAGGATACTTTCGAAATCAGCAATGTACATTACCAACATCACCAACACAAGTACAAAAGGAGTTTGAAATAGAGATTTTCTACTGAAGTGATGTATAGGTTATGGAATACACACTGACCTTGAAAACAAATCTCCCAACTTTCCATTTGTTAGCTATATTTCCACAATCTCTAAAGACTTTACCATTGACTTCTACTACTTATTCCAAGTCTTAAAAAACATTTGAATATTAGCTGTTGTTCTCCTCTTTATGTACATATTATTTATACAAAGCTAAACAAAATTATAAGAGCTGAAATTGAACTTAAATATATACACATCAAAAGGGTGAGAGACACACAAGACAGTCTGTCATTAGAAAAGTGTCTTTAACATACTACACACGAGTTAAGTAACGTTATCATTTACCAGTTAACACAGTTCTCTGTTCAACCAGTAGAAAGGTTTGTGTCATCATATATTATTATTATTTTTTTATTATTTTTTTATTTTTGTGTCATCATATATTAATATGATATATTCATCATATATTAATAATATAAATTAATATATATAATTAATATATAGTCATCATATATTAATATGATATATCATATATTAATATGATGACACAAAAATCTTGCATTTCTTTACAATGAAGAAAACACGTATTTGTTCCTCAGTTGTCTTATACAAACTTTGAGTATCACATTCCCCTAACAGAAACAAGAATGGTCTGGTAATAAAGTACTGTAAAATCTGTGTGGGTTTGAGGTTGCATATCCTGTGTGTGTGGACACCACGTTTCTGTAAACTATTGACCAGCTGCAACACAAGAATACAAGTAATAAAGTGCCATCAAACTGGGATGCTAATTCTGCGGCCAGATTGTCAGATCGCTCTCATCAATCATCAATCTCATCAATTGCTTACAGAAACATGGTGTTCACATGGGATACGCAACCTCAATCTGCAATGCAACAAAATGCAGAAATTCTGCGTTTTGGTTATGTCACTCATCTTGGTTGATGGTGTCATGGTCAAACTGAAAGCTGTATTGTATACCTTAAATTTTAATGGATTTTTTTTACCAAATTTTTGGGGTTAATTCCCTACCCCTCCCCCCAAAAAATAAAATAAAATACTGCTTTTGGGCTTTGAGTGGCAGTGCATCACCCAGTAAAACCTTCTGTATCTGTTAAGAGGTCTAAGGTACAGACAGCTGAGAATGAGGCAGCATGAATTCTAAGAGCCTTCTGGTTGCCACAAGCGTATCTAGACCAAGTACCAAGAGTATAGCACCTGGAGATATTCAGTAATATGGACAGAGAGTAGCGTGCGACTGTCTACAGCAAACTAAGAAAAAAGTCCTTAGGGCAGAAGCATGTTAGAAAATCTGTCCTTCTCTCCACAAAGCGTAGGGAGTCTTCCATGAACGTGGAGGCCAAAGCTAAGAGCCTTTTCTGAGGAACTGCTGTGGGCACTGGCACTGACAATCCTGCTTTGTTCCAATACAACCACAAATAAAGGCTCCAATGAGCCCCTCTACCAGTGGACTTTGTACTCTACTGGTAGATTTGGCACAGGGAGAGAGACAGAAAGAGCACTGTCTCATTCTTCAGAAGAGAAAACCTTGATCACTTTGAGGGGTATTTTACTGGTAGAAAAAAGTATTTTACTGGTAGGAAAACAGAACTGCAGCATGAGAGTTTCGTCGCTTTAGGAGACCTTTTACTTTGGTTTCTAGCCCTGTTTGAAAATAATGGATATTGATAGCATGGAAATGCTTTAAGAATTTCATCTACATATCACAGACTTCTCTAGTCACAGTTCGTCACGCTACCCTTGGCCTTGAGATCCCTTTGGCAGGAATACCAGAAAAGTCTGCACTCTCATTTTTATTATTATTATTTGCACTAACAAGAAAATTATTTTAACTAGAGGGGAACACCGTGTTCTGCTACATCTTTGTAGAAGCTTAAGGTATTAAAATTTGAATGAACTACCTAGCTTGACTAATTCAGCAGCTACATGGCAATGACCTCATCCATCCCCTTTTTTTCCCAGAGCAATCCTTCACCTGTACATGAAAATATGACTCGGGCACTTTGTTGCAACTACAAACACCCGTATTTCTGAACAACTACATTATGTTTTACTTCTGCTCTTTTCATTTGTACAGCTGACACATTTAATCAGGTAACAGCTGCTGCTGAGCATACCATTGATTCAGCTACCCTGGAGGGCTACTAAAAACAAAACCAAGCTGCCTGCATCCAAACAGTACTTAGGACATGTGTGTCAAAGCATAAGAATATGCATACTCTAGGATCCTTTTTAATCCTTCATTATAATAGCACCAGTAAGATATAGGCAAAGTCTGGAATCTATTAAGCACAGAGTCTAATCCCGTAAGAATACTAAACAGAAGACTAAGTAAAGAGAGGTAAAGGAAATTAACAGATATTTTGCATTGATATCCCACTCTGAGTCACTGTCATTGCAAAACTGAACAGCAACAGGGAACTAAAATAAGGAACTAAATTCAATATGTACAAAACTACCTCCTCAGAACTTGGCCTTTTATTTACATTCATGGAGCATTTTGTATGAGACACCAGCGCTAACAGTTCATATATCCTTTAACTGCTTAGAAACCATTAACATTTGTATTCTGATCATTGCCACAGTGATGTACGAGAAACAGCCCAGCACACAAGGGCATGAGAAGACATTTTGTTTGTCTTTTAGTGGAAAAGGAAACAGTGATATTCACAGCCATCTCAACCTCGTTTATTCACAGTTCTTTAAAACATACAGTCCTGCAGACACACACAGCTGAGTCAACAGGCTCATGGCAGAAGGATGAAAAAAAGAGGGGGGAGAAAAAAATCTGTTGCCAAAATTAAATTATGTGGAAAAGCAGTAGGCATAAATAAATAAATAAAATAAAGAATGAAGCCAGAACAAATGTGGAAAGCATTCCTGTCTCCTAACAGGAAACAAGTTTTCCTGCATTTAGACAAGAAAGTCTAATAAAGTCTGTTTTATACCAAAGGAAATCCACCGCAAATATACTAAACTAGGGTGACAGATCAAACCAAACACCTACAAGATCATTGAACTCTAGCAGGAAACGTACGTAACATTTACAAAGCCTGTGCAGTAACAAACTTCCATCTGCGTAACTGATGCAAAACAAACAACAATTACAAGGAGAAATGTGTTTTTAAAAATATGTAGATAGTCTATGCTGCAGCATCCGAAAGGCTAAAAATACTGATATATAACAATTATGCAGGACACACAATTGTTTGTGTACTATATACAAGCAACACATGGACTAAGAACATCACCCAGTATTTCTGGGAATATTTAATCAAATTAATGCTGGCATTGATGGGAACAGAAGTAATATTTCCATGATGTGGAACATGTTTTGCATTCCACATGTAAGAAAAGTAAGCTTGCAAAGCCATATTTTTTCATTATTAGTTTCTAATTTTGCTCAGACAAACAAACAAACAAAGCAAAATTCGAAATCACTGAATGCGAGGTGACCTTGATTGAATCTATATCTTCACATTGTGTGCATCTCCGGTTACGTTCAATTTCTGAACATGTCTCTGCAGGTTTTGTTTCAGGTCAGATCTCAACCCCAAATAGCTCTGTTTCCCAGAACCTGTCTGGTTATGGACAGGAATCCATAATTTCAGCTGATCTCTTAATGGACTTTCATTCATCACATAAATTCCACATCTGTTAGGAGAATACAATGAGATTTTGATGTCATGAAATCTGTCCTTAGATCCTATCCGTGACTCAGCTTTGCAGCCAAACCTTACTTAAACACCACCTTTGTTTGCCTTTGTGCTATCTCTGTTGAATACATAAAACAGGACTCTCAGAAATTAAATTTCAAGGACAACATTAGTTCTCTTAAATACAGAAGAAAGCAGTGGTCCTCAGGAAGCCTGGTTTTAACATCATGCACACATGGGATTTGGAGAAGAGATGTGGGATCTTGCTCTGCATCTCCTCCAGGCTGGTCTGACAGGGAGCCAGATTCCTTCCAAAAGGCTTTAACAGGACTTGTTTTCTTGAAATTGGTTATACCAATATGGTTTCATGGCTTTGGTACAATTTAGCTTAGACTACATTATACAGACCCATTGTAGAGTCCACATTCTAAACTTATTGAATGTACCAAAAGAAAATGTGTGAAAGTTCAGGGTGTTGAAATCTGAGAATGTTTTCCATTTTCCCCAGTTTCTCATGTTCCGTCAGCCTATGAATTTAACATGCAATAATAATTTCTTGCTCCAAGGGCACCTCAGCAATAGTTGTCTAGACTTAGACTGGAATCAGCCTATATAAGATATGACAAAGAGAAATATTTGGAAAGTATTAGAGCAAAGCGATCTACAAGTAAGCGGATAAAAAAATTAGATATCAACTTGCATTATGGAAGCTCAACAAAGAAGTAATTGTGTTTTTGACTTGTGTTTACAAAAGCAAGGAATTTGGAAATTCTTTGTGTAAATCTGTAGCGAAGGTACATAGAGAAAATTGTGTTTAGCTCGGGTGTCTCAACATCAGAAAGATGGTGGTAAAGAAGGTTGGATTTTCAAAAAAGGATGAAAATGATTAAAAAGATAAGATGGCAATTGCTGAAATCCTTTTTATGTAAGGGTTTTTTGGATGAACCATTACTAGCCAGAAGTATGGCAACTCTGTATTTGAGCACATAAGCAGAAGAGAATAAGAACTAGATGATCTTTAAGGTCCCTTCCAACCCAAGCTATTCTATGATTCTATAAATAAGTGAAGACTTCCTGGACTCTTGAAGCAGGGAGGGTGGGGAGTCATAATTGTACACATTAAAAAAGTAAATTAATAATAAATTAAAAAAGAAGCAGTAAAACATTTTATCTACTGATAAATAGGAGACCTGCCTATCACTATTGAAATTACAATGGAAATATGCTAAACAAAACTCTACTAGCAACAGCAAAGTACTGGTAAAAATGACTGGAAACATCTTTTCCATCATTATTTCTATGATTTGAAAATTACACTTAAAGAGTCAACTCCACATACTTGGAGAAGATTAGAAAATAAATGCAAAGTATTGCTGGCTCAGTTTGTAATTTGCTGTGCAAACAGTTTTGGAATGCTGAAATGTGGTGTAATTCATTATCTTATGCTGAGTTTGTCTTATTTATTTTACACATTTATCATAAAGCATTAATATTTAAATTGTTCAGATGTGAGGCTCTATTAATTGCTTCCTTGACTTAAGCTATTATCCATACAGTTGTTAATGAAATTGTTGTATATGAAAACCATTGTACTACCCACTGATTTACAGATAGAAGTGCCAACAGCAACTATGTCACTTAAAAGATTAACATGAATTCTTCAACAGCAGAGATTTTATGTTTGCAGGAGCAGAACCCCTAGAACACCACAGCCAATACTCTAAACAAGAGGAACATCAGACCAGGCATTCTCCCTTACCACACTGCAAAGTCCTGCTTCCATGGAAGAATTGCAATAAACTTGAATCTTAGCACCCCCCAAGCACCCCTCCACTAAAACAACTATTCATTATTTATGTATTTAACAGAAACATTATGACAGACTTTATTCTGGACTCTCTTCTAAGCCAAAGTGCCCCTCTAACCATGAAGGTGTAAGAATTTTATTATTGACTTAATTTTTCATTTCCATGCTTTGTCAATGTGTTACAAATACAACAAATATATATTCATTTCAGTGAGCACTTACTAAAAAATATTTTATTAAATTCACAAAACTAAACTTTTCAAGTTTTAAGTCATGAAATGCAAACCTATGCACAAGTTGTATGCATCTAAGAAGGAATTTTCTGTCAGATATCACACAGAAACCTCCTCTGTTATGAACAGTTGCACCTAAGAGGTGCAAAATGTATACAGAGCTGCACATAAAACCATTATTATAAAATAAAGCCTGACACAAGAGCATAGCTTCTGCCAGGTGATATCTGCAGGGGATTTTTCATGTGTATACCTGCACAAATTTCATGCATGCAAGAGTCATACACAATACTTAGAATTTACAAGTATAAATTTTATATGCAAGGCATTCAGCATATCACTACCAACTCTTGCTATAGACATTTTCATTTTATGATGAACAATGGCACAAACCGAAAAATTCAGACTCAATAAAGCTTTAACGCATTGCAACAATTAAAAGGACACTGCTATAGTAAATTTTGAGCCTATATGAAGATGACTTTTTTTTTTTTTTTTTTTAGAATAATGTAGTCTGGTGCACAAATAAGATTTGAATTCAACAATTTAACATGGTACAACAATTCAACAATTTAACATGGTACAACGCTCCATTTTAAGTGTCATACAAGTGCTATCTTGTCCAAAGTTTGTTCAACAGGGAGAGAACTGCAGATAGTTCCTTCTAGGTGGCACTTATCCATTGTAATAAATAAGCACCTGAAAATTAGTCATGAATTTCTTTTTCATTCTACAGAAACATAATTTAAGCATAAGAGCTGAAATTGCTATGGTTTTAATAAAATTATAAAAAAATATAACTTTACTGGGAGCCAGTTTGGTTTTTGTCTTTGACTGGCACCTTATCTTTAAGGTGATCATACTCTGCACTGCAATACCAGCTAGTTGGTGATTCCAGGTAAAATGAAAGAAAACTGAACATCTTTACTAATAAATGCAGTAAAAAATAAGTTGCATTAAATCAAAATGTTGTATGTAATCCTATATTAGGTAACTCTTTCAAGCATTTATCAACACATGACAATATATGCAGCCCAAACCATACAAAATCTGTTAGTGCCAGAGGTACCTTGAAAAAGAGCTGAAGGAAAGAATGTTTTTATTATTTTTATTTTTTTTTGTCTCATGACATTAGACATATTTGCACTGAAAAACAAGTAAGTTAGGGAGTGTTTACGTGCAAATAATGTTTCACGAAAGTTACTGGATCCTTCCAGGAAATCTGAAGAGTTAGACATTGTCACACATCTTCACTGGCGGAAGAAAGATCTGGCTGGGGCAAATGCAGCAATTTGTCATTTATACAATGCCTTCAGGCCACCACAGCTTCACATTAACAGGACACCAACAACACATCACTCTGCATTGCAGTGAAGGGCATTACCATTGTGAACACTTCGAAGGAGAGAATTTTATGAAGGTAACTGAGCCCTGATAAAGAGAATCATATTGTATATTTTTATCAGTAACAACAACAAGTCTACCTTGATCTTCCTTAGTAATACATTTCAAATACTTAATAACAGATCCCACAGAACACTGAAAGGACATGAAAGAGTCAGTATCTCCTTGTGCGCAAATATTTCTAGCAGTTGCAGGATGACTGCTTCTGCAGTGAAATAAATTTTATGGACATGGAAAAAAAAAAAGTATAATAACTTCCTTCACTAGAAACACTAGAAACGCAAACAAAGTGTGCACCCCTAACAAATCTTATGTGGCTGAAGATAATCTGGCAAGAGTTAATTTAAATATATTTTAAATTTACATAATGGTACTTAACATTACATAGTATTATGAAATTAAAAATATTATGTACTATGAATTCTGTTGAGAGAAGTTACTAAAATTAATAATGTTTAATCACCTCTCAATACCAGAAACTGTTTTAAAATCCATTTTCAAAGAAAGATTACACCAATGTTTGGTTGAAAGAAGCTAAAACAAAAGGAGACTAGAAATACAGTGTTCTGCCTTGAGGTAGGAAAATATTTATTACTGAGATGATGCTGTTTCTAAATCCCTGAGCTAGATAACCTTAAACAAGAGGGGGAAGGTTGAAGGGCACTTTGAAGAAAAGTTAAGATTTACCTCACCTCTTTTATTTGGGAATCCAACAGAGCTCTGCCTGGATACCTACTTAAAGACAGAATGCATTAAACCATTATCCTTTTAGCTGTCTATATAACAAGTGCAAGAGAGGTGTTTCATCAACTGTTTCAAAAAGAGCAACATAAACTCACTGTATATAAAAATTGCAATGAAAATGCTGAGAAGTTGCAAAGATAGGCCTGGAATCAAGTTATGACAAAATAAAGTCTCTTTAAGTGATTTTAATAATCTACCTAGGATCCTATAATGTAATAAACTTACTTCTCCATATGCCTCTGCCTTCTTTAGTACAGAAGAGATGCAGTACTCAGAAAGGATAACCCTTTTTCCCAGTTTAATGGCATCACTGAAATGCTTTCATAACTGATGAAGCCCCCAGTTCAGGTAAATCTTCTTGATATTTTTCTCTATCATTACACGTGGTTCAATGCTCATGATGAAAACCACTAAAATGTAGCTCTAAATACCATTTTTTCCTCTCTCTAGAAAAAGAAAATGTGAAAGAGATCTTTAAGTGCTTTGATCAACCTAAACCTTTATCACAATTTCCCTGATATTGCCTTTTAAACTTAGGTGCCACATCTATGTTTTCATCTTGATAGCAGCCGGAAGAATCCTGCCCATCCTGCACATCTCTATCACTGACAAAGCAGAGCTCCTAAAACAAAAGCATGAAGGTTGTTTTAAGAGGAAATTGTTTTCTTTCACTTCTGTCTGCTTTTAAGTATTGCTGAATTTACTTAACTGAAAACACTTTAAAATGTGCCTACTCAATGAAGAAATAAGCCATTATATTTGAACCAAAGTCAGAAATAAAATTAAAAAAAAGAAGCAAATGAAAACCTTTTAGAATACAAACTGTTGTGGAACCTTACAATTGTAGTCTTTTCAATACTCCCTATCCTGCACATAGCAGATGAGAGGGTAAAAATGAAACTAGTGATTTAGGATATTAGCTCTAACCATTTTACAGTTGAGGCTATGCAAGCAAACAACCGACCAGCTTATGAGAAACCTGCAGTAATACATTTCTGTTGGAAGAAAAAGTGCTGAGCTAGTGTATTCATATGCTTGTTCAACCATACCTGTTCTGATATCTGATAGCTCTGCATTGTTATTACCTTGTATTTGGTCTTCCCAAAATGGCTATGTTCATAGAGAACTCTCTCATATTCAAAATACAATTAGACCATTACAACATCACCTTGGAACAACTGCCACTGAAGGGCATGAGCTTGTATTGTACCTTCTTCAAGAAGATTTTTTTCCTCTAAACAACATGACTTTTGCCTCAGCAGTGACAGCACTGGTCTGTGATAAAAAGCATCTTTTAAAGGAATCTTACCATACAGTAAAGTGAAACTTGACTCTACAGACATAACCTTCGTTAGTATATTTATTCAATTTACCTGATGTGCTGTATTACCTGTTAAACCATCCACTTCACTTTATTAAGCTGATAAATAAAGTGAACTCAGTAATGCGTTATTTTGATATGCAGATAGAAGATGAAGTTTATATATTGTATTCATATATATTTAAGTAGCAAAAACATGTTTCAGGAGGAAGCTTTTCATTGTTGTTTGATGTCTTATTCCTAGCTGTAATTGATGTCAGTTGAGACTAGGAGATTATTATCAGGCTAACGCTATCTCCAGACTATTATGGCTAACTCCATTGTATTATTATTCTAAGTATAATGAAATAAATCTGTGTTTGGAAATAGAAGCAGTCAATATTATTTATTGCTGTATTTTGAATAACTAGAAATTTACAGGGAATACAGGACTGTGCCTTAGTTTTGTCCTTCACAAAGTGGAACCTTTGAACTTCTAAACTAACTTTCCCTATGATGCCTTGTAACCCCCATTACCTCCGCTCCAATTCAAATTTTCACACTTTTTTCAGAACTCTTACTGTACGTGCTCACCTCAGCTCATGCCCACTTTCCTTTACCTTGGCAGCTTACTGCAGAGTTAGTGCTTCTGATTTCCCTACAAGATCATACGTCCTGAAGTAGATGATATATTCAGAATAAATCTTGATATACTTAGAATATAGCCTACAAATTCAGACTGGAATTGATAACTGACCTGTTTACTTTTCACCATAAACTGTTTAAGAAGCTTACTGTATCCATGTGCAGCAGGCAATTGTGGTATTGATGTACTGTTTGTTCTTTCCTGTATGTCTTACCCACCTACTTCAAATCCAGTCATAGAGCTTTCTTGACTTCGTACAACCCTCAACAGCTCAAACATGTCAAACACAAACTTCCTCCTTCTCATCATTATTATTTACATTATTTCACATTAGAAATCCTTACCTTCAACAGCACAAGTGTTGAGAACGCATACAACTTCCTGGGCAGTTTAACATTCTCCCTCTTATTAATTTTTAAATAATTAGCATTAATACATTCCTCTTTGCATTACTGCTAAATCTCCCTGCAGTTGCCTTGTAGCTTGGCACATTGATGAACTGCAATCCAGTGCTTCACAAACTTTCTGCTGTATTTAACATCAGGAATGATGCATACTGAGGTTCCAACTTTTCCATTTTTACTCTCAGCAGTGTCTTTTCATGAAGATTGGAAAAAGTTACATTTACAAAAAAAATGCAACACAAGTTTATTTCAGGTTTCCAAGGAACCTATTCCATTTCATAAATTATTCTACCATGCCTTTACCAGAACTAGCAGAAAAGACAAAATCCACCCCCCTCCATGATCCCAAACCAACCGTTGTCTTTTATTAAACCTTTTTCGTAGCAATATTTAGAGTTCTTCAGGAAGAAAAAAAAAAAAACAAACAAACAAAAAAAACCTCTACTGCTATTCTAAAATATGGATACAGAATTGTCAAATTATGAAATAGCTATGATACTGTCCAAATCAAAATGGTGCTTTTTCAATGTTGTTCTTGTGGGAGAGGTCCCTGAACAAAACTCAATTACTTTTAGCATCCCAAGAGAAATTAAACTCTTCTATGCTCATTTTCTGTGGTAGTTTTTCCTTAAGCTGTAAATCATTGCAACTTTGGGGTAAAAGAAAATTATCAAAAGAGATTGCGAAGTATTAAGAAAGCTTTTTTTTTTTTTTCCTTTTTTTTCCTCCAGCCATCAGTAGCTCAAGTGCTGGTCAAAGGTCTTTGTATTAACCAGGAAATCACAATTATCAGCTTAGTTACTCCCAGGAAGACTGGTCAGTGAGTCTACCTAAAGACACCGCTAGCTCTCACTTTCAGTGTCAGCTCAGGAAAGGGGCAAATAATCCAAAGAAGTAAAGAGTCCCAAAATGTTTGTGAAACATCGGTTTATAGAAAAACTTTAAATTGATTTCAGGGAACAAGAGTCCGGGAACACGCTTGCTTAGCAAAGGTGACTGAACCACAGGGAAATGAAATCATGCTAATTTTAATGACACATCATCATTGGTTTTACACTCTCCGATTTGTATTGAAGCGTGTATAAGTCTTAAAAGAAACCACAGAGTTTAAATGGATTGAGGGTGCAACTTACCCACTGTTATTATCCATGCGAGCCAGGTTAAACTTAAGAAGTGCATGCCTAGCTCACGTTAGGATCACATTTTCATTTTGTTATATATATGTACCATAGAAATGAGATTTCTAAGGGACCGAACAGCATTTATAATGATTTCTTATACTTAGGAATTCTACTATATTTGCTGATTTTCCACAAATAAGTCAGTAAAACAAAAATATAGTGGTTAGACCTGAACAAATTTCAGGTTCAATAAGTTTATATAGCTGGAATACTAAAATTAATTTGTCCAATGCTTGAATCTATCTTTATATGTAATGATAAAGTACACGTATTAAACACTGTGTGAAAACTTTACAATGATATTACGTAAAGGTCCATGTCTAGGCTAGGAATGGCTAGGAATTTGGGAAACAGAAAGAGATAACAAAATGCATAATGCTCAACTAGCATAAGAGACTTGGCATCTACTTCTGTTTCAGGAAAGGTATTTTTCAATACCTTAAATACAGGGTTTAAATACAGAGTTTTAACCACCCCTCTCAAAACAAAACCAACAACCAGAAAACAAACAAACAAACAAAAAACAGCCTCCAAACATGAATATAGCTAGGGAAAGAAAAAGAAACAGTAAAAACTAATGAAGAGGCAACTCCACGTTATTCTACATTTATCTTATTTCAATGCATCCTTTTAAAGGAGATTGCTTTTTAGATAGTATTTTAACCTCATAGCAAAAAGTAACATTGTTACTTCATACAAATGATATCTGATTTTACTGTGACAATTATTAGCATATTCAGACTCAAAAACATCCACCATGTTTTGTGAAGAAAAGACACTTTGGCAGAATTTATGCCCTCTAGCACAGTATCCTAATGCTCGAGTTTATCTGGTTAGAAACCTTCTGTTCCACATCACGCTATTAAGTAAACTGTAAAGGAGCATTACCAAGCTCCTTTAGTTCCTCAATGATATAAAACTTGGTCGTCCTGCACAAGTGCAATATAATTTTGAAATTATCTTATCAGGCGTGCATTGCCAATATTAATTTGTAAGCATTTCAAAGATTACTTTTATTGCAAATAATATATTACTGTTGTAGGGTGTCAGTGCATGCATTTAGTTCCACTCCTACAGCTTCATCTATTCAATCTATTTCAAAGTAATAACAACATACACATATACATATACAAAAAAGGACATCCACAACGAATAAATTAAATATGAAAGTATGTTTTATTACAGGGCAAATGGAGAGCACAGTTGCTGTATCTATGGACTGTGATTCCAGCCATGTTTTTGCTTGCATCATTGATACACTATGAACGTGCCTATCCTACACCAAAAAATTTGACCTTGAAATGACTCTCATTCTCATAAATACTAATCCCAAAGGCCTGGGACACATTTAAATTAGAACTGAAAGTTAAACCTCCATGACTTTTGAAATATTAAACTACGATCATAAAAAATACATTTTTTTAAAGGCATTACCTAAATTTTATACTGTGATGTCCTTTCTCTAAAGTGAAATTCCAGACCTGCATTTCAATAACAGGCTTGGACTATAGACAGAACTTTATTTGAAAAAAGACTGAGACTGACAACCTGGTGAACCCTTTGCCCTAGAAATAACAGTCTTGCCTCTGAAGAAACATGTAGTTTCCTTATTTTTGAAAGTGATTTCATACATGGCTGAGTTAGTCCTTTCCTTTTAAAAGAGAAAGATTGCTGGAAATACTCTGTTACCGATTTTCTTCTATATTTATACACACATTGTTAGTGCCATAGGATCATGATTAAAATCTGCTACAGTAGGGCTGATTCTTTTTGCTGTCAATGGATTACTGCTCTTTGGCTTTAACTTTTTTTTTTTTTACTTTTTTTTTAAAAAGTAAAAATCTGCTCAAGACCTATATAACTTCAGCATTTTGCACAGTACAGAGAATTTACTATATTATTTATAACCAACATATGCTTAAATTCAGTGTAGTTACCCTATAACAAATTCAGCCTGAAAATTAATATTAAACCTGTCTCCACGCTGTGTGAGTTAGTCAAAAAATACTTGATGTCAGTGTAGATTAGAATGTTGATACATGCTAAAATCAAATACATTCAGGACAGAAGTTGCTAGCACCAGTCACCATCATCAGCTTCCTACACAGCTTCCTGGGAAGAAACATGTCAGTTCTAACAATGACCTTTGGTGTCTCCACACTTGATATTTGGCATGAAGCAGAACACTTACTCAACACATTCAAACACACAGTTGTAGAAACTCTTCATCTGAAAAATAACCAGTGGTGAACCCTAAAGAGTGCACAGTTACTTCAAAAATGTAGCACACCAAGAAGAGTCATAACATTTCCCACTCCCCCCACCCTTTATATAATGGATGATTATTTTCATTGGGGTTCCACAATGAAAATTAAATGGTATAAATACATAAATATGTATGTACAAACACGTGTATAAATATGCATATACTTAAAAATCAGCATAAAAGAAATCAGCATAAAGCCATGGTTAACAGCTAGAATAGTCATTACACACAAGGTTATGAGCATTGAATATCAAAATGAAGTGAATTTTGACATAGCGCTTTGTTATGAGGATCCAATCAAAAATGTTTTTAAAAGCTTGAAAGAATGGGATTATGCGTCTCATCTGCTCAAGGGCAAACAAACTACAGGACGTTCATGTGATGAAGTTTAAAATGGTAACATGCAACTGATGATAAAAAGGAACTTCGTATACATTTAGAAAAGTGCTCTTATACAGGTCTCTAATGTATTTGAGGTGGAAAGAGGGCAAGGCTAGCTTCCACAGATATGAGGGTAAATAAGACAGCAAAACTGAAAATATCAGATAAATCTTGCCTTATTGTGGCACAGACATCCTACTTGGATATTACTATTTTGATGTTATACTTTACAAACATTTCTAAAGATTTTTGGCTTGCCTGCAGGGTTTTGTTGTTGGTAGCGTGTTGTGTTTGTTGTTTTTTTTTTAAAATAGAAACCTCTTGACTCAGACTTGAATGGATGAAACTTACACAGAACAATGCATTAGAATCTTTCAAGGAGGAAGGAGGCACAGAAGGGACCTTGAATTTAACATCAATAATACTGCCAGTAAATGTCCACATTCAATTAATCTGTAAGTTAAAACATGGAGCAGGTAACCAGCTAACATTTGATTTTAGATGCAAGTTAATTCCAACCTGCGAAATACATTGGTTTTGACAAGGCCAAGACTCCTGTAGGAATCAAATCCATTCTATTTTAAGGACATCCACAGTAGGTAACATTAGACTTGCCAGAACCATAAAAAACATTTTATTAGAATCTCAAAATATTTGACAAACTTTCTAAACCTGTCACTAGACAAGACTCTTGTACTACAATTAGTTACAGAGGGGCTGGGCTCTTCTATTCCACTCAATTGGAATGAATCATTTTATGAAGGGACACAGCCTCTGAGTTTAACAGAACAGAATATGAGGCAACAAGGGGGGAAGTTTTCAAATACCAATATGAAATTTCAAAACTGACTGCTTCCTTCAAATACATATGTTACATTTTGCAAAATCCCCAGTATCTGAAGCAGGACTAGGGATTAAAAAATTTAAAGGACAAACAACAATGATTTTGTCATTCCCAATCTCACGAAAAGAGAACATGATAATGATTTAATTCTTTTCAACTATATTGGTTGTATTTCTTTTGCAACCTTAAAACATCAATGTAGCTCTTTTTCAATTCAAAGTCTCAGGCCTTTTTTTTTTTTTTTTTTTTCCTCCTTTTTAATCCTTGCTCTGCTGAATTTAATTGCCTTGGCAATGCCAGAATAGTGTCTGATCCTAATAGGTCAGCATTGATCGCTCTAAACCAATTGGTTCCTTCATTACAGAGAAAATGAAGTAAAGAGAAAAGGCAGGTGTGCTCTCACACAGTCAGCTGGACTTCAGCTTCTCTTGCCCTTCTTCTCCCTCATTAACTAGCAACCAATCGATCAGGAACCTGCTCAGAACCCACAAAAACTATTCATCAGTTCTGACATCGAATGGTTTTAACAGGTCACTAAAGTAAAGAATATTTGAGGTATCTATCTTTAGAGCCTTTAGAGCCCATACAGTTTTTAAACTGATGTCCAAGAGAAAGGAAAAATCGAAATGTTACGCTCCTTATAAACTTCTAGTCTAAACCTTGAATCTAAAATAAATTTTCTATTAGTTATTTGCCCAAGCCGAGAATCCTTGCTGTAGCACAGATAATTTTAAATGTTCTTTATTGTGAAGATCTTTGATGATGGAGAACCAGGGAGACAGTAACTGGGAGAATGAGCACAGAGCCCCAGTCCTGGCATAGTGCTCATTCTCTCCTCTACTTCTGCAGGCTTTAGTTGATTGAATTCAAAATTCCTGTGAATCTTCAACCTTTACACAACATTTTTTCCTACAGCTCCACCTTTTTAAATATTTGAACAATGCTTGCATTTCCCATTGCTTTTTCCTAAAAGCCCTTTTCCCTATCATGCTCCTCACTGTTCCTCATTTGACCATACAACTCAACAGAAACCCTTTACCCTATTTGCCAAAAAACTAACTTTTCAAGTCACTCTTAAATTATTCTTCTTGGGATATTCAAAAATGTTTTCCCTGCTTTCTCTGACTGTAAATTCTATAGAACATGTTTTGTCCTTAAGGTTTGGTCACTAAAATGGGTTTGTTATTTTACATTACTATCAGCTCAAAATATTGCCACCAAGGCAACTGATGAGGAGAAGAAACCAAAGAGATGAATAAATATATAAGCAGGGACCAAGATACTAGGAAGAAAAAAAGGCAAAAAACCCTCAAGAAGAGAACTAAACATAGAATAGGGAAACAGGAAAAGAAAGGAAAGGCAGCAGACAAACAAACAGACTGATGAAACAAACAGCACAGCTTTGAATAGGAAAAACAAAATTCCAGTGAAAGAAAATAAAGCAAGCAGTCTGCAAAATCCTGAGGTAATGAGGAAGGAGGATAAAGAGATGGAGATGATAAGGTCAAAAAGAGAGAAATGGCTTAAAGAAGTTGTAATAAATCTTTTCCATAATAAGGCTGTGTCCCTTTCACATTATGTTCTGTCTAATCAAAATCAAAACATCACATGGCCCTCTTATGCAAAACAGAAGAGAGAACTCGTAACTCCTTAAAAACTACTTGCAAAGCCCAAGCACAGTGAGAATCTGTGGGACAAAAGAAAAAAAAACATTCATTCGCTTAAAAGTGAAATCTTGTGTCGGGGACAGCTGAGAGGCAGCATACACAAAGCACCTCACTTAACAGTATAATTATGTTGGTGATGGTATTCTATTGCAATTCTGGAAACCAGTCTATGCCACCATATTTCAGCAGTTCTGGGGATACAAGTGTGTTGATAAATGTTGATTCCCAATGCTGGCCTAGAAGCAGCTTTGCAGAATGAACCAGTCTGCTGCTAAATCCCAAACCCTGGCCAAAATATCCGTGGATTTAAACTGACTACAGAACCTGGAAACCTCTTTTTTTTTTCTGCAAGACAGTAAAGCAATAAAAAACAAACCTTGGAGAGAGAAACAAAACAAACAAATAAAAACAAAACAAAACAACAAAAACCTGAAAGCTGAACATGCAATTGACAATTTCAAAGCTTCCTGTGCATTTTGCTTCCTGTACCTTGCCCCAGAGACCTTTCCAGAAGCACGCCACTGCAGCTGATGTGAGGAAACAAGTGCAGAGGTAGTGCTCAAACAACAGTGTGTTTTCATTAACAGTTTGATCTACCTTAGCTTTTTCTTCCCCCCTTGTATATCCAACGATGTGCAAAAACATAAAATGCACTACAGAAAGTACTCCAAGATTATATCCACTTTAGCAAAACAAAGAGAAAACAGAGAGGGCCACAATTACAAGGCAGGAAGGTGACCCTTAAAATACTAACCAAACCAAAATGAAATAACCTTATTACTTTTTCAAAAATGTTTTTACAGAAATGTGATTTTAAAAACCAACAATACTGTCTACTATGCCTAAAAATTCAAGTTTTTGACAGTTTCTCAAGAATCTTTTATTTACTTATTTACACTTAAAGGACAGTGCACAAAAATGTAACTTCTAGTAGAGAGAATTGGAAAACAGACAGAGAACCACCACATCACTTCGTGGTACGATGAATAAAAGAGGAAAAATTTAAAATGGCAACAGCACATAGCAGTTTAATTCTTTTATGTGCAAATCACTGGAATAGCCATTTCTCTCCCAGTTGTGTCTGTTGTCTCACAAATTAGAAGAAAATGTTTAGGTTATTCTTATGAATAAAGCCATGGATCTGAACTGACTGAATCTTATGCAACCACATAAGGAAAATCAGGAGTTTCATCTGTGTTTTGTGTAATAGAAACATGATGTGAACAGAGAAACTCATTTTAGTTGGGAAAAATGTTATCAATCATATGCTATTTATCCCAGAGTGTTCTTACAACTGTTAATTATGCAGTACAATGAAATTACCAAGGACAAAGAACTTAACTAATTCTCTTGCTAAATTTTTCCTCTCTTCTAGTTGCATATTATTTACTTTGAAATACAATTTCCATTGTGAAAAAGAAAATAAGAAATAGCCCCTCTTCACCCCAAATAATGGTAATATAAAGGATCAGTTCGCTTTTTGTTGTTGCAACCTTTATCCCTGTGTCATTCAAAAGCCTGGATTTCTGAAAAGACGTATTGCTATTCAGGAACACAATCTCCTGGGAATCAAATCAAATTACCAATACAGTATACTATGAAGGGCTGTGTACATAGTACACATGACCTAAATTAGCAATTTAGATTCTACCTAAGTAACAGAGCTCCAGAGGGTGATTCAAGCTCCCCAAGTCTGGATTGTTTATCCTTTACCACTGAATCGATTTCCCTCTCTCACACACACTCATGAGTAGGTATCTAACTTAGACAGAAATGGGATGATTACACCAGCTGTGGTTGCCAAAGACTGCCTGCTATTTGGAAACAGACAGTCATACATAAAAAAAGGAAAAAAGAAATATGGACATGCTAAACAACGATTTAAAAGCCTGAGTATGATGAGGGAACATAACTGATCTTTCCCATAACCAGTCAGAACTTATCTCCTAATGGTAAAAATACATTCCTGTGGATTTGTGACAATCCTACAAAAGAAAAAAAATAATTTAAAAATGAATTTGACACAGCACTGCAGAAAATTATGCAGAAACGCTTTTCCTTTGACATTAAAAAAAACAAAAAAACGTATATCAATTAGACCAAAGGTTCCCAGTCTCTTTGGGCAAGATGACAGTGGCAATCCTACAAGTTTGGTGACTTCTATATATTCTATCAAACCTGCAACAAATTCTCTTATGAGCACCAGAATATGAGGCCTGTTTTTCTATTGATGTGTGTCACATCTATTCTTTCACATTTTGACAGGCAAAAACCCCAAATTACCCCAGTTTTGGAAAAACTTATCTAAAAAGCTTTTTGCTGCCTCTGATTCCTTTCTCTAGAGAGACTCCATGATGTCTGATAATATTTAGGCCTTTTTTTTTTTTCAGCAAAAGTATTAACAACATCTCTTTCATACATTTGGGGTCTTTGTTGGAAAGAGAAGGGGGGACAAGGCATAAGGCAAGAGGGAATCATACAATCATAGATTATGCTGAGTTGCAAGGGACCCACAATCAAGTTGGATCATTGAGTCTAACTCCTGGGTCCACACAGGACCACCCGAAAATCAGACCATGTGTCTGAAAGCGTTGTCCAAACGCTTCTTGAACTCAGAAATTCTTTGGCTGCACCAGTGCAGAGAATAGCAGGACAAACATGAAAGGATACAGGCCAAAAATGATTGCACAGGTTTCATTTCATCATGAAACCAGAGTACACACACAATAAAGGAAACATGCTTCACGGTACTATGTCTCCATGAACAGTAATCAATAAATCAAAGATTAGATACCACAGGGCTAGATTATCTCATGTATCACCTCCAAACTAATGAAACACATGCTGACAACCAGAAAGCAGAAGAAACACTAGGTTTTTAAGAAATAACGCCCTTGACCCTGCAGTCATTTTCATCCTGCTTTTAATCGAACTACCAATCTGAGTCATGTATAATCTAGAAATCAGAGACAAGTCACAGAAAAAAGGCTTAAAAGAGAATTTAAGAGGTCATTTAGTCCATCACTCTTGTCACTCTGTCACAAAGAAAGTTTGAGCTCCATTTATATTGTTCCAGACAGATAAACGTCTAACCCATTGCTAAAATCCTCCAGTCATGAAGCCTTCACAACCTTCACAGATAACCTATATTTAGCTATTGTGCATTTTCTTAGTGCCAAATACAACTTTTTCTTGCTATAACTTATCTAGTACCTTTCGTCTTATTCCTTATGAAAATAAAGAATATGTTAGTCTCTTCTTTTGTAAAAAATTGATTTTTTTATTTGTTTGTTTGTTAAGCAGCACTACAGGCTGGCAGATGAGTGGTTAAAAAGCTGCCTGGCGGAGAAGGACCTGGGAGTATTGGTGGATAGTGGGCTGAATATGAGCCAGCAGTGTGCTCAGGTAGCCAAGAAGGCCAACAGCATCCTGGCTTGCATAAGAAGCAGTGTGGTCAGCAGTCCTAAGGAAGTGATCATACCCCTGTACTCAGCTCTGGTGAGGAGGCACCTCAAGTACTGTGTTCAGTTTTGGGCCCCTTGCTACAAGAAGGGCTTAAGTTGCACCAGGAGAGGTTTAGGTTGGATGTTAGGAAGAACTTTACTGAAAGGGTTGTTAGACACTGGAACAGGCTGCCCAGGGAAGTGGTAGAATTTAGTGATAGTGATGTAGATTTTAGTGATATGGTTTAGTGGAGGACTTGTTAGTGTTAGGTCAGAGATTGGACTAGATGACCTTGGAGGTCTCTTCAAACCTAGATGATTCTGTGATTCTGATTTTAACCTCTTGAGAGGTTTGCCATGTCTCCCCTCAAACTTCTCTTCTTTAAACCAATCAGACACAAGTTCTATCTTTTCCAGTAGGTCAAACTGTGCTGGGTTCTCGGTGGTCTCTTCTAGACTCTTCCCACATTTATTGAAATGTGAAATGGTAATCCCCTCAACAGTCCAAAATTAGCAATGTAGATATGACTGAATTGAATGATTGATGTCAGTTCATCTTACAAGCTATGCTCCTGTTTATATATTCAAATACATTTGTGTTTGTTTATTTTTGTTTGTTTTTATGCAGTTGAGCCATTTATTCCTCATCGTGCTTTTTAATTTTTTTTTTTTTACTTTTTTTTTTTTTCCCTGCACAAGTATAGATTCTTGCATTTGTTCTTTGCAAACTGAATTCTATTTATTTCAGGTCATGAATCCAATTTGTCAAGATCCTTTTAAATTCTGATTTTGTCCTTTCACATAACTGAATATCCTCTCCATTTCATGCTATCCTCATATTTAAGAAAATATGTTTATTTTTAACAATCCAAAGCATTAACTATATATTGAGTAGTATGGAACACAGAAACGACTGCATAAAAAAATCCCACTTCTTCTACCTGTTTTCTATTTCACTATAACTATGCTTAGAGGCAGCATTTCGGTTTTGTATTCCCTTTATAATATTTTCATCTAGACTGTTTCTCTTGCTTGCATACAGAAGTATCATGCTAGTGTCAAAAGCGTCACTGAAGACAAAATATAACATGTACTGATTTCGTATCCATGCCCTGTTTTTTCTGCCTCAGAAGAAAACTAAATTTACTATTTGTTTTTGAAAAATCCAGTTTAGCTGACAGTAATTTCCTTATCTTCTAGTGCTTACAATTTGGTTCAATTACTTGCTCCAATATTTTTCTGGGAACTGAAGTTGTGGTGCATGACAATTCCTTGGCTCCTTCCTCTTGCCCTTTTTAAAGATAGGAAAAGAACAAATTTTATCTATTTTCTGTAAGTTCCAAAAAGATCAGCAACTTTTCTAAGCTAGTAGATATAAATTATAACTACTAGTTCAAAAGCTGCTTTCTGAGGGTTTAGAATGAAAGGTTACATATTTATGTAATAAATAAATTAGGAATTAGTATACAAATTACAAGTGCTAGCACAACAACTTTATTTCTGTTTTTACTAATTGTTTTTTACTATTATTACTGCCAGGAGTTTGAGGGTTCACACATTGCAAATTTTCACGGACATCTGATAGTTCAAATTTAGATTATTAGTTTTATTTCCCAATTTACATAATATTTTATGAACAATAGAACAAGTACTTCCACCTCCCTAACACGATTATTTCTCCCTGCAGCTCAGCAGGAAAATAAGTATGAAATTTTACAATTAATTTTTACGTCATGAAATTATGCTACTCTTTACACATACACAGTATGAAAGTAAACAAATTTCAAAAAGGAATTAGAAAAAATATTCATTTAATGCTGTTCTCTAAAGTATATAAATCAATAACATATACAAAAAAAGGTAAACAGCATGACAACACATTTATATATATACATATATATTTTTAGTTTGAAAGAAAGCATTCTGGTCTGAATATACAGCTCTAGTCATAAGGAGTGAACATAAGCCATAGATGACAATAGCTGTTCTGCTATGATGCAAGAGTGTTCTTTATGATACAAGACTGAGGACCTTTCAAGAGAGACCTCCAAGAGAAGACAGAGGAGGGGAAAACTGAGATAGTGCCATATTATAATCTAACCTTCCTACAGAAAGAACCTAGACACAAAAAGATATAGGTCTCCTTGCTATTTACAGTAAAAAGTCAACAACAAAAAAATCCCACAGCTTGAGGACTTCTTGAGAAGATTCCATTAAGCAGGAAAAGCTCTGGAGGTAAGAGCTCATCTTACCTGAAAAGGACAGAAACTACAACTCAATAAACACAATGACAGCAGCATCATAGCTTTCAAAAATAAGCTCACCTTGCTTTTGATTACAATGAGTGAAAGCCCTGAAAACATGATAATATGATATCTGATCTGTAGCTGCTGGATCTGTAAAGTATCTATAATGATTATACATGTTCAAAAAAAAAAAAAATTTGGTAGAATTTTTCTCCAAAAAACTTTGATTTAGCACTATAGAAAAACATCTTTTAAAGTCCGTCTCATGGTACCATATACAGAGATTAAAATAAAATTAAGATGGGAAGTACCTAATTTTTTTCCTAAATGTAAATTGGTATCGGAAGGCATAAAAACCAATTAGCTATGTCTTGTTCTTTCAGTGTAAGTAAAAAGTAACAATGTTGAAGTAAACAATGTGGAGATTGCTTTTGTTTATTTGAAATAGACATGTTATAAAACATGCCTAAATAGAAAGCAAAACAAAGAGGACAATACACTGTATTCGTTTCATGCAAATATCTGCCTGTTATTTATACTGTTTGTTTAAAATTCAGGGGCTCAAGAAAAGCAATTAACTAGAAATTCAGCTGTGTCAGTAACAACTCCTTTTATGCTTCGCAACAGAGAGCTGAGAACAGCCTTCCCCCTTTAAGTAAGTGGGGAAGAAAATCTTACAATAGGCAACCACTTCAACAGCAGCACCCTGTTATGTTGGTAACACACATCAGCGTACTTCACGTTAGCATTCTTGGCTTATTTACTTACAGAGATCTATGGCTTAAAGAGCAAAACCCCAAAACCTGTGAGACAAATTCTTATCCCAGTACTACTGGAAATCCATGCTCCAGGTAGACAGATACTTAAATTGTACTGGAGTAGCCGAAGTTACTGCCCCACAACCAGAAGTTGCATGCTGTTCATATGAAGCCACATGCATCTCGGTAGAGACACCAACCTTCCACCAGAGAAGAAATAAATAAGAACAAGATGAGAGATTTACAGCAGGAGATCAAAAGCTAGTTAGATAAGATTGAGATGATAATGTATGCACATACATTTGGCATATTACTAACAAAGCATATGTTTCAATGAAAAGCAGGAAAAGCTGTTTGCTCTTTTAGACATACAATACTGCTGAGGTATTTACTGACAAGAATAGCCTCACAAATCTAGCAAGAAGCTAGCTAAAATACACAGACTGAGATACCTCAGAAAAAAAGCTGAGCACTTCAGTAATTTCCATTTTCAAAATCATTATATCCTCCTTTTGTGGCCATGATCAGATAACAGAAGAATGCGCAGTATTCCTCAAGACAGATTAACTATCAGCTTTTCGCTTAAGAAGCTGTTACATTGCATTCCATATAACATGATTTTAAAATACCATTTTAAAAATTAGCAGTCCAAAAAAAATATGTAAAAATAAGTAAAACTAGAATTATGGGCTAAAGACTTGTATCTTCCAATCTCATGACCTCAGAGATACCTACAGTTTTCCTCTTTGCTTTGGGTGATGGGCCTACCAGAAAGACATTGCTTGGATATTTTTCTTGAGATATTCCAGTCCTCCTAATTAGAAAAGTTGTGAGGTGAGAGACAGCAACAGAACAATAGTGCAGGTTTTCAAAGATGACAGGAGTAGTCATAGTTTTCTACTGCACTCAAATGAAGTACGTAATCTCAAGTATCAATAAATATTCTGTATAAATGAAATTTGGTACTGTGCATCATATTGAACAAGTATTAAGCTAAGTCTTTCTAAAAATCTTCAAGCACTTCTAAGTTCTTTTTGAATATCTGATCCTTCAGAAGAGGATGTATCTAGGAATTTCTATAAATACATAAATCTCAGAAAAATATTCAAATACCAAACATTTCTTTCTATTACTAAATTTTGCAACAGTAAACCATGATTTAGCTATCTAAAAATAGAATTATCCTTTTGAGGAATTTATGGAATCTATTTTTCACCTTATGAAGAACACCGAAATGAAACTCAAGATACTGGCCTGTAGTTAATTTTCACCCTGGGATCATACTTTCTTTTGGAGGAAATTTCTTCATTGAATTCAACTAAAATAGCAACATGTAGGTACTTACCTTACTATTCTATTAATAGCTCATTCTTTACTGACACAATCAATACATGATTTTTATCCAGCACACCATTAAAAATAAAAACCTCACATGCCACAATGCTAAAGAACAGTGTTAAGCATAATAACCATCCAAAATGCTATATCATTCCAGGAAACAGAAAAGATGCTCTACTCATTAATAACAACAAGGGACCTGTCTCAGTCTAGGATCAAATGGAGGGCACCGAGTCATACACAAAACAAAGATTTTGTTTTATACCAGATTATTTTTTTTCAGAATATGAACATGAAAACATGAATGTGTTCTTAACATTCAGTTATTGTCAACACATATGGTAGGACACTGAAGTATGGAACACCCTTAAAATATCTTCAGAAGTTAGATTAGCATAGTTCAGTTGGAAGGGTCGTACAAAGATCACCTAGTGCAACTGCCTGAGCACTTCAGGGCTAACCAAAATTTAAAGCGTATGATTAAGGGCATTGTCTAAACACCTCTTGAACACTGACAGGCCTGGAGCACCAACCACCTCACTGGGAAGCCTGTTCCAGTGTTTGACCACCCTCATGGTAAAGAATTATTTCCTCATGCCCATTCTGAAGCACTCCTGGTGCAGCTTTGTGCCATTCCTGCACATCCTGCCATTGGTAACCAGGAGGCAGAGCCCAGCACCTCCTTCTGCGCTTCCCCTCCCCAGGAGCTGCATGCAGGGAGCAGCAGGGTCACCTCTTGGCTTCCTTTGCTCCAGAGCGGACAATGCAGCGTCCTCCCTAGCCACTCAGCTCCTAGTTCACACCCATGTCTGGCACTGCTCTGTCCCAGATGCAACACCCAGCATTCTCCCTTGTTGATCATCATACCATTCATGATGGCCCAATTAGAAAATAAAATTCTCAGGGGTAAGACTGACCTGATATGTTGCCACCACCATTGTACGTGAGCAGCTTTCCAGGCACATAAAATGTTCGCAATATTGGGGAAATATGTAAGCCATGGACTTTGAATTGTAGTATGAATTAACTACATTATGATGTACCTACTGTTATCTTATTAATGTACACATTTACAGGTTAGAAATGAATTCTAGCTTTTGGATAGCCTGGAGAAAGACTTAGTTCCTCCCAATTTTCTGCCAATAGATTGCAGTCTTCTCTGATGAGCTCTTTTCTTTGATCACAGATTACTACAATCGGACAATCCAGATGACAAGAATTAAAATGAGACTGTCTAAATTCATCAAACTTGAATATTCAGTGCAGTCTGGCCATCACAAAAGGGTTCCAAAAATCAAAACTTCACCCTTGCTTCTTTGTTGAAGTTAATTTAGAAAAACAAAGAGAAAAAAAAAAAAAGAAAACACCAAAAAGAGCTAAGATTATAAAAATCACAAAAATAAAAATTGTGAGGTCATCTATGATTTCTTCTTTACTTACAGTTTTGTTTCATAAATGAAGAAGAGATGGCAAACAAAAATCATCTTCTGAAAATGTATACACAGGCATTTGCTAAGTTCTCAAAAAATCACATTTCAAAGTCAGTTAGATATTTTCACTTAAGATCTCAAATCAAAATATGTGTAATACGCCAAATAAAACATATTTAGGAATACAACCATTGAAGAAACTAAATAAAACCTTAGACATCTTCAAATAAACTGCTTGATAAAAAGTTTTGAGAAGACCCAGTCTGTAGCCTTGACATATTATAATTCCAATTAACATCAACAAATTCCACTTTTGAAAAAAAATAATTATAAGTCCACAAATGGGTTTGAGAATTAGTTATATTCATTTTACCACTCTGAGATAGAGTAGAATAGACTTTCACTATTTATCCTTCTGCTTGCCCCACCACCTTTAAAGGGCAGTCAATAAAAAACGTTAGCAGTAGATTCAGTATTGTTTTGCTAGTTATAATATTGTCCTTGCATTTGAAACAGACACTGGCTTTGATATGATAAGAGCCCACACAACAATTAATCTGTCCAACATTTGCCTATCTTAAAGATTTATCTATTCTATCCATTTATTGTCTTACTGATAATAAGGATGCAAGAATAAAATCAGAACTAACAAAACTCATTGTGGAGCTTCCAATAACAGTACTTCATCTCCACAGTTGCCGTTTCCAATTAGAGTATTTTTTTTCTGAAACAGTAGGAAAGAAATAGCTGGGCAGGGAAATTTTTCCAATCAAATTTATCCTACAGTACTAAGACACCTTGATACATTTAATGTACTTCCAGACCCAAAAAAAACATGGCTTCCAAACTCATTAAATAGTACATTATCATTCCCTCTTTCAATATGTTCATTTTATCTCAAAGAGATAAGGGCCCAAAGCAATCACCTCAAATCCTTCACTTTCCTTATTATACAGTCCTCCGTCAGGGGTCAATGTTGGCGATGATATAAAAAAAAGATACTTTAACAGCTTCAAACACTATTGACTTTGCAGGAATAGCAATGACTCAAATACATTGGCCTCTCAGAGAAAGGAGGAGAAAGTGTTTTTTTTTAAAAAGAAAAAAAAAGAAAAAAGAAAAACCACCAAAGATGCAAAGAACACAGCATCATTACTAACATACTCAGAAAACCAAGATAGCTACAAAACTTGCAAACTAAGCATAAATGCCTAAGTAATCAAACATATTTAAATTACTTTTATTTTTAAGCTAAAATGGTCTATTTTCAATGGAATTCTCTATTCACTATATTGATTCAAAAACAGGAACGTTGCATAGGAAGAATTTTTCATAAAATACATTTGGCTCTGAAAGCGTCAATTACAATTAAAAGCAAACAAACAAACAATCCCTTAAAAATGTTTTAGAACAGGCAGAACTTTGTTAAATAGATTTGTCTTTTTCCTAAGGGACTGCATACATCAGCGGTTATGGCAATGGCCTGCAATACCTACAAAAAAATCCCGAATTCACTAAATCACATTATCTACATATCTACATCATACCTACATTTCCGTTTTCTTAAGATTAGTAATGAGATAAGCCAAACTCTTGCTTTTGACCAAATTTTAAAGTTTAAAAATGTGTTTCAAATACTTTACAATCAACAACATAGTTTCTATGAAACTGTACAGCAAAAGGTCTCTATTTACAAGGAACTCAAGAAAAATAAAATTAAACTTCCAAAAGCAAATACAGGTACCCTTTGTTTGCTGTCATGCTAGCTTGACCAGCACTGTAATAATGAAAACCAATTCTTTTGTGTAATCACACCTGCATGCAGAAAAATAAAATCAAAATCAAACTACACTTTTAAACAACATGTCTTTACTTGGTAGGAATTGTAAAACGGGTGTAAGTACAGCAGTGAAACTTTTTGTTAGGAAATTAGTATAATATAGCAGAAAAATAATACTTCCTTTATGAAGGTTTGATAGGTGTTTTTCACCTGATATATTGCAAACTCTTTAAGACACAAACAAGCCATTAATATTTACTTGAGGGATTAAACAAGAGCAATCTAAGGCTTCTTTATTTCAGCAAGACAGAATCATCAAGATGATTTAAGATCCCTAACTAATATATACTACTCTCACACATTTACATTGATTACCGTCACAGTTCTCCCGGGCCATTCCCATGTGTGTGCAGCCTGAGCAGGAACTCTTTACACCTCTCATAAAGACTATTTCATTATACCACGTCCCACAAAGTATACTGTATTATAACACACTAAACCTGTGCCAGAAAGAGAAAATGCTGCTTTCAAGCTACACACTACAGTAGATCAGTACTGACAAATTTCTAGCAGGTAGAAAACAAACCACTCCACCAAAATATGTAGCTTGATTCCTGAAAGAAATATTTATTTCCCTGTTAAAAATAATGGCAACAGCTACCTGTCACTTAACTCAAATTCTGATAGCTTTCCAGAGGACATGCATGCTCTTTTGCTCCTCCCTTGGATAGAACAGTTGGTGACAGCCAAACCTTCTATTTCTAATACACTATTCGTATTCTCCTGTCATTCATGTTATAATTAAAATTACGAATACTACAGGTATTGGCAACGTTAAGTCATTTTATTTGATGTTTCTTCTAGATCAACAGATGCACAGTGAGCTCTTCCAATATGCCCTATTTTATGAAAGTTAAAGATGTGACAAATTCGCAGTTAATCATTTTGTTATGCAAAATGTGCATAGGCCTGCTCTAAAGCTGTGAAAACGTAACCTCTACTCAGTACCACCCTTGTCTGCAAATAACAGTGAATAGAAGCATTAAATCCCTGTATTCTGTACACAAGTCCCAAAAGTGCTGCATTTTAACCTGAAAGATTGCTGTTCATCAGATCCCTACACACCTCTATGCTAAAACAGATAATGCAATACTCTAAAGGACAGTGCCATGAGTTCACCCCCATCTTTCCTTCTACATTTATTGTCCATACACCCTCCCACCAGAGACGGTAAAAATACATATACATACACACACATAAAATTCAGGAGTGCCTTTACAAAGCATTTCAAAGCACTGACTGACAGTAGCCAGTTGTTAGGGTCTTAGTTAAGGTCTTCATTTTTGTCAACAGACTTCTCAATACAGTTTTCTATCCTTCTTCACTACGTATGTGTGTTTGTATATATATATTTGAATTTGCTGAAGACAGAATACTGAATGGATCAAGCACTAGATTTAAGCTCTAAATTCAGAGGTATTTTCTTTTCCTTACGTTTAAATACTATTCATGTAACCAAACTTTTTACTGGTGACATTCTGAATTAATTTAGGAATTCCCATTATCTCTGGTTATCTGCTAGCCTCAAAATAAAACTGCTGGAGACAAATGAGCTAGTCTAACAACTTCTCTACAAGTTGTAGAGAAGTTCTTAACTTCTTCTGCCAAGAGGTTCCACCTCTTTCCTTACAACACCTCTGGTGTCTATCAGATAGTGCTTATTCACTTAATCATGTCAATTCATTAGGAATTAGAAAACTACCTTGTTACACATCAGTGAGTTAAATCTGTTCGTGAATAGGCCAGACACACGTCAGAAAAAGTGCAATGGATAGAAGTGACTATGTTCTCCAAAGAATGGGGGAAAAGATGTTCCACTCTTTTCAACCTTCCCTATTGGGAAGCATCTAAGGATTTTACTTGCACTTACAGCTAACCAAGCTTACAAACTGATTGGTTTCCTAAGCATCTTCAAAGTAGTAGTAAACAAACAGCTCCTCACAACTGAGAATTACTATAAAACTGGAAGATCTCAGGAGACTGGAA